>NC_080573.1:77037500-77662500 GCF_029962835.1 Magnolia sinica
GCGAGTGGTGTGGGTAAAGCAAGGCGATAGGCTACTGCCCCCACTCGATCCAATATTTGAAATGGACCAATAAATCTCGGCTTCCCCTTCTTACCAAACCGCAAGACTCCTTTCATGGGAGAAACCTTAAGAAATACATGATCTCTAACCTCGAACTCAAGCGGTCGCCGCCTCGTATCAACGTAACTCTTTTGCCTACTCTGGGCTTTCAGAAGTCGACGTCTAATAATGTCGATTTTCTCTGAAGTCGCCTAAAACAACTCTGGGCCAATCAGACTACGCTCGCCAACCTCTGCCCAGCAATGCGGTGCTCTACACGGGCGACCATACAATGCCTCGTAGGGAGCCATGCCGATACTCGCCTAGAAGCTGTTGTTATATGCGAACTCTGCATAAGGGAGACAGTCATCTCAACTGTCCTAGAAATCCAAAACACAAGCTCGCAACATGTCCTCCAAAATCTGATCCACACGTTCCGTTTGCCCATCTATCTGCGGATGAAACGTGGTGCTGAACTTCAATTTCACACCCATCGCTTCCTGGATACGAGTCCAGAAGATAGATGTGAATCACGTGTCTCTGTCAGACACGATTTCCAAGGGAACTCCGTGCAGACGTATAATCTCCTTGATGTACAACCTAGCCAACTCATCTGCAGAGTTCGTAACTTTGATCGGTAAGAAATGAGCCAATTTCGTCAATTGGTCGACGATCACCCAAATGGAGTCATGTCCCTTCCTCGTTTTCGGTAGCCCTGAAATAAAATCCATAGAGATAAAATCCCACTTCCATTCAACTATGGGCATGGGCCGAAGCAGTCCAGGAGGTCGGCGATGCTCTGCCTTGACCTGCTGGCACGTGAGACAACGGGATACGAATTCAGGAATGTGAACCTTCATGTTATCCCACCAGTAGGATCTCCTCATATCTTGATACATCTTCGTGCTACCTGGATGCATCGCAAGCTTTGAATTATGGGCTGACTTGAGAACCTCCCGTCTCAAGCCAGGAACATTTGGGACACATAGGCGCCACGATATCGTAGGCCCCCATCTGAACCAACACTCCACTCGGAGTCCTCATTTGTACGAACCCGCTCTCTCATCTTCTCCAATAGCTCATCATCTGCCTGAGCTTCAATGATCCTATCATCAATGAGGGGTTGTACTCGAATGTGTGTGATAACCTCATACGACTCTTCCACCATGAGTTTCTGCTCAAAGTCTCGCACAAACTCCATCATGTCCCATTCTGCTATCATTAGCGGAGCCGCAAACTCTATAGTCTTCTTGCGACTCAACGCGTCTGCCACAAGATTTGCCTTACCCGGATGGTAGGAGACCTCGAACTTAAAGTCCTTCAAGGTTTCCATCTATCGGTGTTGCCTCATATTCAAGTCACGCTGAGTGAATATATACTTAAGGCTCTTGTGGTTGCAAAAGAGCTCGAACTCCTCTCCGTAGAGGTAATGTCTCCAGAGCTTTAGTGCGAAAATGACAGCTGCCAACTCCAGGTCGTGTGTAGGGTAATTCTCTTCGTGTTTCCTCAACTGTCTCGAGGCATATACAATCACCCTGTCCTTCTGCATAAGGACACAACCCAGACCAATGCGAGAGGTGTCAGTATATATCGTATACTTAACCCCTTGCTCTGGCAATACTAGCACAGGGGTGGACGCCAACTTATCCTTCAGCTCCTGAAAAGCTGTTTCGGCCTTCTCATTCCAGGCAAACTTCAAGTCTTTCGATGTCAACTGAGACAGCGGTCTGGCTATCTTCGAGAAATCTCATATGAAGCGTCGATAATAGCCTGCTAGGCCCAAAAAGCTTCTCACCTCAATAACCGAACCAGGCTGCTTCTAGTCCTGAACTGCAGCTACCTTAGCGAGGTCGATTGCTATCCCTTCCTTGGACACCACATGTCCTAGGAACTTAACCTCCTCTTTCTAGAAGTCATATTTCTTGTACTGCACAAAAAGTTGATTCTTCCTGAGAGCATCCAAGACCGCTCTTAGGTGCTCCTCGTGCTCTCCCCGACTCTTAGAGTATATCAAAATGTCATCGATAAAGACAATGATGAATCAGAACAAAAACGGCTGAAACACCCTGTTCATCAAATCCATGAACACGGCCGGTGCATTCGTAAGACCGAACGACATTACAAGGAACTCGTAATGGTCGAAGTTAGTTCTGAATGCGGTCTTCTGCACGTCCTCATCCTTGACGCGCAACTGATGATACCCTGACTGCAAATCTATCTTCAAAAAGTACCGTGCTCCCTTCAACTGATCAAACAGATCATCGATCATGGGCGAGGGATACTTGTTCTTCACTGTCACCTGATTCAACCTATGATAGTCTATACATAATCGCAAGGAACCATCCTTCTTCTTGGCAAACAGAACAGGTTCTCCCCAAGGGGACACACTAGGTCGAATAAAGCCCAAATTTAACCAGCCATCAATCTGCTTCCTCAATTCCTCCATTTCATTCGGAGGCATGCGATAAGTGGGCAATGAAATAGGTGTCGCACCAGGCATGAGATCGATGGTAAAATCAATCTCGCGCCAAGGGGGTAATCGAGGAATCGTCTTGAATACATCCTCAAAATCCCAAACCACTAGCGTGTTTTCAAGCGTCGAACCAGCAATACTCTCTAACAGAGAAGTATAACAACCAAATCGAGAAGGGTAACTGACCTGAACAAGGAAAGTAAATGTCTCACCCTCAGGTCCATGGGCTGTCACCAGTCTAGCCTCACAATCAATCTCTACTCGCATCTTTGTGAGCCAATCCATGCCCAAAATGATGTCGTAATGATATAGAGATGCGACAAACAAGTCAACTAGAATCGATCTGCTCCCTAGATCTATCGAACAACCCATACAAACCCTGGTAATATCAGAGGAGGTCCCTGTAGCAGTAGTGAGTTTCACTCCCTTCATAGTAACAGTGCCCAAACTCAGGCGCTTAACTGCCGCATATGATATGATAGAGGTAGTGGACCCGGTATCCACCAACAAGAAGACGAGAATACCTTGGATGTGAGCTGAAACCTCAAAAGATCTTGGTGCTAAGTCAACCCCAGGCACTTCAACTGTAAGCACGTGAACTCGAGCCAACTGTGGGTGATCCGGCGGTGGTACCATAAGCCGTTGGGGTGGTCTGAAGCAAGGTACGGAAGGTCTGAAAGAAGGGTGAGCTGGTGCTGAACGAAGGGGTGGAGTTGATATGACCTAAGGCATCGGACGGCTGATCCTCTGTGGCGGCGTAAATCCACTGTCCCGCATTCATGTGAAGCAATTACGATCCAAATGTTTGACTCTCCCACGGTATGTACAGTGCAAATCAAAACACATCAACTGAGCCGACGGTGCTGTACGTCTCGGAGGAGAATCTGCCCATGGCCTCTTGCCGAGAAATGGTCTCCTCGGAAAGTCAGGTCCCGATTTGGGAACCATAGGTGCTTGCATATGGGACAGCCTGTCCCTGTCTTACTCAGCTCACAGGGACATGCTCACCAACTCAGCATAAGAAGAGATGCTAGCACAACACATCTTCCATCGAATCTCAGGCCTCAGCCCCTCAAAAAAATGCCGCATCCGCATCGGCTGATCACCCAGAAGCAAAGGAGCATACCTACCCAGCTCCGTAAACCGGTTCTCATACTCTGTCATCGACATCCCTCCCTGACGGAGGCGAAGGAACTCACTCTCCTTCTCGTATTGGTAAGTGACCGGGAAATACTTCTCGTGGAAGTGAGTCTCAAACGCCTCCCACGTCCACACAAAACCCTCCACAACTGTGTGGAGAACACTATCCCATCATAAACTGACCTCCTTCTTAAACATGAAGGAGGCAAGTTCGACCTGCTCTGCCTCAGAATAGTGAAGCGGCCTCAGCATCTTAGAGATGCAGTCAATCCAGTACTCAGCCTCCTTGGGTCTATGAGTACCCGCGAATGTGGGAGGTCATAAGCATTGGAATCGCTCAAATGTGCCGCTAGCACTAGCGTTCCCAGTTTGGTGCATAGGTGAAGTAGGTGGAGTTGCCCCCATCGACTGAGCAAAGATACCAGCCATGGTAGACAAAAACTGCTACTGTTGCTACTACATCAACAACATCATCTGCTCTAGCCTATCAGGAGGCGGAGTGGACAGTGATGCGTAAGGCGTCGAAGCAGATGCACGATTCTGCTCAGGAACCGAAGGCGTGACTGGAGGAACCATAGATGGTGGCACAGGAGTCGGCCCAGCATCAAGATGAGACGGGCCCAACTGGGTGTCTGTTTGGCCATCGCCTAGGGGGGAGAGCCCATCAAGCGAGTCGCCCAAAGAGAGATGGGCCAAAGTCTTCGAGCCCTTAAGAGGCATACCCTACATTCAATAGAGGGTGCAACCTGTGAGATTTAACATCCACATAATCCACCCACATAGCATTTACATCACAACTTAAGGAAAATAACATGCATTTCATTTAAGAAAATTATCACAATACAAGAACTACAACATTACATGGATCACGACAGAGAAAGCATGCGAGCTAATACAACTTAAGCTTTAAACAACAAAACAACTTCCAAATTACTACGCTTAGAATGGCTACACACAATAACAAGCAACAAAACAGGGCAAAGGACGACTACATCTATGACTACTCGTCAGAATCTAGTGTTGGGGGAGGGGCACCCTTATCCTGCAGTAACACAGGATAGATTCCAGAGTGCAAGTCACCTTCTCACGAGGCCCCGAAGATCCATAATGTCCTGTCATAGGACAGCCTGATCCTCCTTAAGTCAAGCTATACGGGCATCCCTGGTGGCCTGATCCATGCCCTGCTCCAGTGCCGTAGGAGAAAAACTCTCATTCGTGTCCTGGGCCTCCACTTCTTCCTCGTCCTGCTCTTCTTCTTCTTCTATTTCAGCTCCACCTTTTTCATCACTCTCTTCCTCTTCGCTCTCAGTCTCATCCTCACTTTCTTCAAGTAGAGCTTGTCGTCGTCGTGGCCCGATGTCCATTTGATTAAGAGTCATCTCATTGATGTAACGGACAGGTACCGGCCTTTTCGCCCCAAGTCTGTAGCCAAACTCATGTGCAATCTTACATATGAGTCGGCCAAATGGGAGTGATTCAGTCCTTCTATTCGAACGTGTGATAAGGACTATCTATCGTAAGATGTACATAGGCACACACAGCTTCTCTCCTTACCCCACCTGATACAAAAAATTCACCATCAGGCGTGTGCACTCACTGCGATTGCTCCACCTAGGATAGACGTTGAATGTACAGATGTGGTGAAGCAAGTGGAAGTCGTCCATCATGCTGGTCGCTAAAAGGCTTCTGTTAGGCTGCCATTCAACCAGACGACCACAAAGGAACCGCGTGCGGCGATCCCTTTCATGCGCACTACTCAGATTCTTCTCACTTGTATGAACCTCGCCAAGCAGCATGTTTAGAAGTCAGGATATCAAAGCAACGTCGATTGTGGCCTCCCAATCTCTTCCATAAGGGATCTTGAACTGCAATGGCTCCAGCGAAGGTTCTCGAATGTGGGCATAGAAAGCTCGAACAGTACCCACATTTACGCGATATTCACCCTCAAATAGTGGACCCCACCTGGCCTCTTCCAGGCGCTCAAATAAGAGATTCTCCAAATAGCCGCGCATCTACATGAGCTTCAAAAAGGACCCTACGGCCCTCATAAACTCCATGAGATAGCTCCACCAATAAAGCCCTTCCAACGGGAGCCTGGGGATAGAGTTTTCTCTTTGTCTGAAACTCTCGAGTGGCGGTTGTGCTTGCGGCGGCGCCTCTTGGCCTCCTTGAACGGGTTGGGCAACTAGGCCCGGCTTTATCAATAGGAGCTCTCTTCTTCCCCATGAAAGAGAGAATGGTGAAAATGGAAAATATGGCCGTAATAAGCTCGAATAGGGCCATGGAAAATGAAAGAAAAGAGGGAAATGGAAGGAATGATGGGGCTTCCACGAATTTGAGACTCAAAGTAGAGATTTGAGTGCTCAAATGGAAAGAAAAGAAAGGAAAATCATCAATGGAGGTGGGTTTTGAGATGGGTAAAGTGAGGGTGCACGAAAATGGAAGAAGAAAGGGTTTGGAGAGGGATTTTTGTGGGATTGTGAGAGAAATTAAAAAAAAAAAAAGAAATCTTGGAAGGGTGATTTGTGAAGGAAGGAGGGTTTGGGAGGGGTTATAAGTGTTCGACCATGGAGGAGTGGGCCACACTAGACCCTGGCTGCGTCGGCCCGAGCCGGCCCGCCTGACCAGGCCCGCTGGGCGGTGAGGGCTCACCGAACCGGCGAGGGCCTCGCCAATCTCTGGAGTATTTGGTGAGGGCTCACCATTTAGGCGAGGTCCTCCTATCCCCAAGGTTAGAAAACGATGTGGGTCCCAACCTGGGTCCCCTTGAAAATGCCACGATTGGGCCCCTAGTCCGTTTCGACTCATTTCGGGTCACTTTGAATAGAACCTGATACAGATTCAAGTTTACCAGATTTTTAACAGTTGGGATTGGATGATACACGGTCTAAACCCGTTGATGGACAGTCTAGAAGCGATTTGGGGTCGTTGTGTGTGATCAAGAGTGTGCACGGACTCGATCTCGGCGATCATTTTCAGTAAACTTTCGCCGATTGGTGCAACTGGGAATCCTGCATTGTTTCTAGATTTATCTCTCCCCCTCCTATGTTAAGGTGGCGTCAGCGTGCATTGTGTGACCATAACCCAGGTAAGGTTTAATCCAAATCATGCTCTGATACCAATTTGTAATGCCCTGAAATTCGGGGGTCGAGCATAACTCAGCTCCCGAGTTTCAAAACATCACTTATGCAACATATGTAATGATGAATGTATGTTGTCTATATTAGTGCTTAAAACATGGAGTAGATTAAGCCAAACTACAAACATAATCCAGGGACAGGTGAAATATGCAAGCGAAAGACTGAAGAAACATATTTATATATATATATATAAGTCCCTGAGATATGTATGCTCTGCCAGGTCATAATTACAAGTGTTTGTTTCAAAATACAAGTATCAAAATGAAATACACCATTTCAATAATAACCTTGAATCCCCGTAGCTCAGGACACGGCTCACATGAACCCGCCTGAGAACTACATAAAGGAGAACGCCTCCTCATCATCCTCATACTCCTGCTCTGCCTCGTGGGTCACATCATCATCTGCATCTAAGACAGAGTCTGGTTGGTGTTTAAACACCATCTCAGAACGTGGGAGTGAGTGATCAACTCAGTGGAACTATACAGTAAAAGTTAACATGTTATCAATTCAATCAAGCAGTAATGATAAAGCAATATAATCAAACATATCCTAATTACTCTTGTTAATGCAAGGATGTATGTAGAAATGATCCATGCCCTGGCCTGCACTCCGTCAGCGTCTTCATCTTACGGTACGCATGACAACCTCCCGTAGTGCTCCACAACGCCAGTCCTTTTCATACAGCAGGATTGGGAAGCTAAGGTATCTTCCTTATATCAATTCCTAAACGGTGATCCATTCTAGGGTTGTCAGTCCTAGACAATCTCATACGATATTATGGTTCTAGGTTGCTGCAAAGCGCTCATCACTAATCAATGCATGCCTAATCATACCTTAGTTGCTACAATAAGGCTCGTCGCCTCAGTGCGGTATCATGGTATGCTCGAGGTCACTACAAAGGGCTCGTCACCAATCAATGTAGGCCGACAATACGAATATAGTGTCTCATACCACCATAATCAGCTCACGAGTCTGGATTGCTCACTGGTCACTACGGGGAGGCTCGTCACCCCAGCGTAGGCCGATAGCTCGACCACAGTGTCCCATACCACCATGACCGGCTCATGAGTCTTAGCAGATCAAGGTACCATGGTTAACGGGATTGCACTGGTAAGTTTGGTACCCTAGATTCAAACAGTAGCGTCCATACATGGTGAACATCCACCGGGACAATCGGGTTACTTGACGGGCTCGACTAGCACGAGCGCACATTAAGTTGAACGACATGAAGTGCGCAAACACTCCATGTGGCCAAACCACTGCCGACAATGTTAATACGACTCGGGTTCGCCAAACACATCCTACGTGACGAAAGCAACCTCAGCCACGAACTCAAAGCTTGTTACCGATTTCCTGGACTATTTCATAGTCCTAAACACATTCAATTATAACAGATACTCATACAAGCAATTCAGAACAGTAATGGATCAACAATTCCATTCATACAAGCATGTGAGCATTTGATGGATTTCAACTTAACATGAATGCACATATAAGTGTGTCTAAGTTAAGCAAACAAAGAATGTAAGTTGCATGGAGGAAATCATACACATCATTAAGATAGTTGAAAATCTCTTCTCAACGCCCATAAAAAGTACAACATATTACACACTTATTCATTCAGACATTTCTACAAACACTTAGACTCATATTCCAACATACATGACGTATGTTGGTGATAGCACATATTAGGACAAGTCCTTTCGCCAAGGAGTTGTTACACATACAACTAGCACAAGCACACGACAATTAATCATAGCAAACACATGTTCATATTTCATACGTATACGATACTTTCTACATATACATGGAATACACAAATCTCAATATAGTTCATATATATCATAAACACAATACAAACATTGTATTTGGCATGTGAAATTGCACCCACAATAATAATAAACCATTAACCGACATTGAAAGCCTTGAAAATCATAACCTATATGAATATAGTCCGCACCTTAAACTAGAAATTGCGCAACGGATTCGATTTAGATGATAAGTCTTCGTCAATGGCGAATAGGTACCCTAAGGCATGAATTAGATTAGCTACTTCAACCCTTAAACTATTCTAAGTTCCAAAATAGGTTAGGGTTTAGTTGACTTACCCAAAATGAGATTAGAATCACCGGAATAATGATTTAGATGCGATGAATTATGTACGCAGGGTAATTGGAAAGAATTCCAAGATGATTCACCAACTTCTCTCTCATTTTCTCTCTCTTTTCCTCTCTCTCTCTATCAGTTAGGGTTTGGAAAATTCGTATGGAATTTGAGAGTGAGGGTTTAAGGTCTTTATATAGGCCTAAAATTGATGGAATTAGCCCCAGGGCTAAGGTATACTTAGGTTATAACCAAATCGGGTCTATTTCGATTCAATGGAACGTTTCTGGAGGTCCTTTTTCTGAGTGCGGTCGGACTTAAGCTCACTACTATTGGATCTTAAGCAAGTTAAGTTTTTAGTCCAATCAGGTTTCCAGATCGCTCATGGCGGACCAATTTTAATTCAACGGTCACCGAAACTCGATCAGGGCCACAAGCACTTTGACATGTGTGGGCCATCTTCCTTGATCCGAGGGTGAATTTGGGTCAGAATCCAATGGTCAGAATGCTTATAATCGACGCGCAAGCGACATGACTCAGATTACTTAAATTCATATTTAATTTCTAAATAAATTCACCTTTCTCACACTCTTCACTCCGGACTCATGCAAATCGTCCCAGGACATCATCTGGACTTGATTTTTGAGGTGATTGTCAAGCCCAACAAGGTAATCATAATTGTCTAAGTTTATCGCTATCGGACTTTCGACGCGCGGTCCAGGTCCGATACAAAGTTTCCAAGTACTCCTGAGAGCAACTGGGTTTATCATTGAATCCTAGATTTCAGGGTAACGTAGCGTTAATGATTCTATAGGTTTTGGGTCTTACAGATCGTATTTAACATGGTTGGTGCTAACTTTTACAAGTAATTGAGTTTAGCACTAGTTAATTCACGTTTAACTTCTAAAGGATTGAGTCCTAAGAGAATTCTAGTTGAGGTGGTGCTCCGGTCTTTGTACGAAATTTTTCAGGATGTTACATAAATTTGGATAAATAGACTCAATGTGGTAAACTTCTGGTCTTAGTTAGTCGCGTGCTTAACTGAAATCCTGGTCATGCGAAGGTACATAACAATTAATTATGCACCACTAGCCCAAGTGGATAGTGAATGAAATGAATGCATAGTATGCAACTCCTACTCAAGAAGTCCACATATCAGTACGGTTCCTCTATGGGAAATCATCGAGGTCTATTACACTCTAAACCAGATTGTAGCCCCATCGCGCACAAGAAGGTGAGTGGAAGAGACCTCACTATCCGCCTGCCAATATTGGGCGTGGCTCATCGATAGCGGACCCATTCCTCGAGCTAGTCAGACTCAGCCTAGCATTGCCCCCTCCTCTCGGGCAGGTAAGGTTGTATCCCCTTCCAACCGACCACGACACAGTGGGAGACACAGCCTAATGGTATATGGCACTCATGTGCTCATACATCTACTTGGTCTAGACATTGGAGCAACCTTTGGAACCAAGATGGTTCTGGGACTTTCACCCAAGGATATCTATAACACCCCATGTAGAACAGATTTTCGGTGTCCCATCCGGCCATCCACGATATGCATGTGGTGGCTACAACCTTGATGCCGCTAGGGCGTACGATAATCATAATCACACAATGTGAGATGCATGAGTCACAAAGTCCAATCATCCATCAATCCTACGCATACCATGCGCTCACGTGGGGCAACTCCACCCATCAGGGAGTCCCACGAACAACCTGCCCCATGACATATGCAACAGTCAACCATATCTCATATTAAACATGCAGATGATGTGTATGGGCATGTATCATGATGTCATGCTGTCACATACTCATAATCGGTATTAATAACCGGCATCAACAATCGGCCTCGTCAATCAGCCTCGACAATGTGGACATTTCACCAACATTGCCCCCAAGGGGTGGTCCACATGAAGCCTAACATATAGTGGACCCATGACCTCACAAAGGTCCTGATATACAACACCATGGGCCTCACTTAAGAGCTTAACACACATCATGATAGGCCTTTCACATGGGCCTAACGTACATCACAATGGGCTCCATCGCCTAGCCCTCAATTGCATTACAATGGGCCTCATCACATAGGCTTCATATACATCACATTGGGCCTTAAACACGGGCTGAATACACATCATAATGGACCTCAAATACATGTCGTATATACATCACACAGGCCGAATACACATCACAACGAGCCTCAACTAGGGGTAGCATATACATCACATAGGTCTTGGCAATCGGCCTCGGCAATCAAAATCGGCCTTAACAATCAGAATCGGCCTATACAATCGGCCTTGACAAATCAGAACTGGCATCGATACTCGGCTTTAACAATTAGAATCGGCCTATACAATCAGCCTCAACAATCGAAATTGGCCTCAATACTTGACCTCGATAATCGGAATCGACCTATACAATCGGCCTCGACAAATCAGAATTGGCCTCGATACTCAGCCTCGATAATCGGAATTGGCCTATACAATTGGCCTTGATAATTGGAATCAGTTTATACAATCGGCCTTGACAAATTAGAATCGGCCTTGATACTTGGCCTCGACAATCAGAATCAGCCTATACAATCGAACTCGATACTCGACCTCGACAATCGAAATCGGCCTTTACAATCAGCCTCGACAAATCAGAATCGGCCTTGATACTTGGCCTTGACAATCAGAATCGGCCTATATAATCGGCCTCGATACTCAGCCTTGACAATTGGAATCGGCCTATACAATCGGCCTCGACAAATTAGAATCAGCCTCGATACTCGACTTCTACAATTGGAATCGGCCTATACAATCAGCCTCAACAAATCAGAATCGGCCTCGACAATCAGAATCAACCTATGTAATCAGCCTCGACAAATCAGAATTGGCCTTGATACTCTGTCTCGATAATCAGAATTGGCCTATACAATCGGCCTCGACAAATAATAATCGGCCTCGATACTCTGCCTTAACAATCAGAATCGCCCTATACAATTGGCATATAAACAAGGCAGGGTCCATGGATGAACAACCGATCAACCATAATATAAAGATCGGCCCTCGGCCGTGGTTATATCAAATCTGATAGTACGAAACCATCCGTCTATGGTGAATGGGGCCCATTTATTTGGGTTAACCCACAAGAGTGATGAGAATGAGCCTAACAAGGCCTAAGGGAAGGTCACAATGTGAACATCCAACCATCATTTTCCATCAATGTGGACATCTAACCAACATTGCTCCCAAGTGACCTACATAGGGCCAAACATATAGTGGGCCCATGGCCTCACGTACAATCACGATGGGCCTCATTTACGTCACATAGGCATCGTCATATGGGCCAACATACATCACATTGGGCCTCGAATACACAACAGGTGGGCCTCGCACCTAGGCCTCAAATATATCATATGGGCCTCGAATACATCACAATGGGCTCACCCATGAGCCTTGAATACATCACAATGGGCCACTTATGTCAAGCGGGCCGCATTATATGGGTCGCACTAACGGGCTTCATGTATATCAAATAAGCCGCACCAATGGGCCTCATGTATATCGAATCGGGCCCACCCTTATGTATATTTGAGATCCGACCTATTCATAAGTTAACATAGAGATAAATGAAGTGAAAATAATATCAGCTTAATTGGAAACTACCATGGCCCTTAGAAGTTTAAATGGTGGATGTCACTGTCCCTATTAAATTTTGATGGTGGGGTCCGCTTGAACTTTAGATCTGACCCATTCTTTTGCTCATGCCATAAAATGATATTTCAAATGGTTGGACGGTTTGGATACAACACATGCATCATGGCGGGTCCCAAAGATAGACGGCATGGATGGAATAGGTGGGACCCACGGAACTTACTGCCGTGTACAACAGCAGGTCTATACGTCACAGGGAAGCTACATAGCTGTCGTACATGTAGCTAATGCTGCTTCAAAGAACAACAGAGGTGGGTACCACATAGGGCCCACCCTCATCACATATATAATATTATGTTATATTATAATATAATATATAATATATTAGAGCATATATTATATTAATATAATGTATTAATATTATATTAATACAAGCACAACGTCCAGGCCCTGGACGGCCTAGACGGACGCACACGCCGAGGTGGCCCTACACGTGGGGTGGGTCCCACCGTCCAGGAACGGTGGATGCCCACACGCATCATAGTGTGGCCCATCAAATAGGTGGATGACATGGGTGGGTCCCACGGACCCCACTGTCCGTTCACACCACACTGTCAACACACACCTCACTGTTGGCCACTCCCACTGTTAGCACACACTCCACCGTCAGTGCACACCTCACTGCTAGCCACTCCTCCACTGTCCATTCACACCTCACTTTGAAACGCGGTATCTTTCACTCAGTCTGCCACTTGAGCTATAGTTCTAGGTGGGTTAACACATCAAGGAGGGCCCCACCCACACGTGTGGGGTGAGCCACGTCCTAGATGAACGGTTGGGATGATATACAAACATCATGGTGTGTCCCACATGGATGGGGTCCACCAGTAGATGGCATGGATAAAATACACACATCATAGGTGGGCCATTGATCATAGGAAGAGAGAGAGAGAGACAAAGGAACATGTAGGGGAGGGAACCCGCCACTATTGGGCCCTCCCTTGAACAATACATACATCAAGTGGGTCCTACAACAAGTGGACCCATAAATCACAAAAAATAAGAATGTGGGTCCAAGATCACCCACCATCCACTTCTTGGTCCGATGGAAAGGTAGTCGCCTAGGCTTCAATTTCAACAGAAGTTGATGAAGTTTTGATGGTGGAGATGGAAGATGAGAGGGTAGGAAGTGGGCCACATACAAAACTCTCTCACGGAGATTTGGGAGAGCTTAGACATGTGGTATTTTGTTGCTTGGGAATGGGTTTGAGAAATGAGAGAGAGAGGGTTGTGAAGAGAGAAAGAGAGATGGGTGATAGAGTGATGGGTGAGTTAAGAGATTTGTTGACTTTTGGAGTAATTTGTGTAAGAGGGGTATGGGTTGTGTAAGGAATTGTTAACTTATGGGGTTGCTTGGGGTTGTGGTGTGAGGTGATGTGTACTTGATCCTTGATGGGATTGATTGATTGATTAAGGTGACAAGTTGTAGAGATTCTCTTAGAATTCGCACGCGCGGCATTTTCCTCGAACTAAATGCAGGCCCACATCTCTGGCCTAGGTATCGCCTTAGCGCTTGAGACGCAGCATCAGAACAGCGGCGATGGTGCGGTCGCAAGGGTACAAGTCTTGGTTTGAGTCAACTTGGGTTTGTAGGACTCAACTTAGGATCTCGCGCAAACATCGGATAAAAGTCGAAGGTTATCGAAATTCGACCGGGAAGACCGCGGAAGCCTACGAAATGGTACGGTGTAGGATACAGGTCTTATAGTACCAAACATCATTTCTAACAAATTGATTAAGCTCTTCTTGCATTGTAACTATCCAGTTTTCATCATAAGAGCTTCCTTTATGTTAGCCAGTTCTATCTAGGATGTAAAACACATGTAGTTACACACATCTTCTAGTTATCTACGAGTGCGTACACCAGTGAGAAGGTTTCCAAGAATTTGATTAGTTGGATGATCTTTAACAGTTCTCAGTTTAGAGTTGTTTTGATTCGATGAAGAATCTGGTTTATCAATTAGAAGTACTTCATCATTATCTGAACTTAAGATAGGTGTATTCAAGTGATCATCAATAACCACATTAATGGATTCTTAAATTACACTAGTTCTCTTATTAAGACCCTAATATGCTCGACTATGTAGAGCATACCCTAAAAATATCCCTTCATCACTTTTGGTGTCAAACTTATCCAGATTTTATCAGTTACACAAAATATAGCACTTGCTGCTAAAAACTCGAAAGTATTTGACAATAGGCTTCTTATTAAACCACATTTCATAAGCTGTTTTACCATTTGATTTTCTAGTATAAACATGGTTAATTATATAACATGCAGTATTTACAGCTTCGGCCCAAAGATTTTTAGGGAGCTTCATATTGTTTATCATAACATTTACCATTTCTTGAAGCACTCTATTATTTCTTTCTACTATACCATTTTGTTGTGGTGTTTTGGGTATAGAGAATTCATGTGATATTTCCTGATAACTGCAAAACTTCTCAAAACTGCTATTCTCCAATTCTGATCCATGATCATTATGAATCTTTCAGACTTGAGTCTCTTTTTCAGTTTAGATACGTCTAAGTACCCTTTTAACTTCATCAAGAGTTTCTGATTTTTCTCTTAAGAAGACTACCCATGTATATCTGGTAAAGTCATCAACGATTACCAAAATATACTTTTTGCCACCTCGACTCTCCATTCTAGTTGGTCCAATAAGATCCATATGGAGGAGTTCGAGCGGTTTAGATGTGGCATTGGAGTCCACTTTTTTGTGAGAACTCCTAGTTTGCTTGCCAATCTAGCATTCACCACATATTTTATCTATTTTTTTTTATATTTGGGTAGGCCTCTTACTAACTCTCTTTTACTCAATCTATACAAGTTACAGTAGTGTACATATCCAAGGCATTTACGCCATAACTCAGTCTCATCGGTATGGACCATGTAACATGATAAATTAGATGAGCTAGAGTCACTTATAATATAGCAGTTTTCAGAAGTTTTGTGACCAGTTAATATTACAGAACCATTTTTATTTAAAATTTCACACCCTAGGTTAGAAAATTTTACACTATGATTTTTATCGCATATTTAAGAAATGCTTAATAAGTTGTGTTTTAAACCTTCTCCATATAAAACATTCTCAAATAAAAGGGAGGTTAGAAAGTTGAACAGTACCTTGGCTAATAATCCTACAGTTGCTTCCATCACCAAATGTGACTGAACTATTAGTCATGTCTTTAAGATTAGTGAACAGACCCTTATCGCTTGTTATATATCTGGAGCAACCACTGTCTAGGTACCACTTTGAATGGCTAGAAGCTTTAAAAGCGGTGTGGGCAACCAAACAAGTAACCATAGGAACCCATTTCATAATTGTTTTGGGTTTAGAAATATAGTTGGTCTTCTTATGATTGTAGTTGTTATAAGATCGACCCATTGAGTTAGATTTTAAGAGCTCCTTAAGTAAATCAACAATTTTCTCAACTAAAGGATCACGATTCTGATTTTTAATATTGTTGCTTTTAGGTTTTAAGGATTGAAAAGTTTTAGCATTTTTAGAATAATTTTGATTTGAACTTTTCCCTTTTGAGTTTGGAGACTCTCCTTTCACAAAATTAAGAGGAGTATTCTTATGTTTGGGAGTAATATTTTTATCGTAGCCCAAACCGGATCGGTCGCCACATTTTCTGGATCTAGATAATAGTTTTTCTAACTTAGGATCACCTTGGGCATACCTCCATGTATCCTTTAAACTCAAAAGTGAAGAGACTTCAAGTTTTAGTTTTCATTTTCAGATTTTAGATTTTCAATAAGGGAAGTTTTGAAATCAAAATCGCATTTAGCTTTTTCTATAGAATCTGAAATGTGGGATTTTTCTAAAACAAGATTATCAAAATTTTCTTTAAGTTTCAAAAACTTTTCCTTCTAAAGTTTTAGTTTTACCGCAATCTTACAACTTTCCTTTTATAAGGCATTGTAAACATCTTGAAGATCTTCTTCATTTTCATGATCATTATTCAAATTTTCTTCACTAGTTGAATCATCATGATTTGAAAAATTGAACTTTGCTAGAGTCATAAGGGCTTTGACTTCATTACCCGACTTGGTTTCAGAATCTCCTGATTTAGAAGAGGGTTCAAAGCTAGAAGATTCATCCCAAGTAGCCAACAAACCTGTCATGCCCCAAACCCGGAGATCGGACTCACAAGAACCCCAATCGCCGAATCCAGTGCCGACAACCTCTATAGTACCCCATTCTCGGCTTCCAGCGCCTATACGCCAGATTTCGATCCTGGGATCCTACAAGGAGGATTTTTTAGTGTACATTTATCGCGTAATAAGCATAACCACAAGTATGCCCAAATCATAAAGGTAACATCATCATCACATATCCACTAATATAAACAGTTGAAGACAGTGCTGAAAGGAAAATACATATGACAAAAATCAAAGCTCCATAAGTCTGCTACATGCTCCAAGCTCAATGTTGTTGCAACCTAACGCCACCTGCACGCATCTATCGTGCATAAGCTTATTGAAAGCTTAGTGGGTGGTGAAAGTGTGTGCATAAGGTAAGTGTCAAGTATTCAATATCAGATTAATCAGAGTAAGCAGAAATACTAACAGGTCTATAAATGCTATCAGCAATACGGGCATGTTAATAAATTATACAATATCAGAGTAATGCAAAAACATTCTGATAAGTCCATAAATACCATCAGCCTTATCCAGGCTATGCATTATAAAAATATAATAAACCAATATCATATACTGAGGAAGCAATGAAGATCAGTTATGCAATGGGGAGACATAGTAAACCAAATGGTATGTGCTGAAGATGCAATGCGATGCGAATGAAATGACCAAGCTGGAGTGTGAAGTCGGGATGGTAGTACATAGATCGCAGGCTACGAGGTCCATCACAAGGGACTTCTGTCCAAACCAGTCCCATACCTAAATTTGGATAGCTAGACTTAATGTAGTAGAGTCCTGATCTCAGGTTAGTCGCGCACCCAATCAAAATCCTTGCCATTACGAAGGTACACAACAATTAGTTGTGCACCACCAGCCCGAGTGGATAGTGAATGAATGAATGAATGAATATGCAACTCCTACTCAATAAGTCCACATATCAGTACGGTTCCTCTCTGGGATCATCACCGAGTTCTAGTACACTCCACGCCACCTGCTGCCCCATCAAGCGCATAACTAGGTAAGTGAAAAAGACCTCACTATCCGCCTGGACAGTAGTCTGCCAATACCTACCCGGCTCATCGATAGCGGACCCATTCCTCGAGCTGGTCAAACTTAGCCTATCTATGCCTACTCTCTAGGGCGGGTAAGGCCACACTCCCTCCTAACTGACCACGAGACAGTGGGAGATGCGGCCTCCTGGTATTTAGCACTTGGGCGCTCATGTACATCCACTCGATCTTGACATTAAGGCCTCCTCTGGTACCAAGAGGTTTTTAGGGATTTTCACCTAGGGCCATTTATGGCAGCTCGATGCTCGAACCAAACATTTTTAGTTTCCCATCTGGCCATCCACAATATGCCTATGGAGGCTACAGCCCTGATGTCGCTAGGGCGTACAGTAATCATACAATGCAAGATGCATGAGCCACACAATCCAGTCATGTATCAATCCTGCGCATATCGTGCGCTCATGTAAGATAACCTCCACCTATCACGGAGTCTCATAACAACTTGCCCAATGACATATGCAATGGCCAACCACATCTCATAACAAACATGCAGATGATGTATGTGGGCATGTATCATGATGCTATGTGGTCACATACTCATAATCGGTATCAATAACCGGCATCGACAATCAACCTCAACAATATGGACATTTAACCAACATTGCCCCCAAGGAATGGCCCATATAAAGCCTAACATACAGTGGACTCATGACCTCACACCAGGGCTAAATATACAACACCATGGGCCTCACTCAAGAGCTTCATACACATCGCAATGGGCCTCACTCATGGGCCACATATACATCAAGTGTGTCGCATCTCACGAGTCTAATATACATCGCAATGGGCCGATCCCACGGACTTAATATACATCAAGTCGGGCCTCACCATATGGGTCGAAAATATATCACAATGGGCCACGTCCCATGGGCCTCGAATACATCATAATGGGCCTCGACAATAGGAATTGGCCCAAATAATTGGAATCGATACTTGGCCTCGACAATCAAAATCAGTAAATCGGTCACGACAATCAGAATCGAACGATAATCGGAATCGGCAAATCGGTCATGTCAATCAGAAATCGGCAATCGGTTACGATAATCGGCCTCAATCGCTAATCGGCCATTGACCATGACAATCTCAATCGGTCAATAATCGGAATCAACAAATCGGTCATAATAAACGGCCTCGATCGCTAATCGGCAATCAGTCAAGTCAATCGGAATCGGCAATCGGCCACAACAATTGAAATTGATAGATAATCGAAATCAGCAAATCGGTCACGTCAATAAAAAATCGACAATCGGTCACGATAATCGGCCTCAATCCCTAATCGGCAATCAGCCACAACAATTGGAATCCGTCAATAATCAAAATCAGCAAATCGGTCACGTCAAATGAAATCGGCAATCGACCACAACAATCAGGGTCAATAATCGGCACCGATAATCAGGGTCGATAATCGGTGTCGACCTCGATAGTTGGCACCGATAATCAGTAGATAAACAAAGCGTGGTCCATAGATGATCAGCCAATCAACCATAATATAAAGATCGGCACTTAGCCGTGGTTATATCAAATTCGATAGCACAAAGTCATCCATCTAGCCATCATTGCCCCTCAATGTGGACATCTAACCAACATTGCTCCCAAGGAGTGGCCCACATAAGGGATTTATACACAACGCAGCGGCTATACATGCATCACATTGGGCCTCACATACATCGCATTGGGCTTCATACGAGGGCCTCAAGTGTATCATAATGGGTCACGCCCATGGGCCTTTAATGCATCACATTGGGCCTCGCCCATGGGCCTTGAATATCAAGTGGGTCGCATTACATGGGCTGCATTATGTGGGCTGCACTAATGGGCCCAATATACCTCACAAGGGCCACATATACAACTCAATGGACCACGCCAAAGAGGGCAATGAATACACAATAGGTGGGCCCTGCACCTGGGCCTCAAATACATCATATGGGCCTCATCACACGGGCCTCAAATACACAATAGGCGGGCCTCAAATATACATCACAAGTGGGCCCAGTACATGCAGCAAGTGGGCCTACTCATCATAGCTGGGCCTACCAACGGTCCAGCCAAAGGACGGCCTGGATAACATACACATCACGATGGGTCCTACTAGGATGTGGGTGAGAGCTTGGATTACATCTAAAATCATTTCAATAGTGGCAGGTGCAACATGTGTATCACTATACACTATCATTCTATTGAGCACATGATGCACCAGTGATGATCAGTACCGCCCAAACATTGTCCATGGAATCAACACTGTCCAAACATTGTCCATGTAAATCAGCACTATCTAAACATTATCCAACACCGTCCAAACACTCTGGATGGTGTGAAATGAAACATACATTGAGGTGGGATCCACAACATTGTCCAAAGGTGGTCCAGCACCGTCCAGACATTCTGGACGGTGTGGATCAAAATATACATCATGGAGGGACCCACAGATTTTTACAGATGTCAATACAGCGGTTAAATAGCTAGTGGATTCCCATCATCCAGATGGACCGTGAGATGAAACACATATACGGTGGGTCCCACAAAATCTAGTGACGTCTCACCAGTAGCCATATAACTGGTGTGAAATGCACCAGCTAATCTGTTTCTAATAGGCGGGTCCCACATGGGGCCACCATAATTTAATAATATTATTGTCATTATTGTTATTATTATTATTTTAAAATAAATCCCACCAACGTCAAGATAGATGGACCGCTGGATGAAATACATACATTGGTGTGGCCCACCATCCAAGCAATGGACGGTGGGGATCCACACGTGCAAACAAGGTGAGGTCCACCGCGATATGAACGGCGTGGATGTACACCATACATCATGGTCAGGGCCCACCTGGCCTGTTAACGTCTGCAGCTGCTAGCTGATTGTGCTGGCCACCGTCCATCAGACGGATCGTTTGTATGAAAACAGATGGATGGTGTGGGATACAGATACATCACGGTGGTTTCCACATGCGTGTGGGTCCCACATGCTACTGTGCAGCATTAAAAAAAATACATATATTACGGTGTGGCCACAGATGCACGGTATGGATATAACACGTACCACACGATCAGACCCACTGATCTCAGTGGTCCAATTCAAAGAGGTGGGTCTCATGTGGGGCCCACCATAAAATAATATTAAATTATATATTATAATACATATATATATATATGTATGTAGGAAAGAGGGGGGCTCCAGCGTCAGCATCCAGGCCTGGACGGCTTAGATGCAAGACATATGCATCTCGTGTGGGCCCCACGTAAGTGTGGGCCATACGTGTCATTAAGGTGGGACCCACCGTCCATGGGTTTGGACGATGGATGCAACATATTATCAAGGTGGGCCTTGGAGATGGGGCCCACGTCAGGTGAACAGTGTAGATATACAAGAAAAGCATCAAGGCCGGTCCCAGCTGGGCTGGAAGGCTGGATTGAATACAAACATCAAAGGGGCCCACCGTCCCTAGAAGATGGACGGTGTGGACGAATCATATACATCAGGGGCCCCACAGAACTTGCAGCTGTTAATACATTAGTTATATCCCATCGTCCAAGGTTTGGATGGTGAGGATGATGCACATACATCGTTGTGGGTTCCACAACCCACGTCCAGGGATTGGACGTCCTGGACTTACTGATCAGGTGGGCCGCATCATCACCAACCAAAAGGAGAGAGAGAGAGAGAGAGATCGGATGATGGAGGGAGCTCCGCCACTATGAGCTCCCTCTAGGATCTACAATGCATACATCAAGATGGGTCTCACCAATGTGGGCCCCTAAATCACAAAAAGATAAATACAAGATCACTCACCTTAGGATCTTCTTCTTCATTCTTCCACCAATGCGTTGTAGAGCTTCAAGGGAACAAGATTCAATGGTTGAGATTGATTTTAGAGATTAGGATTGGGTGATAGGAAGGTGGGCCACCCATGGCTTCTCCATGGAAGCCATGGACGATTCTTCTCTTGGGGTTGCTTGGGAGAATGAGAGAGAGAGAGATGATGGGAGAGGAGTGATGGGTAGGTGTACTTGGTTGTAAGAGAGTGTTGACTTTAGGGGAGGGGTGGTTGCACTTGGGGATGGGGTGTGAGGTGATGGGAGTACTTTGAATGATTGATGGATTGATGTGACATTTCATAGAGATTCTCTCGAAATTGTAACGTGTGGTATTTTTTCTCGAACTGGACGTGGGCCCACGTCTCCTGGCCCGGGTATCGCCTCGGCGTGCGAACGCAGCGTTGGAATAACAGCGACGGCGTGGTCCCTATGGTGCAAGTCTTGGGTCAAGCCGACTCTTAAATACGGGATACGACTCAAGATCACGTGCAAATGCTGATAACAGATCGCGGGTCACCGAAATTTGACCGGAAGGACCGCGGAAGCCTACGGAACGGTACGAGCTAGGACACGGGTCTTACAGCTCTCCCCACCTAATAAAAATTTTATCCTCAAAATTTCTATCACATAGGATTAGGCAAGGGAAGAGGAAGTATCGATATAAACATAAACAAGGCATAATCAATCTATGAACAAATGGAGATAGCATTCTCTAATCTCAGCCTTGCGCTCCCAAGACATCTCCTCAATAGAATGGTGACCCTTACTGAACCTCAGGTCCTGGACTAGAAACAATCAAAACGGGAATACTATGCAGCCTCATAATCTCAAAGGTAGGGAGCTATATCAAAAAATCTCTAAGTTATCTGAACTCGGGGATCTAATCGTTCTAAGTTCTCAGCGATCATAGAGTGAAGGGTAGCGATCAGTATATATGTGATGTTATCTTCAAGATTTCTCGAGTTATGCTTTGATACTAACTTCTATCACGCCCCAAACCTGAAGATCAGACTCACAAGAACCCCGATCGCCGAATCCGATGCCGACAGCCTCCGTAGTACCCCATTCTCGGCTCCCAGCACCTATATGCCAGATTCAGATCCTGGAATCCTCAAGGAAGATTTTTCAGTATACATTTATCTCGTAATAAGCATAACTACATCTATACCCAAATCATAAAGGCAACATCATCATCACATATCCACTAATATAAACAGTTGAATACAGTGCTGAAAGGGAAATATATATGATAAAAATAAAAGCTCCATAAGTTCACTGCATGCTCCAAGCTCAATGTTGTTGCAACCTAATGCCACCTACATGCATCTATTATGCATAAGCTTACAGAAAGCTTAGTGGGTGGTGAAAGTGTGCGCATAAGGTAAGTGTTAAGTATTCAATATCAGATTAATCAGAGTAAGTGGAAATACTTACAGGTTTATAAATGCTATCAGTAATACAGGCATGTTAATAAATCATACAATATCAGAGTAATGCAAAAATATGCTGATAAGCCCATAAATACCATCAGCCTTATCCAGGCTATGCACTGCAAAAATATAACAAACCAATACCAAATACTGAGGAAGCAATATAGATCAGTTATGTAATAGGGAGACATAGTAAGCCAAATGCTATGTGCTGAAGATGCAATGCGATGCGAATGAAATGACCAAGCTCGAGTGTAAAGTCGGGATGGCAATACGTAGTATCGCAGGCTATGGGGTCCATCACAAGGGACTTCTATCCAAACTAGTCTCATACCTAAATTTGGAGAGCCAGACTTAATGTAGTAGACTCCTGATCTCAGGTTAGTCGTGCGCCCAACCGAAATCCTTGTCATTACGAAGGTACACAACAATTAGTTGCGCACCACTAGCCCGAGTGGATAGTGAATGAATGAATGAATGAATATGCAACTCTTATTCAATAAGTCCACATATCAGTACGATTCCTCTCTGGGATCATCACCGGGGTCTAGTACACTCCACGCCACCTGTCACCCCATCAAGCGCATAACTGGGTAAGTGGAAAAGAACTCATTATTTACCTAGCCAGTAGTCTGCCGATACCTACCCGACTCATCAATAACAGACCCATTCCTCGAGCTGGTCAAACTCAGCCTAGCTATGCCTACTCCCTCGGGCCGGTAAGGCCACACCCCCTCCCAACCGACCAAGACACAGTGGGAGACGCTGCCTCCTGGTATTCGACACTCGGGTGCTTATGTACATCCACTTGGTCTCGACGTTGGGGCATCCTCTGGTACCAAGATGGTTTTAGGGATTTTCACCCAAGGCCATCTATGGCAGCCCGATGCTCAAACCAAACATTTTCGGTGTCCCATCTGGCCATCCACGATATGCTTGTGGAGGCTACAGCCCTGATGTCGTTAGGGCATACAGTAATCATACAATGCAAGATGCATGAGTCATACAATCCAGTCATGCACCAATCCTGCACATATTGTGCGCTCATGTGAGATAACCTCCGCCTATCATGTAGTCTCATAACAACCTGCCTAATGACATATGCAATGGCCAACCACATCTCATAACAAACATGCAGATGATGCTTGTGGGCATGTATCATGATGCTATGCGGTCACATACTCATAATCGGTATCAATAACTGACATCGACAATCAACCTCGACAATGTGGACATTTAACCAACATTGCCCCTAAGGAATGGCCCATATAGAGCCTAACATACAGTGGACTCATGACGTCACACCAGGGCCAAATATACAACACCATGGGCCTCACTTAAGAGCTTAATACACATCGCGATGGGCCTCACTCATGAGCCACATATACATCAAGTGTGTTGCATCTCACGGGTCTAATATACATCGCAATGGACTGCTCCCATGGACTTAATATACATCAAGTCGGGCCTCACCATATGGGCTGGAAATATATTATAATGGGCCACATCCCGTGGGCCTTGAATACATCATAATGGGCCTCGATAATCGGAATTGCCCCTAACAATTGGAATCGATACTCGAAATCGGCTTTGATACTCGGCCTTGACAATCGAAATCGGTAAATCGGTCATGACAATCGGAATCGATCGATAATCGAAATCGGCAAATCGGTCACGTCAATTGAAAATCGACAATCGGTTATGATAATCGGCCTCAGTCGCTAATCGGCAATTGGCCACGATAATTGAAATCGGTCAATAATCAGAATCAGCAAATCGGTTACGATAAACGGCCTTGATCGCTAATCGGCAATCGGTCAAGTCAATCAGAATCGACAATCGGCCACGACAATCAGAATCGATCGATAATCGGAATCAGCAAATCGGTCATGTTAATCAGAAATTGGTAATCGGTCACAATAATCGGCCTCGATCGCTAATCGGCAATCGACCACGACAATTGGAATTGGTCAATAATTAAAATCAGCAAATCGGTCATGTCAATCAAAATTGGCAATCGGCCACGACAATCAGGGTCGATAATCGGCACCAATAATCAGGGTCGATAATCGGTGTTGGCCTCGATAATCAGCACCGATAATTAGTAGATAAACAAAGCGGGGTCCATAGATGATCAGCCAATCAACCAGTATAAAGATTGGCACTCAACCGTGGTTATATCAAATCCGATAGCACAAAGTCATCCATCTACGGTGAATGAGGCCCACTTATTTGGGTTAACCCATAAAGAGAATGGGCCTAACAAGGCCTAAGGGAAGGTCACAATGAGGACGTCTAACCATCATTGCCCCTCAATGTGGACATCTAACCAACATTGCTCCTAAGGAGTGGTCCACATAAGGGATTTATACGCAATGCAGCAGCTATACATGCATCACATTGGGCCTCACATACATTGCATTGGGCTTCATACGAGGGCCTCAAGTGTATCACAATGGGTCATGCTCACGGGCCTTGAATGCATCACATTGGGCCTCGCCTATAGGCCTTGAATATCAAGTGGGTCGCATTACATGGGCTGCATTATATGGGCCGCACTAATGGGCCCAATACACCTCACAAGGGCCATAGATACAACTCAATAAACCACGCCAAAGAGGGCCATGAATACACAAGTGGGCCCTGCACCTGGGCCTCAAATACATCATATGGGTCTCATCACACAGGCCTCAAATACATAATAGGCAGGCCTCAAATATACATCACAAGTGGGCCTTGTACATGCAGCAAGTGGGCCTACTCATCATAGCTGGGCCTACCAACGGTCCAACCAAAGGACGACCTGGATAACATACACATCACGATGGGTCCTACTAGGATGTGGGTGAGAGCTTGGATTACATATAAAATCATTTTAATAGTGGCAAGTGCAACATGTGTATCACTATACACTATCATTCTATTGAGCACATGATGCACCAGTGATGATCAGGACCGCCCAAACATTGTCCATGGAATCAGCACTATCCAAACATTGTCCATGTAAATCAACACTATCCAAACATTGTCCAACACTGTCTAAACACTCTGGATGATGTGGAATGAAACATACATTGAGGTGGGGTCCACAACACTGTCCAAGGTGGTCCAGCACCATCTAGACATTCTCGATGGTGTGGATCAAAATATACATCATGGAGGGACCCACAGATTTTTGCAGATGTCAATACAGCGGCTAAATAGCCAGCGGATTCCCACCGTCCAGATGGATCGTGAGATGAAACACATATACGGTGGGTCCCACAAAATCTGGTGACGTCTCACCAGTAGCCATATAGCTGGTGTGAAATGCACCAACCAATCTGTTTCTAACAGGTGGGTCCCACATGGGGCCGCCATAATTTAATAATATTATTATATTATTGTTATTGTTATTGTTATTATTATTATTATTATTATTTTAAAATAAATCCCACCGTCTAGATAGATGGACCGCTGGATGAAATACATACATTAGTGTGGCCCACCGTCCAAGCAATGGACGGTGGGGATCCACACGTGAAAACATGGTGAGGTCCACCGCGATATGAACAACGTGGATGTACATCATGGTCAGGGCCCACCTGGCCTGTTGACGTCTATAGCTACCAGCTGCATGTGCTGGCCACCGTTCATCAGACGGATCATTTGTATGAAAATAGATGAATGGTGTGGGATACAGATACATCACGGTGGTTTCCACACGCATGTGGGTCCCACATGCTACTGTGCAGCATTTAAAAAAATACATATATTACAGTGTGGCCACAGATGCATGGTATGGATATAACACGTACCACACAATCAGACCCACTGATCTCAGCGGTCCAATTCAAAGAGGTGGGTCCCACGTGGGGCCCACCATAAAATAATATTAAATTATATATTATAATACATATAATATATGTATGTATACAGGAAAGAGGGGGGCTCTAGCGTTAGCGTCCAGGCCTGGACGGCCTAGATGCAAGACATATGCATCTTGTGTGGGCCCCACGTAGGTGTGGGTCGTACGTGCCATCAAGGTGGGACCCACAGTCCATGGGTTTGGATGGTGGATGCAACACATTATCAAGGTGGGCCATGAAGATGGGGCCCACATCAGGTGAATAGCGTAGATATACAACACAAGCATCAAGGCCGGTCCCAACTGGGCTGGACGGCTGGATTAAATACAAACATCAAAGGGGCCCACCGTCCTTAGAAGATCGACGGTGTGGACGAATCATATACATCAGGGGCCCTACAGAACTTGCAGCCGTCAATACATTAGTTGTATCCTACCGTCCAAGGTCTGGACGGTGAGGATGATGCACATACATCGTTGTGGGGTCTACAACCCACGTCCAGGGACTAGACGTCCTGGACTTATTGATTAGGTGGGCCGCATCATCACTAACCAAAAGGAGAGAGAGAGAGAGAGAGAGAGAGAGAGAGAGAGAGAGAGAGATTAGATGATGGAGGGAGCTCCGCCACTATGAGCTCCCTCTAGGAGCTACAATGCATACATCAAGATGGGTCTCACCAATGTGGGCCCCTAAATCACAAAAAGATAAATACAAGATCACCCACCTTAGGATCTTCTTCTTCATTCTTCCACCAACGTGTTGTAGAGCTTCAAGGGAACAAGATTCAACGGTTGAGATTGATTTTAGAGGTTGGGGAAGGTGGGCCACACATGGCTTCTCCATGGAAGCCATGGACGATTCTTCTCTTGGGGTTGCTTGGGAGAATGACAGAGAGAATGAGAGCGAGAGAGATGATGGGAGACGAGTGATGAGAGAGAGGGATGGTGAGTGATGGGTAGGTGTACTTGGTTGTAAGAGAGTGTTGACTATAGGGGAGGGGTGGTTGTACTTGGGGATGGGGTGTGAGGTGATGGGAGCACTTTTATTGATTGATGGATTGATGTGACATTTCACAGAGATTCTCTTAGAATTGCAACGTGTGGTATTTTTTCTCGAACTGGACGCGGGCCCACGTCTCTTGGCCTGGGTATAGCCTTGGCGTGCGAGATACGGCGTTGGAACCGCAGCGACGGCGCGATCGCTAGGGTGTAAGTCTTGGGTTGAGCCGACTCTTCAATACGGGATACAACTCAAGATAGCGCGTAAATGCCGATAACAGATCGCGAGTCGTCGAAATTCGATCAGAAGGATCGTGGAAGCTTACGAAATGGTACGAGCTAGGACATGGGTCTTACAATACCTTTCCTTTTAGGTTTGTACTTTTTAGGACACTTGTTCGCTAAATGCCCATATTCATGGCAGTTGTAACATTGACTATCTTTTAAAGATTTTCAAGTTTTAGATTTAGATCTTTTCTTATCATTTAATTTTTGAGGACCAATCCTCTTTTTACTTTTGAAAAATCTTATAAAACTTTTTAGCTAAAAGGGTCATATCATCTTCAAAATTTTCTAAATTAAAATTACTACTTTCTTGAGAAATAAATTTAGAAGATTTAAGGGCGATGGATTTACCTTTAGGAGCTTTAAAGTTTAACTCATAGGTTTGTAAAGAACCAACTAACTCTTTTACCCTCATATTATCTGTATCACGAAGTTCTTGGATCGCGGTCACCTTTGAATTGAACTGTTCAGGTAGTGAATGTAGTATCTTTACATAGACTTTACTTTCTGGGATTTTATCACCGAGACCCCACATAGAGTTAACATTATCATTTAATATAGTATAAAAGTCTATGAATGTTTCACTTTCCTCTATACGTATTTTCTCAAATTTATTTGTGAGGATTTTGGACTTTAGATTTCTTGACGATTGTTGTTCCTTCGTGTGTCATTTCTAAAATATCCCAGGCTTGCTTTGCAGTATCATAGGATATAATTCTTTTGAATTTATCTAGTGATAGTACGTAAGTTATAACATTTAAAGCCTTTGCATTAGCACTACTCTCATTTTTCTGAGGAGTGGTCCAAGAGAAGTAAGGTGTAACTCTCATCGTTTTGGATCCATCGATGCCAGTTACTTCAGTGGTGGGAGGGGTCCATTCAGTCACTGTGGCTTACCATACGCTCTCATCCATGGATTTTAAGAAAATCCTCATTCTGGCTTTCCAATAGGCATAATTGGAGCCATCAAATGGTGTAGGCCCGGTGACTGAAAGACTATCAAAATTTGACATCTTAAATAGCTCAGATCGATCAGCTCAGGAAATAAATCTAAATAGAATAATTAAAAACGAGCTATTAGGCTCTGATACCACTTGAAAACGCCGAGCTATATGTCCTAGAGAGGGGGGGGGGGGTGGGGGTGGGGGTGGGGTGGGGTGAATAGGACTATGCCAAATTAAAAAAATAACAGTGAAATTTAAATAAATTACATATAGATAGCAATAGACAATCCCACAATGCTGAATTTAAAGACAACCTCAAAAGAACGAGTATTGAGAGGTTGATACAGATATTGTTCTAAGGATAACCTTACACCATAAAAACCAAGGGTTTATAGCAGAACAACCTTACTAGAATGGTTTATGTATTAAAAACTCAAACTTGATACAGAGGAATAAATAAATAAATAAATAACAAAGAAAGAAATCTATGCTATTACAACATTCTCCACATTTGCATAAAAGAAATTACAACATTCTCCATAATGTAAAAAGGAAATTACAATCATCCACAAAAAGAAATAAACATTTAATTCACAAGACCATAAATTATAGTGGTTCACTTGTGTGTACACCAACTATTTAGAAAAATAGCCACACAACTACTCCACTCCTAATATCCTCACACAGTGGATATTAGTGTTCACTATGAAAATAGGTTCTTCCAGGTTCACCTAAAATACTCACAATTGTGTCTTTCAAGTGGGCTTACACAATTCAAAAAACCCCACACTCTGAGTTTTTTGGATCACCTCAGACAAACCAAAACAGAGATTTTTCTAGCACAATCTCAAAAACCAAAACAGAAATTTACAATAATGTAAAATACCTGGATATTCTCTTTTTGATACCGCCCGGAAGAACCAAATTGGAGTAGAATTTCAACGTAGAAGTTCAATGTCCAAACTCACTTATGAAATGATTCTAGGTTCTAAGTTGATTTTAAATTAAATCAAGTTGGGCTAGCTGTATTTGATTTTGATTCCAAGAAAAGGGTAATCCTGAATCCCTTCTTCAAATATGAATGGAATATAGAATACAAAATCAAATATAACAAAGCTGAATTAAGATAATATTAAATGAGCATAATATAGCTTAAAAAGAACACTAACTTATCTATTAGAGTGGCGTATTGATTTATCTTGAAATGAATTGAAAAACTCTGAAAATCGTGCTCTATTTATAAATGAAGAAATTGTGTTTACGACTGGTCCTGAGGACACTACGACTGGTTGTAGGACCAACAGATTTTTGAAATTTGAGCGTGATAGGATAAAGTCGTTCCACGACTGGTCGTAAGCCCTGCAAGACCGGTCGAGGGACCTCCACGACTGGTCATGACTTGTCCATGACTGGTCGTGTGGAACTTAAAATAGTTGTTGGACTTTGAGTCGTAGCTGCAAGATTTGTCGAGAACGAGTCGAGCACTATTCACACGACCAGTCGAGCAGTCTCTAGGACTGGTCGAGGCTTAACAAAAAATTCTAAAATTTTGAAACAAACTTAGGACTGGTCGAGGAATTTCTTGGACTGGTCAAGCCAGTGCTAGGACTAGTCGAACAAAGTCTAGGACTAGTCGAGAAACAGTCTATTCACTTATAAAATGATATAAATGAATTATGTATTCAAAATGACCTACCCTAAAGTCAATCTTGGGTCATTCATACCTTAAACATGATGTATGAACATTGAAACTTCTTTTTTCTTCAGTTGATGGTCGTTCTTTGAAGTTCACGAAGCTTAAGATTTTGTCATAGAATGAAGCTTGAACTTGTCACCTTTCGAAGAATATTCAAACTTGAATTTGTAGCCTTAAGAAGCTTGAACTTGAAATATCTTGAATCTTGAGCTTGAGGTACAAAGTAAAAAGACTTTGTCATGACTTGGAGCTTGAATTATGAATCTTGAACATTGAACAATCACTTGATGACCATGTAATCTCGTATTTCTTGAAGTAAAGACCTTTGTTCTTGAGTGATGCAAAGTCTTCATTATGTAGAAGAGCTGGATAAGACAGATTCCAAGAGAGGTTTTGGCACTACAAAATTTGACAATTATAGGAGCTAGAAACCATAGCACTTACAATAGTCCCAGTAGGCTGCACGAGTGGCATAGGCGGGACCATATTCATGTTTTGGGCAATCCCCTCCATAATAATGGTAAAAAACTGTTGCTGTTGCTACATCAGGAGCATCATCTACTCCAAACTATCAGGAGGAGGAGCCGCCTGAGGCATGTGTGGGGTCGACGAAGACGCACGGTTTTATCCTAGAACCGGTGGTGCATTTGGTGTTGGCCCATTTATAGGGTCAGTGGCTGACTGTGAATCTGGCATAGTCTCAATATCTGGTCTCAAACTAGGGTCCGTATCGCTATCGCTCAGGGGAGGTGCCCTGTCAATCGATTCGCCAAGTGCAAGACGTACTATATTTCGAGTGTTTTTAGGAGGCATCACCTATATACAACATAGGGTGCAACATGTGTAAGATTAAGATAATATTACCCACTTTTCCAAACATTCTTCACATTCCAAATCAAAAGAAACTTCATGCATTTCATTTAGCTAAAACTTGTCACAATACATGAGATGTAGTAATACATGAATTATGACAGAAGATGCATACGAGCTAAGTTAGCAAAAGCTTTAACACTAACTACTCTAAAATCCAGCTAAGTCGACCAGGGCTATTACATAGAAAAGAAAGAAACAAAGAAAACCAGAAGACAACTGCAAAACATGACTAGTCCACTGACTCTGGCGAAGGTGGAGGCGCACCCTTATCCTGCATACAGCACAGGAGGGTATTTAAGGGTGCGAGACATTATCTTGAATTTCTGTTTCAAGTAAGTCTGATTCTCTTTGAACTCCTGCTTCAGGGGGGCATGGTTCTCTTCAATCCTGGCCATGCGGGCTTCTAAGGCAGCCCGATCATGGCGGTCTTCGTGTGTAGTGTCGTTAGCTCAGGAATTAAATCCAAGAATAAAAAAGAGCTATTAGGCTTTGATACCACTTGAAAAGGCCTAGCTATATGTCCTAGAGGGGGGGTGAATAGGACAATGCCAAATAAAACTTATAACAACGGAATTAAAAAGAATATGATAGCCAAAATAAATCACAATGTAAGAAAGTAAAATAACCTCAAAATTCAGATCTTGAGAGGTTGATACAAATGTTGTTCTAAGGACAACCTTACACCAAAAACCAGAGTTTATGGTAGGACAACCTTATTTCTAGAAAGATCTTTGTATCAAATCTCAAACTGAAGAGGAATACAGAAATAAATACAAACTGAATTGAAATAAATTGTAATCACAAATGTATTGTTCTAGGGACAGCCATACACCATAAAAATGGCAGGGCAACCTTGCTGGAACAACTTTTAAAGGAAATTGAATATCAAGCTGATAAAGGAATAGCAGAAAATAAATTCTAGACTATTACAAAATTCTCACAATGCTTGAATTAAATGATTACAACATTCACCACCATACATACATCCCACAAAAGAATAATTAAAGATCAGAAGTATAAATCATTCAACCACAACACAAGGGATTATAGTGGTTCGCCTGTGTGTTCACCAACTGTTAAACAACAGCCACACAGAATGCTACTCCACTCCTAATATCCTCACACAGGGGATTTTAGCGTTCATTAATAAAATAGGTTTTCTCAGGTTCACCCAAAACCTTTACAATTGTGTCTTTGTCTGTGGGCTTACATAATTAAAAAACCCCACTTCTGAGTTTTCCTGGCTCTCCTCAGATAACCAATACAACAAGATTTTTCTGGCAAATCTTGAAAGAAACCAAAACAGAAAGGAATTTACAATTAAATGTAAAATACCTGATTATCTCCTTCGTTGTAGCAGCCCGGTAGAACCAAATCAGAGTAAATGATTGAATGTCCAAGTTCAATGTCCAGTACTCAATTACAATGGTTCTAATTCTAATAGATTTTAAATTAAACCAAATAGGGCTTGCCTTAATTGATTTCGATTCCAAAGAAAGGGAATAACAATTCCTCTTATCAAATTAGATTGGAATAGCAGAAACAAAATCAATTAAATAAAGCTAAGGAAAGAGAATATTAAATAAGCACACTTAGCTTAGATGGAGCACAGAATTATCTCTCAGAAGTTCGACGAAGATTGGCTTGAATGGATTAATTAATTCGATGATTTCTTCTGAGATTCATGCACTATTAATAGGTGAGCAGATCGCGTCTTCAACTGGTCTAGGGAGCTCTTCGACTAGTCGAAGCAATAACAGATATTTGAAAGATCCGGCGGGATAAGCTTTGACCGTTCTACGACTGGTCGAAGGTCTCCTTCGACTGGTCGTAGGTCACCTATGACTGGTCGAAGGTTTCCTTCGACTGGTCGAAGAACCCAAAAAAACAACGCTGGATTTTGAGTCGAAGTTTTTCGACTGGTCGAAGATGCAGTCGACACTGTTCCTTCGACTGTTCGAACAGATTCCTGAACTAGTCGAAGCCTAACAGATTTTATCCGAAAATTGTAACAAACTCACGACTGATCGAGGAATTTCTTAGACTGGTCGAAGCAACTCTAGGACTTGTCAAAGAAGGCCTAGGACTAGTCAAAGAACAGACCAAACTTATATAAAATAAACATTCGATTTATGTATCCAGAATGACCTACTTCTAAGGTCAACCTATGGTCAGTCAAACCTCAACCATGAAGTAAGGACATTGAAACATTAGGAACTAGTGACCTTGAAGTCTTGATGTAGTTCAATCATGAAATCTTGATGTAGCTCAATCTTGAAAGTGTCTCTTTATAAACTGCTTTGTACTCTTCTTGAAGTCTTGCAGCTTGAGTCTTGTCTTGTGAGCAGTTCTTGCATTCAAGATTGATCCTTGCACTTGTGAGCTTTGCTTGTTGTGAGCTTAGCTTGTTTATGAATGTTGATCCTTGAGAGAGCTTCACTTATGCAAGTTATATATAACAGTGATTTTGGCACCACAAATTTGACAACAGACAGGGATATAAACTATAGCACTTACAATCTCCCCCTTTGTCAAATTAGTGACAAAACACATAACCAAGATAAACATAAAGTAAAATAACTGGTTAAAGAGTTATGAACCAGGTCATATCAACTGGCTTATCTGCAAATCAATATTCAATATTCAACATTCAACATTCAACCAGTTTCATTCAACTAGTTCAAACATACTCCCCCTGAGTAACATAACCAATGCTACTCCTCTCACAATCACATCGTTAAGAACAAACCATTCTCCCCCTTTTTGTCACAATATGACAAAGGAAACAATAAGAAAGGAGAATTAAATAATGGGATATATGAGAGTAAACATGAGGAGTTATGAGAGTATAGCAAAACAGTGATACAGATACTCAGCATAGCTTCACATAGAATAAATATCCAGCATAAAACATAGATAGAATCCAATCTCAAAATCAGTCAACCAAGTACTAAGTTATAAAGTTATTATAGACCAGAAGTCTCATATAAACTAGTCAGAACCAGAACCAGATGACGGAGCAGGAATAGAGGGATCAAGTTGGTGCATGCCTTTGTTCAATCGCCTAAGATATTTGCGCATGAACTTGAATTGTAAATCATGAGCAACAGACATGTTTTCCAACTTTACATTTATATTCTCAACTTTATCCTCTAATGCACTAAGACGAGCATCAACATCAGATGGTTCAAAATCTGGATCATTTGTTGAGTCAGAATCCAGTTCCTCAAAAATGTCATCCATATTAATGTCATCACCAGCTTCTTCATGACCACCACCACCTTGCTCAGGAAGTAGATCCAGCTTCATCTTATTGATATTAGTATTGTTGAAGATCAGATGATGGATAGGTGCCTCATTAACCGGCATATCGACTAACATATGTGTAGCCAATACAGTCATTAAATAGGCAAAAGGAATGTCACTATGACTAGGATGGAGTCTAAACTGAAGAATGAAATGACAGATTAAGGATGGTAAACAAATCTGAGTACCATTGGAAATAGCATGGATAACACAAACCATAAACGAAGTCAAGTCAGATTTATTACCCGAACGAGGATACAGATTAGACATAAAGATTTTGTGGAGAATTCTGTATTTGGGTAACAAATGCCTTGCGGGAAGCGCATTCCCTTTTTGTGTCCATTGAACATCCATGTTGCACAAGTCTCTAGAGAGCATGCGTTTTTCAGACATTGAGGGTTTATCAGTTAAGTTATGGATAGGAATACCCTCATCATTCACAGGAATGTCCATAAGGGCTGAAATTAAATGACGATCAATGTCAAAAGGCCCTTCTCTAGTAGATATTTTAAAAGTTAAATTATCCTGTGAGAAAGCACTAATACATGCAAACATGGATTGGGCAATGGACGGTATGCAGGCCCACCCCAATGTAATAAGTTAACCCAACCTACAGCTTCAAGCATAGGAAGGATGTCAAAAGGTGCAATATGATTAACATCAATAGGATGTTCAACAATAACATTACGTAATCTAATGTCCCTAACATATGATGGATCATCATTGGGAACAAGAAGATGACGCTTAGAGATAACGGTCGATCTGGTGGAAGAAGAAGGACCACGGGAAGTAGTTTTTCTACCTCTAGAAGCCATTTGCAACAAAGATATCAAGGAATTAAGAAGTTGCAAAGGATTGAGAAATGGGTTTACTTAAAATAGATTTTTCAAAATCCAAACCCCAAATCTCAATGAAATCCAAAATAGAAAGCTTCAAGCTAGAAAAGTAAACAATCTAGACACAAATCTGTAAGAAAAACGTGATTTGGAACACTAACCTTGAAGAACATGAAAGATGGGTTCGACAAGTCGAAGCACGGCTCCAAAGAGAAGAAAAGCAAAATGAGGAAGAAAGCAAAAATCTCCAAATTTAAGTGATTCCCGAGTTCTACGACTGGTCGTGGGTATCTACGACCGGTCGTAGGTCGACAGGTCGAGTATACTCACGACAGGTCGAAGAATGCCCAAAAATTCATATTTCTTGCAAATTAAACAAAAATTGGAATTCAATCTAGCAAATATATACCCTATAATACAAGTAGGCATAAATAATCATTTTAAAATGCACATGCCAAGATCAAATTTCATATTTTTGAACCTACTTTTATCGAGAGGTTTTGTGAAAATGTTAGCTCGTTGATCTTCGGTAGGAATATATTCTAGAGATATAACTTTTTCTTCTACTAATTCCCTTATATAATGAAATCTAATGTCAATGTGCTTAGTACGAGAATGCTGAATAGGATTTTTTGAAATATTTATCGCACTGGAATTATCACAATGTAATAACATAGAATCCTGTTTAATTCCATAATCACTTAGCATTCGTTGCATCCAAACAAGCTGTGTACATGCATTACCAGCTGCGATATACTCAGCTTCAGCTGTTGAAAGTGATATAGAATTTTGTTTCTTACTAAACCAGGAAACTAGACAATTTCCAATGTAAAAACAACCACCACTGGTTGATTTTCTATCATCTAGATTACCAGCCCAGTCAGCATCCGAGTACCCAGCTAATTGGACACTGGTCTCATGAGGATACCAGAGACCGAGATTTACAGTACTTGCGACATATCTAATAATTCGCTTGACAACAATCAAGTGAGATTCTTTTGGATTAGATTGATATCTTGTGCAAATACCAACACTTAGAGAAATATCAGGTCTACTAGCAGTTAAATATAACAAACTACCAATCATACTCCGATAAAGTTTTGAGTCAACATTTTTACCATTTGAGTCTTTTGAGAGTTTCAGGGTAATACTCATAGGAGTATCGAAATTCTTGTCATTCTCAAATCCAAATCTCTTGATTAGATTCAAAGCATACTTAGATTGAGAAATGAATATTCCTTCAGGTTGTTGCTTTACTTGCAATCCAAGGAAATAAGTCAATTCCCCAACCATGCTCATTTCGAACTGTGATTTCATCAAATCTGCAAACTCAGTAGTCAAGTCAGTACAAGTTGATCCGTAAATGATATCATCAACATAAATCTGCACCATTAAGATATGATCATTATGTTTTTTTAACAAACAGAGTTTTATCAACAGATCCCATTTGAAAATTATGACTTAAAAGAAATTTCGTTAGTTTCTCATACCATGCCCTAGGAGCTTGTTTTAATCCATAAAGAGCCTTTTTAAGCCGATATACATAATCAGTATTTTTGGAATCTTCAAAACCCATTGGTTGTTCAACATAGACTTCTTCATGTAAATCGCCATTTAGAAAAGCACTTTTCACATCCATCTGATAGATCTTTATCTTTCTAAAACATGCAATGGATATAAGTAGTCTGATAGATTCAAGACGTGCTACTGGTGCAAAAGTTTCATCGAAATCAATCCCTTCAATTTGAGTATAACCTTGTACCACTAGTCTAGCCTTGTTTCTAATTATATTTCCATACTCGTCAGACTTATTTTTGAAAATCCATTTTGTTCCAATGATGTGTTTATCTTTAGGTCTTGGTACGAGTACCAAACATCATTTCTTACGAATTGGTGGAGTTCTTCTTGCATTGCAACAATCCAGTTCTCATCAGCAAGAGCTTCTTTTACGTTAGATGGTTCTATTTGGGATGTAAAACATACATAATTACATATATCCTCAAGTTGTCTACGGGTGCGAACACCGGTGAGAGGGTTTCCAAGAATTTGTGTGTTTGGATGATTTTTAACAGTCCTCAACTCAGAATTAGTCTGATTCGATGAAGTATCAGGTTTATCAATGATTAGTACTTCATCATTATCTAAATTAGAAATTGGCATGTTTAAGTGATCATCAATGACAACATTAATGGATTCTTGAATCACACCAGTCCTTTTGCTCAGAACCCTATAAGCTCGACTGTTTAAGGAATATCCTAGAAAAATACCTTCATCACTCTTCGTAATAAATTTTCTCAAATTTTCACGATCACGTAAAATATAGCACTTGCTGCCAAAAACTCGAAAGTATTTAACAGTAGGCTTTTTATTGAACCACAATTCGTAAGCCGTTTTATTATTATCTTTGCTAGTGTATACTCGGTTAATAATATAGCAAGCTGTGTTGACTACTTCAGCCCAAAGATTTTTAGAGAGCTTCATGCTATTCAACATGACATTAGCCATTTCTTGAAGCACCCTATTCTTTCTTTCTACAATTCCATTTTGTTGTGGAGTTTTGGGAGCAGAGAATTCATGTAATATTCCTTGGTCGGTACAGAACTTCTCAAAATTGCTATTCTCAAATTCAAATCCATGATCACTACGAATTTTACTGATTTGAGAAGATTTTTCAGTTTGAATCCTTTTGAAAACTTTTCTTACTTCTTCAAGGGTTTTAGATTTATCCCTTAAGAAGACTACCCAAGTGAATCTGGTAAAGTCATCAACTATTACCAGGATATACATTTTCCCACCACGACTTTCTGTTCTGGTAGGCCCTATCAGATCCATGTGGAGAAGTTCGAGTGGTCTTGATGTGGTATTTAAATTCACCTTTTTGTGTGAGTTCTTTGTTTGTTTGCCTATCTGGCACTCAACACATATTTTATCTAATTTCTGAAGTTTGGGTAAACCTCTTATAAGTTATCGTTTGCTCAATCTATATAAATTTCGATAATGTACATGTCCAAGATGTTTGTGCCATAAATCAGTCTCTTCTGTATGGACCATGTAGCATGTTTGATTAGATGAGCTGGATTCACTAATAATATAGCAATTTTCAGACGTTCTACGTCCAGTTAATATTACAGAACCCTTATTATTTAGTATCTCACAGCTTTGATTAGAAAACCGAACATTATGGTTATTATCACATATTTGAGATATACTAAGCAAGTTATGTTTTAAGCCTTCAACATATAAAACATTTTTAAATACAGGAAGATTAAAAAGTTGAACCGTACCTTGGCCTATAATCTTGCAGTTGCTACCATCACCAAATGTGACTGAACCATCAGTCATATCTTTCAGATCCGTGAACAAAGCTTTGTCACCTGTCATATGCCTGGAGCATCCACTGTCTAGGTACCACTTTGAATGACTTGTTGCTTTGAAAGCAGTGTGAGCAACCAAGTAGGTAACTTTAGGAACCCATTTCATAACTGTTTTGGGTTTAGGAACATAGTTGGTCTTCTTTTGTGTATGTTTGTAGGAATGACCTATAGAGTTAGATTTTAAGAGCTCCTTGAGTAAATCAACTATCTTTTCAGCTAGTGGATTTCGTTTCTGATTAAAGTTGACATGGCTGCTTCTAGGTTTTTGAAAAGTTTTTGAATTTCTAGAAAAATCTTGATAAGTACTTTTTCCTTTTGAGTTTGAGGATTCTCCTTTAACAAACATAGGAGGAGTATACTTTTGTTTAGGAGGTAGATTTTTATCATAGCCCAACCCGGATCGATCACCACATTTTCTTGATCTGGATAACAGTTTTTCTAACTTTGGATCACCTTGGCCATATTTCTATATGTCCTTTAGACTCAGAAGAGAAGATACTTCAGTTTTAAGTTTCTCAATTTCAGATTTTAAATCAATAATTAGGGAGTTTTTGAATTCCAAATCGCATTTTGATTTTTCAAAACAATCTGAAATTTGTGATTTTTCTAAGACAAGTGATTCAAAACAATTTTTGAGTTTAGAAAACTTTTCTTTTTGAAGTTTAAGTTTGACAGCAATTTTACAACTTTCCTTATATAGAGCATTGTAAGCGTCTTGAAGATCATCTTCATTTTCACATTCACTACTCAGATTTTCTTCACTTGTTGAGTCATTATCTGAAAATGTGAATTTGGCTAGAGTCATAAGTGCTTGAACCTCATTGCCCGACTTAATTTCAGAATCTTCTGATTCAGAAGAACCTTCAGAATCAGATGATTCATCCCATGTAGCCAACATATCCTTCTTCTTGGGTTTGTCCCTTTTAGGACAACTATTTGCTAAGTGCCCATATTCTTGACAGTTGTAACATTGACTATCTTTCAAAGATTTTCGAGATTTGGGTCTAAACTTCTTTTTATCATTTGATTTTTAAAAATCAACCCTTTTCTTGCTTTTGAAAATCTTGTAAAATTTCTTAGCTAAAAGAGCCATATCATCTTCTAAGTTATTTTCTTCTGAATTACATTTAGAAGATTTTAGTGCGATCGATTTACCTTTAGGAGCTTTAAAGTTTAACTCGTAGGTTTCTAGAGAACCAACTAGTTCTTCTACCCTCATATTATCCGTATCACGAAGTTCCTGGATCGCGGCTACTTTAGAATTGAACCGTTCAGGAAGTGAGCGTAATATTTTTGCACACACTTTACTTTCTGGGATTTTATCGCCAAGACCCCACATTGAGTTTACAATGTCATTTAATCTAGTGTAAAAGTCCATAAACATTTCATTTTCCTCCATATGAATTTCTTCAAATCTGGTTGTGAGGAGTTGGACTTTAGATTTTTTGACAATTGTAGTACCCTCGTGTGTCATTTCTAATATATCCCAAGCTTGCTTTGCAGTATCACAGGAAATGATTCTTTTGAACTCATCCGGTGATAGTGCACAAGTAATTGCATTTAGTGCTTTAGCATTTGCACTACTCTCACTTTTCTAAAGAGTGGTTCATTGGTAATATGGTGTGTCTTTCATAGATTTTGAACCATCAACCCCAATAACTTCCATGATAGGAGGTTTCCATTCAGTCACTGTGGCTTGCCACACATTTTCATCCATTGATTTGAGGAAGATCCTCATTCTGGCTTTCCAAAAGGCATAGTTGGAACCATCAAAGGGTGAAGGCCTTGTGACTGAAAGGCTATCAAAATTTGACATCTTAAATAGCTTAAATCGTTAGCTCAGGAATTAAATCCAAGAATTAAAAGGAGCTGTTAGGCTTTGATACTACTTGAAAAGGCCTAGCTATGTCCTAGAGGGGGGGTGAATAGGACAATGCCAAATAAAACTTATAACAGCGGAATTAAAAAGAATATGATAGCCAAAATAAATCACAATTCAAGAAAGTAAAATAACCTCAAAATTCAGATCTTGAGAGGTTGATACAAATGTTGTTCTACAGACAACCTTAGACCAAAAACCAGAGTTTATGGTAGGACAACCTTATTTCTAGAAAGATCTTTGTATCAAATCTCAAACCGAAGAGGAATACAGAAATAAATACAAACTGAATTGAAATAAATTGTAATCACAAATGTATTGTTCTAGGGACAGCCATACACCATAAAAATGGCAGGGCAACCTTGCTGGAACAACTTTTAAAGGAAATTGAATATCAAACTGATAAAGGAATAGCATAAAATAAATTCTAAACTATTACAAAATTCTCACAATGCTTAAATTAAATGATTACAACATTCACCACCATACATACATCCCACAAAAGAATAATTAAAGATCAGAAGTATAAATCATTCAACCACAACACAAGGGATTATAGTGGTTCGCCTGTGTGTTCACCAACTGTTAAACAACAGCCACACAGAATGCTACTCCACTCCTAATATCCTCACACAGGGGATATTAGCGTTCACTAATAAAATAGGTTTTCCTAGGTTCACCCAAAACCTTTACAATTGTGTCTTTGTCTGTGGGCTTCCACAATTAAAAAACTCCACTTCTGAGTTTTCCTGGCTCTCCTCAATAACCAATACAACAAGATTTTTTTGGCAAATCTTGAAAGAAACCAAAACAGAAAGGAATTTACAATTAAATGTAAAATACCTGATTATCTCCTTCGTTGTAGCAGCCCGGTAGAACCAAATCAGAGTAGATGATTGAATGTCCAAGTTCAATGTCCAGTACTCAATTACAATGGTTCTAATTCTAATAGATTTTAAATTAAACCAAATAGGGCTTGCCTTAATTGATTTTGATTCCAAAGAAAGGGAATAACAATTCCTCTTATCAAATTAGATTGGAATAGCAGAAACAAAATCAATTAAATAAAGCTAAGGAAAGAGAATATTAAATAAGCACACTTAGCTTAGATGGAGCACAGAATTATCTCTCAGAAGTTCGACGAAGATTGACTTGAATGGATTAATTAATTCGATGATTTCTTCTAAGATTCGTGCACTATTTATAGGTGAGCAGATCGCGTCTTCGACTGGTCTAGGGAGCTCTTCGACTAGTCGAAGCAATAACAGATATTTGAAAGATCCAGCGGGATAAGCTTTGACTGTTCTACGACTGGTCGAAGGTCTCCTTCGACTGGTCGTAGGTCACCTTCGACTGGTCGAAGATCTCCTTCGACTGGTCGAAGAACCTGAAAAACATCGCTGGATTTTGAGTCGAAGATTTTCGACTGGTCGAAGATGCGCCGACATCGTTCCTTCGATCGTCGAATGATTCTGGACTAGTCGAAGCCTAACAGATTTTATCCGAAAATTGTAACAAACTCACGAATGATCGAGGAATTTCTTAGACTGGTCGAAGCAACTCTAGGACTAGTCGAAGAAGGCCTAGGACTAGTCGAAGAACAGACCAAACTTATGTAAAATAAACATTCGATTTATGTATCTAGAATGACCTACTTCTAAGGTCAACCTATGGTCAGTCAAACCTCAACCATGAAGTAAGGACATTGAAACATTAGGAACTAGTGACCTTGAAGTCTTGATGTAGTTCAATCATGAAATCTTGATGTAGCTCAATCTTGAAAGTGTCTCTTTACAAATTGCCTTGTACTCTTCTTGAAGTCTTGCAGCTTGAGTCTTGTCTTGTGAGCAGTTCTTGCATTCAAGATTGATCCTTGTACTTGTGAGCTTTGCTTGTTGTGAGCTTAGCTTGTTTATGAATGTTGATCCTTGAGAGAGCTTCACTTATGCAAGTTATATACAACAGTGATTTTGGCACCACAAATTTGACAACAGACAGGGATATAAACTATAGCACTTACACATCCTCACTACTTTCTTCCTCACTGCCTTCTTGCTCTTCATTTCCTTCCTCATCTTCACTTCCATTGTCCTATTCACTTTCTTCTTCTATTTCATCCCCATACTCATCGAGTTAGCTTGGCTTTGCCTAGGGCCAATCCCCATATTGTTGTGTGTAGTCTCACTGATAAAGTGGATGGGCGCAAGATTATCCATGTTTAGTCTGAAACTGAAGTTATGAGCAATCTTGCAGATAAGTGGGTCGAATGGGAGTGAGGTGTCTCCCCGTGTAGAGCGTGCAGTGCTGATTATTTGTGATAGGGCGAAAGTAGGCAGGCACAGCTTATCTCCCTATCTAGCTCTGCACAGGAAGTCCACCATAAGGCGAGTGCATTCTGTACGGTTACACCACCTAGGATACACGTTGTACGTGCATATGTGGTGGAGTAGGCGGAAGTCTGCCGTCATCTTAGTCAATGCAAGGCTATTATCTCACCTCCAATGAGCCAGTCGGCCATAGAGAAAATGTGTACGGTGATCTTTCTCCCGTCTACTAGTGAGATGAGTTGCACTTGCATGTACCACACCAAGCTCAATTCCCATAATACGGGCCATCACATCCACATTGACTATGGCTTCCTGCCGCCCCAAAGGGATAGTAAACTGAAGAGGCTCCAGTAGTGGGTTCCGTATGTGGGCATAGAAGGCTCGTACGGTGCCTTCACTTGCATGAGCCTTCCCTTAAAACATGGGACCCCACCCGATCTCATCAATAGAAGGTCAATAACCGGATACAATCCAAATAGTTTCTCATCAATATGTGCTTCAAATACAACTTTGCGATTATAGAACCTACCTAAATTGGCGCCCGCCGGTAGCGACCTTTCCAATGGAATCCAAGGATCGAGGTCCCGTTTCGTTCTTCGCTCTCTCTCGGCACTTGCACTAGCCTCAGTGCTCGCTTTCTTCCTCGAGAGGGTAGGACGGCTCGGCCCGGCCTCATCCGGGGCTGCTTCTCTCTTTCCCATAAGGGAAAGGAGCGTTGAGAGTGAGAAAATAGCGGTGACAAGCTTAAAGAGAGCCATGGGAGTGGAAAGGCTTAGAGAATAAAGTGGATTGGGAAGTTTGAGAGTCACGAGACACAAAAATGTGAATTTTGTGCTCAAATGAGGGGAAATATGGAAGATGGAGAGTTGTAAGGAATAGTTTTGAGAGAATGGTGGAGGATGGGTGTGAAATGTAGAAGAAAAAGGAGCTTTGAGTTATGGAATGAGGATTTGAGAGAGAAAATGGGGTTTTATGGGGTTTAGAGGATTTGAAACGGGATGAAATGAGAAAAGGGGCAAGGAGAGGGGCTAAGTGAGTGGTCCCACACATGGGAGGGCCCCACATGTATGGCCAGTGGGTTGCGCGCCACCGTTGCCGCGGTGCCACTGCGGCCCGCTGTGAAGCCAGGTGGTGCACCACCGCCCGAGCGATGCTGCTGCACCACCCCGGGGTGTCTAGCGGTGGCCACCCCCTCCTGGGGTGCCAATATGCATGGGGGATCCCTTAGGTCCCACGATATTTCGCGGTTTGGGCCCCTATGCCCATAAGATGCACTTTCGTCATTCAACACGCACGTATTTACGCCTTTTGGCTTGTTTCGGGTTTGGGATGCACCAATTTATGGTTCTAACCCATAGATTGGTGGCATGTATGGGACTGAGATCAATTTACATGATCTATGACGGGTACGGGCTATATTACAATGGTCAATCTCGCCCCTCCGTGAAACTTGGGATCCTATGATCGTTTCTATATTTCATCGCCCCTTCTTAAGTTAGAGTGCATCAGAGTGCGTCGTGTTACCTATAATCCAGGTCCAGTTTAATCCAAATCATGCTTTAATACCAACTTGTAACGCCCCAGATTTTAAGGGTCGAGCAAAGCTCTACTCCCGAGATCCAGCACATCACTTATGCAACATGGATAATGATGTGTAGATTTCATTCATATTAATGAGTTAAACATGAGCAGGATTATACGAAAACAGTATATCATACTCCAAATATAATTTAATTAAGCAAGCAGAAGACTAAAATATATATATTTAAAGAAGTAAGTGTTTCACAACCTCTAGAGTATGATTATGTAACCAGGCTGAATATATACATGTAATGTTTTCAGATAGATAAAATATCAAAATGTAAAGTGTCCAACTAATCCATATGTCCCTGTATCCCGTTGAATCAGCACAAGGTCTACATAGACCTGCCTAATAGCTGAACATAGGAGAATTCCTCCTCCTCATCTATGAAGTCCAACTCAGCCTCATAGACTTCGTCCTCACATGCATCGACAACAGAGTCTGGTTGGTGTTTTAAAACACCGTCCCAGGGTGGGAGTGAATGATCAACTTAGTGGTACTATAAGGCAAAGGTTAACATGTTATCAACTCAATCAAGTAGTAATGATAAAGCAATACAACAATCATTTTCTAACTACTCTTCTTGATGCAGGGATGATATGTAGTATGATGCATGCCCTCGCACAAAGGTCCCTCACAAGCGATTCCGACAACCAAGTTCGTTCATAACAAACTCCCTAAAGTGCAACTTCCTCGCCAAAGGACATGCAATGCGGTGCATGGTCGTGTTAGTGAGTACTTAATTAAGCTTATTCATATAGTAGGTTCGGGAAGTTAAGGTACCTTCCTTTATTTCATTGACCCAAACTGAAGGATCCATCTAGGGTCGTCAATCCTTGTTAATCACATACGATAGGCAAGCTGTAGGGCATCACCCCTAATGAAAAGTAATGGATGGGTAAATTTAAAAGTTTATACTCGCGGTCACTATGGGGAGGCTCATCACCTAAGCGTAGGCCGACAGATCGAACATAGTGTCCCAAACCATTATGCTCGGCTCACGAGTTTGGGTTGCTCACTGGTCACTACGGGGAGGCTCGTCACCCTATCGTAGGCCGATAGCTCGACCACAGTATCCCATACCACCATGCCCGGCTCATGAGTCTTAGCGGATTGTGGTACTATGGTTAAAACGGATTTTTACATTAGGAAGTAGTACCTTAGATTCAAGCAGTAGTGTCCATACAAGGTAAATACACAATAGGTCAATCGATTTGTTTAGCAAGCTCGATTGGTACAAGCACACATAGACTTGATCAACATGGAGTGCATAAGCATCCCCTGTGGCTTAACCACTATCGACAATCGTCATGTGACCCGGATTAGTCGAGTTACCCAATGTAGAGAGACTAATTTAGCCACCTGTACATGAATTGTTACCAATTTCTAGGTCGACACACATGATAATCATGTCAGCATTTAACAAACAATCCAAATAAATACCTCATTTGAGCATTTCATCAAATACATTGGACATGTCACCTAACACGTGTATTTCATCCATAAATTACGTAACAGCAAATATGATTACATGAAAGAAACTATATAATGATTAAGTTAATTGAGAATGCTATCTTAATATACTTAATAAATACAATTCATCAGCAATTTCTCATTCAAACATTTAATCAAACACTTAGACTACACATTACCAAATACATAGACTAGATTAGTTACAACAAATATTTTGGCAATTCCTTACACAAAGGGATCATCATGCATATGACAAACATGAATCCTAGATTAATAGTCATGGCAAGCACAAATCATAATTGCATGTTCATTCAGACATTTCAACGAACACTTAGGATGCATATTTGTTCAACATAGCTCATACATGTATAATACATCAAAATTGAGGTGTCTAAGATGATATGGTTACAATCCAATCAGACATAAACCATTAGCTGACATTGAAAGTATTGAAAACCATAACCTAAATGTTTATAGTCTGCACCTTCTATCGGAATACTCGATTTAGACTCGGTTCAAACACTACGTTCCTGAATATAGAACAACGGGTACCTAAACCAAGAAATAGGTTAGCTAGTTTATTGATTACTCAATTCAGATTTCTAAATCAAGATTAGGGTTAGGATTTCTTACCCAATTCATAACCGAACAGATCGGTTAGCTAGATGGAAAGGCGATTTAGTGTGTGTAGTGGTGGGAGAGAAATTCCGCAATAATCTCCCAACCTTTTACTTCTCTCCTCACTCTTTTCTCTTCTTTTCTCTCTTCTCTCTCCTAAGGTTTGGAGCAAATTCGTATGGAATAGAAATGGGGTAGTTTAAGGGCTTTATATATGCCCGGTAGTGATGTAAATGGCCTTAGGGCCCTGGTATAGTTAATTTATAACCAAAAGGTGCTTGTTTTTGACAAACCGGGCTAGTAGGAAGGCCCATTACTCACTTACATCACAGAGTAAGTTCCTTGACAATGGATCTATGCCAGAATGTAATTTTGGTGTGATTGGATAAGCCGATCGACTGTGAAGGACATGTGTCAGATCAACGGTCGAACTTGCTCGATCAGGGCCACGAGTATACGGATATGAGCAGGGAAATTTCCTTTTCCCCTGGGTGAAGTTTGGTCAGAAACTGATGGTCTAAAATTCTCAATTTTATGTGTAAGCGAACAACCCAATTTACTTAAGTTTCAATACATTTTCTAAAGATATTCGCGTTTCTCACACACTTCGCTCAGGGCTTAAGTTGTGTGTTTTTGGATACTATTTGGGCTCGATTCCCGCTATGGTCGTCAAGCCCAATAAGACAGTGATAACCCTATAGTTTTGCGGTCATCGGACTTTCGACGTACGGTCGAGGTCCGATATGGAGTTTCAATGTACTCTTAAGAGCGACAGGCTCGTGGGATTTCTCCTAGGTTCTCAAGTAGTGTAGCGATTTTGATATTTTTGGGTCTTGCCATTTGTATAAATAGTGGTTCGAGTTAAATCCATCGATTAATTCAATGAGTATGTAATTAATTTTTGCCTAAATTTTTACAAAATATGGTCCTTAGGGATTTATGCCTGAGGTGGTACTCAGGTCTTTGAATGGATTTTTCTGAGATGTTACATTATGCATCTCGCTTCCTCAAGGTCCATGAGCTGAACTATCCCACGCATGATTTGGAGCTGGCAGCAGTCGTCTTCGCACTGAAGGTGTGGAGGCACTATTCTATGGGGTTTGGTTCGAGCTCTTCTCCGACCACAAGAGCTTGAAGTATCTATTCTCTCAGTCTGAGCTGAACATGAGGTAGAGGCGTTGGATGAAGCTCTTTAAGGATTATAATATTGATTTTCAATACCACCCAGCAAGGCAAACATGGTAGCGGATGCCCTCAGCCGTCGGCTACGAGGCCTGGTGGTGCACATGATGATTTAAGAGTAGAGGATGCTCGAGGATATAGCAGAGTATGACTTTGATTTTGGTCTACAGTCTTCAATTGTTTAACTATCGAGCCTGTTAATTCAACCCTCTCTTGTTGTAAAGGTGATCAAGGCTAAGCAGATAGACGAGTCGTTATAGGGTTACCAAGCAGAGGCAACATCTGAGAGTCTGTCAGATTGATGGATTGGTTTTGATGGTGGACTTTACTTCAGAGGCCAATTATGTGTCCCAGATATTCCTGAGTTGCATAGAGATGTTATGATCGAGGCACATTGATCACGATTTTCTATCCACCCTGGCTCAACAAAGATGTACCATGATATAAGGTGACAATATTTTTGGTCGGGGATGAAGTGCAAGATTGCCAGTTTTATGGCCGAGTGTGACACATGCCAGGGTGTCAAGGTCAATCCTCAGAGACCTCCTGGTCCATTGCAGCCATTGAGCGTCCCAACGTGGAAGTGGGAGCACATGTCGACAGATTTCATTATGGGCTTACCAAGGACTCAGCGCAGTCATGACGTTATCTGGGTTGTCGTGGATCACCTGACAAAGTCGGCACATTTTCTTACGATTTGTGTGACTTGGTCTTTGGACCGGCTTGTCAGATTATTCATCAAGGATATTGTGAGACTACATGACATTCCAGTTTTGATCATTTCTGACTGAGACCTGAGGTTCACGTCTCAGTTTTAGAGGAGCTTTCAGAGAGCGATGGGGTCTATTTTGTAACTTAGCACCGCATATCATCCATAGACCGAGAGGGTTAACTAGATCCTTGAGGATATGCTTTGGGCTTGTGTGATTGACTTCGGGGGTAGCTAGGATGAGCATCTATGATTGGCTGAGTTCACATACAAAAATGTTATCAGGCGACCATCGGCATGATTCATTTTGAGGCACCATATGGCAGACCCTGTAGATCACCGAGTTGTTGGACCGAGGTTGGAGAGTTGCGTCTCCTAGGTCCCGAGCTTATGCAGCAGACGTCAGAGGCTATCGATATCATCAGACGGAGGATGCGTATAGCTCAGAGCCGGCAGAAGAGTTTTGCTGATCGCCAGCGTCGTCCCTTGGAGTTTGTAGTAAGGGGCAGAGTATATCTCAAGGTCTCGCCCATGAAGGGCGTAGTTTGATTTGGAGTGAAGGGTAAGCTTGTCCCAAAATTTATAGGACCTTTCGAGATCACTGGGCGCATTGGCGCCGTGGCCTATCGACTTGCCTTGCCATCTCAGTTAACTGGCATCCACAACATTTTTCATGTATCTATGTTGTGGAAGTGTAGGTCAAACGTAGTTCTTCTTATTGATCAGCAGTCGCTGGAGGTTCATGAGGATTCTTCTTACATTGAGCAGCCAATTTGTATCCTTGATCGGAAGGAGCAGATCCTCCAGACTAAGGTCATTCCTTTGGTGAAGGTGCAGTGGGGTTGCCATTCTGTTGATGAGGTGTCTTGGAAGCGCGAGGCTGAGATTCAAGAGCATTATCCCCATCTCTTTGATGATTGATTATATGTTGTATCTTGCATATTGTCTCCATTTTTATATGATGATGCTATGTTTCCTCTTTCCTTATCGATTATGCCTAGTTGCGCGATAGTATAAATTTTGAGGACAAAATTTTTATTAGGAGGGGAGAGCTGTAAGGCCCGTATCCTAGTCCGTACCGTTCCTTAGGATCCCGTGGTCCTCCCGGTCGACCCGCGACCTGTAATCGATTTTTACACGAGACCCTAAGTCACATCCCGAAGATCTGAGTTGGCTCGTTTAGAAACTTATACTTTAGCAACCACGTCATCGCCGCGGTTCCAATGTCATGTCTCGCGCGCATATGCGATGCCTAGGCTAGGAGTTGTGGACCCGAAAACGTCATGCGTTGCGAATTTTAAGAGAATATCTATAACTCATCACATCAATCAATTAAGTACAAGCAAGTACACAACTCATGCCTCTCCCATCCCTTTCTTACTAATAAAGACAAGCAACCCATACCCCATGCCACCTCACCCCCCATAAGTCAACTCTCTCTTACACATACCCATCCCTCTCTTACACTACTCATTCCTCTCATCCCATCATTCTTACACAACACCACTCCTCTCTCATTTCACTCCATTCTGTATCATTTTCCAAGCTTCCATGAGAGAAAAGCTTTAAGGAGAGTAAAGATCAAGTCCCACTTCCTACCACCCAATCTCCCATCCTAGGCATCCATATTTCATCATCCACCCTCAAAAAGTTAGCTTAAGAGCCAAGGATTCTAAGGAGCTAAAGAAGAAGGAAATTGGTGGGTGTTTTGTAAGATTAGATTTCAATTTTTGTGATGGACCAAGTGGGGCATCCCGATTGATGGTATGGATCCCATTTGGGACCCATCCTGATGTATGTATTAGAGGGGCCCATAGTGGCGGGGCCCCTCCATCACACCGTTTCTCTCTCTCTCTCTATCTCTCTCTTTCATTATTGATGGCCCACCTGATGATTTATATATTTTATCCATGCTGTCCATTTAGTGGACCACACTATGGTCCACTTGTGGGACCCATCCTGATGTATGTATTAGAGGGGCCCATAGTGGCGGGGCCCCTCCATCACACCGTTTCTCTCTCTCTCTCTCTCTCTCTCTCTCTTTATCTCTCTCTTTCATTGTTGATAGCCCACCTGATGATTTATATATTTTATCCATGTTGTCCATTTAGTGGACCACACCGTGGTCCACTTGTGGGGCCCACCCTGCTGCCTGTTTGTTTGGACAGGCCATGATGAAGGATAAACACAAAGATCAGCTTTATTTAAAGCCATTGGTGGGCCACACATGTGGACCCACCATTAAAACATGTATTGTATATCAGCATCGTCCATCAGGACGGTGCCATGTGGGGCCCTACATTGATGTATGTAATCCAGACCGTCCGTTGGATGGACGTCCAACCTTCTGGACGCTGGTCCCTTTTAAAAAAATATATAATAATAATAATAATAATTAAATAATATAATATTATATATATGTTATATATATGTGGTGGGCCCCATGTAGGACCCACCTACTAGACGCATTGGCTGGAGTACCCACACCAGCTATATAGCTGATGTAGTGACGTCAGCAAGTTCTGTGGGATCCACCAGCAGGCCACACTAGCAGCACTTAGCTGCTGCCATGACGACAACAAGTTCTATGGGACCCACCGCTGATGTATGGGTCTAATCCACACCAACCAGATGGCTAGACGGTGGGACTCACTGCAGATGTATGTGTTACATCCAAACCGTCCCTCCAAATGGTGAGTTCGTCTTAAGGTTTGAGACTAAAAATGAGGCAGATCTGTATATCAGGTGGACCACACTACAGAAAATAGTGGAGGATTAAACAACTACCATTAAAACCCTTTTGGTATCCCAGAAGTTTTGGATCAGTATGAAATTTATTTTTTCCAATTAATTTAGGTCCTTGTGACCATATGAACAGATTAGATGGAAATAAACGTCATGGCGAGCCCTGACCTAGTGAATTGTTTAATGGCGAAAATCATTATCTCCATTGCTATTTGTGGTATGGTCCAAATGATCCTCCGATGTGATCCATTTTTTTGGGCAATGCTCTAAAATGATCTTTAAAATAAATGTATGGTGTAGGTGGTGCAACCCATGTGATGCAGCCCACTTGATGTATATAAAACCCATTGATGCGCCCCACTTGATGTAGGTGTTGTACACCCATGTTGTTCATCTGGTGGGCCCATTTGGAATGTGCAAGGCCCACCCCCATTGTGATGTATATGAGGCTCATGCGATGAGGCCTACTTAATGTGTATGAGGCCCATGTATTGCGGCCCATTTGATGTATGTGAGGCTCATATGATGAGGCCTGATGTGATATATATGACACCCATGAGCGAGGCCCAATATGACGCATATGTGGCCCATGAGTGAGGCCCATTGTGATATGTATTAGGCCCATGAGTAAGGCCCATGGTGATGTATATTAGGCCCTTGTGTGAGGCTATGGGCCCACTATATGTGTGGCTCTATGTGGGCCACTCCTTGGGAGCAATGTTGGTTAAATGTCCACATTGATGGGCAATGATGGTTAAATGTCCACATTGTGACCTTCCTTTAGGCCTTGTTAGACCCATTCTCATCATTCTCTTAGTGGGTTAACCCAAATTATTGGGCTCCATTGACGTTGCACGGTCTATCCTCGCCGTAAACTCCATGCTACGGGAATTGATATATCCATAGTTGAGGGCCGATCTTTATATCATGGTTTAGATCGGTTGTTCATCTATGGACCCCACCTTGGATATAGGCTAATTATCGATGCCGATTATCAATACCAATTATCAATATGTGATAGCATAACATCATGATACATGCCCATACGCATCATCTGCATGCTTGTGATGAGATGAGGTTGACCATTGCATATGCCTTCTGGCAAGTTATTTATGAGACTCCCTGATAGGCTGTGTTGTCCCTCATGAGCATACGGTCGCGCAGGATTGATGTATAACTGGATTATATGACTCATGCATCTTGCATTGTGTGATATGGTTACTATACTCCCTAGCGATATCAGGGTCGTGGCCTCCACAGGCACATCGTGGAGAGCCGGATTAGATACCGAAAATACTGTTACTGGCATCGGGGCGCCATAGATTTCCCTGGGTGAAAATTCCTAAACCTGATGGTACCAGAAGATGACTCAAATGTCAAGACTGAGTGGATACATGAGCACACGAGGGCCTTATACTAGTAGGCCGCATCTCTCACTGTGTCGTGGTAGGTTGGAAAGGGGTGTGACCTTACTCGCCTGGATAAGGGGGCAATATGTAGGTTGAGTTTGACCAGCTTGAGGAATGGGTCCGCTATCGACTAGGCGGGCCCGATATTGGCAGGCAAATAGTGAGGTCTCTTCCACTTACCTAGTTGTGCGCTCAGATAGGGGCGGCAAGCTAGAGTAGAGTATACTAGACCCCGGTGATTATCCAGAGTGAAAACTATATTGATATTTGATGCTTTAGTGATGAGCTGCATTGATATGTGAATTCAGATGAGGATTGGTATGCTTGAGTTACATCTCGCATTGCATGGCCTTGATATGGTTAATAGCATTCATGCCTTGCATCGCATAGCCTTGGTATGGCTGATAGTATTTATCAATTTGTCAGCATATTCCGCATTACTCTGATATTGCATTTTGAGCACGCTTATATTATGCACACACTCTCACTACCCTCTAAGCTTTCTATAAGCTTATGCATGATTGATGCGTGCTGGTGACGTCAGGACGTAGCCGTAGCTTAGTAGGAGTCGGAGTGTGCAGTCGAGCTTAAGGAGTTTTCGTTATTATTATTATTATATTTTTCTTTATAAGCATTGTACCTTAAAGTTTTTTATCATAGTGGATTTTGTGATGGTGTTTTAGTTATTGTTTGTGGGTTATGCTTATGGTTATGCTTGTTATAGAATAAATTCATGTTGAAAAATCCTCATTGTAGGATCCCAGGATCGGAACCTGGAATATGGGTACCGAGAGCTGAGAATGGGGTACTACAAAGGCTGTCAGCGCTGGATTCGACAATCGAGAATTTTGTGAGCCTGGTTTTCAAGTTTAGGGCATGACACGTAACTAGCACAAAGGTTTCATCGTAATTAATACCTTTAATTTGAGTATAACCTTGCACAACCAGTCGTGCCTTATTTTTATTAATGTTTCCCAATTCATTAGATTTATTTTTGAAAATCCATTTTGTTCCAATCACATGTTTATTAGTTGCTCTCGAAATAAAATATCATATATCATTTCTTACAAATTGGTTCAATCCATCATGCATGGCCATGATCCAACTTTCATATGCTAGTGCCTCGTTTACATTAGCCAGTTCAATCTAAGAAGTGAAGCAAACATGATTGTATATATTTTTAAGTTGTCTTCTGGTCTGAACACCGGTGTGAGAGTCACCAGGTATTTGATCATTAAATGGTCTTTGACTAACCTTAACTCAATATTATCTAATTTAGATGATGGTTCTGGTTGATTAACTAAAACTTAAAACAGCGGAATTAAAAAGAATATGATAGCCAAAGTAAATCACAATGCAGGAAAGTAAAATAACCTCAAAATTCAGATCTTGAGACGTTGATACAAATGTTGTTCTAAGGACAACCTTACACCAAAAACCAGAGTTTATGGTAGGACAACCTTATTTCTAGAAAGATCTTTGTATCAAATCTCAAATCGAAGAGGAATACAGAATTAAGTACAAACTGAATTGAAATAACTTGAATCACAAATGTATTGTTCTAGGGACAGCCATACACCATAAAAATGGCAAGGCAACCTTGCTGGAACAACTTTCAAAAGAAATTAAAATATCATGCGATAAAGGAATAGCAGAAAATAAATACTAAACTATTACAACATTCTCACAATGCTTGAATTAAATGATTACAACATTCACCACCATACATACATCCCACAAAAGAATAATTAAAAATCAGAAGTATGAATCATTCAACCACAACTCAAGGGATTATAGTGGTTCGCCTGTGTGTTCACCAACTGTTAAACAACAGCCACACAAAATGCTACTCCACTCCTAATATCCTCACACAGGGGATATTAGCGTTCACTAAAAATAGGTTTTCCCAGGTTCACCAAAAACCTTTACAATTGTGTCTTTGTCTGTGGGCTTACACAATTAAAAAACCCCACTTCTGAGTTTTCCTGGCTCTCCTCAGAAAACCAATACAACAAGATTTTTCTAGCAAATCTTGAAAGAAACCAAAACAAAAAGGAATTTACAATTAAATGTAAAATACCTGAATATCTCCTTCGTTGTAGCAGCCCGGTAGAACCAAATCAGAGTAGATGATTGAATGTCCAAGTTCAATGTCCAGTACTCAATTACAATGGTTCTAATTCTAATAGATTTTAAATTAAACCGAATAGGGCTTGCCTTAATTGATTTTGATTCCAAAGAAGGGGAATAATAATTCCTCTTATCAAATCAGATTGGAATAGTAGAAACAAAATCAATTAAAATAAAGCTAAGGAAAGAGAATATTAAATAAGCACACTTAGCTTAGATGGAGCACAGAATTATCTCTCAGAAGTTCGACGAAGATTGGCTTGAATGGATTAAGTAATTCGATGATTTCTTCTGAGATTCGTGCACTGTTTATAAGTGAGAAGATCGGGTCTTCGACTAGTTTAGGGAGCTCTTCGACTAGTCGAAGCAATAACAGATATTTGAAAAATCCGACGGGATATGCTTTGACCGTTCTATGACTGGTTGAAGGTCTCCTACGACTGGTCGTAGGTCACCTACGACTGGTCGTAGGTCTCCTTCGACTGGTCGTAGATCCTGAAAAGCTTTGCTGGAATTCGAATCGAAGATTTTCGACTGGTCGTAGATGCAGTCGACACTGTTCCTACGACTGGTCGAACAGATTCCTGGACTAGTCGAAGCCTAACAGATTTCATCCGGAATTTGTAACAAACTCACGACTGATCGAGGAATTTCTTAGACTGGTCGAACCAACTCTAGGAGTAGTCGAAGAAGGCCTAGGACTAGTCGAAGAACAGGCCAAACTCATGTAAAATAAACATTCGGTTCAGGCCAAACTCATGTAAAATAAACATTCGGTTTATGTATCCGAAATGACCTACTTTTAAGGTCAACCTATGGTCAGTCAAACCTCAACTATGAAGTATGGACATTGAAACAAGTGACCTTGAAGTATGAGCCTTGAAGTCTTGATGTAGATCAAACTTGAAATCTTGATGTAGCTTAATCTTGAAAGGGTCTTGAGTTCTTTACCAACTGCCTTGTACTCTTCAGCTTGAGTCTTGTCTTGTGAGCTTTACTTGTTGTGAGCTTAGCTTGTTCATGAATGTTGATCCTTGAGAGAGCTTCACTTATGCAAGTTATATATAACATTACAGTGATTTTGGCACCACAAATTTGACAACAAACAGGGATATAAACTATAGCACTTACAATCTCCCCCTTTGTCAAATTAGTGACAAAACACATAACCAAGATAAACAAAAGTAAAACAACTGGTTAATACCTCCAAATCAATATTCAATATTCAACATTCAACTAGTTTCAACATTCAACCATTTTCATTCAACAAGATCAAACATATACTCAAGATCAAACATATACTCCCCTTGACTCCCCCTGAGTAACATAACCAATGCTACTCCTCTCACAATCACATTAAGAACAAACCATTCTCCCCCTTTTTGTCACAATATGACAAAGGAGAACTAAATAAAGGAATTCATGAGAGAAAACCTGAGGAGGTAAGAGAGTATAACAAAAGAGTGATAGAGATACTCAGCATAGCATCACATAGAATAAATATTTAGCAGAAAACATAAATAGAATCCAACTCAAAATCAGCCAAGTGCTAAGTTATAAAGTTATTACAGACCAGAAGTCTCATAAAAACTACTCAGAACTAGAACTTGATGACGGAGCAGGAATAGAGGGATCAAGTTGGTGCATGCCTTTGTTCAAGCACCTAAGATATTTGCGCATGTACTTGAATTGTAAATCATGAGCAACAGACATGTTTTCCAACTTTACATTTATATTCTCAACTTTACCCTCTAATGCACTCAGACGTGCATCAACATCAGATGGTACAAAATCTGGATCATTTGCTGAGTCAGAATCCAGTTCCTCAAAAATGTCATCCATATTAATGTCAACACCAGCTTCTTCAGGACCACCACCACCACCACCACCTTGTTTAGGAAGCAGATCCAACTTCATCTTATTGATATTAGTATTGTTGAAGATTAGATGATGGATTGGTGCCTCATCAACAGGCATATCGACTAACATATGTGTAGCCAATACAGTCATAAAATAGGCAAAAGGAATGTCACTATGACCAGGATGGAGTCGAAACTGAAGAATGAAATGACAGATTAAGGATGGTAAACAAATCTGAGTACCATTGGAAATAGCATGGATAACACGAACTATAAACGAAGTCAAGTCAGATTTATTACCCGAACGAGGATACAGATTAGACACAAAGATTCTGTGGAGAATTCTGTATTTGGGTAACAAATACCTTACGGGGAGCGCATTCCCTTTTTTAGTCCATTGATCATCCATGTTGCACAAGTCTCTAGTGAGCATGCATTTTTCAGACATTGAGGGTTTATCAGTTAAGTTATGAATAGGAATACCCTCATCATTCACAGGAATGTCCATAAGGGCTGAAATTAAATGACGATCAACGTCAAAAGGCCCTTCTCTAGTAGAAATTTGAAAAGTTAAATTATCCTGTGAGAAAGCACTAATATATGTAAACATGGATTGGGCAATGGACCAGTATGCAGGCCCACCCCAATGTAATAAGTTAACCCAACCTACAGCTTCAAGCATAGGAAGGATGTCAAAAGGTGCAATATGATTAACATCAACAGGATGTTCAACAATAACATTACGTGATCTAATGTCCCTAACATATGATGGATCATCATTGGGAACAAGAAGATGACGCTTAGAGATAGCAGTCGATCTGGAGGAAGAAGAAGGACCACGGGAAGTAGTTTTTCTACCTCTAGAAGCCATTTGCAACAAGGATTTCAAGAAATTAAGAAGTTGCAAAGGATTGAGAAGTGGGTTTATTCAAAATAGATTTTTTAAAATCCAAACCCCAAATCTCAATGATTTTCAAAATAGAAAGCTTCAAGAGAGAAAAGGAAACAATCTAGACACAAATCTGCAAGAAAAACAGGATTTGCAACACTAACCTTGAAGGACTTGAAGGATGGGTTCGACAAGTCGAAGCTCGGCTCCAAGGAGAAGAAAGATGAAATGAGGAAGAAAGGAAAAAATCTCCAATTTAAGTGAAACCCGTGTTCTACGACTGGTCGTGGGTATCTACGACCGGTCGTAGGACGACTGGTCGTGTATACTCACGACTGGTCGAAGAAACCCCAAAAATTCAAATTACTTGCAAATTCTACAAAAATTAGAATTCAATCTAGCAAATATATACACTATAATACAAGAAGGCATAAATTATCAATTTAAAATGCACATGCCAAGATCAAATTTCATCTTTTTGAACCTGCTTTTATCGAGAGGTTTTGTGAAAATGTCAGCTCGTTGATCTTCAGTAGGAATATATTCTAGAGATATAACTTTTTCTTCTACTAATTCCCTTATATAATGAAATTTAATGTCAATGTGCTTAGTACGAGAATGCTGAATAGGATTTTTTGAAATATTTATCGCACTTGAATTATCACAATGTAATAACATAGAATCCTGTTTAATTCCATAATCACATAGCATTCGTTGCATCCAAACAAGCTGTGTACATGCATTAGCGGCTGCGATATACTCAGCTTCAGCTGTTGAAAGTGATATAGAATTTTGTTTCTTACTAAACCAGGAAACTAGATAATTTCCAATAAAAAACAACCACCACTGGTTGATTTTCTATCATCTCGATTACCAGCCCAGTCAGCATCCGAGTACCCAGCTAATTGGACATTGGTTTCATGAGGATACCAGAGACCAAGATTTACTGTACTTGCGACATATCTAATAATTCGCTTGACAGCAATCAAGTGAGATTCTTTTGGATCAGATTGATATCTTGCGTAAATACCAACACTTAGAGAAGCAGTTAAATATAACAAACTACCAATCATACTCCGATAAAGTTTTGAGTCAACATTTTTACCATTAGAGTCTTTTGAGAGTTTCACGGTAGTAATCATAGGAGTATCGAAATTCTTGTCATTCTCAAATCCAAATCTCTTGATTAGATTCAAAGCATACTTAGATTGAGAAATGAATATTCCTTCAGGTTGTTGCTTTACTTGCAATCCAAGGAAATAAGTCAATTCCCCAACCATGCTCATTTATTGTGATTTCATCAAATCTGCAAACTCGGTATTAAGTCGGTACAAGTTGATCCATAAATGATATCATCAACATAAATCGCACCATTAAGATATGATCATTATGTTTCTTAACAAACGGAGTTTTACAAGATCCCATTTGAAAATTATGACTTAAAAGAAATTTCGTTAGTTTCTCATACCATGCCCTAGGTGCTTGTTTTAATCCATAAAGTGTCTTTTTAAGCCGATATACATGATCAGTATTTTTGGAATCTTCAAAACCCATTGGCTATTCAACATAGACTTCTTCATGTAAATCGCCATTTAGAAAAGCACTTTTCACATCCATCTGATAAATCTTTATCTTTTTAAAACATGCAATGGATATAAATAATCTGATAGATTCAAGACGTGCTACTGGTGCAAAGGTTTCATCAAAATCAATCCCTTCAATTTGAGTATAACCTTGTACCACCAGTCTAGCCTTGTTTCTAAGTATATTTCCACATTCGTCAGACTTATTTTTAAAAATCCATTTTGTTCCAATGATGTGTTTATCTTTAGGTCTTGGTACGAGATACCAAACATCATTTCTTACGAATTGGTTGAGTTCTTCTTGCATCGCAACAATCCAGTTCTCATCATTAAGAGCTTCTTTTACGTTAGATGGTTCAATTTGGGATGTAAAACATACATAATTACATATATCCTCAAGTTGTCTACGGGTGCGAACACCGGTGAGAGGGTTTCCAAGAATTTGTGTGGTTGGATGATCTTTAACAGTCCTCAACTCAGAATCAGTCTGATTCGATGAAGTATCGGGTTTATCAATGATTAGTACTTCATCATTATCTGAATTAGAAATTGGTGTGTTTAAGTGATCATCAATGACAACATTAATGGATTCTTGAATCACACCAGTCCTTTTGTTCAGAACTCTATAAGCTCGACTGTTTAAAGAATATCCTAGAAAAATACCTTCATCACTCTTTGTATCGAATTTTCCTAAATTTTCATGATCACGTAAAATATAGCACTTGCTGCCAAAAATTCAAAAGTATTTAACAGTAGGCTTTTTATTGAACCACAATTCGTAAGCCGTTTTATTATTATCTTTGCTAGTGTATACTCGGTTAATAATATAGCAAGCTGTGTTGACTGCTTCAGCCCAAAGATTTTTAGAGAGCTTCATGCTATTCAACATGACGTTAGCCATTTCTTGAAGCACCCTATTCTTTCTTTCTACAATTCCATTTTGTTGTGGAGTTTTGGGAGCAGGGAATTCATGTAAATATTCCTTGGTCGGTACAGAACTTCTCAAAATTGCTATTCTCAAATTCAGATCTATGATCACTGCGAATTTTACTGATTTGAGAAGATTTTTCAGTTTGAATCCTTTTGACAACTTTTCTTAATTCTTCAAGGGTTTCAGATTTATCCCTTAAGAAGACTACCCAAGTGAATCTGCTAAAGTCATCAACTATTACCAGGATATACTTTTTACCACCACGACTTTCCATTCTGGTAGGTCCTATCAGATCCATGTGGAGAAGTTCGAGTGGTCTTAATGTGGTATTTAAATTCACCTTTTTGTGTGAGTTCTTTGTTTGTTTGCCTATCTGGCACTCACCACATATTTTATCTAATTTCTGAAGTTTGGGTAAACCTCTTACAAGTTCTCGTGTGCTCAATCTATATAAATTTCGATAATGTACATGTCCAAGACGTTTGTGCCATAAATCCGTCTCGTCTGTATGGACCATGTAACATGTTTGATTAGATGAGCTGGATTCGCTAATAATATAGCAATTTTCAGACGTTCTACGTCTAGTTAATATTACAGAACCCTTATTGTTTATTATCTCATAGCTTTGATTAGAAAACCAAACATTATGGTTATTATCACATATTTGAGATATACTAAGCAAGTTATGTTTTAAGCCTTCAACGTATAAAACATTTTTAAACACAGGAAGATTAAAAAGTTGAACCGTACCTTGGCCTATAATCTTGCAGTTGCTACCATCATCAAATGTGACTGAACCATCAGTCATATCTTTCAGATCTGTGAATAAACCTTTGTCACCTGTCATATGCCTGGAGCATCCACTGTCTAGGTACCACTTTGAATGACTTGCTGCTTTGAAAGCAGTGTGAGCAACCAAGCAGGTGACTTTAGGAACCCATTTCATAACTGTTTTGGGTTTAGAAACATAGTTGGTCTTCTTTTGTGTATATTTGTAGGAATGACCTTTAGAGTTAGATTTTAAGAGCTCCTTGAGTAAATCAACTATCTTTTCAGCTAGTGGATTTCGTTTCTGATTAAAGTTGACATGGCTGCTTCTGAGTTTTTGAATTTCTAGAAAAATCTTGATAAATACTTTTCCCTTTTGAGTTTGAGGACTCTCCTTTAACAAATATAGGAGGAGTATACTTTTGTTTAGGAGGTAGATTTTTATCATAGCCCAACCCGGATCGATCGCCACTTTTTCTTGATCCGGATAAAAGTTTCTCTAACTTTGGATCACCTTGGGCATATTTTCATGTGTCCTTTAAACTCAGAAGAGAAGATACTTCAGTTTTAAGTTTCTCAATTTCATATTTTAAATCAATAATTAGGGAGTTTTTGAATTCCAAATCGCATTTTGATTTTTCAAAACAATCTGAAATTTGTGATTTTTCTAAGACAAGTGATTCAAAACAATTTTTGAGTTTAGAAAACTTTTCTTTTTGAAGTTTAAGTTTGACAGCAATTTTACAACTTTCCTTATATACGGCATTGTAAGCGTCTTGAAGATCATCTTCATTTTCACATTCACTATTCAGATTTTCTTCACTTATTGAGTCATTATCTTAAAATGTGAATTTGGCTAGAGTCATAAGAGCTTTAACCTCATTGCCCGACTCAGTTTCAGCATCTTCTGATTCAGAAGAACCTTCAGAATTAGATGATTCATCCCATGTAGCCAACATACCCTTCTTCTTGGGTTTGTCCCTTTTAGGACATTTATTTGCTAAGTGCCCATATTCTTGATAGTTGTAACATTGACTATCTTTCAAAGATTTTCGAGATTTGGATCTAAACTTCTTTTTATCATTTGACTTTTGGAAATCAACCCTTTTCTTGCTTTTGAAAATCTTGTAAAATTTCTTAGCTAAAAGAGCCATATCATCTTCTGAATCAGAATTTTCTTCTGAATTACATTTAGAAGATTTTAGTGCGATAGATTTACCTTTAGGAGCTTTAAAGTTTAACTCGTAGGTTTGTAGAGAACCAACTAGTTCTTCTACCCTCATATTATCCGTATCACAAAGTTCCTGGATCGCGGTTACTTTAGAATTGAACCGTTCAGGAAGTGAGCGTAGTATTTTTGCACACACTTTACTTTCTGGGATTTTATCACCAAGACCCCACATTGAGTTTACAATGTCATTCAATCTAGTGTAAAAGTCCATAAACATTTCATTTTCCTTCATATGAATTTCTTCAAATCTGGTTGTGAGGAGTTGGACTTTAGATTTTTTGACAATTGTAGTACCCTCGTGTGTCATTTCTAATATATCCCAAGCTTGCTTTGCGGTACAAGAAATGATTCTTTTGAACTCATCCGGTGATAGTGCGCAAGTAATTGCATTTAGTGCTTTAGCATTTGCACTACTCTCACTTTTTTGAAGAGTGGTCCATTGGTAATATGGTGTGACTTTCATTGATTTTGAACCGTCAACCCCAGTAACTTCCATGATAGGAGGATTCCATTCAGTCACTGTGGCTTGCCACACATTTTCATCCATTGATTTGAGGAAGATCCTCATTCTGGCTTTCCAATAGCCATAGTTGGAGCCATCAAAGGGTGGAGGCCTAGTGCCTGAAAGGCTATCAAAATTTGACATCTTAAATAGCTTAAATCGTTAGCTTAGGAATTAAATCCAAGAATAAAAAAGAGCTATTAGGCTCTGATACAACTTGAAAAGGCCAAGCTATATGTCCTAGAGGGGGGGTGAATAGGACAATGCCAAATAAAACTTAAAACAACGGAATTAAAAAGAATATGATAGCCAAAGTAAATCACAATGCAGGAAAGCAAAATAACCTCAAAATTCAGATATTGAGAGGTTGATACAAATGTTGTTCTAAGGACAACCTTACACCAAAAACCAGAGTTTATGGTAGGACAACCTTATTTCTAGAAAGATCTTTGTATCAAATCTCAAATCGAAGAGGAATACAGAATTAAATACAAACTGAATTGAAATAACTTGAATCACAAATGTATTGTTCTAGGGACAGCCATACACCATAAAAATGGCAGGGCAACCTTGCTGGAACAACTTTCAAAAGAAATTAAAATATCAAGCGATAAAGGAATAGTAGAAAATAAATACTAAACTATTACAACATTCTCACAATGCTTGAATTAAATGATTACAACATTCACCACCATACATACATCCCATAAAAGAATAATTAAAAATCAGAAGTATGAATCATTCAACCACAACTCAAGGGATTATAGTGGTTCGCCTGTGTGTTCACCAACTGTTAAACAACAGCCACACAAAATGCTACTCTACTCCTAATATCCTCACACAGGGGATATTAGCGTTCACTAAAAATAGGTTTTCCCAGGTTCACCAAAAACCTTTACAATTGTGTCTTTGTCTGTGGGCTTACACAATTAAAAAACCCCACTTCTGAGTTTTCCTGGCTCTCCTCAAAAAGCCAATACAACAAGATTTTTCTGGCAAATCTTAAAAGAAACCAAAACAAAAAGGAATTTACAATTAAATGTAAACTACCTGAATATCTCCTTCGTTGTAGCAGCCCGGTAGAACCAAATCAAAGTAGATGATTGAATGTCCAAGTTCAATGTCCAGTACTCAATTACAATGGTTCTAATTCTAATAGATTTTAAATTAAACCGAATAGGGCTTGCCTTAATTCATTTTAATTCCAAAGAAGGGGAATAATAATTCCTCTTATCAAATCAGATTGGAATAGTAGAAACAAAATCAATTAAAATAAAGCGAAGGAAAGAGAATATTAAATAAGCACACTTAGCTTAGATGGAGCACAGAATTATCTCTCAGAAGTTCGACGAAGATTGGCTTGAATGGATTAAGTAATTCGATGATTTCTTCTGAGATTCGTGCACTATTTATAAGTGAGAAGATCGGGTCTTCGACTGGTCTAGGGAGCTCTTCGACTAGTCGAAGCAATAACAGATATTTGAAAAATCCGGCAGGATATGCTTTGACCATTCTACGACTGGTCGAAGGTCTCATACGACTGGTCGTAGGTCTCCTTCGACTGGTCGTAGGTCCTGAAAAGCTTTGCTGGAATTCGAGTCGAAGATTTTCGACTGGTCGTAGATGCAGTCGACACTGTTCCTACGACTGGTCGAACAGATTCCTGGACTAGTCGAAGCCTAACAGATTTCAACCGGAATTTGTAACAAACTCACGACTGATCGAGGAATTTCTTAGACTGGTCGAACCAACTCTAGGAGTAGTCGAAGAAGGCCTAGGACTAGTCGAAGAACAGGCCAAACTCATGTAAAATAAACATTTGGTTTATGTATCTGAAATGACCTACTTCTAAGGTCAACCTATGGTCAGTCAAACCTCAACTATGAAGAATGGATATTGAAACAAGTGACCTTGAAGTATGAGCCTTGAAGTCTTGATGTAGATCAAACTTGAAATCTTGATGTAGCTTAATCTTGAAAGGGTCTTGAGTTCTTTACCAACTGCCTTGTACTCTTCAGCTTGAGTCTTGTTTTGTGAGCTTTACTTGTTGTGAGCTTAGCTTGTTCATGAATGTTGATCCTTGAGAGAGCTTCACTTATGCAAGTTATATATAACATTACAGTGATTTTTGCACCACAAATTTGACAACAGACAGGGATATAAACTATAGCACTTACATCTTTGACTAACCTTAACTCAATATTATCTAATTTAATTGATGGTTCTGGTTGATTAACCAAAATGATAACATTATCATCATAATCTTGATCAAGACTAGGAATGATTGGTTAATCATCAATTACTACGTTTATCAATTCTTGTATAACACTAGTTCTTTTATTTAGAACTCGGTATGCTCGACTATTTAAAACATAACCTAGGAATATTCCCTCATCGCTTTTACCTTTAAAATTTTCCAAATTTTCTCAATCTTGTAAAATAAAGCATTTGCTTCCAAAAGTTTACAAATATTTAACAATTGGCTTTTTATTAAACCATAATTCATAAGCTATTTTGTTTTTATCTATTATAATGTAAACATGATTAATTATATAACATGTAGTACTAACAGCTTCAGCCCATAAATATTTAGGTAAATTCATGTTATTTAACATTACACTGGCCATTTCTTGTAAAACTCTATTTTTTCTTTCAGTAACCCCATTTTGTTGAGGAGTTTTTGGAGCAAAAAATTCTTGTAATATTCCATGGTCATTACAGTATTTCTCAAAATTGCTATTTTCAAATTTAGTTTCATGGTTTCTTTTACTCAATTTATATAGATCTTTGTGGTTTACATGTCCAAGACGTTGATGTTATAGTTCAGTCTTGTCTGTTAGGACTATATCTGATGAATGATTTTTTGAGCAAGAATCATCAATGATATAGAAATTTTCAGACGTTTCGTGACCATTTAGTATTACATGTCCTTTATTATTAGTTATCTCACATCCATGATCTGAAAATTTCACACTATATTTATTATCATAGATTTGAGATATGCTCAGGAGATTATGTTTTAAACCTTCAATATATAACACATTCTTGAAGATATGTAAGCTAAGAAGTTGTACATTACCATCTTGCAATTGCTAGCATCTTCGAATGTAACTGAGCCACCATTGATTTGGTTGATGTTTGATAGAAGAGCTTTATCACCTGTCGTACATCTAGAACATCCACTATCCAGGTACCATGTTGAATGACTATTTGCTTTGAAAGTTGTGCGGATAACAAGACACTTAACCTTTAGCACCCATTTCATTATGGTTCTAGGATTAGGAAGATCTCTTACCTTTTGTTGTATTTGGGAGTTAGGATTTCTCATGTTTCTGTTTACTACATTCTTATTAGAGTTGGATTTCAATAAATCTTTGAGCAAGTCCATAATTTTATCTGCTAGAGGAGGGTTTCTCTTATTACTCCTTTGATATTTGTGGTAGTTGGCACTTTTTTTAAAAAAAATTATATTTTATTATTTATTTTTTTATTAGAGGATTCTTGAAAAGATTTTACATTTTTAAACTTATTCTTTTAACAGTTTACCTCTTTTAGAGTTTCTGCTTTCGAGTTCGAGGACTCTCCTTTTTACAAAAGTAGGAGCAGAATCCTTAGATTTTAAAGTGTTATTTTTAATATTACTCAATCCAGATCTGTCACCACATTGCCAAGATGAGGTTAACAACTTTCCAAGTTTATGGTTACCTTGGGTATATTTCTAAGTGTCTTTTGAACTCTGAAGGGAGGAAACTTCAAGTTTTAATATCGCATTTTCAAATTTAAGTATTTTGCAATTTAGAAATCCTTAAGCTTAAGTCTAACTTAGATTTTTCAAAACAATCAGAAAAAGCAATATTTATAAAACAACCTTTTCAAGTTCTAATTAAAATTCCGCACAATTTTCTTTTTGAATTTTCAGTTTGGCAGCGATCTTACAACTTTCTCTGTATAGGGCATCATATGCAACTTGAAGATATCTTCATTTTCAGAGTCACTTTCTAGAGTTTCCTAATCAGATGTTTCGCAATCATTTGATGAAGTGATTCTGGCTATAGTCATAAAGGCTTTCAGATCATTTGTAGTTTCCTGGTCTGATTCGTCAGTTTTTAATCTATTTCAGATTCTGATGATTATTCCCAAGTATCTATCATGCAGTTTCTTCTTAATTTATCCTTTTTATGACATTTAGAGGCAAGATGCCCATATTCAGAACAATCGAAGCATTGGGTGTCTTTTGTTTTAGATTTCTAATATTTTGAATTTCTTTTTCTTTTGTCAAATGGTTTTTAAAAATTTGTTCTTTTAATATTTTAAAAAATTCTATAGAATTTCATTACCAACATAGCCTTATTGTCCTCATTTTCTTCAATATCTTAATTTTCATTAGAATTATTTGATTTAGATTTAGAGGATTTATGGATAATGGACTTGATCTTAGGAAATTTGAAATTTAGCTCGTAAGTTTAAAGATATCCAACTAACTCCTCAACCTTCATAGTATCGGTATCCCTCAATTCCTGTATAGCAGTTGTTGGGGGCAAAAATACAAGTCCGAAGACTCGGACTTAATGCCTCGGGACTCGGACTTGATACCTCGGGTCGCCGAAGGATGCGTCAAATCCGAGGCATGGTTCGCTAAACCGAGACAATGGTTGAGTCGGTTCGAACGACTTATCAGCGTTCCGGGCATGTGTCGGGCGGACCGCCTTGCAAGACCGACCGTCGCCAGGTCAAATCTCATCCCGGATATCTTGGGATAAGATCTCCGACCCCGAAGCTCACGGGATCGGATGATGGCTCAAGATGGGCACGATCCTATCTCCGTGATGCCAGGAGAAGATCCCGCGCTCAATATCAGGAGGACCCGAGAAGACCCAGCAGCTATAAAAGGAGGACCCTTGTCACCTTGAGAGGTACGAAACAAATTCCTCCTAAAAATCTTTCAATATTTTGAGACCCCGAGTCCAGGCCTGACTTTGGCATCGGAGGGTCCCCTGCTCGAGCCAGGGTCTCCTTTGTTTTCTTTCTGTGCAGGCATACAAGGGTCCAGCAGGAGGACGAACCAAATAATTGCATCAACAGTTTGGCGCCGTCTGTGGGAAGCGTGCAAAAAGCCATCCCGTACCTCTATACTGAGTCCAATGGTGATGACTAGAAGGACGGTCCCAGAAGAAGATTTGAATGAGAACGCGATTACAGGGCCACCCGGTCCAATCGTCGTTCCCCCAGCCCAGAACGCACCTAACAACCGCCGACGAGGGGCGACCGGAACAAGCAACAATCAGCGGGGTCGCGACGATGGGCGGTTGGACAAGGAGGTTCAAGAAATCCGTTCTGATATGAATACGATGAAGCAGATGCTGGAACGAATGTATCAGCAGCAAATCCGCTCCCTCATCCTCAAGGGGAGACGCACGCGCTCCAGCTACGGCTACGGCGGTTGATCCTCAACCTCCCGCGCCGCAGTCTGTCCGCCCAAGCCAACCCCAAGGCGGATCAGAACCATCTCCGGCGCAGTCAGCCAACGCTTCCCTGCCCCCGACTGATCTTCGGCACGAAATAGAGCGAAGAAGGCGCAATCGCCCTTCCATGGAAGGCACGGCGGAAAGCAGCGAACCTTGGAAAGCCGACATTCAAAATTTCAAAAAAGAAGTGCGGGAAGAGATGGCAAAAGAGATGGCGGACATAAAGCACGGCCGGAACGTATATTCAACCGGGTCCGAAGCGAAAGCATCCCCCTTTGTGGACTCGGTATTGAAAGCCCGATTGCCCGAGAGGTTTCGATTACCTCAAATCGCTCCTTTCACCGGCAAGACTGACCCGACCGAGCATATTGAGTCTTCAGAACCTATATGGAACTCCACGATGCCTCGGATGCAGTAATGTGTCGGGCCTTTTCTCTTACATTGACCGATGTAGCTCGACTGTGGTTCAAACAGCTGAAGCCAAAGTCCATCAGTTCATTCGTTGAGCTGAGCGACGCCTTCCTCACCAACTTCATCGGCGGAAAGAAAAAATTAAAGCCCCCTGCACATCTGAATAACCTAGTCCAGAAGCAGGGAGAGCTATTGAAAGATTACATCAAGCGTTTTAATTTCGAATCCCTTCAAGTTCGGAAACATTCGGAAGAAACGGCCCTCAATGCACTCATGCAAGGAGTTAGGGATAAGCCATTCCTGGCATCTCTAGACAAAACTCCGCCCGATACTCTGGCAGAGTTTATGGCGCGGTCCGATAAATATGCCAACGCCGAGGAAGCACGAATCCTGCGTGAAACTAAAACCTCGGCCAAAGAGTCGGCCAAAAAAGAAGCCGACTCGGCCGGGGGAAGGAAACGCAAAGAGGATCAAGCACGTGACGAGCGAAGGTCAGGGAAACGGCCGGATCGAAAATTTTCCATATACACTCCCCTGAATAAGACTCGGGAAGAGGTACTGATGGAAATAAAAAACGAAGGCTTTTTTATCTTTAACAGTAAGCTCAGGAGTAATCCTAATCGGCGGGACAAGGATAAGTACTGCCATTATCACCGCGATCACGGGCATAACACAAGTGATTGCCGTCACTTAAAAGAAGAGATCAAACGACTCATAAAAGACGGCCGACTCAGAGAACATATGGTCAAAGCTGGGGCAGCTGAGGCGCGCCCGACCGAGAGTCGGCCTATGGAAGAAATCCGGACGATTATCGGCGGTCCACAATGTGGGGGTGACTCAAATAACGCGCGAAGGAATCATGCACGAAAACTTAGTCAGCCTCAGTCCGAGCTCATGATTATAGATCGACCATCAAAGGAAAAGAAAAGAGAAAGATATTGCATATCGTTCACTGAGGAAGACGCCCGAGGTATCCATCACCCCCACGATGATGCGTTGATCGTCTCCTTGGCGATCGCTAACCGAAAAGTGTTTCGGATACTCGTCGATACGGGGTCATCTGCAGACGTGTTATTTACTCAGCGTACGACAAAATGGGGATCGAACGATCCGCGTTACGCCCGGTTCGGACCCCATTGATCGGTTTTTCCGGAGGACAAGTATTGCCCGAGGGGACTGTCTCATTACCACTCACTGCTGGCACTGCCCCACATCAGACGACGATGATGGTTGACTTCCTGGTCGTCGATCAACCCTCGGTATACAACGCGATACTCGGCCGACCTTCATTGAGTCTCCTCCAGGCCGTGGTATCCACATACCATCTTACAATGAAATTCCCGACCGAGTCAGGAGTCGGAATTGTTAAAGGAGACCAGCAAGACGCAAGGCGATGTTACATGATAGTTGTAAAAGGAGCCGCCGACAAGAATCCGACCAACATATTAACAATCGAATCGTTGGACCCTCGGGCGAGAATTATGAACGAGGACGGTCGAAGATCTTGTCTCAATCGCCTTAGTCGAAACAGATGGATCCAAGACAGTGCGAATTGGCTCATCTCTGCAATCCCCTTTGAGAGAAAAGCTGATCGCCCTGCTCCGAAAGTACGCCGACGTATTCGCTTGGAATCATGAAGATATGCAAGGGATCGACCCCTCCGTGGTGACTCACCGACTTAACGTCGATCCGTCATATCGACCGATCCGACAGAAGCGACGACCGCTCGGCCCTGAACGATACGCCATCATCGAGAAAGAAGTCAACAAACTACTCCAGGCTAATTTCATAGAAGAAATACACTATCCAGAGTGGGTCGCGAATGTCGTGCTTGTAAAGAAGTCCAACGGGAAGTGGCGAGTCTGTATTGATTATACCGACTTGAATAAAGCCTGCCCCAAAGATAGCTTTCCGCTTCCGAGGATAGACCAGCTAGTAGATAGTACAGCCGGACATGAGCTCCTTAGCTTCATGGATGCTTATTCGGGATATAATCAAATTGTAATGCATCAAACAGATAAATCAAAAACTACCTTTGTCACCGACAAAGGCCTTTATTGTTACCGAGTGATGCCATTAGGTCTGAAGAATGCCGGTGCAACTTATCAAAGGTTAGTTAACAAAATCTTTGCTCGACTTATAGGCCGAACCATGGAAGTATACATCGACGACATGCTTGTCAAGAGCATACACGCGACGGATCATGTGAATGATTTGGAAGAAATGTTTCTAATCCTGCGGAAGTTCCGGATGAAGCTAAATCCAAGTAAATGTGCTTTTGGAGTAGGCTCCGAAAAATTCCTCGGTTTCTTAGTCAGTCAGCGAGGAATAGAGGCAAACCCTGAGAAGATAAAGGCTCTGATTGATATGGAATCCCCCAAAACCATTAAGGACGTCCAAAGATTGGCCGGACGAGTCGCAGCACTCAATCGGTTCCTCTCCAGAGCAACGGATAAGTGTCTTCCTTTCTTCAAACAATTGAAAGGAAGACAAGCGATGGGTTGGACGGAAGAATGTGAAGCAGCATTCCAGCAATTAAAATTATATCTCGGTTCTGCACCTCTCTTATCAAAACCTGAACCGGGGGAGTCGTTGCTCCTCTATCTAGCTGTATCCGAGGCAGCGGTTAGCTCGGCTTTGATACGAGAATCCGAAGGAAAGCAACTACCGGTTTACTACGTCAGCAAAGCGTTATTGCCAGCAGAAACGAGATACCCAAGCTTGGAAAAAGTGGCCTTGGCTTTAATAACTTCCTCTCGGCGACTTAGGCCGTACTTCCATGCCCACACCATCATTGTAATGACCAACCTTCCGCTTCGCCAGGTACTGCAGAAACCAGAAGCTTCCGGCCGACTCACCAAATGGGCTATCGAGCTGAGTGAGTTTGATATTCAATATCGACCAAAGGCAGCAATCAAAGGGCAAGCCGTAGCTGATTTTATCGCCGAGGGAACGTCTTCAGCCGAACTTTCAGCAAATGATACACCGAAGGACGGTGCAGCTCCGACCTCAACCGCTTCCCCTTGCCCTATTCCATGGAATCTGTATGTCGACGGTTCTTCCAACTCGAAGGCCAGTGGGGCTGGGGTGGTGCTGGAAACCCCCGATCACACCTATATACAGTATGCCTTACGACTTGGATTTCAAGCGTCGAACAATACGGCGGAATATGAAGCGTTGCTACTCGGCCTCCGACTCGCCGCTAGCATGGAGGTCACGCACCTAAGCGTTTTCAGCGACTCTCAGTTGGTTGTTAACCAAGTTACCGGTGTATACCAGACACGGAAAGACCGGCTGAGGGCTTACATGGAGAAAGCGAAAGAACTTATCAACAGATTTCAATTCTGTCGTGTAACTCGGATACCTCGTACGGAAAACAGCAAAGCCGATTTGCTAGCAAAGCTCGCCTCGGCCGAAGAAGACGATATACCCCGGTCCGTCCCTGTCGAATACGTCGATAAACCAAGTATAGACGAGCCAATTAGCGAGGCCGTCAATACAATCGACTCGGAACCATCCTGGATTGATCCAATCCGCCAATTCCTTGACGAAGGAAAGTTGCCAGAGAATCTCACCGAGGCCCGACGAATTAAGATCCGAGCTTCCCGTTACACCATACTCAACGGGACCCTTTATAAGAAAGGATACTACGCCCCGTTGCTGCGGTGCCTCAAACCCAGCGAGGCAAACTATGTGTTACGGGAAATTCATGAAGGAATCTGCGGAAACCACTCTGGAGGGCGATCCCTCGCCTACAAGGTCTTACGACAGGGATACTACTGGCCCACTATCCAACATGACGCTCGTGAGCTCGTTCAAAAATGCGACAGATGCCAACGGTTTGCGGCAATTCCGAGGCAAGCACCCGAGGCACTGACGCCGATGACTGGTCCCTGGCCTTTCGCACAATGGGGCATCGACCTCATAGGACCGCTCCCTATGGGAAAAGGGCAGACCAAGTTTGCTGTGGTAGCAGTGGACTATTTTACGAAGTGGGCCGAGGCAGAACCATTAGCCAAAATAACCGAGCAGAAGATCACCGAGTTTGTATGGAAAAACATTATCTGCCGATTCGGAGTACCCCGTACCATTGTCACAGACAATGGAAGGCAATTTGATAATAGGAGCTTTCGTGAGATGTGCAAGAACCTCGGGATCAGGAATATTTATTCATCACCGCATCACCCTCAAACCAACGGACAAGTCGAGGCAGTTAACAAGATTATCAAGCAACATCTTCGGACCAAGCTTGGTCGGGCCAAAGGAGCATGGGCCGAAGAGCTCCCGAAAATTCTTTGGGCTTACCGAACTACAACCCGAACGGCCACAGGAGAAACTCCGTTTTCACTCGCTTACGGCTCGGAAGCGGTCACTCCCGTCGAAATCGGATTACCTTCGGCTCGAATCACCTGATTCAATGCGGAAGAGAATGAAGAACTCCTTTCACTCGGACTCGACCTTCTGGACGAACAAAGTGAAAGTGCGAGGCTGCGCACGGAGGCTCGACAACGACAAGTGACTCGGTTCTACAATACCCGAGTTAAGATGAGCAGATTCCGACGGAGAGATATGGTTCTTCGGAAAGTGTTTTCCAACACTAAGGAGTTTGGGTCGGGCACACTGGGACCCAATTGGGAAGGACCCTATATCGTCTCGGGCACCATTAGACCAGGAACATATCGGCTAGAAGACCTAAACGGACAGTCATTGCCTCATCCATGGAACACTCTGAACACCTCAAGGTCTACTATCCTTAGCTTGCTATTTGATGTTTAAAGACCCCGAGGAAGAGTAAGGCCGAGTCAAATGAATAAAGACATGCTTTTCTTTTTCATTCGTCCGAATATGTGTAAGTACAAAAGCAACCGAATACATCGGAGCAAAAAAATATATACATATAAAAAACCAAAGTCTTCATGCGTCGGCCCCGTCCCCGGCAATTGTGTCTTCAGCGGCGGCGTCCGGATTCTCGGATTCTGAGGCTGCCCCGCCTTCGATTTCTGAAAGGTCAAGGTCAGGAAAAGACTTCTTTATATCCTTGACGCATTCCAGATATCCGCTTTGGAACAAGCGATCCCTTTCATCCTCGAACTCCGCCGACTCGAGGAATGCTTGGACGGCTTGGTCCCTAGCCGTCTCGGCCTCCCGAGTCTTCTCCTCGGCCTGCTGAATGCGCTCCGCCGCCTCAAGCTTAGCCCGAGCTAAGTCATCCGCGCACGAAGCATGGGCTGCCAGAACTCGCTGATTCTCCTCTTCGGCTTTGGAGAGTCGAACCAGTGCCTGAGCGACCTCTGCCTTCGCTTCGTCCAGGGCCCTTCTGGAAGAAGCCGCCTCTGCCCTCGCGTCTTCGGCAGCTTTCCGAGCAAGGGACGCCTCGCCTGTCAGGACGCCGACCCGGATCTCGGCCTCAGACAGAAGAGCCTGCAGCCGATGAGTTGAGGATAGCTCCTTGCTGGCCTTGATTAAGCAAGGAGCGAGTTCAAAAAGCATCCGGGCAGCGTGGCTGACGGTCTGCGACGACGGGGCGTTGTAGAGTTTCACGAACTCTCTTTCACACCCATGGGCCAGGGCCCAAGGAACCATCCCCGACACCACTTGCTGCAGGATTGACGGCCCCTCCTGGTTCGTCTCTTCCCCTCGGGAGGACGCAGTCCTCGTCTCTTCCTCCCCCCTTGAGGTCGCGGCCCCGGTCTCTTCTTCCCGACTCGGCACCGTCGTCTCAACGCGTGCCGAGTCAGGTGCCGCCTGAGGATCCGAAGCAGCAATCGCCGTCTCTTCCGCCCTTTCGTCCGGGTCGGGAATCACGACGACCGGAGGGGCAGAAGAGCTCGCTGGCTCTTTCTCCTTCCGCGGCACCCTTTGCCTCTTCGGTGGCCGAGGCTCTGAAAGAAGAACTGACCGCGGAGGGGCCTTCAACTTCGTGACTGGTCTAAGGGCAGGACGAGCTCCAGTCATCTCCGGTTCGGGGACAATCCTTAGGTTGGGACGAGCTTCGGGCAGATCTGCAAAAACAAAAAAAGGAGGGGGAGAGTAAGGCGAAGTAAGTCGGGGGAAATTTGGAAAATTCAGAAGATTCGTTCTTAATTACCTGTAACTTCCGAGTCCAGACCTGCAAGGTGAAGGCGCTCCGGCTGTAGAAGCACCTTCCAAGACCTGTCCCCCGGATCCAACGACTTCAACTCTTTGATCCGAGCCGAGGCAGTGCTGCCGAGCTTCGGCTTCTTCTTCGGAATATCTGCCAAACATAAGTTCGTCAGCTTCAGGGTATTATAAAAAAAAAAAAAAAAAAAAAACCCAAGTCACCTGCTCTTTGGAAAGCCCGAGGGACACGAGCCTCGTGGGACCCGGACTCATCCGTCTCCCAGCGACCACATGCCCAAAACCAACGCTCTCTCCAGTGTTTGTTGGAAGTGGGAGGGTCGGTTATCAGGGAACCGCCTCCGCCTCGCCAAGCAGCGAAGACGTAGAAGCCGGGGTAGTTCGGATTTACCCGCACCTGATACAGGTGGAGAAATTCGTCGACTGTAAGTGGTGGCTGTTCCATCTCAGCCCACAACACTGCACATCCGAGTAAGTTCCTCCACCCATTCGGGACTATCTGCCCCGGGGCAATCTTTATGCGAGACAAAACTCCCCGGACTATGGTCTGAAGGGGCAGACGCAAGCCGCATTGCATCGACACTTGGTAAATCGCGATCGCCCCAGCAGGAGGGTGATAAGGTAAATCAGTCGGTCGGTGAAGATAGGTGATGACCGACTCGGGAATATGGTATCCGACTCGGATTCTGTCCAAGTCCGTTTCAGTCAAGACTGAGGGAACCGGACCGCTTAAATCTTCCCCCGATCCTTCTTCTTCAGATTCGGCCTGCGCCGACTCACTAACAGGAGCAAGATCAGGGGTTCCTTCGGCGATTAAAACTTCATCTTCTTCCTCCTCATCCTCCTCCATATCCCTTGGCAAGTTAGGCCTTCCCGGGCGGGTTAATAGAGACGACCCGCCCCGAGAAGGAACGACGGAAGCAGGGCGCTTCGCCGGAGCTTCGGTGACTCTCTCCGGTAGACAAGCAGCGTTGGCGTCCACTGCTATCTCCGTCAGTAAGGAAGGCGATTCCGCAACGTTCCAAAAACGTTGCGCTTCGCCTTCGTCTCCGGAAGCTCCCCCCTGGGGACTTTGAGAATTCCTATCCGCCATTATTACCAAATAAAGAGGAAGGAGAAACTCACCGGAGGGAGAAAGGAAAACGGAGATGGCGGAAAGAGGCACCGACAGTAAAGAAAAAGAAAAGGAAGGAGACGAAAGGCTATGTAAACCCTAAAGAAAATGCGGAGCGGGAATGGCAAGAGCAGTAAAAGTTTAAAGTGCGGGGCCCCTGACGTTATATAAGGTCGCCATACGGCGGAGACAATTAATGAGGAAATGATTCGACGCCTGCATCGATTCCCTCGCTCGACACGTGGCGCACGTCAACTGGCAATAATAATACCTTCGCTACGTGTCCAATCCTCATTGGCGGGATGTGTGATTTGACGGCTGACGGCGCATGCGATGTCAGAAGCTGAACCGTCCCCCATCAAAGGCCTCATGGAATGCATTTAATGATCACGACTCATCTCGGACTGAGTTACGAACCGACTCCAAACTCGCTACTCCTCAGTGTCATATGAAACACAAATTTTAATGGATCTTGTTGGGGGCAAAAATACAAGTCCGAAGACTCGGACTTAATGCCTCGGGACTCGGACTTGATACCTCGGGTCGCCGAAGGATGCGTCAAATCCGAGGCATGGTTCACTAAACCGAGACAATGGTTGAGTCGGTTCGAACGACTTATCAGCGTTCCGGGCATGTGTCGGGCGGACCGCCTTGCAAGACCGACCGTCGCTAGGTCAGATCTCATCCCGGATATCTTGGGATAAGATCTCCGACCCCGAAGCTCACGGGATCGGATGATGGCTCAAGATGGGCACGATCCTATCTCCGTGATAGCAGGAGAAGATCCCGCGCTCAATATCAGGAGGACCCGAGAAGACCCAGCAGCTATAAAAGGAGGACCCTTGTCACCTTGAGAGGTACGAAACAAATTCCTCCTAAAAATCTTTCAATATTTTGAGACCCCGAGTCCAGGCCTGACTTTGGCATCGGAGGGTCCCCTGCTCGAGCCAGGGTCTCCTTTGTTTTCTTTCTGTGCAGGCATACAAGGGTCCAGCAGGAGGACGAACCAAATAATTGCATCAACAGCAGTAACTTTCATATTAGACCTATCAGGAAGTGATCGCAGTATCTTTGTACAAACCTTACTTTCAGGGATTCTATCTCCATGACCCTACATGAAATTAACTATGTCATTCAATTTCATATAGAAGTCCATAAAAGATTCATTTTCTTCCATGCGAATTTTTTCAAATTTGGTTGTGAGGATTTGGATCTTCGATTTTTTGACAATATTAGTTCCTTCATATGTCATTTCAAGAATATCCCATGCTTGTTCAGCCATATCACATGAAATGATTCTTTTGAATTCATCTGGTGATAGAACACAAGTTATTATATTTAAGGCTTTTGCATTAGCACTACTTTCACTTTTCTGAACAGTCGTCCAAAAATTATAAGCAATTTCTTTCATGGACGTGGTTCTATTCTTAGTTAATACTTCCATCATAGGAGGGATCCATTGTGTCACAGTGGCTTACCACACACTGTCATTAATGGATTTTAGGAAAATCACCATCCTAGCTTTCCAATAAGAATAGTTTGAGCTATCAAAGTGAGGTGGTCTGGTAATGGATAAACTTTCAAAATTTAACATTTTATAGCTCTGTATCTACCTCTAGGATATAAATTCCAAAAAGAGTAACCTCGCTCTGATACCACTTAAAAGATGAGCTATCAATGTCCTATCGATGTCCTAGAGGGGAGGGAGGTGTGAATAGGACAATACTAAATTCTTCAAAATAGAGCGAAATAAATAATCTTAATCGCCTAAAGTATTGAAACCTTGATTCCAAATAATTCGTAGGACAACTTTCACTTAGTATTCCAGGTAGAAGAACCTTATATTACAATGTCTTTGAAATCAATCTTTCAAACTTGCAAGAGAAAATAAAATAAATAGATCATTCACTACAAAGAATGAAATAAATATAATATTCACCACAAATAATGAAATAAGCAATCACCACATAAACACAAGGGGTTATAGTGGTTCGGTACTTAAACCCACACCTACTCCACCCCAAAATTACTACCCTCGTAATTTTGGCTTTCAATATTCTAAGGTTTTCACAGGTTCATCTTAACAACCTCTTACATTTCTTGTATTTTTCACGGGATATCACAATCAAACTCCCTTTGTGATTTTCACGGGCTATCACAAATCAACTCACAGAGATTTTCAGGCAATCTTAGAAAAACCCAAATAAAAGAATGTGATTAACAATTGTACTTATCTTCAAATGATAATTTGAATATGTAATCGAAGCTTGAAGCAACAACATTCTTTCTTGAGTATAGAGGAGGTAGTATATGCTCAACTAGAAAGAATATATGGATCCAGTGTATTTCAAGAAATGTAAACCCCAATGTTGCAGATTCAATTCTCTATTTCTCAAGTGGAATATAAATTTCTCTCTAAAATGTAATTGAAATAAGCTTGAGAAAGGGAATTGAATAAGTTAAATAAAATTTATAAATACCGCACAAATCACTAGATGAGGACCTGAGCTTCTCTCTTACTTGCAGAAGGTTTTTGAGTGAATTTCGTTATAGAATAGAATGAGAGAATGTCACTATTTATAGCGAAATGATTTCAAAATTCAGTCAGCCTAAGAATAGGTTCGGCTGGTCAGATTCCAACGATTCCGTTCCAACTGCCATCAGATTGCTCGGGATAAAATTTGTCCAAAATTCGGTTGGCCCAAGTTAAAATTCGACTGGCCGAATTCCCTCAAAATCTGAGAATTCTATACCAAAAAATGACCCGAACTTTACTCAGGCTATCCGAACTTCAAGTTAGGCTAGCCAAGTATGCAACAGATTTTTCAAAATTTCAAATTTGAAAACTTGCCCAAACCTGAAGTTAAGTTAGCCAAAGTAAGTTAGGCTATCTGAACTTTAGTGAACTTACACTGAAATTAACCAATTTTAGTCATTTTTCGAAAGCAATAATCCTAGGGTCTTTCTAGAGTCATTCCACATGGTGGTTGACCCATACAGAGAACTTCTAATCTTGATAAACTTGAAACCGAGTAACGTCGTTTAAGTTTTAAGATGTTGAATCGATCTTGAGCTAATTTTTGCGGGATGTCATAGACTGTTGTATTATACTTGTGATCTGACTAGTAGTTTATCTGCGAAATTTGACAACTTCATGTGTGTTACAAATATAAGCACTTACAAAATTCATTATAAAAGTACTTACATCTTTTATCACTTTTAAGGCCTTTAATCTTTAGATTTAACTGATTTTTCCCTTCGACGTTATAAAAATTAAACATTTCACGAGGCTCATCTATAGATTTAATTAAGAAAGAAAATCTAGTGAAGTCATTGATAAATATGATAAAATACCTGCTATCTCCACAAATTCAGGTATTATTCAAATCGTAAATATCAGAATGGATTAACTTTAAAGATTGTGATTTTCTAATCTTACTTTAAAATGATTTTTTAATTTTATTTATTTATTTATTTATTTGTTATTTGAGAATGGGCATACACATCATATTTTCCTTCTAATTCAATTTTATGTTTTGGTATAAGTGCTAAATTCAACTTTATTTTCACTAAATAATAACTAACATGACCTGGTCTAACATGTAATAAAAACATATCCAATAAATAAATGAAAACTTTACTATCATTTCAATTTAACCTTACTAATCTTCTACTATTTCAGACACCCCACACACACATCCACGCACTCACACCACGATATTTTTTTCACCGCAGTGCGTACTCAAACCCATGATCTCGTGTTGAAACTCTTGTGAGTCTATGACTAAGGCACGAGTTTTAAACGTGTCAGGTACATAAAATAGATTAGCTAATGTAAAATGAAGTTCAACGTATCTTTAACCTGATAAAGCATCCAAGCTATCCTACAACCCATGTTCTGAGCGTGTATCCATGTGGAGATTTGAACCGAAGTTTTGCCAAGGCTAGAACTTCTCTTACTCCTTGGACATATGAAAACTTTAAAGGAGGTTTCTATATCTAATATATTTATTTAGAGTTTAAAATTATTATTTTATTTTGAAATACAACACTTAACATTGTCATTTTGATTAACTGAAATTCCTAAGACTATTTTTGCATATAAAATGAAAATGGAAAATTTTGAAACTAATTTCCAACAACATCGTGCGGCCCACCACTGAGTTATAGATGTGCTTGATGCCCCCCCACACCACGTTGCTGGAGGTGAGTCTCACTCATCATTCGACACCACATTCGGATCTAACATTGACCTCTTTTTGGTTTATGATTTTCTTCTTTATACACTTAGATCGCTAGCATTCATCTCGAAAAATATAATAGGGTAAGGTGTGTCTTTAGCATTGGATAGGGGTTCTTTTCAGTAACATAAATCATTTATATAATGGGCCTCACCGTAGATGAGGATCTCCAAATGAAACATTAGGCTAAAATATTTCAAGCCACGGTTTACTAAAAGAGTAAGGACACCGTTTGTATACAAAGCAAAAGAATCAAATTGTCAACAGTGGAAATGTTTCAATCTAAGAGTTTTATCTTTTTATTTTATTTTATTTTATATCCCCCATCAGTGGTCCAGATACGACCTGAAAATAAAGGCGATATCTCCTTGATTTCACCTCCCCCATCAGTGGTCCGGATACGACCTGAAAATAAAGGCGATATCTCCTTGATTTCACCACCTATGGGTACTCGAACCCTTGATCTGGTGTTGAAACTCATAAGAGTACTCTACCTCCGGAGCAAGAGCAAGGACCCTCCATCTATCTCCTATAGCAATGCATATGACGCATTGCAGCGAAACCTTGAATATTGGCTTATCCTGCGCTAAAGATCAGTTACGTGATAATGATGATGCATTATTCTAAGTACAAGATTCCTAGTTTGCTTGAGAGCTGTGCCTGGGTGTTGATCATATTTGCCGTGTCTCCGTGTGATTCAAAGTACATTTCACATTTGGTGTGGTATTCAAATTTTGGATAAGGTGGGCCATATTGTTCAGATCTTGGCAAAAAAATAAGCTTTTTAACTCAAGGTGGGCCCAGGATACAGGGGAGGAGAAGAAATTATCTAACCATTTTTTATTTTTTATTTTACACGGCGGCCCATCTGTGGAGAGTTAAGTGCCTATATTTTAGGCAAGAAGATGTAGGCAGTATGGCCCACCTGTTGAAAACTTTTATCTCCGTACAATAGGCACACCGGCACCTGTGGTTTCAATGACCCTCACCGTTTATGTGATGGGGTACCGTTTAGATTGAGGATGCCAGAAAATTTTGTCAGATTGGACTTTTCAACCCCTTGATTCCATCAATTTTATAATGACCGTCCATTTTGAAAGCGAAAGAGACAAATTTTAAATAGTTTATACAATCGAATTTAAGCAAGAATAATGGTATAAACGGTTTGGATCATTGAAAGACAATCCAGATTCAAAGGATTAAGTCCCCACGTAAGACATTATAATGTGTGGGATGCGTACGTTCGAACAAACCTCAACTAACAAAGGGAGGCCTGCGCGAACAGAAAGTAACTTGTGTATCTTGCACCGGTGATTCTCATCCACGATGCGAAGACGGTCGACACCAAATGTTGGGATTTTGGTCTGCAGAATCATATAGATCTAGATCTAGGATAACAATACAATGGCACCAAGCACACACAAGAGAACACACAGATTTAATGTGGAAAACCCTTTCGGAAAAAAACCCCGGCACAAAGCGATAGATCTCCACTATGAAAGCATCAATTACAAAGAGAGAGGACTTACCTGATTCGAACAACCTCGAATCTCACCCTTGTTACACCCTTTGATAACCCTAGAACTCTCTACAATACCTTTAGAAAGCCTTAGAATCCTTTATAATAGCCCTAGGGACCCCTATTTATAGTTTAGGAAATTTCACTTTCGCACTCATACGAAAATCGCCTTAGATTTCCGTAGTCCGCACAAGATCCGGACTCGAATCTACGTAACCTCGACCGGTCGAGCCGAGTCCTCGAATGATCGAGGGACCCCCTCGACCAGTCGAGCCATCCCCTCGACTGGTCGAGCGGCCCGGACACCAAAAATCATAAGACGCTGGACTTTGAGTCGAGCAATTCTCTACTAGTCGAGATGCCCACTCGACCAGTCGAGCTAGGCCCTCGATCGGTCGAGCAGCCCAAAAAAAAATGTCAGATTGTAAGGCATCTGACAACAATCTCCATCATGCCTTCAATCTTCAACCGTGTAGCTTATTGACCTCTTCTCTTATCTTTGCATCACATTAGCTTCTCGTGCACACTCCGTCCTTCTTTTCCGTCATCGCCAAGCCTAGAGAAGTTGCACAGAACTTGAACTTCTCTACAAGAACAATCTAGGTGAACATGTCTGCCGGATCTGAGTCCACGTGCCCGACCACTTTTGTTCCTGTCTTCTCAAAAGGAAAAACGTAATCTTCTTACCATCTCACCGCTACCCAATATTGCTTGTCGGGGTACTTGCTCACAACACTGATAGCTTGTGAAATAACCGATATAATCCAGACCTTGGCATACACTGTCAACCGCATTCGAATAAGGCTCATGAGATATCCTGCTTTTCCTCTTCTGTTTTGGGACATGTCCTGAGGAAAACTTGAGGAGAGACGCGCAGGGAACGCTCTCCTGCTTTACCTAGCCCATCACATCCTCGATTAATACCTACACACAAGGTATTCCTCATGTGATTACCAAATCATACTCCTCTTTCAGTCTCAACGCCGAGAACCATCTTTGCAACCCCAGCGATCTTTCATCCTAAATGTCACACTTAACCGCATCTTCAGTACATTGATTTCAGACATGTCATAATTGGCGATATACATATCATCAATTCCTGACTCACCATGAAGGAATCAAAACCACTGCCTAGGCGATAGGTCGAACCACGACCTCCTGCAAAGTCTTTTCTCAACCCTTTTAACTTTGAACCGCTCTAGTTGCTTCATGTAGATCTGCTCTTCTGATTTCCCTTGCAGAAGTGCAGACTCCACATCCATTCGTCCAACTCAAGATCACATTGGCGAACCAGCGCCAATCACGGATTTAATAGACACCTGTTATATCGTTGGTGTGAATACCTCTGAGAAATCGGTCTCTTCTCTCTGAGCATAACCCTTCGCTACCAGCCTCATCCTGTATTTATGTTGTATCCTTCTGAAGATCCACCTTCATCCAATCGCTCTCCGGCTCACTAGAAGCTCCACCCGCTCCCATATGTCGGTCTGGTACAATAAATTCATCAAATCGCCCATGGTCACATTCACTTCTTAGCACTAGGCTCACCTAGAGCCATCTGAATAGAAGACATATCCTCCTGCTATATTGGAGTCGTCCATGTACTTCACCGATATCCTGCGATCATGCCCTGTGATTCTTCTCACAGGTGGATGCTCCACCTGCTCTGTATCCCTGTCCACACGTCTCAGCCTTCCTGCCCTTCCCGCTCATGTGGCCATGCCCAACATGGCATACACGTGCAGAGGTGAAATCCGCTACATCCACTGCAGCTCCACCTTTTGAAGTGATCCCGATCAATATATACAAGTTATCGAGTCGTTGCGCTTTCATGATTACCCGTGCCCCCTTAGATACTTTAAGAGTACCATCAATACTTATGTACTTGCATCCTTTTGCCTCAAGCACACGAAGAGAAATCAGATTCTGCTTCATATTAGGAACATGCCTGACATCAGTCAAGGTACGCTCCACCTCATCAAACATCTTAATGCACACCAAACTAACAGCCATAACATTACAAGCAATGTCATTGCTCATAAATAGCTGTCCACCATTGCACTCCTTGTAACTGGTGAACCAACTCCGATGAGGAGTCATGTGTAAAGATGCCCCGGTGTCTAGCATCCACTCATCCTTACGATCATCGTATGACCGCTTGATCATGGACACAGACAAAACATTACCATCACATCCACTCGATCCATCTGACGTGGCAACATTGGCCTCCCTATACAAAGCCTCAGAATCTTCTCTCTTAGATTTATGATTTTCACAATCCTTCTTCACATGTCCTTCCATCCTACAATTCCAGCACTTTACCTTTTCTTTACCCTTGCACCTGGATTTGGATCTAGAACCTGAAGAACCCGTACCTTGTTCAGAATTCCTACCCCTTGTAAATAGTGCATCAGAAGTTGTCCCCATGTCACCGTTTAGCTTTTTCATAACCTTTCCTTGAAGGGCTGAGATAACGATGTTGACACTCAAGGTTTTATTCGTGCTGCACATAGTGTCCTCGAATGACTCATATGACGTCAGGAGAGAATTCAGCAACATACATGCGTGTTCTTCATCTTTCATCACTTCCTCCATATCCAACAATTTGCAAACTAATTTATTAAAGTTGCTGATGTGAGCCTCCAGATCTCCACCATCTGCCATCTTGAAGTTATACCACTGTCGCTTCAAGTGTAGGCAATTTTTAGAGGGTTTTACATCCTCTAACTTCACCCATAAACTAGCCGTAGTTTTCTCCCTTAAAACATTATAGAGAACCTCATCCGTGAGACAAATGGATAGAGGTTAAAACATTACTATCAAGGTTTTCCAATTCATCATTTTTCATGGTAGATTTTCGCTCCTCAAGAGCCTTAATCTCGCCTTACTTGGTTAATAGGCTAATCATCTTAACCTTCCATAACTCAAAATTATTTTTTTCTGATTACTTCACAATATCAAACTTGCCGTTTCCCATTATTACTAATCCCTCATATTCAAATCTGTGCCCCAATAATTGCTCTGATACCACTTGTTGGGATTTTGGCCTGTAGAATCACACAAATCTAAATATAAGGTAGCAATCCAATGGCACCAAGCACACACAAGAAAACACAGATTTAACGTGGAAAACCCTTTTAGGAAAAAACCACGGCACAAAGCGACAGATCTCCACTATGAAAATAGAAATTACAAAGAGAGAGGACTTACCAATTCCAACAACCTCGAATCTAATCCTTGCTACACCCTTTGATGACCCTGGAACCCTTTAGAATACCTTTAAGAAGCCTTAGAATCACTTAGAATAGCCCTACGGACCCCTATTTATAGTTTAAGAAACTTTACTTCCGCACCCTTGCAAAAACCGCCTCAAATTTCCGCATCCGCACAAGGTCCGGACTCGAATCTACATAACCTCGACTGGTCGAATGGCCTGGACACCAAAAATCATAAGATGCTGGACTTTGAGTTGAGCAATCCTCGACTAGTCGAGATGCCCACTCGACCAGTCGAGTCAGGCCCTCGACCAGTTAAGCGGCTCGAAAAAAACTGTTAGATTGTAAGGCATCTGACAACACCAAATACCTGAGAAGTAGATAGCAAGGAAGGAAGGTGGATCCAACCATTCATCTATTGTGTGACATATGTGTGAATGATCATATGGTTCAATCCATCATTTTCTCAGCATTTGAAGTCAATTTCATTTGAATTTCAAGCTTTGACCATTAACGTAAAGGAAAATTCCATTGATGGTGTAGATTCTTTATCTCATCTACCACTTCCTCTTCTTCATCTTTTTTTTTCTTTTTTCTTTTTAGTCGGTAAATGTCCCTTTGCAAACCATCCGTGTCCAAATTGACACCTATGTTGTTGGTGGTGTGACAAATATTGTCCAGATTTTCAAAATATTTGTAGATAATTTTAATATGTCGTGTTCTGATCTCATTATAAACAGAATCCCAATACTTATTCCAAAAGGGTTTTTAATCATCTACCCCATTATTTCAGGTTTATCAACTAAGTACCTTATCTTACATTTCATTAATGGAAGTTGGGTTCTGGGTGTGGGCATGGGGTTAGTAGATCAGATGAGGCCCACCATGATGTTTATATGAAATCCATTCCCATAATCATGTGTGTCACCTTATCCATGATTCATGTGGACCATACGATCAGAAACAATAAATGAGGTAATGCTCACCCTCCACATTATTTCCCTTCATGTAGCTAGCTAAATTGCGTATAGCATGATTTTTGGGGCCTAGGCTTAAATTTGGATTTGAAATATAATGGTTGAAGTGGATTGCATCTAATAATCACAATGGGTCATGTAAAAATCAAGTATGGACATCTCTTTCCTAACTATTTCCTTTAGTACGGCTCACCCGAGATCATAGGTCTAACTTTGATTTTCTTTTAGGGTGTGTTTGATTTTCAAGAGCTTGGTAAATACCCCGGAAATGGGTAATTATTACCATTTCACATGTTTAAAAATCCAGGGAAATTTCTGCATTGGGAACCAGTTCAAAATAGCTATTTAAAATTTTTAAACTTCAAGGTAATGTATATGATATATCAATTCCGTCCATATGTTTTACCACAATATTTTGAGGTATGAGCCAAAAAAATTAGGATGATCCAACACTCAGGTGGCCCACACCAAAAGAGACAGTGGCCCCACAAAGTTTTTAACGGTAAGTATTCGATTCCCGTTTTCGTATGGTGTGGTCCACTTGAGTTTTGGATATACCTCATTTTTTGCTCATACTATAAATTTAAATGGCATAATGGATGAACGGTGTGGATAAGTGAAATGCATCACAGTGGGACCCATATATATTTTATAATGTTTTTAGTTTCTGTGTCAAAAAAATAAGTAGTCAAATCAGGTATGTTGTAAATACATGGGGAATTAATTATTACTCTTTTACTTGGTTGTTACCAGTGCACTAGAAAATCAAACAAGCCCTTAATATCCTAAGCCAAAAGTGAGATTACATGTCTAATGGTTAGAGTAGATTTTACATACGGTAGGCCCCTAAAAAATCAATGGCAGGAGACCATCTATCTAACAGTTTGTAAATTATCCTCGGTGCATTGGAAAAAAAGAAAAAAAAATGAGGTTGCAAGTCAACTAATTGGACCACAAATTATGTCCATCCAAAAGATACCTTCCAATCTTTCTTTCGTATGAGTGCAACATTTAACCCGTCCCATAGGTGGGAATCACTGTGATGATTTCTTAGTGCACATGTCAGTCACATCTACTCATTTACTAGACTTCACTTGTATTTTACAATTTATAAATAATTAAAGCTATTTTTATAGTCTGACCTACTAAATGATTAGATGAGGTTGATTTTTCATTAGGGAATCCTTATTATGAGCCCAACCTATTGAAAGGGAGTGATGTTGATTCAATTAATAGGTTGGAAACTTGTGGTCTAACAAATTTGACTCAAGACATTATCTTTAAAAAAAAAACAAAAAAAAAAAAATCCATTTACAAGATGTGCCCCCCTTATTTTTAATGGGGACCGCCTAGATTGTGAATGAGAGATCCACTTTGACAAGTAGACTTGTAATCCCACATTAGTTCTAGGGATAAAAAATCAGGGTGATATATGATTTAGTTGGTTACTATAATACCTTAGTCCTCCAAAACTTAGGTATTAGATGTTCTCAAATGTTACCAATAAAATTTAGATAAAAACAGGAAGCCTCACGTGCTTATACGCATGTATACTCGAAGACCTAGGGATCACAAGTCAAAACCCAACCTAAAAGCATGTGGCTCAATCGAATCTTGTACCCTAACTGAATGAAACATGTCGGATCACCGATGGGACCCGAACTCCCTTGATCCTCCACCTAATAGTTTGGATGTCTGATCCGATAGGATCTAACCTAAAATACATCAAATTAATTATTCAACTGAATGTTTGCCTGTGAGGTGCATTTGATTCTCAGTGATGGTCAGTCGGATCGTTATTCACTCTCACCGAATTAAAATCATAACATAAATCACTGGATCCCTAGTTCATTAGGATGTGATGCATCAATAGTAGGTGACGGCGCCTCATTTCAATGAACAAGTTGCTTGGTATGAGTGAATGGTCAGCAAAATACGATGATACTATCGTGTTGAGAATCAACCTCATCATCATGCTGAAGAGTAGCAAGATGAGAATGAGGAACACAATGGTCCTCCACCTAGAAAGTTGCATATTTATCTGCATCCAATGAGGGCGATTACACCTTCCTGCATGGTTGTTCCACATAATGCAAGAATCATGGATTTCAATCCGAGGGTTATTCAACTATTCCTGAAGTTTCATTGATTAGATTTTGAGAGTCCATAGCTACATCTCAAAGAATTTAATGAGAATGTAGTGACCTTACACTTCCATAATGTGTCGGACGACACCTTAAGATTAAAATTATTCACTTTCTCTTTGTAGGAGAAGGCCAAGTTATAGCTTCACTCCTTGAGGTCGAGATCGATTGGGACATAGGCTGACATTACCTGGGAGTTCCTTAAAAAGTTCTTCCCAGTTCATAAACCAATACCCTTAGAAGGGAAATTATGATTTTTTCACAAAAAGAGGAAGAAATATTCTTCCAATGCTGGGAAAGATTCGAGGATCTTCTAAATGCTTGTGGTTCACAACCCCAAGTGTAGGGTCGCGATGTAGTAATAACTCAGTAAGACCAAGGTCGAATCCATAGGGACTAAACTTGTATGTATTCTGAAAATAACTAGAATTAGATCTAGAAAAATATCTAAATTGAAATCCGAATAATTGAGAGTAATAGTGAATAATGTTGATTAAAATTTATGAATTTAAAGGTGGGAACTAGGGTGTCAAGGATCCACTTGTAGCTTTTAAGATGCTACCTTACTTGATTCAAGGAACACAATTGGAATTGGAGTTCTATCCTATCCAATTGGAAGTTAAAACAATTAAATCAAATCTGAATTTTTCATTGACCTAATTCTCAATGGAAGAGAATTGTGATGGTTGGAAGGGATTCCATCACCCTACCATGCTTAGGAGATGATGGTGAACAATGGGATTTACCAATCTCACTATATCAAAACAGGAAAAGAAGATATCTAAAACAATCACATCATCTACTGTAATTTGAGTTACAGTAAATTATAGAAAACTAAAAATATTCCCTTAATATCAAACTAGAAATCAATGAAGTTCAATAAGAACAAGAATCAAAGGAAAATAAACATCCAAACATGTTACAAGCTTCACCTCTTAGCCCTAGCTAAGAGGTTTAACTAACTATAGACATGATTGAAACCAAAATTCTTAAACAAATCATGAAAAATAAACTAGGGAAGAAGAAAAACTCTTTGGCGGCTGCTCCACCCATGTGTATGCTCCTTGAGACATTTTCTAACCATAGAAGATATTTTGGAGCATCCAAGGGAGTCCTATTTATAGTTGTGGAACTCTAACTTTCGGACTAAGTTGGGAAAATCTAGAAACCGCCTCAAATTTACGCACTCTATGCAGTTTTTCAAAATTAGTTCGGAGTTCAAACTGCCTCAAATTTATGCACTCTATGCAGTTTTTCAAAAATACTCAAGTTACAGAATATGCTTCTTCAGGATAATTTTAGGAATATGTTTGTTTTCAGGACAATTTCAGGATTCTTCACTTCAAATTTTTGATTCTCTTCTTTCCTCACTTGGTTTTCTTGGATATTTGACATGTGAATTTCTTCATTAATGACTTCTAAATCTCCAAATCTTCATTTAGTAAACAACATTCACCACAAGTGTATAAAGTAAATTACACCATTCACCACATATGCATAAAGTAAATTACAACATTCACATACATAAACAAATCCAATCATCCACCACAACTCAAGGAATTATAGTGGTTTGTTTGTGTGTACACCAACTATTAGCAAACAGCCACACAACTACTCCACTCACAATATTCACACCCACGGGATATTGGCTTTCACTATGAAAAAAGGTTTTCCAAGGTTCACCTTAAAACCTTCCCAATGGTGTCTTTAGATGGGCTTACACAATTATAAAAACACCACACTCTGAGATTTTCTGGATTACCTCAGACAAAACAAAAAATGAGATTTTCCTGGCACAACCTCACAAACCACAAAAGATATACAAAGATTAAGTGGTACTTATCTGAAAATTCTCCTTCTAAAAAAGCATGGTAGAACCAATCTGATGTAGACGAAGATGTTCAATGTCCAGTCTCACAAATGAAAGGTTCTAGGTCTAAATAATTTTTAGATTAATTCATCCTGGGCTAGCTTGATTTGATTTTGATCTCAAAGAGGGTAAAATCACAATTTTCTTCTTTAATGAAATAGAGTTGAATAGAGATCACAAAATCAAATAGAAAAAGCTATTTAAGAGAATTTAAAATGAGCACGATATAACTTAAGAAATGCAGGAACTTATCTATCAGAATGATGGTGTGATATAGCTTGTAATGAATGAAAAACTTTGAGATTTATCCTCTATTTATAGGTGAAAATATTGTTCACTCGACTGGTCAAAGGGCCAACCAAATTTCAAAATTTCTGGCGCGATAAGATAAGGTCGTTACTCGACTAGTTGAGTGGGACCAAAAAACCTTGCTAGACTTTGAGTCGAGCCTGCACGACTGGTTGAGCACTATTCACTTGACTAGTTGAGCAGTCTCCATGACTGGTCGAGGGTCCAATAGAAAATTTTGAAAATTCACAAAACAAACCTTGGACTGGTCGAAAAACTCTTAGATTGGTCGAGCCAGAGCTTGGACTAGTCAAACAAAGACTAGGACTAGTTGAGGAAATGACTTATAAACTTTTAAAATGACCCTCATAGCATATGCAATGAATATGACCTAACATATGGTCAATCTATGGTCATCCATACCATGTTTGTGAGTATGAACAATTGAAACATCGTTCGCTCTGCTAACTCATACACTTGAAATACTTGAAGCATGTCTTCAAATCTTGAACTTGAGCTTAAGTAAAGACTTGAGTTCTTGAGATTGTTTAAGGTACTGATCTTGAAGATTATACTCAAACCTGAGCCTTGAACTTGTACTTGTACTTGAGCTTGAAATCTTGAACTTTGACAATGCTTCTTCAACTTAAATACATAGAGAAGTTCGACAAAGACTTGGACAACTTTAAAGCGCACAAAGTCGATCAATTCATCTCATCAAAACATGATATAGATTCTAAATGATTTGGCATAACAAAATTTGACAACTCTGGGTGCTAGATTTACAATATAGCATTTACAATGAGTGACTGATATGTTATCAATCACTTGAAGAGAATTTCTGCTTGATTGAGTGTGTACGATGCTTTGCAACTATCCAATGATTTCAGGCATGTATTGATTTGAGCTTTGTCAGATGACAAAGTAAGAGAAGCATTTCTTGTTGAGATGGAAAATACAAGAGAAAAATATGATAGTACAAGTTGGAATGCCATATCTAAAAAGATAAAGGTGGCTAACTATATGTCCATTCTCACTTTTTCTGACGATGACCTAATGATAGAAGAAAATGAACACAATTAATTCTCATCGTTACTGGCTATATTCACAAGAAGCAAATCAAGCTATAATGTTGGATAATGGGTCTGTAGTAAACTTACTACCATTAGATATGCTCACCAAATTGAGTTATTGGTGCTCTCACTTACGTGTAAGTGAAATGATGATCCAAGGGTTCAATCAGGATGCTCAGAAAGCATTAGTGACCATCACGTTGATGTTAAGACTGAAGATCTCATCATAAGGGTTGTGTGTAATGTTATTAATGTAGTGACAACCTACGATTTTCTTTTGGAATGTCCATGGATGCATAGGTATGGTATAATCCCCTCCACATTACGTCAATGCTTCAAGTATTGTCGAAATGGCATTTAACGCAGATACGAAACCCTTTACCATATTAGAGTCTTTCTTCACCGACATGAGAAATGATGAGGAGTTTGATGAGGATGAGGAGAGAAGTACAAATGAGAAAAGCTATGGTCATGATGATAATAAAGTTTGTATTGATGACATGAAAATTTTTCCAATTAAAATTTTATTTTATTTTTTAAAAAAAAGACATAAAACAACTAGAAGTTCACAATTCTAATATGACAAAATCAAGGAAGATTTATTTTATTTTATTTTATTTTCTTCCTAAAAGTTTGAAGCAATCAGGGCAACCTCCTTTGGTAATGTTGTGGCCTGGACAAATGAAAATCTTGCAAAAAAATCGCACAATACCCGTGCCACTGCTGTAAAGTGTTAAACCATTCCCAATTAGACCAGATGGATTTTGAGTACCACTAAACTCCAGCAACTTAAAGCCTATATTATTTTATTCTCTATCCAAATAGGAAGTTATTGGTAGAAATAGTGAGATGATAATTGATGAAATGATCTCACCAAAAGATTTGGAAATATATAGCACAATTAAGTCGAAAAATCTTACAAGCCATGGGCTTCGAGTGTGATAAGCTGACAAGGCTGAATAATGGTAAAGGTGTACAAGTCCCCGTTAGTGTTTATGAAAGGAGGGGAGAAAAGCTTTGTGAACTAAGAGCATCTCCTAAGGCTGCACATGTCAATATGATCAACAAACTCCCCGCGACCGACCCAAAAGGATCGGTGGAACTATGTAAGGAAGCAAATGAAGATGAAGAAAAAGAGGTGATTCAGCCTGGAATGGACCCGACAAAGATCTAAGATGGGGGGCAACCTACAATTGATTAATTAAGAGAGATAAATATAGGGACAAGTGAAGAACCTCAGATAACATATGTAAGCACTAGTTTGCCGAAAGAAGAAGTAAACCGATATATTGAAAAGATAAGGGAAAACAAATATGTGTTTTCCTGTACATATGCAGAGATGGCTAGTCTAGAACTGACAATAGAAATGCACCAAGTTAACATTTTCAAAGAAAAGAAGCTGGTTAAGCAACCTCAACAGTATTTTCATTTGGACTTAGTTCCTCGAATTGAAGAAGAGGTGAATAGGCTGATCGAGGTGGGTTTATTGGAGAAGTAAAATATTCTAAATAGAGTTCTAATATTGTGCATATTAAGAAAAAGAATGAACAAATATGAGTGTGTGTCAACTTCAGGGACCTAAATGAGGCATGACTAAAGGATGACTTCTTGCTGCCCATCATAGAGTTACTCATCAACAATACCAGAAGATATGCAGTAATGTTCTTTATGGACGGGTATTCAAGATATAACTAGATACGTATGGTACAAGAAAAGAAAAAACCTATGATTTTCCAAACCACTGTGGGTATATATTATTATAAAGTCATGCCATTTGGACTCAAGAATGTTGGGGCAACATATTAGAAAGTAACGCAAAATATCTTTCACAATATGATGCATAAACAGGTACAGTACTACGTCAGTGATTTACTAGTGCGGTCAGATGGTCATGAAAGACATCAAGAGCACCTATTATCAGTCTTCGATAGACCCAGAAAGAAATAGTTAAAAGATGAATCCATTAAAATGTGCATTTGGGGTATCATCATGAAATTTTCTTGGATTCCTTGTCAGGCATCGTGAAATAGAAATCGACCCTGCAGGAAATCCTATCATCAAGGATGTTCTGTGAATTGAAAAGCCTATAAGGGAAGCTTGCTTACATTTTCTACTTTATATCTAATTTGACAGGAAGATGTCAACTGTTTGCTCACCTTATGAATAAAGGGGTAGAGTTTAAGTGGGATGAAGCATGCCAGAACACATTCAATTCCATCAAGGACTTACTGAAACATCCTCTAATGTTGATGGCACCGATAAAGGGTAAGCCTTTGATTTTATATATCGAAGCATGCAAAAATTACCTCGGTGCTTTGTTGGCACAATAAAATGAGCAAGGAAAAGAATGTGTTATGTATTACTTAAGCAAAACATTAGTCGGAGTAGAGTATAATTATTCCCCTATAAAAAAGGTGTGCCTAGCCATGATCTTTGTAATAAAAAAATTATGGCATTATTGTCTATCCCATAATATAACGCTAATATCGTGAGCAAATCTGATAAAATATCTCATGACAAAACCAATGTTTTTGACCCTTTGCAGCTTGGTAGTTGAATGTTATCTCTATGGCTTCGTGACCCTTTGCAGCTGGGCTGTTAGATGTTATCGACCCTATTAATCCTTTTTCTTCATGAGGATGCCAATATATTTTACCAACAATAGATTATTTTTCTAAATGGATAGAAGCTGTCAAATTACGTAATGTTAAAGAAAAAGATGTGACAGACTTAATTCCTCATGCGATTATCTATTGTCTTAATGTTCCGTAGAAGATTATTATTGATAATGGTACTCCATTCAAGAATAAGAACATGGAAAAGTTATGTCAAAAACTTAAAATCAAGCATTCCTTCTCAACACCCTATTATCTGTAAGCTAACGGATTGATAAAGGCTTTTAAGAAACAATAGTACAAGTTTTGAAGAAAATCATCATAAAGAATAAATGAGACTGGAATGAAAGATTACACGAAGCATTATGGGCCTATCAACAACCCATCGTATGACAATAAAAGCTACTCCTTACTCCTTGGTTTACAGAGTTGAAGCTATTTTACCAATTGAAATGCAAGAAATATCGCAAAGGGTGGCGATAATGCCTAAATATTATATATTTATCCTCTCCATTGCATTAGCTTTCTTAATATCTAAGTGTTAATTCAATATAATTATATATGTTTTCTTCATATGAGAAGATTTTAAACCTAAAGAAGAATATATGCTTAAATGGGGAAATTAAAGCTCAAAAGAATAATCAATAAATAATTGGAGATTTGGTGGACATTATTGCAGATTTCACATGCCAAAGATCCAAGAAAACTAAGTACAAAGGATGAAGAAAAGACTGAAAAAATCACAAAGTCCATCAACAAAAAATAACAGATAGTTTGGTCCCACCTGAGGTTGGTTCAATCTAACTACATGTGCATATATTAGTCTAGTAAGAAGTGATTTTCAGAGTTAATTTAGCTTGACACTTAGGTTCAACTGAAGCCATGTTCAATACCACCGTACCACCAAAGGAGAGTTCAGTGCAACCCAAGGGAGATAGTGACTTTAGAAGAATATTGAAGAAATTCGGTTGCCACCGAGAGACCAGTTTGGTGCGATTGAAGAGATGTTCGATAAGACCAAAGGCTACCATCGGTGTGACTGAAGTGTAACATAAGTGCATAAATTTGAAGTCGGTTCCAAGTCGGTGCAGATTTTTCCTATGTAAAGGGGTGTTTTAAGATTTCCTAAGTACGAATAAGGCTTAGGAGAAAGGCTTAGGGGTGGTGGAGTTTCCACAAAGCCGTCCTTCTTCTTCGATCCCTCAAATATATTTTTTTCCTTTTTATTTTTTCTTTTATGTTTATTTCTAAGATGTTATCCATACTAGGCTAATCTCTTAGTTATGGTTAAGGGATAAAGCTTGTAATTTAATTACAATATTTAGTTTATTTAATTCAATGACATTGGTTTGAATGATGGTAGAAGATTGCATAGATTTAGATTTACTTTAAAGTCTTTAAGTTATTTATTTTTAGATTTTTTGTGCACTACGGGTACAATGAATGCTTTGATTTAACAATTATTTAGCTTGAATTAGAGAATAATTCAATATGCATAATTGATTAATCTATTGTCACCTAAGGGTGCTTTAGATGCTTTTGATTCCCTATGATTAAGATTCGAGTGCTTCATGAGAAAATCGTTCAACCAAAATCATATTCTTGTTGGTGTGAATAAATGGTTTAACAAAATTATCTTCTGATTTGATAGGATAGAACTTTGATTCCAATTGAGTTATACATTGAATCAATGAATGAGATATTACGATTTCTATAAGTGGATTCTTGGATCCTTAGTCTTTTATTCATTTATTTTAAAATCCTTACTTTAATTGTTGGATAAAAAACCTAAACAGTCCATTACCTTTATATTAGTTCTAGGTTATGTTCCCCATTCTTTGAGGATTTGATCTCGATCTCACCGAGTTATTACTACGTCGCAGCCCCGCACTTGGGGTTGTCAAACCTTAGGTTCAATCAAGTAGCAGTGCATGAATCAATTACAGAATATGAGAATGCCAAAATAAGGTTGGTGGAGCTAGATGCCCTACATGAGAAGCGATTAGCAGCCCAACAATGCTTAAAGCTTTATCATGCATAAATAGTGGCAACTTTTGATAAGAAGGTTAAATACTAATCCTTTAAGAAGGGTGATATGGTTCTAATGCTTAAACAGTCCATTGTCATTATGTATAAGGCTGGGGGAAAATTTGATCGTAAGTGGGATGGTCCATATGTCATTTCAAAAGTTTACTCCAATGGAGCCTATTGTGTGGTGGATCATAATGTACAGGGAATGGGAATACCTGTCAACAATCATTTCATAAAGAAATATTATCCTTGAAAAGGAAGGTGAATAAAGCTTTTGATTAAGAAGAATTCTCCATTAGAAATATACACAATCAAAAGGTGGTAAAGGGAATAGTCCAAGGAGAGTGAAAAGTCTTATGCATTGACAATAAAGCAAGAATGAAGAGCGACATGTAAATGATGAAAGGAAATAACCAAAGAACTATTTGATCATCGATTCTCCAAATGAGTTTATCAAATTTTCGAAATGAGTTTGCCGATTATTGCCAATTTTATACATGCCACGGTGTGAGCTATAAGCCAACCACATCTAAGACCTACATAGCATTATAGGAAGGGTGAAAGAAAAGATCCCCTATGAACATCAAAGTAAGATCACCGATTTTTTAAAAGGAATTTGCCAATTTTATACAGGCCGCGATGCAAGCTATAAGTTAACCACGCGTAAGACCCACTATCTTATCACTCTTGGTAACGTCATGTGAAAGGCAAACTCTAAATATCCCCTTATGAATAGACTCGAGTCATAGAGGTGAAGAAAAAGAAGATTGTGTTGTGTGCCTTAATCGGCCAACCGTACATAAGACCCCCTAACTCTCTAGCTTGTTTCCAATAGTAACTCATGAGAAGGACAAATTCTGGAAAACTCCCCATTGATGGATTGGCGGCCTTAGGGTTGGTACCCCGACGGGTAGCCTTGTGAGCTCCGTGAACTCAAAAGAGTTACTAAGGCTAACCCCCTGCATAAATCCTATTGAGTCCACCTCCCTGGTAACTTCAATGGCCCCACTGATGGATTGCAGTGTGTGGGCTCCTCAGGCTATGTTGGCTTCATGAATTCAAGAGAGTTACTGAGGCCGACTAACATAATCCCTACCTCCTCTAAATACTCAAGATCTAAAATTGTGGATCCTCTAAATACTCAAGAGCTAAAACTATGGATACTCCAAATACTCATGAGCTTAAAATATGATCATACTAACAAGGCGCCTTAGTTTTAGTAACATAACTCTAAGGTAGTTATGCCTATTAGAAGGAATATATCATAAAGTATAATGATGCATAAAAGTTATAATAAATAAATCATAACGATGCTTTGTAATTCTAGCTGAAAACAAATGCATATGTAATTGTAACATGATTCGTAAAGCTAGAAAATTATTCACAAGTGCATTACTAAAAAAGAAACATAGAATTTTAATTGAACATGATTGTTTATGTCATTTAAATAATGAATTTGTTCTATAATTTTTTTTTTACATGTTGCAATAATTACATATGTCATATCACTTTGAAGTGCCTAATGCTAACATATATCCCCTACAAGTTTTGATTGAGCTGAACTTGAGCTGTAGCAATATTAAGCTCAACTTTCGCAATGAGCCCGACTCAATTAGGAATTCCCATGAGCTCTTGTACTAATGAAACAACATCATTATTCTTCTTTGAGAGCTCTGACTCCTCAATCTCCATTATACTTATCTTCTCCACAACATTCTCCCAAATCCTACTCAATTTTAGTTCTTTAGCTTCCTTCATGGCTTGAAGGTTGACAATTTGCTTCTTATTGGAAGCCAAAACTTGCTCGGAAGCTTTCACCTGCTCTTAAATGGAGCTGCATTGTTTCTTATACCCAGAAATAATTGAAGACTGCTTTGATATATCATTGTTAAGAAGTAATAATTCTTATTAAAGACCCAATATTTTCGAAGCAATCTCTATGTTTTGTGTAGGTTCCATTTGCTAAATAGAATCACATAACTAAGAAAGGGAATCATGGAGCCGTGAGATAGTAATTCTATCAAGCTTTGCTGTATTTTTTAGAATTTCTAATGAATTGCCAAGAAGAGGCCATTGTTTCAAGTCCTTAAACATGCATGCGACTGCTGAGAGTGGGTTCTTGACCAAAATAAGCCTATAAGGAGGAACTTTCTCTAAAGAAATGACATCAGATGTTGTCGCCATTGAATTCGAGCTAGCAGAAAAGCTCGAGACTTGTATGGCTATAAGAAAAGAAGTTGACATAATATAAAATGCGAAATAACAAAAAAATCCCAGTATAAGTTAGAAGACCGGGTGGGATTCTATAATTATACATGTTACTGGAATTACCGATGAAGGGATATATGCAGCTGAAGGGCCGATGATATCGGGGCAATAAAAGGCTTATGAATCATTGGTTGAGGAACAATATTGAAGGTTGGTTCCATAACAGTGGTACTTGAGTCCACTGTCATAGGAATTATTATAGCAGCAAGCTTAGATAAAAGAATAGTTGGAGCAGTGACCACAAATGGAACATTGAAGGATGCAATTGTGGTGTCATCGATCATAATATGTTTTGCATTGGCTTCAGTCGCCTTTATGATGGAAGGCACAATTGCCTCATTCTGATCTACATCCATACTTCTTGGAGTAGATAGCGGCTTGTTTGGGGAAATTAGTGTCTCTGTCACGTTTATCACTAGCGTGGATAGTTTCGCTTCTCATGATGAGAAAACTTCTATAACCATTAGGAGCATCTGATGGGCAACAAGAGAAACAATAATTGGTGGAATTGTTGGTCTGTTATGAGGCAACAGAGAGTAATTGGCACTGAAAAACATAGTGACATTTACCACTGGTGAATAATTGAACTCTCCATAATTTGGTGGTTCTTCTTCCATATCTATCAAAGCACCTGACCCATCAACTGGAGTTGTTTTATCAAGATGATATTCCTGTAGCTCTAGTGTCTCCAATGCCATTTTCACATCGATATTGATAACCTCATTATCTACTTCTTTTTTTTTTTCTTTTTATTTATTTTTTATTTTTTTCTAAACAACTCGATATGTTTCATTGTAAAATGATCAAACGATCCTCTTTACACTTCTTCAGGATGACTAGAATGAAAAAATCTACATGTTTTTTATCAAGCCCAGGCCCACTTTGTCCAAAAAGATAAGGCCTCTGATGGGAGAGGGGTTATCCGCTGCTTTGTCTGAGAAAAACAGGGATTAGGTGCCACTACCCATTCTGGCCAATGCATTTGCCGCAGCGTTTTCCTCCCTTAGAGTGTGAGAGAATTATACCTCATTATCTACTTCTTTATCATCTTTCATAGAGCTACTCTCTTCATTGGAACCATTGCATTCAGTTGATTCTCCATCCTCATCTTCTTCAGAAGAATCCTCCTAAACATATTCTTCTACTACAACTCGATTACCTTTACTAGACAAGCTTGCCTCGCTAGTATGTGCTCTTGGCTTTATAAGAGCTGAAGAAGTACTTTGCCTAGTCTGTCTGGTAAGATGAGAAGAAACAAACATTTGAGAATGGGTGGCAGATTATGAGAAACTCTGCCTTACAAACCTTATAGCATGAGAAATGGTTGGTGACTCTAGCCTAGCCCCCGTTTGCTCAAGTGGAGCTTCCCTGATTGATGTATAGAGTGTGGTTGCTAATGTCTACAAATTTGGCTCTTACCCTCTCTTTTTAAAGTTGAGGCTATTTCAACAGCCGATTGTTCTTTTGATCTTCTTTCGTCTAAGAGAGTATTCACAAGTTTACTGTAACAGATGGGCTCCTCTAAATAAATCTTTAGATGAATTTGACCGAGTGCAGGGGCATGATCCTTCTCTATTATGTAACCAATACCCCTTTGGATCTATAATTCTTGAGCTTGGGAGGAGTTATGCAGATGAGATGGTTCACTGAATGATTATGGCGTACCAAGTATTACCGATGTACCCACCAGCGCATCTAACAGTATGAAGTTTGGATCGAATGATTGTTCCTGGGTAGAACAAAATGTGATCCAATGTGCACCTTGAGAAGTTATTTCCATATGAATGCCCAATTATATGATCCAACACTAAAACTTTTCATTATCTGCATAACTGCATCACAGGTCTCCAGTATCATCTCATTAAAACCAAATTGGCATGTGAACCTACTAGGATAGTAACTTTCACTTCAAAATTCATTGCTTTCCCTCAAGAGCAGGCTACATGATTTGATAGAAAGAAAGAAATGATGCTCACTTGATGATAATGAATTGTCATCAATTGTGCATCTATCTTCGGGGTTGTTGGAGAGAGGAAGTTGATAAAATAGGATAGACTCTGTCCTTTCAATTTTCTCTATAACCCAACCGTAAGTCTTCTTATTCATCTTCCTCCGTTGATTCTGCCAAAGCGAGACATGATTTAGTTTGATATAGGCCTGGTCAATTTCATCATATGTCCAAGGAAAGTACAATCCAAGTCACCTTGTGAAATAATGTCCGGGTGCATATGTTGATGATGCTCCAGCTGAGGGACTTTTGCAATGAATTGCCACATCGTCGAATGCTTGATATAAAGAACAGAGTACCGTGGGAGCTAACAAATACTTTTTCCCTTTGGCCATTGCTCCCACCACCACGAATAAAGTGGGTCTGATGGCATCGGCTCACTTAAAACTTATAAGTATTATATAACTTAGTCAATACACAAGGAAGGTAGCCAATTCGCATGATTTGTTGTATTTTGCTTGGTTGTTGATCTTCTGTTTGATATCATGAAGTTCTTTATTATTACTCCTGACAAAACTGTAAAATAGAAGAGAGTTATCTCTGTAAGAATTGTTGAAGTAGTGGCAGGTGTTTTCTTAGTCTTTGCCATTTTTTAAAAAGGAAAGAGGCAAAAGTCAAAACGCGTTAAAAAAATCTTAAAGAAGAAAAGGTAAAGTTGAAAGAATGTTAGGGAAGACTATTAAATAGAAAGAAGAGTGCTAAGGTATGAAAAATAGGAAGTCACACTAGTTAAAGATGTGCCACAAAGGATAGTTGCACAAGTCCCGTGAAGATTTATGTTGCATGGGATGAGGGAAAATTTCTACAGGGTTTCAGAACTGGGTGAGTTTTGCCGAAGCAAATGGACATTTGTGCAATCGCACAATAAAATGATGTAGAGGATAATCGCGCAATCACGTAAGAAGCCAACAACAACTAAGGGGTGTGGAAGTAGAATAGAATGAAGGCTAAGGGTCAAAGCTGACTTTATACATACGCAAAGACCCACCTACTATTATGCAGACCCGATCGCGCAACAGCCTATTTTGCGCATATAAGTGAAATATCACGCAACCTTTTAAAGGGATTAATGGGGCATCTGTTGAGCGATAAAATTAGTTGCACAACCATATAACCGGGAGGCCTAGCGCTACCGTGTAGTAGGCAAGGTGACTAGGACAACACTTGAGCAAATTGATGATGTTGATTGAAAGGAATTTAGGTTGCATGACCAAGAAAATTGTCAGAAATTATTAAGAGTTGTTACGCGAATTTGCAACATGCCAGAGTCAAGAATATGTATGCGATCGTGCAACACAAGTGAGTTGGGTGAAAGTAGGGTTTCACATATGCATGTTTATAAATACCCCTTTAGTCTCACCATATATGTAAGACCCGTATCCTAGTCCGTACTGTTCTATCGACTGCCGCGATCCTTCCCGTCGAATTCCAGTAACCTGCGACCTATAATCGACGTTTACGCGTGATCCTAAGCCATATCTTGTAGATTTGAGTCAGCTTAATCCGAGCCATGTACCATTGCGACGGCAGCATGACCATGCTTCCAACGTCGTGTCTCGTGCGCCAACCCGACGCTTAGATCATAAGATGTGGACCGTGCATTATAATGGTCGTGGACCGCATATTGTGGGACCCACCCATCCCATGTGGCACCAATCTCTAAGTAATCATGAGGGTGATGGATGACATCACCCTAGCTATAGCCACCCTACCCTAGCTATAGCCACCCTATCTTAGCTATAGCCACCCTACCCTCGCTATAGTCACCCTTCCCTATCTATAGCCACCCTACCCCCTAGCCTTCTTACAAACATTTATTGCTAGCCACCCTCCCTTACAAGTAATCATGGCCTACCTAAGCTACTCTCTCTCCTTACAACCCTTTCTCTCTCTCATTTCTCATCACTTTTCCCAAGCAAGAGAAGAGGCTCACGTCCAAGCTCCTCCAAGAGAGAAAAGTGATATTGGTGGCCCACTTCCTATCCCAAAAATCCTTCATCCAAGCCATCCACTTCTCATCTCCCTCCATCAAAGTGAAGCACAAGGAGATTGGCTTTCCAACGGACCAAGAAGATCGACGGTGGGTGCTTATTAGGATAGATTTTCATGTTTTGATGATGGGCCAAATGAGGCCTACCGATGATGGTGTGGATCTCACTTTGGACCCTTGATGTGGCCAATGGACCACTTTGATCCTCATGATCATTCCATGATGGGGCCATTCTCCATGGACCCCATCATGATGTTTATTTTCCATGTATGGATACGATTATCTAAACCTTACATTTGGTGGAGGAAGGATCTCCACCGTTGAATCCTTGATTTGGTGGGCCCACATGTATTGGGACCCACTTGATGTAGGATTGAATGCAAGGGAGGGCTCATAGTGGCGGAGCCCTCCATCACACGGGTCCCACTCCCTCTCTCTCTCTCTTTCCCTCTCTTTTCCATATATTTTTGTGTGTATGATGATGTGTTCGCGTGGCCCACTCGGATGGACCCCACTTTGATGTATGTATTTCCCATGCCCTCCAACTCCTTCTTTGGTAGCCCACATCCATAGGTGGGGCCCACCTCAATTAATGTATTATGTCTAGACTGTCGGACGCTGGACGTTGAATGGAAAAAACACAAATATGAGCTTGGTTTAAGACACATTTGGGGTGGGCCACTTGTGTAGGCTCCACATTGATGTATGTGTTCAATCCATGCCATTCATCCTATTTACCAACTCATTTTAGGCGTTGAGCCAAAAAATGAAGTCCATCCGATCTTTGGGCGGGCCATAGCATGTAAAATAGTGGTTTCTACCATTGAAAGTCACCCCGACATTTTTTATGCGCCGAAAAACATCAGTTATTGGATCGTTTTGACGGTCTTGAGCCATAGAGTGCAATGGACGGGCTGGATTCAGCTGATGCGGGCCCCATACATGAAAAACCGTAAAAAACTCTTTTCAACAAAAAAATCAATGCAGCAAGCACTACTGCTGCTAGAGGCACGCACGCAGCACCTGTCGCGTGGAGGCAGGCGGACTGCTAGGCAGGGACCCACGATCCCAGCCATGGGCCCCACCATGATGTATATTTGTTATCCAACCCATTCATTAGGTGGGTCCCTTCCTGAAGTGGGCCTCCTTTAAATTTCAGCCACATCCAAGACTCAAGTGGCCCACATCATACGAAACAGTGGTGATTTAAAGCCTGCCATTGAAACCCATTTTTGGGTCCACTGAAGTTTTGAATTAATATGAAATTTGTTTTTCCTTTCCAGCTAGGTCCGTGCAACCTTATCAATGGTTGGATGGAAAGCAAACATTATGGTGGGCCCCCCCGTGGGACCCACAATGATATATGTGTTTTATTCCCACCGTTCAGGCGGACGGTGGAGCCTACACTGATGTATGTGTTTTATGTGCACCATCCACAGCTGTGGACGGTGGAAGCCCACCTTGGCCTATGTATGTATCCACACTGTCCACTGCTGGACGGTCAGTGGGAGCCACCATGATGCACGCATTACATCCATTCCTTCCATCCATTTTAAGAACCCATTTTATGGCTTATGGTAGGGGCTAATGAAGGAGTCAGATCCATGGTTCAAGTGGATGCCCACCACTATTTGGAGTGTGATCTAGTTGATCCTTGGATATGATTCATTTATATATATATATATATATATATATATATATATATATATATATATATATATGTATATGTATATCTATACATGTTAATGTATTTGTGGTCGTCCATTGAGGCCTACCTTGGTATATGAATGAGGCCCATTTTGATTTATTGGTGGCCATCCATCGAGGCCCACCTTCGTATGTGGATGAGTCCCACCTTGATGTATTTGTGGCCTGTTATTGAGGCCCACCTTGATATTTATAAGGCCCATGTGATGGGGCCCATATCGATATATCTATGGCCGTTGTTGAGGCCCACCTTTATATGTATAAGGCTCATGTGATGGGGCTCATATTGATGTATTTGTGGCTGTTGTTGAGGCCCACCTTGATATGAATGTAAGGCTATGTTGTGAGGCCCATTGTGCTGTATTCAAGGCCCATGGGCTATGGCCCATTGCAATGTGCATAAGGCCCATTGATGTAGCCCACTTGATTTATATAATGCCCATATGAGGTGGCCCATTTGATGTATCTAAGGCCTATGGGTCAAGGCCCAATAAGATGTATATAGGTCCATTGCAATGTGTGATTCCCTATGGTTTGTGTAATGATATTTTATGGTGGGCCATGCCTTGGGAGCAATGTTAGTTTGACGTCCACATTGTAAGAATAATGTTGGTTAAATGTCCACATTATAACTCTCCCTAGGGTCCATTGGTAGGCCCATATTGTTGATGGTTCACCACTTTGTAACATACTTAGTATATCTCCATGATTCATGCCCATACGCATCATATGTATGCTTGATATGAGGAATGTTTGATTATTACATGAGCCGTTGGGCTGAGACATTTACGGGACTCCTTATAAGATGGAGTGCCCCACATGAGCGCGTGGTACGCGTGAGATTACTGCATGACTGACGGTGCAACTCATGCATTTCACATTGTGTGTCGTGATTCACTGCATGCCCTAGCGACATCAGGGTCGTGGCCTCTACAGGCACATCGTGGATAGTCGTATGGGATACGGAAAATATTGGCTCTAGCATTGTGGGCACTTAGGATGTCCTTGGGTGAAAATCCTAAAACCTTTTTGGTACTAGGAGATGCTCCAACGTCTAGACCGAGTGGATACACGAGCGCCCGAGTGTCAAATACCATAGGCCATGTCTCCCACTATGTCATGGTCGGTTGGAAGGGGGTGTGGCCTTATCCGCCCGAGTGAGGGGGCTATAAGTTAGGCTGAGTTTAACCAGCTCGTAAATGAGTCCGCTATCGACGAGTCGGGTATATATTGGCAGACTATTGGTCAGGCGGATAGTGTAGTCTCTTCCACTCGCTTGACTGTGCAGTTAGGGAGGAGGCAGTCAGTGTGAGGTGTATTAGACCCCGGTTATATCTAGAGAGGAATTGTACTGATATGTGTACTTGATGAGTACTGGCACTCTTGCTTTGCATCTCGCATATGACATTTGGCTATATAGGCCTCGCATCGCATGGCTTTGTTATGGCCGATAACATTCATGCCTTGCATCACATAGTTTTGGTACCGTTGATAGCATTCATAGACTTACCGCATATTTTTGCTTTACTCTGATATTGTATACTTGGCACTCGCCTTGCGCACACACTTACACCACCCTTTAAGTTTTTGTAAACTTATGCACGACCGTTGCGTGTATGTGTCGTTGGACAGTAGCAGCGCTGAGGCAGGAGCGCGTACCAGACTATTTTGGAGCTTTTGATCACCCTGTATTTTCCCTTTTCACATTGTACTTCAAGTTTTTGACATAGTGGATATGTGGTGATGTTGTTTTGTGACTTGGTTATACTTGTGGTTATGCTCCATTATAAAAAAAAAATTCATACTGAAAATCCTCCTTGTAGGATCCCAGGATCGGAATCTGGCGTATGGGCGCTGGGAGCCGAGAATGGGGTACTATGAAGGCTGTCGACACCGGATTCGGCGATCAAAAATTTTGTGAGCCCGTTTTCTGAGTTTGGGGTGTGACAATATAGGTACTTTAGACATTCAAGAGCTCTTAGAAGACTTGATCTGCAGAATAACAAGTATCAAGAGGATGACCCACTCAACATACCCTTCGCATGAGTAATGCACTAACCTTAGTTGGTCGCATCTTAAGTTAGGAGAGTTACTGGAGTGGAAATAAAAGAAAGAAAGAAGTTGGAGTTGAGACTGATTGTGCAACCGCGCAACAAGCATAGTGAGATCGTGTAATCAAGGAGCTTGCGTAACTGTATTAAAGACTGTTGTATTCTTGCGTAATTAGGGTTTTGAAGCTCCGATTCAAGTTTCTTTGACTTGCAGGATCTACCCAAAGAAACGTTATCAAACCTGCATAATTTTCTGTCATTTCGATGGACATTCTATAAAGGCTAAAATGCTTTTAAAATTATTCTTCTCAACTATTATTTGGTGTTGTACATTTAAATTTATCTTGATTTAGAATCAAGGGTAATGAGAGGAATGTAACAAGAACTCAGATTAATGAAATATTTGATGATGAACATTCTTCCTTTAAAATTACCTTTGCTATTCACCAGAGTGCATGTGTTCCAATCCCTAAGCAAAACATCATTTTCTCTTAAGAGATTAATCATGCATCCATTACATGCAGGCATTATCGAGTACCTAGTTGATTACTTGAAAGATCAGTGTGTTGTTCAAACGACCCTTATTTCATTGAATCAGTCAACTCTTTGATGGACCCATTCTCTTGCATTTGAATGGCCTGACTATTTGAAAGGTCCATTCATTGGTTTGGCTTTTGGCTAGATGTGCATCAATATGTGCATGCATCCATGCACTTAAATAAGACAGATTATAAATTGGGATTATTTTTATATGCTTTTTATGAAACTATACTTGTTTAATATATCATTGTGTAATCTCAGGAGAATTTCTCACTAAATTGGCCACTCACATCTTGAATTTGAAAGCTAAATAGTGGATGTAGGTAGATAGAGTGTGGAACTTAGGATCATCAGGATAAAGCTCGATGGAGAGATGGATGATCGAGTAGGGAGGCCTTAGCTGACTGAGCTTTGGGAGGTCAGACTGTTACTTTCTTTTTGTGGCTTTCCCTTAATATTGAAATTTCGTACTTTGGTTTGTTTATGGTTTATGGTGGTTCCTGTGGGCACCTCTTGAATTTACTCTTTATTTGTATGATTGCCTACTGGTTTTATAGTTGGTTACCATTACTTATCTCTAATTATTCTTTAAATTTATATGCGCTACTCTGATTTATTTGTATATGGGATGAATATTATTCTGACTGAATTACACGTGGGAGAATTTTCCCATGTACAACATTCTTAGCCGGCATTCAAGTTTACACAGCTAGAGCATCATAGAGAAGTAGTGAAAATCGGTATATTGTCAGTGTCGATTGATGCTAATGCACTTGACCATTTTATTATTAACATCCTAAGACTCGGGAGTCAAGTCATTGTACTCGGGTGTCAAATTTTATAGTATTATAGCTACACCAAAGTAAACATTTAGGAGAGACAAATCCACCATTGATTTTTACAAGGTCCGTTTAAATCATGAATGGAGCTGATTTTTGAGCCGTGGGTATAACATGGGGTGACACAAAGTGGTGATTAATGTGAATTTCATATAAACATCACGATGAGACCCTCTGGACACATTGAGCCCTTGCCCGGTGGCAAACCTGTCTTCCCTTTTAAAAAATATAATGGAGAGCAATCATGTCGCGCCCCAGACTCAAAAACTGGGCTTACAAAATTTTCGATCACCGAATCCGATGCCGACAGCCTCCGTAGTACCCCATTCTCAACTCCTGACACCCATACACCAGGTTTCGATCCTGGAATCATACGAGGATTTCTATAACATAAGTCTAATTTATAAAGAGCATACCCAAGATCATAACGTCATAACCATAGATAAATAATCACAGGAATAATATTACAAAATCCACTAAGAATTTAAACCTTTCACAAGTACAAGGCTCAAGGGAGAATTACAATGGATATACAAGAACAACTCCAAAAGGGTCCACGGCACGCTCCACGTTCCTGCTCAGCTACTGCTGCTGCTACCTAGAATCACCTACACATATCAATCGTGCATAAGCTTACAGAAAGCTTAGTGGACGGTGTAAGTGTGTCCAGGATAGGTGTCATGAATGTGATATCAGACTATGCGGAAAAATGCGGTAAGACCATGAATACCACTAGCCGTCATAAGGCTAAGCAATGTAAGGCAGGGATACCATCTACTAATCAAGGGCTATGCAATGCGGGGCTATAAGCCAAGTGTCATATGCAATATACAACACAATCATGCTCATCCTCGTATCAAGTCCACAAATCAGTACAGTTCCTCTCTGAAAAATCACCGGGGTTAAATACACTACATGTTGACTGCCGCCTCCTGAGCCGCACAGCCCAGCGAGCGTAAGAGACCTCACTACCCGCCTATGGACAGCCAATCGTCAACAAGACTTGACGGTAGCAGACCCATTTATAAGCTGGTCAAACTTAACCTAGCTATTGCTCCCTCACTCAGGCGGGTAAGCCACACCCCCTCCTAACTGACCACGATATAGTGGGAGATGCGGCCTAATGGTAAAAGCATTGATGCTCATATTTTTCACTCAGTCTCGGCGTTAGAGCATCTCCTGGTACCATGAAGGTTCTGGAACTTTCACCTAAGGATATCCTACGTGCTCACATTGCTCAAACTAATATTTTCGGTGTCCAAAAACTGGCCATCGATGATATACCCGTGGAGGCTATGACCCTGATAAAGCTAGGGCTAATATCAACTGTGCAATGCAATGCCAAATGCATGAACCGCACAAATCAACCATGCATCAGACCTGCACATACAGCGCGCTCAAAAGGGGCAACTCCACCACTCAGGGAGTCCTATACAGCCTGCCCAATGGCATAAATCATGACCAATCACATCTCAACCAAGCACACATATGATACACATGAGAATGGGTTATGAAGATAACTAAGCATGCCATGCGTTGATGTAGTACACTCCTCATAACAAGGTAAGGTCTAGGTACTTAGATATTTTTGCATGGAATGGAAGGAGCACAGCTATTAATGGGGGCCCAATAGTTTGGGGTATCCCATGAGACTAAGTAAACAATGCCATGGGCCTAAATGATGAGAATGGGCCTAGCAACGGGTCTAAGGTGGACATTTAACCACCAATAGATGAGAATGGACCTAACAAATGGGCTTAGAGGGATCCTCAATGGGGACATTTAACCATCATTGTCTCCTAACAAGGTGGCCTAACAATAATCTACCTAGAAGCAAGGCCCAAGGCCCAAATACCACCATAAAAATGGGTAGCCACATATATATACATATTTCTCACATAATGCCCTAGAGAAAATGGCCCAAACCTACATATAACAACATAGGTCCATAGGGGAGATTATGGCCCAATATCAAGGTCACCAAATCCATGCATTATGTTGGACTTAGTGGGCATCCCATAAGCCTAAGTACATAGGCAAAAATCATTTCCAACTTGGGCGAAATGGGCCATACAACATCAGCCCAAAAACTGGTAAATTGGGTGGGCAATCTAGGACCCAATCACATCTACATTTCAGCCCAACTAGTCCAGCATAATGATGGAAGTAGGCCATATATACAACTAGGCCAAGCTTGGACATCCTAGCCCATCTGGGCCTGCTGGACATCCCAAAAATTCTGGTCCATTTATTTCAGGCTTAAACAACAATAAAGGGTGGGCCTTTCTTGGAACTAATTAAGCCCAAAAGCCTTAGAACTAAAAGTATAGCATATGCAAACATTATTTCTCCACTTGGTGGGCCCCACATTCTTAAAATATCCATCCACATATACAATTTCTTTCATAACACCTTGCTGGACCTTCAGCCTACCCAGCTTCCTGGGCCTGCTGAGGTCTTGCGGAAAATGATTTTTGGGGAGATATAAATTTTATGGTGGTCCCTGATCATCATGGTAGGCCTCAACAGATGGAGAATGTGGATAGAACACATAAACTCAAGTGGCCTGCGCTGGACTGCAAGTCCAGCAACACCCCAAAAGCCTGGACGTCCGAGGTGGGCCTGGGCGTCCCAAAGGCCTGGACGGCCAACCTAGAACACATCAAGGTGGGCTCCATAGGTGGACGTCCTACCAAGGGACGGTCTACACTTCAGTGGGCCACACAAGGGGTTACATGTGGGAAGAAACACATACGTCAAAGTGGGCCACAAGGGGTGGACGGCTAGGCTAGCTCATGGCTGGACGTCCAGCATGGTGCTGCCGTCCCATCCCCCCAAAGACCCCAAAAATTCTATGAATCAGGTGACCCACATGCACCTAAGGTAAGTCTCAGCAAGTGGGCTACAAAATGGGGGAAAGAGTATGGCCATAAATACTTACAAATAATTTTAATACAAATTGACAGTAAGGTTGTAAAAATTCTATTGTTGGAAAAACTATTGTTGGCCCCATCTTGTACACCCATTGGGGTGGGCCCAGGCCTACCAAATCAAAGGGGAAATGGGTAGATTACATGGACACCCATATATAGATGACATGTGGTCCACCAAAGTGGCCTACTATCATGAAAACTAGGCTGATACAGGGGCATTTTTGGCATGCAGGACCATTGGACAATCCAGAAAATTTGGACCGTCCAGCCCTCTTGGGCCCACTCATGGAGCTCAAATCAAGGGTGGATGGTGTGAGATCCATCCAACATCGAGGTGGGTCCACACCTCAGAGAATACTAAAAACAAATCTGGAAGAAAAACATTGTAAACAGGCCTTACAACAATGTCCAAAACCATACAACAATGGGCCTGAAATCTAGACAGCAACATGTGCTATCCATTTCTTGACCACTGTAAAATTAATAGAGGGATTGAAGCTTAGATTAAACAAGTGGGGTCCACCTAGATGGGCCACAAATATTCTAGACCCAAGCCCCTTACAAAAATATCCAAGAAATCAGGCCATAATGGCCATCCAACCCATATAACCAAGATGGGCCTGGACGTCCAGCATAGTTGGCCTGGACATCCCAAAATCTGGATGGTCTAGGATGTCATAATCACATTAGGTGGGCCACATTCATCAGGGACAAAAGAGGGTAAGAAAGAGAGAGAGAGAGAGAATCATGGCCATGGGAGGACTCCGCCACTATGAGTCCTCCAACAATCTAAACCTTACATCATAGGTTCATGCATACATGGATTCTTACATCCAAAGAAAATCTGAGGTGGGGATGTCATCCCCACCATTCAATCTTAGGTTTAGATGACCCAACAACCATAGATCAAAGGGAAAATCATCATGATGGGGTCTATGGAGAATGGCCCCATCATGGCAACATGCATGCATGAAGTGAGCCACTAGCCATACTCATAGAGTCATGTAGGATCTCCACCATTGATTGGTGGGTCCTACAAGCTCCCAAGAATGGGAAACAAGATTACATGAAGGAAAAATCAGAAAACTAACACCCACCTCTAAGATCTTCCTTCTTCTTCTACCTTTAAGTTTTATAGCTCCAATGGTAAGGTTTTAATGGTGAGGATGGGATTTTGAGGGTTAGATTAGGAGGATTTTTGGGTGAAAGGGGCTGGAGAAAGAGAGCTCTCCCATGGGCGTTTAAGGGCTAGAGAAGAGAATGAGAGAAGAGAGAGATGAGAAGGAGGAAATGGTAGCTAGAGAAAAGAAATGATGAGTTTTGGGAGAGTGGGAGCATGCTTGCAATCATCACAAGAAAGGCATGCTCTAGAATGACATCATAAGGCATACTCAAGGATGACATCATGCTAGGGTGTTAGGGTGGCTATGGGCTAGTTGTAGCTTGCATGGGGAATGTGAAACACTAGGGTGGGCCCACATGGGAAAACGTGCACATGGGTAAAGTGGGTCCCATATCATAATGAAGGGCCCAAAAATGGTATGGGACACAACTTTAGATCTACACCTTGGATTGATGCATGAGACACGATGTTGGAACCGCGACCTCGATGCGGTCACAACGGTATAGGTTTCGGGTCGATCTAAGTCGAGTTTACATGATGGGTCTTAAGAATGATCTTAAATGAAATCTATAGGTCGAGGGTCACCAAAATTTGACCGGTATGACCGCGAGACCTAACAGAACAAAACATACATTGAGGTTTAGGGTCTTACATCTCTCCTCTCCTACAAGGAAATTTCATCCTTGAAATTTACCACATGCAGGACAAAACACAGGATAAGACAAAATACCGTCGCATATATATATATATATATCAATCATCATAAAGCACTACATGATACAATACAATCAATCAATTAACAAACAGATAAGGATAACACTCCCTGATCTCTGCCTCTCACTCCCACGATGCCTCTGCCTCTGAATGATGACCCCACTGAACCTTCACCAGGAAAATGACCTTGGTCTAGAGAATCTGCTCCTTCCGTTCAAGGATGCGAATCGGCTACTCAATGCAAGAAGCATCCTCATGGACCTTGATGGGTTGTCAATTCATCATTAGAATAATGTCCGACCCACACTTCCGCAACATCGATACATGGAACATGTTGTGGATACCGGACAACTCAGAAGGTAGACCACAACGCCCATGCGCCCAATGATCTAAAAAGGGCCTATAAATCTCGGGCAAGCTTACCCTTCGCTATAAATCACACTACGCCCTTCATGGGAGAGACCTTATGATACACCATGTCCCCAACTACAAACTCAAGGGGTCAATGTTGACGATCAGCAAAACTCTTCTACCAGCTCTAAGTTGTGCGCATCCTAAGCCTAATGATGTCAATAACTTTTGAGGACTGCTGCACAAGCTCAGGACCTAGGATATGATGCTCTCCAACCTCAGCTCAATGGTTAGAAGATCTACATGGTCTACCATATAGTGCCTTAAAAGGAGCTATGCCAATGGTCGCCTGATAACTGTTGTTATACGCGAACTCGGCCAGGCGCAAATACTTGTCCCAGTTACCCGTTAAGTTAATCACATAAGCTCTGAGCATATCCTTGAGGATCTAGTTGACCCTTTTGGTCTGCCCATCCGTCTACGGATGATAAGCGATGCTGAGCTGCAAGGTAGACCCATTAGCCTGCTGAAAGCTACTCTAAAACTGAGATGTAAATCTGGGGTCTCGGTCAGAAGTGATCGATACCGGAATGCCGTGCAGTCTCACTATCTCCTCGATGAATACCTTCGCAAGTCGATCCAATGTCTAGGTCGCACGAATCGGAATAAAATGTGATAACCTCGTCAAACGATCGACGACAACCCAGATGGCGTCATGACCGCACTGAGTCTTCGGCAAGCCCATGATGAAAACACTTGACATGTGCTCCCACTTCCATAGTGGAACGCTCAACAGCTGCAAAGGACCAGGTGGTCTTTGGTGGTCGACCTTGACATGCTGGCAAGTGTCACACTCGGCCACAAAGCTAGCAATCTGGAACTTCATCCCCAACCATAAATACTGCCTCCTCATATCTCTGTACATCATCGTGGAGCCTAGGTGGATAGTAAGTCGCGATCGGTGTGCCTTGATCATCAGATCTCTATGCAACTCTAGTACGTTCGAAACACATAATTGGCCTCTAAAGCGAAGTCCACCATCGAAACCAATCTGTCAGTCTGATTGCTCCACGGCTGCTGCCACTGCTCAGTATCCCTGTAACGACTCATCTCTCTGCTGAACCTCGATCACCGTTACGACCAGAGAGGGTTGAATTGATAGGCTCGAAAGCTGAACACTATAGGACTACAGGCCAAACTCAAAGTTGAACTCCGAGCATCTTCCATTCACGAACCATTATCTGCACCACCAAGCCTCGTTGCTGACGGCTAAGCGCATCTGCCACCACATTTTCCTTGTCTGAGTGGTATTGAAGGTCGAAAAAATAATCTTTTAAGAGCTCCATCCATCGCCTCTGTCATATATTCAGCTCCGACTATGAAAACAAATACTTCAAGCTCTTATGGTCCGAGAAGAGCTCGAACGTAACCCCATAGAGATAATGCCTCCACACCTTCAATGCGAAGACAATAGCTGCTAACTTCAAATCATGCGTGAGGTAATTCAGGTCATGGACCTTGAGCTGGTGCGAGGCATACGCCACTGGCCTGCCATGTTGCATTAGGACAGCACCCAAACCAACTCTCGAGGCATCAGTAAATACAACAAACCATCACTCCCATAGGGAAGAGTGAGGATGGGAGGCGGTCCTTTAACTCCACAAATGCCTTCTCACAAGCGTCACTCCAAACGAACTCAGCACCCTTCCGCATCAACTGGGTCAGTGGTGCTGCAATGCAAGAGAATCCCTCAATGAATGTTTGATAATATCCTGCTAGACCAAGGAAACTATGGATCTCGGACATGTTCGTGGGCTGGCTCCATTGACGCACTGCATCGATCTTCAAGGGGTCCACAACGACACCCTCCTTCGTCACCACGTGACCGAGGAACTTCACCTCCTCCTACCAGAACTCGCACTTCTCCAACTTCACATATAGCTGGTGGGCACGGAGGATCTCCAACATAATCTACAAATGCATCTCATGGTCCTCCTGAGTCCTTGAATATACCAGAATATCATCGATGAAAATTACAACAAACTAGTCGAGGTAGGGCCTGAAGACCTCATTCATCAGCTACATGAAGACGGCGAGCGCATTGGTCAGCCCAAAAGACATGATCAGAAACTTGAAATGATCGTAATGCATCTGGAAAGCTGTCTTAAGAATGTCCTCCTCTCGAAACCGAATCTGATGATAGCTAGACCGCAGGTCAATCTTGGAGAAGAACTGTACACCTTGCAGTTGGTTGAGTAAATCATCAATCCTCGGGAGCGGGTATCTGTTCTTGATAGTGACTTTGTTGAGCTCGCAGTACTTCACACAGAGCCTTAATGAGCCATCCTTCTTTTTCACAAACAATATCGGGGCTCCCCATGGCGAATTGATAGGACGAATAAAACCTAACTCCCACAACTCGTACAACTGTGCCTCCAGTTCCTGTAACTTCATCGATGCCATACGATACGGGGCCCTTGAGATAGGCGCGGTACCAGGCACAAGATCAATTTGAAACTCTATCTGCTGATGCGGTGGCAACCTTGTAATCTCCTAAAACACATCCGGGAACTCACAAACTATTGACAACTGCTTAAAACACCCAGCAACTGACTACGCAACAACACAGGCCAACAAGCTAGACAACGGCTCTCCTCTGAGCTCGGCAATGAACTGAAATAACAGCAAACTGGGTATGCAGAACATGACTGTCCGGGTGAAATAGTCTAACACGGTGTGGTATTCGGTAAGCCAATCCATACTCAGGATAACATCATACTCGATCATCGGTAACATGAATAAATCCACGGCCAAGAACATATCCCCAACCAGAACGGGGCACGATGAACAAAAATGAACAAAAACTGTAGACTTCCCCAAGGGAGTCGATACTAATAAAGCCTCAGAGCAGACTCCGACAGTAGACTGGTCAATTGGCAGAACTCCTTGGCTATGAACGAATGAGACGCTCCAGAATCAAATAGCACACGAGCAATAGAAGCGGAGACAAGAAGAATACTCTCAACTACTCCTCTCGATGACTGAGGGTCCTGTTGAGCGGCATAAAATCTGCCCTGAGCTGGCAAGGGAAGCAAGCCTGACGACTGAGGGTCCTGACCCTACACCTATTGTGTGGCATAGAATTTGTCATGGGCCGGCGGGGGAGGTGCCTTTCCCCTCTACTGCGGTCTCTGCTACTGCTGCGGTCACTGCGGTGGCCTAACCTGTTGCCTCTACTGTTGTAGAGGAGGCCTAGGAGGCTGGTGCTGGGGTTGCTACTGCTGCTACTATTGTAGTGGCGGTTGCAAGGGCTGCTGTGGTGCCCTTTACTGCTGTTGCTGAGGATGGGGACACTCGTGCCTACGATGTCCCGCATGCCCACAACCAAAACAAACTCATATGAATGGTCCAGAAGAAGAAGCCGGCTATGAAGAAGATGACGCTGGCTACGCTACTGGCGGTCGAAACCCGGAACGGTCCCTATGCCGACGGTGCTGATGCTAGCGGTGACCTTGCGGTAATGACCGCTTTAGTTGAAGTAGGAATATGCCAAATGTCCTAGAGGGGAGTGAATCGGGCTTTTATAAAAATTTTATGGTTTATTTAAAATCCTATCAAACTTGTCCTGAGTAGATATGCATGAATCGGGATTTCTTTAAATTAACTCTAATGGCTTTCAAGCCAAATAGAGGATCCAATCATAAAGCTACTTTGAGAGATAAATAAGATGCGAATCAGAGTTTATGATGGATGTGACTATGTGTGAGATGTGATCTCAGATAATCAAATATGAAAGCATATAATCACATAGGAATGAAAGACAATAGCAATCACAAACACAGTCATTTTTATAGTGGTTCGACTACTTGTCTACACCACTCCCGGCTGACACACTCAACCCTTAAGTGTACCGGATTTCACTAAGGAGGTTTTACAACTGGTTCACCTCAAACCGGAGGTTTTAAATCAGGTTCACGTCTAACCATTACAACTTACACCTAGGGTGGCAGTTTATGCTCCCACGAGCAAGGGTCAACACATAACACCCAATTTTAGGCACACTGGCCAAGGATCCACTTAAGGAACCTCTTAAGTTTATGCTCCCACGAGCAAGGGTCAACACAATGCACCCAAATTTTAGACCACCCTGGTCAAGGACCTAAGAGTTTATGTTCTCCACAGAGTAAGGGTCAACACAAAGCACCCACCACGTACACTCCAGCCGGAAGCCTCTTACGAGGACTTGCAAGGGGTAAGAAACACCTTAGACCCAATCCTAAAGAAGGAATGATCACAAGGGTTCTCTAAACTCTAATAACTTATAGATAAGCAGATGAGTCCCTTTCAGCGCATTGTTGAAGATCTCCCCCTTTGATGAAGAACTTCAGCTTTCTTGACCTTCAACTCAGAAGATGTACCAATACATGGTGACGGATTGGGTCAAGGTTATAATGGAATCTTACTCTATTGAATATTTTCTTATAAGGGAGATAGAGCGATTCCAATCATCTATGCATTCAAGGCATCCCAGCTTAATGATTTGCCATTAAGGTGGTAGCTGGAGGATCCTTGAATGCGGAAGTTCATTCCCCAATCTACTCTATTTAATGTCAATGATGGGGATGGATTGGAGGATGAACTCTGATGAGAGAAAAAGGCTAAGGGTATATGATCTAGGGTTAAGCACATAAAAGAAATCTCTCTTTTTCTCTATCCAACAACCAAGGGCAAGCTCTCATTAAATAGGCAGAAGGTTTCAACGGATAAAAAATGGTCACATTTTTGACAGAATTTGATATCATCGAGCAGGGTCGATATCATCGAGCGTATACTCTTGATAACATCGACTGGCCACTCAATGACAAGAACTCAAATGTCAAACGCTTTTGAAACCTTTTACCAGCTGGTCAAGGAAATTGAACTTGTGTCGATGTCATCGGATTTTGAACTCCGATTTCATCAAACGAGGTTCGATTCCTCGAGACTTGAAAAATGAGAGAGACTTGCTTTTAAAAATTTTTCAAGTTAAAAGAATGATCGAGGCACCCTCGATATCATCGAAATTTGAATGTCAATGATATCAATGGTCGTGTTGATGCATCGATAAATCCAAATGATTTTTCAATTAAGCTTGTTAGATAGTTTATGTCCATTCTCGATGCCATCAACCCGGCCTCGATATCATCGATATTTAAATATCGATTTTATCGAGTGACCCTCGATCTAAGATAGAACAACCTGAAAATATTACTGGAAAACAAAGTGTCCAAAACTGATATCATCGAAATTCAAATTCCGAGGATATCGAGGAGTACTTCGATATATCGAGGATTTGTGATTTGCCTTAGCAAAACTTAGACATATTATATATGATGTCAATTTTATCGAGTCAACTTCGATAAACTCGAGATTCAATTATCAATGATATCGATACAGCTATCGATACATCGATAATTTCATCCAAAAGTATATGCAGTTGCTGGACATCTTTTGTCCTCATTTCAATATCATCGAGTGAGTTTCGAGGACATCGACAGCAAAGTTCAATTTCATCAAACCGCCTATTGATAAAACGACAAAGGTAGAAAACTTAGAGATTTTTCTGTATTTTTAAAAAAGTTTTCTAACCTAAAAACCCTATGATATTCTAATCAATTTTAAGGGTTTTAATTACCTGGTGTTTTGGGACATGGGATGTGAGGCTAAGATTTACCTGTGGTGAGTTCGGGCTCACATCCAATTGAGGCAGATAGTTGATTGATCTTCCTATGGAGCTTTCTCTGTCTAGCCAACTCAACACTCACGCTAATTGACAAACCACGGCACTTTCAGGCGGGAACTACCAGAGTGCACCTTCCTCTTCTGGTCTCCTCCCTAATCTCAGGACCTCTAAAAAGTGGCTCAATCATCCTCATAAACTAGGGCCTTGTGCACAACTTCATCGAATGTCATAAGAAGATGCCCAACCACTCAACTCCTGAGAGCGGGACGCAAGCCATTTACAAAATGGCAGGCCTTCCGCCTCTCATCATCCACTAAGTAGGTCGTGAATCGGGATAAGGCAACAAAACGGGCCTCATACTACGAAAGTGTCATATCACCCTGAACAAGGGTCTTAAACTCCAAAGCTCTCTGCTCCTAAATGTGCTCAAGGAAGAACTTTTGGTCGAAATGATCCACGAAGTCCTTTCAGGTCCATACAAAATCTCTCCCAATTGATCTGGAAACAAAAGCCCACCAGTGTTGCACCTCGCCCTGAAGAAGAAAAACTGCCAACCAAACTCACTGCTATGACGTGTATCTCATGGTGTCGAAGATCTTCTCCACCTTGATACGCCACAACTCAGCTGTAGAAGGATCCAGCTCACCCCTGAAACGTGGGGGATCATGCTAAAGAAAATCACAAAGAAGAGCAGTCACACTAATCTGCTCTCTCTGCTCTAGAGTCTCCTCAGAATGTCTGCTCTGCCCCTGGAGGGCGGTTGTAATTTCCTAGAGCATCTGCTGTAATTACTCGGCTCCAACTGAAATAGAAGTGGCTGGAGGGGCTATACTAGCCTCAAGTGGAGGTGTAGGAATGGCAGGATCCTCTAGCGTAGACATGGAAGGCTCCAGCAAAGGCATAGGATTAACTAGAGGCAGAATGACAACCTCCGGAATAGGATCAGGACTAGGATTCGCAACAGATTGAGCGGGATGCGCATGGGTCGATCGGGCACCGCGGGTGCCTCTACCTCTCGTGCCTCATCCATGGGTGCCTCGTCTAGGCAGCATCATCTACAGAAAGAACAAAGGCGTCCATGGCTAATGGACGTCAGAAAACTAAATCGAAAGAGTACGCATTTGGGACACTACTTGTCCTAAGTTCAAAGCAAATATGTGATGTTGTCCTGAGTTACTTTTGGATTATTTTGTTATGCTCTGATAGCAACAACTGTTGCGCCCCAAACTCAGAAACCGGGCTCACAAAATTCTCGATCGCCGAATCCGGCGCCGACAGCCTCCGTAGTCCCCATTCTCGGCTCCTAACACCCATACACTAGGTTCCAATCTTGGAATCCTATAAGGAGGATTTCTATAACATAAGTTTGATTTATAAAGAGCATACCCAAGATCATAATAACATCATAACCACAGATAAATAACCATAGAAACGACATTACAAAATCCACTAAGAATTTAAACCTTTCATAAGTATAAGGCTCAAGGAAGAATTACAAAGGATATACAAGAACAACTCTAAAAGGGTCTACGGCATGCTCCACGCTCTTGCTCAGCTACTACTGCTACCTAGAATCACCTGCACGCATCAATCGTGCATAAGCTTACAGAAAGCTAAGAGGGCGATGTAAGTGTGTGCAGGACAGGTGTCATGAATGTGATATCAGAGTATGCAGAAAAATATGGTAAGACCATGAATACCACTAGCAGTCACAAGGCTAAGCAATGAAAGGTAGGGATACTATCTACTAATCAAGGGCTATACAATGCGGGGTTATACAGTCAAGTGCCATATGCAATATGCAACGCGATCATGCTCATCCTCGTATCAAGTCCACAAATCAATACAGTTCCTCTCTGGGAAATCATCGGGGTCAAATACACTACATGCTGACTGCCGCCTCCCTAGCCGCACAGCCTAGTGAGCGTAAGAGACCTCACTACCCGCCTATGGATAGCCAATCATCAATAAGGTTGGGCGGTAGCGGACCCATTTACGAGCTGGTCAAACTTAGCCTAGTTATTGTCCCCTCACTCAGGCGGGTAAGGCCACACTGTAAATGCTATCTTATCTAGCTCCTAGGTTTGTCAAATTTTGTAATGTCAAAACATCTTGGAATCTGTATCTTCTGTAGCTATTACTGAAAGATCAACTTCATGTCATCCTTGCCTACATTCAAGTACAAGATCAAGAAGTTCAAATACAAGATCAAGAAGTTCAAATTCAAGTTCAAGAAGTTCAAGTACAAGATCAAGAGACTCAAGAAGAACATTAAGAAGTTCAAGTACTAGATCATGTCTTCAAGCTCCAACTACATCAAGAGAATGATATGTGATGATTCCATCTCACAAATAAGGTTTGTTTGACCCTAGATTGACCTTAGGATCGGTCATACAATTTATATTTATATCATAGGTCATTTGATAATTTTATAGGTCATTTTTTGACTAGTACAAATCATGGTTCGACTAGTCCAAGTACTGGCTCGACCAGTCTAAGAATTCTCTCGACCAGTCCAAGATTTGTTGTGAATTTTTAAAATTTCTATTGGACCCTCGACTAGTCCTGGAGACTGCTTGACCAATCGAGTGAACAGTACTCGACCAGTCGTGCAGGCTCAATTTAAAGTCCAACAACATTTCTGGGCCCCACTTGACCAGTCGAGTGCAAGGCTCAACTAGTCGAGTAGGCCACTCGACCAATTGAGCAAGCCACTCGACCAGTCGAGTAGCGATCTTATCTTATTGCACCAGAATTTTTGAAATATTGTTGGTCCTTCGACCAGTCGAGCTGACCACTAGGTTAGTCGAGCAAACAATATTTTTGCCTATAAATTGAGAATGATTTTCAGAGTTTTTCAATTCATTCTGAGATATTCAAGTCACAACTCTAAGAAAACTTGTCCCCACATTCAAGAAGCTAATTGGATAGTATTTAAGATTATTTTAATAGCTTTTTTTCCTTTGATTTTGTGATCTCTATTCAATTCTATTTCTTTTGAAAAGGGAATATTGATTTTACCCTTTTTGAGATTAAAATCAAATCAAGCTATCACAAGTTAATTTAATCAAAAAATCATTTAGAGCTAAGAACCCTTTCATATGTGAGTTTGGACATTGAACATCTACATCGAATTGGTTCTACCGTGCTTCATCAGAAGAAGAATCTTTAGATAAGTACATCTCAATTTTCTGTATTTGGTTTGTAAGATTACTAAAAAATCTTTCATTTTTTGTTTTGATTGAGATAGCCAGAAAATCTCAGTGAGTGGGGTTTTTAATTGTGGTAGCCCTTTAAAAATACAATTGCGAAGGTTTTGGGTGAACCTTAGAAAACCTATTTCATAGTGAAAACCAATATCCCGTGTATGAGGATATTAGGAGTGGAGTAGTTGTGTGGCTATTTTCTAACAATTGGTGTACACACAAGTGAACCACTATAATTCTGGAGTTGTGGAGAATGTTTATTTTTGTGCATTTGTGGTGAATGATTGTAATTTATTTTCTGCACATGTGGTGCATGTTGTAATAGCAGTAGATATTTATTTTTATTTTATTTTTTATTCCTCTGTATTGGTTTGGGACTTTGATACACGGACCATTCTAGAAATCAGGTTGTCCTACCATAAGCCATTGATTTTTTGTGTAAGGTTGTCCTTAGAACAACATCTATATCAACCTCTCAATACTTGTGCATTTGAGGTTGCTATTTATTTTTACTATTTGGGACTGATAACTGCTATCTTGTTCTAGTTCTTTCTTAATTCCGCATTTAAATTTTAATTTGTCATAGTCCTATTCACCCCCCCCCCCCCCCCCTCTAGGACTTTTAGCTCGGCCTTTTCACACACCCCCTCCCAATCTACCATGATACAGTGGGAGACGCAACCTAATGGTAAAGGCACCGACACTCATGTTTTTCACTCGGTCTCGAGATTGGAGCATCTCCTGGTTCCATGAAGGTTCTAGGACTTTCACCCAATGACATTCTATATGCCCACAGTGCTCAAACTAATTTTTTCGATGTCCAAAAACTGACCATCCACGATATACCTATGGAGGTTACGCCCTTGATGAAGCTAGGGTGAATATCAACTGTGTTATGCAATTCTAGATGCATGAACCACACAAATCAACCATGCATTAGACTTGCGCATACAGCGCGCTTAAAAGGGGCAATTCCAGCACTCAGGGAGTTCCATACAGCCTGCCCAATGGCATAAACCATGACCAATCACATCTCAAGCAAGCACACATATGATGCACATGAGAATGGGTCATGAAGATAACTAAGTATGCCATGCGTTGATGTTGTACACTCCTCATAACAAGGTAGGGTCTAGGTACTTAGGCAGTTTTACATGGAATGGAATGAACACAACTACTAATGGGGGCCCAATAGTTTGGGGTATCCCATGAGACTAAGTAGACAATGCCATGGGCCTAAATGATGAGAATGGGCCTAGCAACGGGTCTATGGTGGACATTCAACCACCAATAAATGAGAATGGGCCTAACAAATGGGCTTAGAGGGGTCCTCAATGGGGACATTTAACCACCATTGTCCCCTAACAAGGTGGCCCAACAATAATCTACCTAGAAGCAAGGCCCAAGGCCCAAATACCACTATAAAAATGGGTAGCCATATATATATATACACACACACACACACACACACACACACACACACACACACACACACACACACACACACACACACACACACACATATTTCTCACATAATGGAGTAGAGAAAATGGCCCAAACCTACATATAACAACATGGGCCGATAGGGGAGATTATGGCCCAATATCAATGTTACCAAATCCATGCATTATGTTGGAATTAGTGGGCAGCCCATAAGCCCAAGTACATAGGTAAAAATCGTATCCAAGTTGGGCGAAATGCACCTTACAACATCAGCCCAAAAACTGGTAAATTGGGTGGGCAATCAAGGACCCAATCACATCTACATTTCAGCCCAACTAGCCCAGCATAATGATGAAAGAAGCCCATATATACAACTGGGCCAAGCTTGGACGTCCTAGCCCATCTGGGCTTGCTGGACATCCCAAAAATTCTGGTCCATTTATTTCGGGTGCAAACAACAACAAAGGGTGGGCATTTCTTCGCACTAATTAAGCCCAAAAGCCTTAGAATTAAAAGTATAGCATATGCACATATTATTTCTCCACTTGGTGGGCCCCACATTCTTAAAATATCTAGTCACATATACGATTTCTTTCATAACACCTTGCTGGACCTTCAGCACGCCCAACTTCCTGGGCTTGATGAGGTCCTGTAGAAAATGATTTTTTGGGGAGATATAAATTTTACGGTGGTCCCTGATCATCATGGTGGGCCCCAACAGATGAAGAAGTTGATAGAACACATAAACTCAAGTGGCCTGTTGTTGGATTGCAAGTCCAGCAGCACCCCAAAAGCCTGGACGTCCCAGGTGGGCCTGGGCATCCCAAAGGCCTGGACGGCTAGCCTAGAACACATCAAGGTGGGATCCACAGGTGGACGTCCAACCAAGGGACGGTCCACACTTCAGTGGGCCACACAAGGGGGTACATGTGGGAAGAAACACATACGTGAAAGTAGGCCACAAGGGGTGGACGGCCAGGCCAGCCCATGGCTGGATGTTAGCCGAGATGGACGTCCAACATGGTGCTACCATCTCAGCCCCCCAAAGACCCTAAAAATTCTATGATTCAGGTGACCCACATGCACCTGAGGTACGTCCGAAAAAGTGGGCCACAAAATGGGGGAAAGAGTATGGCCATAAACACTTCCAAATAATTTTAATACAAATGGACAACAAGGTTGTAAAAATTCTGCTGCTGGAAAAAATGTTGTTGGCCCCATCTTGTACACCCAATGGGGTGGGCCCAAGCCTACCAAATCAAAGTGGAAATGGGTGGATTGCATGCACCCATATATAGACAACAAGTGGGGTCAACTAGAGTGGCCCACTATCCCTAAAACTAGGCTGATACAGGGGCATTTTCTGCGTGCAGGATTGCTAGACAGTCCAGAAAATTTGAACCATCCAACCCTCTTGGGCCCACTCCATGGAGCTCAAATAAAGGGTGGATGATGTGCACTCCATCATACATCAAGGTGGGGTCCACACCTCAGAGAATACTAAAAAGAAATCTGGAAGAAAAGCATTGTAAACAGGCCCTACAACAATGTCCAAAACCATGCAACAATGGGCCTGAAATTAATAAAGGGATTAAAGCTTAGATTAAACAAGTGGGGTCCACCTAGATGGGCCACAAATATTCCAGACCCAAGCCCCTTACAAAAACATCCAAGAAATCAGGCCTTAATGGCCATCCAACCCATACAACCAAGATGGGCCTGGCGTCCAGCATGGTGGGCCTAGACATCCCAAAATCTGGATGGTCTGGGATGTCATAGTCACATCAGGTGGGTCACATTCATCAGGGACAAAAGAGGATAAGAAAAGGAGAGAGAGAGAGAGAGAGATAGAGAGAGAGAGAATCACGGCCATGGGAGGACTCCGCCACTACGAGTCCTCCAACAATCCAAACCTTACATCATAGGTCCATGCATACATGGATTCTTACATCCAAAGAAAATCTAAGGTGGTGATGTCATCCTCACCATTCAATCTTAGGTCTAGATGACCCAACAACCATAGATTAAAGGAAAAATCATCATGATGGGGTCCATGGAGAATGACCACATCATGGCCACATGCATGCATGAAGTGAGCCACTAACCATACTCATAGAGTCATGTAGGATCTCCACCATTGATTAGTGGGTCCTACAAGCTCCCAAGAATGAGAAACAAGATTACATGAAGGAAAAATCAGAAAACTAATCCTAGAAGTACACCCACCTATAAGATCTTCCTTCTTCTTCTACCTTTAGGTTCTATAGCTCCAATGGTGAGGTTTTAATGGTGAGGATGGGATTTAGAGGGTTAGATTAGGAGGATTTTTGGGTGAAAGGGGCTGGAGAAAGAGTGCTCTCCCATGGACGTCTAAGGGCTAGAGAAGAGAATGAGAGAAAAGAGAGAGATGAGAAGGAGGAAATGCTAGCCAGGGAAAAGAAATGATTAGTTTTGGGAGAGTGGGAGCATGCTTGCAATCATCGCAAGCAAGGCATGCTCTAGATTGACATCATAAGGCATGCTCAAGGATGACATCATGCTAGGGTGTTAGGGTGGCTATAGGCTAGTTGTAGCTTGCATGGGGAATGTGAAACACTAGGGTGGGCCCACATGGGAAAATGTGCACATGGGTAAAGTGGGTCCCATATCATGATTAAGAGCCCAAAAATGGTGCGGGTCACAACTTTAGATCTACACCTTGGATTGACGCACGAGACACGGTGTTGGAACGGCGGCGTCAATGCAGTCGCAACGGTATAGGTTTCGGGTCGATCCGGGTCGGGTTTACATGATGGGTCTTAAGAATGATCTTAAATGAAATCTATAGGTCGCGGGTCATTGAAATTTGACCGGTAGGACCACAGGACCTAATGGAACAAAACAGACACTGAGGTTATGGGTCTTACAAATTGATAATAATTAATTTAATTAATGAGACAAGCTTATTGAAAATGTGTTGATGTAGTTTTCTGGTAGACCCTCTTTAGTTAACACTTCAGGACCTACACAGATGAAAGAAACAGACAAAGGAGATCTTGGCTTGTACAAGGGACCGTCCGATGCCTAAGTTAGGTTATTGGGTCTTTTGTAGGTTAGGATCTTAAGGAAAAGAGTCACCAGTCAAGTGTTAGGATATGTATGTGTACCTTACATTGGTTGGGGGTACCTCTATTTATAGGAGAAGGAAGATCATGTTGTAAGGAGTTTTCCTTGATATGTCGGAGATCATTCCGCACAGATATCTGAATTTGTCTAAGATTCTCTAGTGATTATCATCATCCGAGGTTCTCATGATCTAATTTGATCCTCCGAAGATCTTAAGAGAGATCTTCAGGCCGTTGGTTTGGTAAAAGGTTGGATGATAAAGATGTCAGACATAGTAGGCGTAATCAATATCGAGCTTTCTGTCAGATTGGTATTTATCTTGTGTTAGAGGTTATACCGAGCTTTGGCAGAGTCATGGTTGAGCTATGGTCGACCTATAGCTGAGCTATGGATCACCTATGGCTGAACTATGACCGACTTATAGCTAAGCTATGGCCGACCTATAGGTTAGGTCAGTAATTGGCCATTTGAGTGGACTTACAATTGCATCCTCTTTGAGTGTCCTTACAGCTGCATTGACCTCCTTGAAGGTCGATCTATATTCGACAGTATATGACCTTTAAAGCTCAAATCCCATTAGGCCCATGCTAGATTGTAGAGTTGGTCCATACCATAAGTCGACCTATCGATCATATATTTTTCTCCCAACAGTAAGCTCCACTTACTTTTCGAGCCGACTTATGGAGGCCCGGAAAGTAAGCCAAGTATAGCTTAGGGAGGGTTATGTTGTCATAACTTCTAGGTATGGTAAGTAGCACGGTAATCGAGGCATGTCAGTAATTAAAATGACGTGGCGTTTCCTGGTTCGAGGTAGCATGGTCTATCAAGTTGTCGTTTCGGTGACAGGCCAATGGGAGCCTGACATGTGGCCATTATTCTATATTAGGGTCAAGAAAAGCAAGGGGACATGCCACGTGTAAGGAGGGGATAGCTAAGGGAATGACATACGAACCCAACATTGATGGGCATACTCAAGCGTCACCACGTTGCTTCCCTATATAAGGGAAGGCCTAACCCTTAGTTGTTTTGGTTTGCATTTTCGCCTCTTCCCATCCAGTTGTCTTCCTTAGTACGAACAAGTAATTTTCGTTGACTATCTTCACCAACGGCCGAGCACTTCTTTCTTCCCTGGTGAGCTTCAAATATCGCTTGCCCCATCCTTTCTTTTTCCTTTTAGTCAGTGACTCTCAACATCTATAAAAAAAACTAAACTCTTTGAGTTCATGGGAGGGGGCCTCCGGTGGCGACAGTGGAGCAAGTAACCTCTGGGTATTGTCAAACCCACCATCGTCGTTGGTGATGATGGTCGATGTCAATTTTCTGGCGTTGTGGGCGGTAAAGGGATCCTTAATAAAGAGGCCAGTTAGGGCAGAACTTGGTTAGTCCAGTGAAGAAGACTCGGAAGAGTCTTCTGAAGAGGAGGGTCTGTGAGGCCATCTGCCCTCGACCTTGACTGGGGCGGAGTTAACTCAGATCAAACCTTGGTATCATGTCCCTCAGTCTATAATGCTCCGACTACCCTCGCCAGACGAGCTTCTTGATCGACCCCTGGAGGAGGCTGTCGCTATCTTTCAGGTCGCCCTTTAATGCGGCCTGAGGCTCCCTCTGCAAGGTCTGGTAAGGCGGGTACTTACTCACCTTAACTTGGCTCCAGGGCAGATGATCCCCAATGGATGGAGGGCTTTGATCGGTTCTACAGTTTTATGGTTTGACCTAAAGCAGCCTGAACTTACCGTCGAGGAGTTCCTCCATCTATATTAGCTAAAACCGAACAAGTTTCACCCTAGTTGGTATTATCTCTCCGCTTCGCGAGGGACTGGAGGGAGCCTCATTACCGACCCTCAATCGTCCAATAAAAATTGGAGGGATAAGTGGTTTTGGGCTTCTGGATATTGGGAAGTGGCCGACGTAGTCTTGGATGAGCACTTGGTCCCCACGGCATTCTCTAACCCAGGTCAGTATACTTCGGATGTATTTATTCTCTACCTCATCCTCGGTTGGTCGGTTTTCAAATTTTCCTGACTTGTTCATGCATGTCTTTTGTTACAATCATCCCTAAGCATCCTCCCCTACTTGACAGTGGATCTCTCACTCGAATCAGAGGGGCAAAAGTGTTGAAGGATGAGGAAAGATCTTGAAGGGTGCTTCTCCAACCCAAGTTACTCCTCAAGTCAGGCTTAGACCCCACTTTAACCAGTAAGAGCTTCATTAAGAACTCTGGCTGAGCTTTAGAACTTAGGAATTTTCATAGATTTCCATAACTGAGTGTCATCATGTTTTGGTGCAGAAATGCCCGAAGCTCGTCCTTTATCAAGGCTCCCTTCCAAGTTTCAGGCACCTTCCATGGAGGAGTTAGCGGCGTCGAAGATGAAGAGGCAAAAGACCTCCTCCAAGAGCAAGGGGAAGGTCGACCCTTCTTTCCCCGTTGTGATAGAGGTTGAAGGGGAGGGAACGGAGGCGAAGCCTGTCTCCGATGCTACTAAAGGGGCTTCCTCTACCAAGGTCCAGGGAGCTTCTGAGCTTCCTATGAAGGCCCGTTCTTTAAGGGCTGAAGTGGTTGACTGTCCTTTGGCTGGTCCTTTTAGAGCTCAAGAGGAACGAGGTTGGGGCCTTTGCCGACCTGTTAAGGAGATCCTTCCTCGGAGGGTGTAACACCTGGTCCATTCGGTACTATTTTCCATGTTTATGATGATTGAAGCCCTTAGCTAGACATGGATTGATCATTCATAGTACACACCCAACTGACCAGAACCCCAAGACCTCGAAACTTATCTCATATCGACCGCCCCATCGCCGCGATCGTGGAGGTACCACCCGTGCATCGGTATGATACTCCGTTAGTGAGATACGCCGTGAAGAATAATAAATATATCATGTGCGCATGGCACCATGTATTTTATTCCACACATGTGCACAACACATGTCATGCACACATGTACATGCCACACATGGGTGAGAGAATCTCTACCCATGTGTGTGATGTCACATACCCATACCTCTTCTCTCTCATGTGCATGAAAAATCAACCTTTCTCCATGCCATATACTATGTATGACATCACCACACCATGCCATCCCATGCTCCTTTAATCCACCATTAATTACAAAGCATGAATTAAGTACCATAATCCTAGCCTAAGATAATATTAATCATATTAGCTTAACTTAACCAAAAATTTTATCCATTTCTTTATAAATACCCCTCCACCCTTTAACATTTCACCATTTTTCCATGGAGAGAGAGAGAGAGAGAGGAGTGATCTTGGTGGGCCATCAACTCCATCAATCCCATACCTTCCATCCATCTCAACCATTAATTTCATCCATTCCATCCATCTCAACCATCCATCTAATTCATCAAGGTGAGTACACCCACTCCACTCTTGGTTTGTTTGTTTTTTTTTTAATTATTTGTATGATTATTAGTGGAAATGATTTGAGAATAATGATGTGATCAATGGTGTGGATACATAAGAGAGTACTTGTAAATAATAATAATTAATACTTGAGATGATATGATGATAAGGATGTAATTAATGGTATGGATGCATGGAAAAAAATAAAAATAAAACTAATAAAAATAATAATTTATTATAGGCTTTATGTGGGACCCATTAATAGTGGGCCCCACCAGAATTTTGTAGCCATCCAAACTGTTCAAGTATGGCAATTTGGTTAGCCACAGGCTCACACATGCACACGTGCATACACACCAAAGAAAAAAAAAAGGCAGGCGTTTGGACGCCTGTCGCCGTTTGAAAGAAAAAGAAGGGTAGAGGTGTGGGTCCACAATGGGCCCCACCCATGATGTATGTATTAAATCCATGCTGTCCATTCAATTTTTCAGATCATTTTACGCGTTGAGCCAAAAAATAAAGTCAATCCATTTCTTTGGTAGGCCACACCATCAAAAATCATGTGAAGATATACTAAAACATATAAAAGTACTTGCTGGGGCCCAATTGAAATTTTTATGCATTTGAAACTTGGATTGGACGCTCCACCATGTGGGACACACACAACAGATGGACTAGATCATCCTGTTGTGGGCCCCATATATGAGAAACAAAAAAAAACACAAAAAAAAAACAAAACAAAACAACGTTGACGCTGCAGCATGCAGCGTCTCTTTTGACGTTGGAAAGAGGTGGCCCCACCACAGGCCTTAGCTTGATGTATGTCGAACATCAGCACCGTGAATTTGATGGGTCCCCTCTTAAAAATGGGTCACGCCAAAAATTAACCGTACAAAGAACCTAGGTGGCCCACACCATCTAAAATAATGTGCAGACATGGCTAAAACATATAAAAGCACTTGCTGGGCCCCATTTGAAATTTGGATGCATCTGAAACTTGGACCGTCCCCTCCATCAAGTGGGACACACACAATAGATGGACTGGATCATCCTTTTGTGGGCCCCATATATAAAAAAAATAAAAAAATAAAAAAAAAATAAAACACAACAGCGGTGACGCTGTTGCTGCCAGCGTCCCCACTGACCCTGGAAGGAGGTGGGCCGCACTATAGGCCCCACCTTAATGTATGTCGAACATCAGCACCCTGCATTTGATGAGTCCTATTTAAAAATACGTCACCCCCAAATTTCAGCTGTACACAGAACTCAGGCGGCCCACACCATAAATATATATATATATATATATATATATATATATTAATATTAAATAATAATTACAAAAAAAAAGATTTGGATCAATCTGATCATGAGGTATGTGTTATATCCAAACCGTCCATCCATTTGGCAAGTTTGTCTTAAGGCTTGAGGAAAAAAAAAAAAAGATAGATCTAACTATCAAGTGGGCCACACTACAAAAGTGGCAGGGGTTGAACGTAAACCATTGGAACCCTTTTTGGGTCAGAAATTTTGGAGCAGTATGAAATTTGTTTTTCCCCTTAATTCAGGTCTTTGTGACCTTATGAACAGATTGGATGGAAAATAAACGGTATGGTGGGCCCTGTAAATTGTTTAACGGTGAAATCATTATCTCCACTACTGTTTGTGGTGAGGTCCAAATAATTCTTCGGATATGATTCATTTTTGGATGGTGCTATAAAATGATCTCAAAAAAAAAAAAAGAAATAAAAATAATAAAAAAATAAAAATAGATGAACTGTGTATATGCAATAAATACATCTCTCTGCACCCATGTAACTTTGATCTCCTTAACTATCTGTACAACTCGAAGCTCGAGTATGTAAATCACCTGTTAGGTCCACCTGAAATTTGGATGTATCTGAAACTTGGTCTGACCACTCAACCAAGTGGGACACACATAAGGGATGGGCTAGATTTATGAACCACACCTCTGTGGGCCCAACAAATAATTATGAATATTTAAGGGAGGGTAACCCTCTCAACTTGTGTATGGTATGACCCACTTTGATGTAGGTGTTATGCCACTTAATCCACCATGGTTATGACATGATTTATATTTAAGATCCTCATCGTTTATCTATTTTATCAACTTTTTTGACGATATGTTACCAAGACTTAGGCCCATCCAATGATTAGATAGTCATACGTTCTGAAATAATGCAAATTAAACTCTCATCATTGAAAATTCATTATGGGCCATCTTGACGATGTATTAGATATCGACCCATATACCGGGTTTCCTTTAGGCCATTATCCCATAGAACAGTCAATCCAACCTGAATTGGACCATACAATACAAGGCTGTGAGGATAAGTACTTAACTATTGAATCCAACTTAAGGCCACCATGGTGTATCTATTTAATCCATGCACTTCCTCATATCATTTTAGGACTTGGACTAAAATAATCAAAGCAGACCTAAGTCGTAGGTGGGTCACACACAACTCAACCTCATGGGAAATCCCCATGGACTCTACTGCATAGGACCCATTATGAATTTCATTGATATGTGAGCCTAAGAATGTTAAGGCCCATTTTGAGTAAACGCCATGTGGACCCATCAGTGATAGCCTTGTTTGGGCTAACCATTGGGCCTCTTCGATAAGAGTTTGTAATTTCCATGTGTGGAATGTATGATGAACCGGTATTGTAATTTTTGAAGTAATGATGATTAATCCTTTAAATGGGCTGATTGTGGACATCGCTTGATCACTTGGCACTTTGGTTAGAGTGCGGCCCCAAGTAATAAGATCATGATACTTGTGTTTAAACTCTTAAAAACATGTTTAATTATAACAAATATATAAACTCTAGTGGTGTGAGGGTGTGATATTACCTGTTTGGCCCATTGATCATGTGGGTATTTGATGTATGTATAGCCACCTAATCATAGGCAATGGTGGAGTACATGTAGTATACATAGTCAAATAATTGTATGAATGTGAAATACGTACAAGGCCACCTAACCATATGAAATCAAGTGGCATTGATGACCATTCAACAATGTAGATTTGTACTTATCGACATAGATACCACCACTTGAATCACACATGACCAAGTTGTACACTAAACCGAATATGATTTAGGGTTATATTACCCAAGCTAATGCTATCAAGATCCTGAATTTTTATACAATGTGATCTTTAAACTATAAATGGTATGATGAAATGTGGCTCTCGGCCCTTAACCAGGTGACACCGAATATGAGTCATTATCTATGTGACGTGCGAAGTGGTTGTAGTATAGGACTTATCATAATTGGTGTAGCCATGTATTCGTGGCCTATGGGTAAGGCCCATTGAGATATATTTCCGGTCCATATGATGAAGCTCATTGTGATGTATTTTCGGCCCATGTGATGCGGCCCATAGTGATGTGTATTAGGCCCAGGTATGTGGTCTACCTGTGAAATAGATTTGAGGCCACTTGCAATGTATTCGAGGCCCATAAGCGAAGCCCAATGTGATGTAATTGAGACTCATGGGCGTGGCTAATCGAGATATATTTTAGGCCCATGGGTTGTGGCTCATTGTGATGTATTTGCGGCCCGTGTGTAGGGCTCACCTCTTGAGTATTTGAAGCCCATAGGTCGTACAGCCTGATGTGGTGTATTCATGGCCCATGAGTGAGGCCCAATGCGATGAATGTGCGGCCCTTGTGTGAGACCCGAAGTGATGTATCTGAGGACCGATGTGGTGTGATTTCACCATGATGTATGTATTGATATTTATGTGGGTCATTCCTTGGGGACAATGTTGGTTAAATGTCCACATTGTCGAAGCCGATTGTTGAGGCCGGTTATTGATACTGATTATGAGTATGTGACAGCACAGCATTATCATACATGCTCATACGCATCATCTGCATGTTTGTTATGAGATGTGGTTAACCATTGCATATGTCGTTGGACAGATTGTTATGAGACTCCCTGATAGGTGGAGGTTATCTCACATGAGTACACGGTATGCGCAGGATTGATGCATGACTGTATTGTATGACTCATGCATCTTGCATTGTGTGCCCTAGCGACATCAGGGCCGCAGCCTCCACAAGCATATCGTGGATGGCCAGATGGGACACCGGAAATATTTGGTTCTAGCATACGGGCGTCATAGATGTCCCTGGGTGAAAATCCCTAAACCTCCGAGGCCAGGAGACGCCCCAACGTCGAGACCGAGTGGATACATGAGCGCCCGAGTGGCGAATACCAGGAGGCCGTGTCTCCCATTGTGTCGTGGTCGGTTGGGAGGGGGTGTGGCCTTACCCGCCCGAGGGTAGGGGGCATTACTAGGCTGAGTTTGACCAGCTCGTGAATGGGTCCGCTATTGACATGCCGGATAGGTTTTGGAAAACTATTAGCCAGGCAGATAGTGAGGTTTCTTACGCTCACTTGAATTGTGCTGCTAGGAGAGGGGCAGTGTCATTTGGAGTGTACTAAACCTTGGTGATGATCCTAGAGAGGAACTGTACTGATATGTGGACTTATTGAGCAGGAGTTGCATACTCATTCATTCATTCATTCACTATTCACTCGGGCTGGTGGTGTGCAACTATTTGTTGTGTGTACCTTCGCAATGGCCAAGATTTCGGTTGGGGCGCGCGACTAACCTGAGATCAGGAGTTTACCACATTGAGTCTGACTATCCAAATTAGGTATGGGACTATTTTGGATAAAAGTCCCTTGTGATAGACCCCATAGTCTGCGATACTACGTACCACCATCCCGACTTCACTCCAGCATAGTCATTTCATTCGCACCACATATTGCATTGCATCCTCAACATCTGATATTTGGCTCTTTATAACTCCTCATTTACATGCTGATTTATATTGCGTACTCTGATATTGTATGACTCATGGACTTGTCAGTATTTCCGATATTGTATAATTATGGCATGACAATATGATGATGATGATGTGATTACGGATGCATGTAATATGGTTATGACTGTGGTATGATTTCCTTGTAGCATATTTATCTTGCCTGCATGTAGGATACACTGCACACACGTGTGTACTCACTAGGCTTTTTGCCTAAGCCTCCTATTTTTCATTTTTTTCAGGGTTGGAGTAGCTTAGAAGACTTAGCTTTCTCGATGCATTGCATCTATTCTTCGATTTGGGCAATGTTGACGTTACATATCTTTTGTAAAGCATTATACTTATAACTATCGGGACTTATAATGGAGTGTGTTGCTTGGTAGTTTGATCATGGATCTTCATGCTTAGGTATTACTATGTATCTATAAAAAAATAAAAAAAATTCAGTCAAAAATCTTCCTTGTGGTGTGCCGAACTCGGGACTTGGTGTATGGAAGTCGAGTGCCGAATTCAGGGCATCACGGAAGTTGTCCATCACTGGGTTTGGGGCGTGACAGAGGGACCTTCATGTGCCTGAGGCATAATTCCTCAATTTGTTCGATTCCTCCGCAGACTCGACCCTCGTGTTTGCGATGACGAGTCTTCTCGGTGTAAGCACTTCTTCATAAGTAGTTTAGTCTTTCTTTTCGATTGCTCGACTTCACCTGACTTTTCTTTATCTTGGCAGCTCGCCCAATGTATGTTGAAGGTGCGTACCGAGATTATGCAGTTGTGGGGACAAGTAGGCGAGACCAATTAGAAGCTCGCCCAGTCACAAGCTCGTCCTTCCTCAGCGGATGCCGAGCTGGAGGCCGTGAAGAAACTTCTTGAAGAGGTTTCCGTGAGGTTGGCCCGATAGGAGGTCGAATTGGGGGCGAAGCTCGACGAGGCTGAGGCGAAGCTTAGGGAATTCGGGGTGAAGCTTGGGGAGACGGAGGTGAAGCTCGAGAAACCTAAGGCAGGGACTTGAGCTGCCCTTGCCCAAGCTTGAGAGGATGCTTTTAAGGAAAATCAGTCCTCCCAGACGTACATGGATGACATAAACACCCTCTACCGGCAGGGTTACGTGAAGTGCGTCGAGATCATGAAGGAGGCCTTTCCAGGGTTACATCTCTCTAGTTTCGACGAATCGAAATTGGGTTGTAAAGTGTCTTGCAATGAAGCGGTTCCGGAGCAGCCCCTTGAGACTTGAAGATGACTTCTATCTCTTTTTCCTTGGCTTTGCAATACCTTTACCATTTTCTTTTTGGCTTTAAATGTAGACTGATGTAAATGTGCCCTTCGAGGCTTTATTAATGAAAACTTGCTTCTTTTTGGGATGATGTCTCTTGTCATAGATTTTTCTAAGTTAAGTAGATTGCACCCAATTTTGAATAGATGGATCAGACTTAAGTCGAATAGGTCGGGTCCTATAGGTCAGACATAGGTCGAACCTTGGTCAGATCCGATAGGTTGGACCTTAGTCAAACCTTAATTGGACACAGTGGATCAAATATGAATCATGTTGTAACAGAGCTTTATTAATACTAGCTTAAGGCTGATATAATAACCTTTGTGTCGATCCGTTAAGGGCAATAGATCTTGAGATGTTCAGCATCCAGGGATGTGGTAGAAGTTGACCGTCCAGATCCTCCAGTCGGTATGAGCCAGGTCGGCTCGTGCTTGTTACTATGTAGGGTCCTTCCCAATTCGGGCCTAAAGTTCCCGATCTTGGTTCCTTGGTATTTTGGAAGGTTCTTTGAAGGACTAAATCGTCAACTCAAAATCTTCTAACTTTTACCCTGGCATTGTAGAAACATGTCACTTGTTGCTTGCAAATAGTAGTTCGAATCCAAGCTTGCTCTCTTCTTTCTTTGAGAAGGTCGAGACTAAATGCCATTAGTTCGGTATTGATTTGTTCGTCGAATGACTCTGTTTGAGCTGTAGGTAGTTTGATTTCTACTAAAGCGACTGCTTCTGCTCTATATGTTAGGGAAAAGGGCATTTTCCCAATGGTCGTTCGGGTGGTAGTTCTGTATGCCCAAAGGACTTTTAGGGAGTTCCTCGGGCCATGCTCCCTTGGCATTCTCGAGCTTAGTTCGGAGATAATGCTTGATGATTTTGTTGACTACTTCAACCTATCTATTTGCCTGCGGATGTCACGGCAAAGTGTAGAGATTATGAATTTCGAGGTTTTCGCACATCCCTTGGAATTGCTTACTATCGAATTTTTTTCCATTGTCGGAGACGATGGTTCGAGGAATTTCGAATCTGCATATAATGTTCTTCTAGAAAAAGTTTGTGATCTTTTGCTTGGTTATCTTCGCCAACGGTTTAGCTTCAGCCCATTTTATGAAGTAATCGACTGCCTTTGTGGCGAACTTGATCTAACCTTTACCAGTTGAGAGAGGACCAATAATGTCGATTCCTCACTGAGCAAACGACCATGGTCCGGTTATAGGGGCGAGCTCTTCAAGTGGCTGTCGAGGTATGTTTGCAAAGAGCTAACACTCATCACACTTTTGAGCGAATTATTGAGCATCGGATTGGATGGTTGGAAAATAATAACCTTGTCGGATAACTTTATGGGCTAAAGCTCGACCTCTAGAATGGTTTCCACAGATCCCTTCATGGGTCTCCCTTAGGACGTACTCTGCTTCCTCCGGTCAGAGGTATCCAAGATAGGGGAGATTAAAACCTATTTTTGTAGAGGACATCGTTAAGTATAGTGTAGCGGGCTACTATAATTCACAACTTGCGTGCCTCCATTCAATCTTCAGGTAATTTTTCCTGTTTGATATAGTCGATGATTGGATCCATCCAAATTGGTTCCGAACTTACCGAAAGAACAATAGTGAGGCCGGCCTCGTCGCTACTTGGTCTCGTAAGGAACTCGATTGGGACAGATATTGGAATGTCATCTTCGTATGCAGTGGCTAGTTTTGCCAGCATGTCACCTTTAGAATTCTCGGCTTAAGGGATCAGGACAATAGTGCATTTTTGAAACTTTCCAATCAATTCTTTGGCCTTTCGTAGATAGGCTTTCATGCGTTTCTTCATAGCTTGGCATGCTTCAGTTATTTGATTAATGACCAATTGGGAATCCCTGAAGACCTTGGGGTGCAGAGCTCCCATGTTGGCTGTCAGTTTAAGTCCGACGAGTAAGGTTTCATATTCCGTTGTATTGTTGGAGGCTTGAAATCTGAATTTAATGCATATTGCATGCATATATGGTCTAGGGTCTTTAGGACTATCCCGACCCCACTTGTCTTAGAGTTGGATGAGCCATTAATGTAAAGTGTCCACTTGAGTGGGTCGGGATGAGCTTGGGTGTCGGACGCTTCGACAAATGTTTTGTCAGATGTAACACTTAGGATGAGCTCCAGCTTGGGTAGGTCGATATCTTGCTCAGGTGTAGGAGTTAGCTTGACGATGAAGTCAGTCACTACCTAACCTTTGATGCTACTCATGGCTAATACTTGATGTCAAACTCCCATAACTCAATTGCCCACTTAGTCAGTCGTCCCGATGCTTCGAATTTTTGGAGCACTTGACGTAATGGTTGATCGGTTAAGACGACTATGGTATGAGATTGGAAATACGACCACAAGCATCGAGAGGAAACAACCAAATCTAATGCTAATTTTTTCAAGGTCGGGTATCTTGTCTCGGTTGAAACTAGGGCTTTGCTAACGTAGTATACTAGGAATTGCTTTCACTCGTGTTCCCCAATTAAAGCCGAGCTAACCACTACATCCGAAACAACTAAGTATAATAGTAAGGATTCTCCCTACTCAAGTTTGGAGAGCAGTGGGGGCGACCCTAAATATTACTTGAGCTTCTAGAAGGCTGCTCCACATTCTTCGGTCCAGTTTACCACTTGTTTCCCCTTCAACTATTTGAAGAAGGAGAGACATTTGTTTGTAGCTCGGGACATGAAGCGATTGAGGGATGCGATCCTTCCTGTAAGTCATTGAACGTCTTTGGTTGTCTTTGGTGACTGCATATCAAGGAGAGCTTTGATCTTCTTGGGGTTTGCTTTAATTTCTCGTTAGCTAACCAAAAAACTGAGGAACTTTCCCAAGCTGACCTCAAAGGTACATTTGTTCAGATTAAACTTCATCTGGTACTTGCGAATGATGAGGAATATTTCCTTAAGGTTAGCAATATGGTCTGTAGTTTTAATGCTCTTGACGAGCATATCATCGACATAGACTTCCATTGCTCGCCCTATTTGTTGGGCGAATATTTTTTGACCAATCATTGATAAGTGACACATGCATTTTTCAATCCAAAAGGCATAACTCGGTAACAATAAAGACCTTTATCGGTAATAAAGGTGGTTTTTATTTTATCATGTGGATGCATTATACTTTGATTATAACTGGAATAAGCATTCATGAAACCGAGTACCACGTGCCCAGCGACGCTGTCGACCAGTTGGTCGATTCGGGGGAGAGAGAAGCTATCCTTGGAACAAGCCTTGTTCATGTCTGTATAGTCTACACAGACCTGTCATTTTCCATTTACTTTTTTCACCAACACAATGTTGGCTATCCAATCTAGATAATAAACTTCATCAATGAACCTAGCCTTAAGGAGTTTATCAACTTTTTCTCCGATCACCGCATATCTTTTGGGACCAAGCACGCAGTGTTTCTGTTGAATTGGTCGGTAAGCAAAGTTAACGTTCAGGCGATACACGATGATCTTGGAGTTGATGCCGGACATGTTCTCATGAGACCATGCGAAGACGTCCGCGTAATGTCAGAGAAGAGCTATCATCTTCCCCCGTAGTGGCATGATTAGGGATGACCCAATTTGGACGGTTTAGAAGGGACAAATTCATCCAGCAGAATGGGAATAAGGTCCTCCATGGGGCGGCCTCTTTCTTTGCAATCTTCACGAGGATCCAGAGAGGTAACAGTCATTGTTTAATGTGATGATCTTAATGTCATTGCATAGCACTGCCGAGCATCATGTTGATTTCCCTTCACTCACTTGACACCTTACTTGGTCGAGAAATTCATGGCTAGGTGGTAGGTCGAGACCACAGCTCGCAGGGCATTCAGAGACAGTTGGCTAAGGATTGCATTGTAAACAGACAGATGGTCTACTACCAAGAAGTTGACCATTGTCGTGACTTGGTTTTGTCCATCTTCGGCCATAAGTAGGAGCTGAATTGCACCCTCAAGTATGACCTTTCCACCAGAGAAACCGAGCAATGGGGTTTTAATGGGTCGAAGTAGAGATCGACAGACTCCCATCTTGTCAAAAGCTTAAGCGAATAGAATATTAGTCGATGATCCAGTGTCGACGAGGATTCGAAACACCTTTTGATTAGCTAAGGTGAGGGTAACCACAAGTGCATCATCGTGTGGGTGGTGGATTTTTAGGGCATCTTCTTCAGTGAAGGTCAGGTTATGGATCTCTACCTTTTGCTCTTTCAGAGGTCTCCTGATTAGTAGAACTTCGTCTTTGGGACAACTAATGTTTCTAGCATGTACCTTTTGATCATTATTTGAGTCTCCTCCACCTCCATAGCCTCCGAAGATAGTGCGGATCTCCCCAGTTGGTTTGTTATTGATGGGCCGTTCATCTTTCACCATGACCCGATCTCCTTTATGATTAACGTACTCCCCAAGATGGACGCTACAAATGAGTGCTTCGATCACTTGTTTAAAGTCAAAGCAGTCACTCATGTTGTGCTTGTGGTCCTGATGGAAGAGGCAATATTTGTTATTACTTCTATTTTTGGGATCGAACTTCAAGTTGTTCAGCCAATGGATAATACGCTTGTCTTAGATTTCCATTAGGACTAGTTCGGGAGTTTTGTTGAGGGGAGTGTAAGTCTTAAAGTTACAGTCAGGCCACTTGTTTGAGCGACGATTGTCACGCGATTGATGGTTCTTCCTTTTCCTGTTCGTATTGGTCGAACTTGGTTTTGCCTTTGTCTGCTTCTCCTTAGTCGGAGGGACCTTGTTCTGGACGGCCTCTCACAGGATCCGAGATTCCTCAGCACTAGCGTACTTTTGCAACCTGTTCAGTAGTTCGACCATCGTAGTAGGAGGATTTTTGTCTAGTGAGAAGGAGAACTGTCAATCTCTCAATCCACTTATGATGACGTTGAGGGCGAGCTCTTTCAATTGCTTACGAACCTGTAAGGCTTCCAGATTGAAGCGCTTAATGTAGTCTTTTATAAGCTTGTCATCTTTCTGAACGACATGAAGGAAGTGGGCAGGTGCTTTGAGCCTCTTGTTTTCTCAGATAAAGTTCATGACGAAGGCTTGGTTGAGTTGAGAGAATGAATTAATGGAGTTCGGCTTCAACTGGTTGAACTACAGTCGGGCAGCTCTAGCCAAATTTAAGGAAAAGGCTCAGCACATGATCACATCAGAGGCGTTGTAGAGTTTCATATAGACTTTGAAGGACTCCATGTGCTCCGACAGGTCGGTATTCCCTGAGAAGGGAGCGATCTGGGGCAACCAAAATCTGTCTGGCAGTTGCACTTGCATGATGTCGGTAGTAAATGGGGGGTCGAATTCCTCCATTATGTCCTGCATCGGCGCGTTAGTTCGGTAGGCCTGTTGCATGTCTCCAATTTGATCTCGTAAAATTTTTAGCTCGGCCTCCTAGGGTTCACCGCTTTCTGCAGTAGTTTTGATTGGGGCCTTTCCGTGCTTCTTCCGATCTAACTCACGATGTACGTCGGAGCAGGCAAAGCCGCGGTTTCCAAAATGTGAGATGGGACTGTTATGGCAGAGTTATGTTGCTGGCTCCTTGGAGAGGGTGGTCGGCTTCTCTGAGAGATTGCTCGTGTACAGGAAGGTTGAAGTGGGTTTTTGCCTGTTTGTTCATCTTCCATGTTGGCTGTCTGCACATGTTGGGGCTGCAGTTGCTCTAGCATCTATCTCATGTAGCCCATTTTCTCTCTGAGCATTTCGACCTCCATTTCGAGGGAGTTCAACTGACCTCCTTTTACACGAGACTGCTAATCCTGCTTCTCGGAACCGAAATTCGCTTGATGTTGTGAGGAAGAGCTTCGATAACTTTCCAGTTGTTCGAGTTGCTCCAAGGGTGGCGGTGTGCGTTTAGGTGCAATTGGGGTTGCAACTGCAGAGGCTCGAGTTCTTTTCTTCCCTTTCATTATTGTAGTTTATCTAGTAAAGCAGAAACGGTTAAGACATCGTTCCCACATACGGCGCTAAACTGTTGATGTAGTTTTCCATTAGACCCTCTTTGATTAGCCTTTTAAGACCTGCACAGATGAAAGAAGTAGATACAAGAGACCTTGACTTGTACATGGGACCCTTTGATGCCTAAGTCAGGCTATTGGGTCTTTTATAGGTTAGGATCTTAAGGAAAAGAGTCACTGGTCAAGTGTTAGGATATGTATGCATACCTTACATTGGTTAGGGGTACCTCTATTTCTAAGAGAAGGAAGATCATGCCGTCCCTGATATGTCGGAGATCATTCCGTACAGATATCTGGATTCGTCCAAGATTCTCTCGAGATTATCATCATTCGAGGTTCTCGGGATTTGATTTGATCCTCCGAAGAATTGGGAGAGATCTTCGAGTCATTGGAGAGATTCGTAGATTGTTAGTTCGGGAAAAGGTTGGATGATAGAGGTGTCGGACATAGTAGGCATAATCAATATCAAGCTTTTTGTCAGATCGGTATTTATCTTGTGTTAGAAGTTATATTGAGCTATGGTCGAGGTATGGCCAAGCTACGGCTGGGTCATGATCGAGCTATAGCTGACCTATTGCTGAGCTATGGCTAACCTATAACTGAGCTATGGCTGACCTATAGCTAAGTTATGGCTGACCTATAAATTAGGTCGTCAGTTGGTGTTGAGTGTGAAATATTGCATATTTCTCCCTATTCATACCTTGGTTTTATAAACGTGATAGTGCTTAATTGATTTAATTATGCATGTTTTTATGTGCGAGGTGATTTCGAGAGTTTAAAGTGAATTTGATACTAAAAGGAAGATTTATGCTCAATAGATTACTAAATGAAGATTTGGAGATTACTAAATAGGACTCCCTATGATGCTCCACAGCATCTTCTACGATTTGAAAATGTCTCAAGGAGCATACACAAGGGTGGAGCAGCTGCCAATGAGTTTTTTTTTTTTTTTACCTAGTTTATTTTTCATGCTTTGTTTAAGAGATTTGGTTTCAATCATGTCTGTAGTTGGCTAAACCTCTTAGCTAGGGCCAAGAGGTGAAGCTTGTAGCATGTTTGAATGTTTATTTTGCTTTTATTCTTGTTCTTAATGAACTTCATTGACTTCTAGTTTGAATTTAAGAAATATTTTCAGTTTTCTATGGTTTGTTGTGTGTCAAATTATAATAGATGTTGTGATAGCTTTGTATATCTTCTTTTCCTGTTCTGAGATTGTGAAATTGGTAAATCCTGTTGTTCACCATCGTCTCATTCGCATGGTAGGGTGATGGAATCCATTCCACTCGTTATAATTCTCTTCCATTGAGAATTAGGTCAATGCAAGTTCAGATTTGATTTAATTACTTTATCTTCCAATTGGATAGGATATGACTCTAATTCCAATTATGTTCTTTGAATCAAGCAAGGTAGCATCTTGATAGCTACAAGTGGATCATTGGCACCCTAGTTCCCATCTTTAAATTCATAAGTTTTAATCAACTTTATTCACAATTATTCTCCTTTATTCCAAATTTAAATTTATATCTTTTTCTAGTTCTAGTTCTAGTTATTTTCAGAATACGTGAAAGTTTAGTCTATATGGATTTGACCTCAGTCTTACTGAGTTATTACTACATCGCGACCCTACACTTGGGGTAGTGAACAGTTGGCCATTTGAGTGAACTTACAGTTGCATCATCTTTGAGTGTCCTTATAGCTGCATCGACCTCCTTGAAGGTCAATCTGTATTCGACAATATATGCTGCCATTTAAGGGTCAAATCCCATTGGGCCCCTGCTAGATTGTAGAGTTAGTCCATACCATAAGTTGACCTATGGACTCATATATTTTTCCCCCAACAAATCGTTTATGAAAAGGTACCGGATGTAAATACCTAGCCAAGGAAGTAATAGTTTATAAAATTCTCAAAAAAATATATATATTAAAATTTTGAAACTATTTATCAATTTACAATAAAATAATTTAATAAGTTAATATTTTACTATATTTTTTCGATAATATCATATTTGAAGTTCTTGGAGAAATTTCTCGGAACGAGATTTGTGACCATGGTTGCAGGACAGGTGCCTCACATATACGGTTTGTTACCCGAAGAAATCAATACAAGTTCGTCGCCATTCTACGGTTACATGTAGCCGTACGTGTGATGAACCCGATCCGTCCGAGTGCTGGCCCCTGCTTCGGATGGACCGGGAAACATGCTTTGATTTCACAATCGAATTGAAGGCCACAAAAATAAGAGCCACGATTGCGTGCCTGATGGATGCGTTTGTCTAACGCGGGACGTTGGGTATAAGGTTTACTGGGTGTACTGTTCGGAGTCCTCAACGGTAAATGCACTTGTTCCGTGCAGTGGTACGAAAGGATCGAAGATATACTCGGGCGGAGGCTTGGCACGAAAGGATCCAAGATACTGTAGATGTGGCTTACATTAAATAAATCTAACCAACGAAAACGTGGAAGCCACTGTTACCAAGTTATAGTCCCAAATCAAATTGTTTAAACGATTCGAACGTCTGACCAATAGATAACTCAATAAGCTTTATTATTATCATTGTTATTATTATTATTATGATACATCTTGGTCAGCTTAATTTGAATGGCTTATATGTAAACTAAGCTATTTCTAAATAATTTCGAATTGCCTGCGTATCATCCACGGCAATGTACCAACGTACCAGAAAATTTCTAATATTTTAGGCACCGTCCATCCCTCGGTCCATTGTTTTCTTTGCTTTCCTCACGTTTTCTCCTTCCGGGATGCCCGGACTTCAACTCGGCTCAAGCATATTGTCAGCTCCGACTGAAAGCATGGCAAAATTTATGGAAGCGCTCGGGCCTCTTTGTTTGGGGGTAAGGACCTGAAGTAAAAATAAAATAAAATAGTAATTATTTATGTTGAGGTCAAAATATGGACCACCCTCCACTCAATGATGTGAACTCGGAATGAACCCTGGTACTGTGCAAAAAGGTGAGCAAAGGAGACCCTAGCTTAAAAAGGGGACCCTCCGATGCCTAAGTCAGGCTAGGGAATCTTGGTCTAAGTTATGTAATGTCGAAAGAGGGTGTGTGATCTTGCGTACTTGCTGTAATGGGGTCCCTTTGTATTTATACCTGTGGGTTGGGTGGATCGTGTCCGTCAATCTCGGCATGATTTACTCAATCAGGCGGATATTGCAATCGTGGAGATATCCTCCACCAAATTCGCCAATCCAGGTTGAGCACTTTTCATTTTGTGTTGCATTCTTCATTTATGACTCATCTTTCTGTGTTTTAACTTGTATTGTGCCTCTGCTTATAATCCAACCGAAAGGGTCCCCCGACCTCTCTCCTCTCCAGCAAACCTAAGTAGCAAGAGCTAGAGTGCTCGGCGCAGACCAGCGCATTTGGTTCGAACTCATCAGCAGGGAGAACCTCATATCGTCCAATTTTTATAGACTTCTTCCTCATCCTTTTGCTTTGGGTAAGCGGGGTAAGGGTCATGACTGTCTGATTATCTTTCAGTAGGTTTTGCTTAGATTGATTTTCCTTTCTTTTCAAGCAGGAATGGATGCAGGTGACTCAAAGAAGAGGAGTTTGGTCATAGCGCGCCTTCCAATGAGTGTGGTCCTCGCCGCCAAGCCGAGAACGAAGGTGACGACAAAGAAGAGAAAGACTTCTAGTGTTGAGCCTGCCCCAGCCGAAGCCGAGTCTGCTCTAGCCAAAGATGTATTTTCCTCGGCCGAAGCCATGCTTACCCAGCCCTGACCCCTACCGCCAAAGCGCCAACCCCTGAGGCCCCCGTTAGAGTTGAGCCCATCACCATCTAGATTCCGACTCTTGAGGGGCAGCCCTTCAGGGCTCCACCCCCAATCCCTTCTTACCCCCTAGGATAGGGGAAGAAGTCGTCAGGGAGACTCCTAACGCTGATTACCCCCGTCATGAGGAAGCTTCCGAGGCTCATGCTCACTCTGTTGCCCGCCTCATTGCTGCCGAGGTTGACTTCCTGGCCGGAAGAATCGATGCCTTGGTCGGATATACCGCCACGCCTAAGGATGTTGCTCAAACCTCTATGGCCAGCGGGGTTGGGCGAACAGCCGACCCCACCCCTCTAGAAAATTTCCCCCCTGACTACCACATGGCATTGCTGACCGAGTGGGTAGCCAAGCACGTGCTAGAGTCTAAGATCACTAACACTCTTTCCCATAATTATACCTCGTTCGTGAACGATTACGCCGCAGTTTGCAACCATTCACTGCTTATGCTAGTCGCAGTCAAGGAAAGGGTAAAGGAGATGGATCAGCTCGAGGCAGAAAAGGCCAAGCTCGAAGCGGAGAAGGCCGAGCTTGAGAAGCTTTTGGAAGCTTTAGCTGCCGAGCGGGAGGAATTGAAGAAGGTCGCAAACGAGGGTCGGGCGAGGGAGTTGACGCTCCCAGGCGAGGTCAACCAACTCCAAGCTCGCTTGGATGTAGTTAATCTCGAAATCGTGCATCTATAGGGTGTTGTTGGGTGCCTAGAGGCCTTGGTCGAATGCCCGGAGGCCTATGTCGAGCGTGTAGAGGCGGACAATGCAGAACTCGTGCAGGGCCTCGGGAGGGAGAAGCGCAAAGCTGCCGAGGGGTTGACTCAGTAGAGGACTGTTCTCGAGGCCTGGGCCGTTACGGAGCTGGAAAAATAGCAAAGGGAGCTCGAGGATTTGGCAACCTCGCAAGTTGTTACGGCCGTGGTAGAGTACAATGAGTATTCGGAGAGGTCTGGAGAGTTGGATAAGCTGTATCTTTACGGCTACAACAATGGGTTCGACGCATGCCTTACTGAGGTCTGAAGGCTCCACCCTGCATCAACCTTGATGCTATTGGTGCGAATGAGGCCGAGGAGGCTGACCCAACTCCGACCAATGTGTAGAGCTCAAAAACGCCCTAGCTGTTGCTAAGAATGCCCTCGACGCTCAACCCCCCAGCTTGGCGACTGGTCCCTCTTCTCGTAGGGAATGAGATACTTTCCTTATCTTCTTTTTTTTTTTAAAGAATATTTGTGGATGTTAATTTTTGGATAGATGATGATTTCTTAACCATTTGACCCTTGGTCGAGGGCATGATTTTATGTGTTGATTGCTGACTGATGATTTGTAGATGTTAAGCCCTTAGATGAACCGACCTCTTAAGAGGTCAGCTCTTCTTTTTCGTGAATGAGAGGCAACCCTTAGTCGTTTTGTGAACTTTTGTCATATGATGAGCCGACCTCTTCCTTAAAGGATTAGTTCACCTAAGAGTTTCATCTCTACACATGAGAGATGACCCTTAACGATTCTGTAGATTTTCGTAAATTAACGAGCCAACCCCTTCTTTAAGGGATCGGTTCGTAGAATTCACCTCTACTCATGAGAGATGGCTCTTTGTATACTAGATAAGCTGAACAGGTAGACCATGTAGAAGGAATGATGCTTTTATTAAGAGCCTTAAAAGGCTAGTAGATCTGAGCTATACATTGCTTTTATTGAGGGCCTTAAGTGGCCAGCGGCTTCTTTTTCCACATGGGTAGTAAATCTTCAAGTGCTCGACATTCTAGGGGTGAGGTAGTGGATGCCCTTCCAGGTCTTCCAAATGGTAAGTGTCAGGCATATTCGTTCTGACCACGCAATAAGGCCCTTCCCAGTTCGGTCCGAGTGTCCCGGCTCCAACCTCTGCGTTGTTCTGGAAGACGCGGTGGAGGACCAGGTCACCTGATCGGAACCGCCTCATCTTAACCCTGGAATTGTAGAATCATGGAACTTGTTGATGCCGAGTTGTGACTCGGAGTTTGGAAACATCTCTGACTTCTTCAAGTAAGTAGAGGCTTGCCGCGATCTGCTCGACATTCTGATCCTCCTGTTAGTTCCTGACCCGAGTTATGGGGAGGCCAATCTCACCCGGGACGATTGCCTTCGAGCCGCAAGATAGTGAAAAAGGAGTTTCCCTAGTAGACGACTAGGTTGTGGTCCTGTACGCCAATAGGATAAACGGGACCTCATCTGCCCAGTTCCCATTTGCTTTTTCTAACTTCATCTTGAGGTAGTGCTTGATGACCTTGTTCATGGCTTCCACCTGCCCATTAGACTGTGGATGACGAGGCGAGGAGTATGCATTCGAGATGTTGAGCCCCTTACACATGCCTCTGAATTTGTCGATGTCAAATTACTTCTTGTTGTTGGAGACAAGGGTATGAGGGACTCCGAATCAATAGATAATATTCTTCCAAATGAAGTCAGTCACTTTCTGCTCCGTGATCTTTTCCACCAGCTCGGCCTCAGCCCACTTTTTGAAGTAGTCAAATGCCACGATAGTGAATTTGACCTGTCCCTTCCCAGGGGACAGAGGCCCGATGATGTCGATCCCCCACTGGGTGAATAGCCACGGCCCACTCATAAGGGTCATCTCTTCTGCGAGCTGCCTCAGTATGGCAGCGAATCTCTAGCACTTGTCGCACCTCTAGACATTACTTTTGGAATCTTCTCAAATAGTCGGCTAGAAGTACCCTTGACGAAGTATCTTCTAAACTAGAGCTTGGCTGCCGGAGTGATTTTTACAGATTCCCTCGTGTATCTCTCTGATCATGTATACTTCATCAGGTCGGAGACATTTGAGATAGGGCTGTGAGTGCCCCTTCTTATACAAAGTCCTGTCCAAGATTATGTATCGCGTCACTCTGATTTTCAGGCGCTAAGTCTCCAACCTGTCCTAGGGGATGTCGCCAGTAGTGAGGTATTTGAAGATCGGAGCTATCCAACTCGGAGTTGCCTCTACTGGATTTACCATTTCCTAATAAGCTCGGTCGATACTTGGACTATCCAGAAATTTCACTGGGATAATCTTGGTAATTTTCCCCTCAGTAGCCGGTGCTAGCTTTACAAGGGCGTCAGCCTAAGAGTTCTCTGTCATCCTTGTTTCCTTAGCTTTGTACTCGATAGAGATGTGGTTCGCAACGAGCTGAGAATCGTATTGCACTTCGAGAAGCTGAACCCCCAGACTAGCCTCCAGTCTGAGTCTAGCCAACAGAGCCTCATACTCTTCCTCATTATTGGAAGCCTTGAAGCTGAACCTGATGCCGTACTGATGGTGGTTGAGTCGGGTGCAACTAGGAGGATCCCCACCCCGACGCGCTTAGAATTGGAAAATCCGTCCATAAAAAGAGTCCCTCTGTTCTCTTTATTGTGCTCTGCATCCTTGAGAAGCGGGAGAGCTGGTGGGGTCATGGAGACAGCCTTCGTGCCGTCACCCACAACCTCGGTGCTCGGATAGGTGAACTCTGCTATAAAGTCGGCCACTGCCTGGCCCTTGATTGTAGTCCTCAGACAATATTGGATGTCAAACTCTCTAATTTCTATCCCCCACTCACTTAGTTAACTCGACAACTCAGGCTTCTGATGTGAGACCCGTATCCTAGCCTGTACCGTTCCGTAGGCTTCCACGGTTTCCCTGGTCAAATTTTGACAACCTTTGACCTTTATCCAACATTTGCGCATGATCCTGAGTCGTGTCTTATATTTCAGAGTCAGCTCGATCCAAGACTTGTACCCTTGCGACCGCGCCGTCACCGCGGTTCCGATGCCGCGTCTTGCGTGCCGATGCAATACCCAAGCTAGGAGATGTGGGCCCGCTGTTCACTCCCCAAGTATAGGGTTGTGATGTAGTAATAAACTCGGTGAGACCGAGGTCGAATCCCAAGGGACTGATATCTGTACGTGATCTGAAACTAAGTAGAACTAGAACTAGATTAAGATGAAATCTAAATCGACTGTAATTTGAGGAATAATGATGAAATAATTATCTAAAACTTAAAGAATTCAGGAAAAGGAAACTAGGGTGTCAAAGATCCACTTGTAGTGATCAGGGAGATCTACGGTCGATTTATGAACTCAACTGGACTTCGAGTCCCATCTTCATCCAGTTGGAAGATATAACCTGAAAATCAAATCTGAACGTCTTTTGATCCAGTTTTAAAGAGATAAGATTGAAGTAAATTAGAATGGATTCCATCACAAAACCATGCCCATGAGACAAAGCAAGCAACAGAATTAAACCGATATGCAGTCAATGTGAGAGATGTATGAACGGTAGGAAGGGTGCCGTCATCTAACCATGCCCAGGAGACGATGGTAAACAATAGGGCTTCCTGACTTCACAATCACAAAAAGGAAAAGGAAATACTCACGCCATCGCAGATCTATTGTAATTTCAATCACAACAAACCATTAACAACTAAAAGCATTCCTTAATTATCAACTAAGATCAAATTCATTCAAACATAAATCAGCCTCGTAGGATTCAGTCCCATCATTCCACAAGCTTCTCCTCTTAGCCCTAGCTAAGAGGTTCAGCCCAACATGAATGGGCTGGATCCCTCAAACAAAATAAAATAAAAAGAAAAAGAAAGGAAAAAAACAACTTTACTATCTATCTATCTCTCTGCTCCACGTCCAAGCTTTTTTTTCCTCTCCCCTTTTCTTCCTCTCTCTCTTTTATATTTGTAAGCAGGTCGGTCGACTGGCTCTGGTGGTGAAGAATGCGGAAAATACTTTCTTTACGCAATTGATTCGCAAAAACGCCAGACTACGCACCTCTGTTTAGCAAAACAGCAAGGATGGGTTGCGTTTGAAGTGAATCTGGGACTGAGGACCGTGTGGTCTAGCAATTCCGACTTCTTAGACGGGGTCAGAACCCTTATTACGAAAGTTTGGACGGTCCGGATCACGTCCATGATGTCCGGTTTTGATGCACAACACACCGACTCGCCCGGATTTCTCGGATGCTCAAACAGAGCCTGCGAAGTCTTGCGCTGGGATATTGGTGGGGTCCATGACCGGATTCTAATGAGAAATCCACAGCGTCCATTAGAATCACAACAAAACACAATTCAGATATAGCTGGTTTTGGATTGATTTAGGTGTGGCCCATTGAATTGTAACCCAGCTATCCATTGGATGCATTGGCGCTGTTTCCATTTATACTCGTGCATGGGTCTGAAAAACCACCTTTTTTACGGTCGGTTTGACGTCCTGGGATGAATGGACAATCCAGATGGACCACATGATGAACGACGGTGGGCCAAAGTCTGAGTCGGTGCGGACGCTGCAGAAATGGAAACAACAGTTTCCGTTTTCGTATGAGACTCGTTAGGTCAGCAAGCGCTGACCGACTTGTCCTCTATGGTGCACAGCGAGTGCACCATTTCAGTGCACTCCACTTCAAAAAGTGGGTCCCACCATGATGTCTATGTGTGATCTGTTCCGTCCATCTGTTTTATCACCTCAATTAAGGGTTGAGGCCAACTTTAAAGTATATCCACATATCAGGTGGGCCCCAAATCAGGATTTTAAGGGCTGATCTGTCAGTTTAGTCACTTCCACAGGGATCCAGGAGCTAAAATTCGACGTGTACGGTTCATTTATGGTCTTCAGGCCATCTATGGAGTTTCGAGTCAAACGGATGTTGGAAACCTTGTGATCTTGCACTCTAAGCGTCTTTCGGGCCACTTGAGCTTCAGTTCCTCGATTTTCTTAGATCTATCGTATGCACGTCTATCGATCTTGGTCTCCTGGGGTCTGTCCCTTGCCTTGGCGTCATTAAAGCGTTAATTCCATGCTTTTAGCATCTTTTTTCGGTCCACGCTTATAAATCCACCTTGCAACATAAATATGATTAAAACAGGCCATTAAACAGTATCATGTTCGTAAAATCCGGTAATAACTAGGGTCTAATAAGTAATATTTGACCCTCAACACAACCCCCAACCAGCATCTTGCTAGTCTCGAGCAAAGTATGCGAAAAGTAAGTTGAGAATTACAAGACAATTTCTTTAAACTCGAGTGATTTTTGAAAAAAAAAAACAATCTAGATACTAAAATTCTAAGATTCATGAATGTTGGCAATTATTTTCTCCTGGCCTCATGTGCACGGTAAACTTTATAGTCAAGTTCAAAGTATTAATCTATCAATTAGAACAATTCTAGACATTGAGTTCCATGGGTGTATGGTCTAATCTCAACTTATCATTATTAAAATTCACTTCTCTATTTCAAGATATCATTAGTAACCAACAAGAGAATTCATGACCAAAACTTTCCTCATAAATCATCCTTTCATTCTTATCATCTTTTGATTTTTCCATTAAAAATAACGCTGAGGGGAATCAAATCTTCACTTATAGGGAGCAAACCTATAGTGAAAACCAGTTGCCCATCCCTTTCCGAATGTCAACCTTGGGAAATCGAACCTTCACCTATAGGGAGCAAACCTATGGTGAAGACCATTCGCCCAACCCATTCATGCTTAGGGACTACCAGATTATTCCTTTAATATCGAACTGAGACTTCAATGTGTAAGCGAGATGTGACATGTGAAATCATGACTTAATCAATGTTTGCATTTTCTAATCATGGATTAATAATTCGAATGTAACTGTGAAATCTAACAGATAACTAAATCCACGAGTAGTAAATCACTAACATTTTATATATTATACTTCTCAAATCACGACTATCCTTCAAAATCACTTCGAATTCACAAGAAAGTCTAGAAAAAGTTGAAAATTTTTCACAAATTTCGCTCAAGACCAAGCAAACACTGATTAGGTATCCTAATCTCCCACCCCCAACCAAAAATCTACATTGTCCTCAATGTAAAAGATATGAGCTTGCAATGCACATGAGACAATGAAAGTAAATGAGAAGTGATGGGAAGATAGTACCTGGACGAAGGAATCAAGAAGCTTTTACCAAAGAGATCGCAGCGTGAGAGCGGGTCAGCACAAGAGTAAAGTACTATCCTAAAACAACAGGAAAGCAAACTAACCTAATGGCATAAAACCAACTAACCTAGAACGACATCAAGCAAACTAACCTAGTCCTATGAAAGCAGGGGAAAAACTACTCAGTCATGCCACAAGGTTCTTCTTCCGGCCAGTACCGTGATAAATTTCTCAGTAGGTTTCTCAACAAAATCATCCAAAAGCCTTTTTTTGCAATAGGCTTGGATGCCCTGGAGCATGAATTTTCAGAAAAATTTATGGACCTCAGCATAAGGTTTCCTTTTAATTTCCTCCTTTAATGGTAAGCATTTAGGATCAGGGGAAGAAGGGGCTTCAGAATAAGGGTTCTCTCGGTCAGTGATGACTACCGAGTTATTGTCGTGCAAGGCATCCACTTTGTCTTTTGACATGGGATCGTTTGAATCTGCAACGTGTGCCAAGCAATCATCTGAAGAGTTGAGAAGTTCAGCTGAGTGTGACTTATTTTCCACATTGGTGTTCATGATGATCTGTCCAAGGAATCCATCATCCTTAAAAGTGGATGGAGGTACGCTCTCTTGCTTCAGTCCTGTACAGAAAGATTGAAAATCAATAGGGGAAGCATTTATGTGATCACTCTGTTCATCAAAACTACTCAATCGAGGCATTGAATTGTTAAACATGTACAACTCAGATGGTGACCTCAACTGAGTGGTTTCAAATTCCAGGGTTGTAGCGAGCAACTCGTCCTTCTCCCGAATCACATCATCATTCGATTCAGAGGAGTGGTCCAAACATGTTTCATAAGAGTTAGAAGGATCGGTTGTAAGGGGCTCATCCTCCACTTTTAAATCAGACATGTCAAGTGAAGGGAGTGGCTCATTATGACCGACCACTTCGTGTACAACTTGATCATTGACCTGGACCAAACTTGAAATTGATTCTAGGGGAATTTGAGTTGCACGTTCATAATAGTCATCCCAATATGCATCATTATCTAATTTCGTCCAGTAGTGCACACTTGGGATGGGATCACTTTCCTTGCATTCTATTCCCAGATTGGGTTGAGATTCACATAAACTAACATCTCCCTCATCATTGAAATCTAGTGTATCCTGTGAGTGAAGTATATCATCATCATTATATTTGAAAGACACCCATGTATCTCCACCATTCTTTTGAACAGTCATTAAGATTGACTCATCGGGGAATTGAATCGTATGCTCATTAATATAGTCCAACTCCTCATTCCAAATTTCAGATTTCTTCAAAAGCGAGTGAGGATCACTTTCCTCGCATTGTATTTCTAGATTGGATTGTAGTTGGGATGAGCGAGCTTCCTCTATCCTATCGAGGCGCGAATTGAGTGCTTCCATTGCTTTTCTGATTTCAGCAAGACACTCCATGTTATGCTGAAATGAATTCTCTTGGATCGTTTCCGGTTGGTTCTCAAAGGTAGGGTATCCAAGAGAATAATCATTACAACATGTTGTTGGTTCATCTTAACAGTTTTGATGGTTCCACTGGTTATAGTCATACTGATCATACATGGGAGAATATGATGGTTGATAATAATCCTCATTCCCATAATTATGATCGTATACAGACCTATTAGCCAATGGAGCATAACGTTCTAGTCAGTTCTCAATGTTGGTTCTCGATGGAGAAAAATCTTGACGTATACATTGAATTCCAAAACCCTTAGGCATTCCCCAAAACTGCTTATCCATCTCAGCATAGACACGTACCCAAGCTTCCATGGTGAACCTTAATTCTGATTCTAATCCTAGAAGAAAATAAAAGAAAAATTCCTATAGCAGTACAGAAAGTAAGAGGAGAAGTTAGAAGGATGTTACCAAATTAGAAGTTCCTATGTTAGAATCCTGCAAAAGAAAACAAAACAAGTTAGTTTCTAAATAGAAAATCTAAAATTAGAAATTTTCTAAAGAACAAAGAAGAAGAGTTAGTTTTTAAAAAAAGGAAAAATTTTCTAAAACTAGAAAATAGAAAGTTACTTAAAAGAAGAATCTAAATCTAAAATTAGAAAATAGAAAATTTCTAAAAATGAAAGCCTGGAATTAGAAATTTTCTAAAGAAATAAAACCCTAATTCTAAAAATAGAAATTAAAAAAAGTAGAGAATTTAGAAAGGGATTACCAAATTAGAAGTTTATGTTAAGATCCTACAAAACAGGAAAACAGATTAGTTTATAAAAACAGTAAAAAAATTCTAACCTAAAATTAGAAAATCCTAATCTTAAACTAATCCTAAAACTAGTTAATCTCAGAAAAATGTAACCGTCAATCTCCGGCAACGGCGCCAAAAACTTGTTCACTCCCCAAGTATAGGGTTGTGATGTAGTAATAAACTCGGTGAGACCGAGGTCGAATCCCAAGGGACTGATATCTGTACGTGATCTGAAACTAAGTAGAACTAGAACTAGATTAAGATGAAATCTAAATCGACTGTAATTTGAGGAATAATGATGAAATAATTATCTAAAACTTAAAGAATTTAGGAAAAGGAAACTAGGGTGTCAAGGATCCACTTGTAGTGATCAGGGAGATCTACGATCGATTTATGAACTCAACTGGACTACGAGTCTCATCTTCATCCAATTGGAAGATATAATCTGAAAATCAAATCTGAACGTCTTTTAATCCAGTTTTAAAGAGATAAAATTGAAGTAAATTAGAATGGATTCCATCACAAAATCATGCCCATGAGACAAAGCAAGCAACAAAATTAAACCGATATGCAGTCAATGTGAGGGATGTATGAACGGTAGGAAGGGTGCCGTCATCTAACCATGCCCAGGAGACGATGGTAAATAATAAGGCTTCCTGACTTCACAATCACAAAAACAAAAAGGAAATACTCACGCCATCGCAGATCTATTGTAATTTCAGTCACAACAAACCATTAACAAGTAAAAGCATTCCTTAATTATCAACTAAGATCAAATTCATTCAAACATAAATCAGCCTCGTAGGATTCAGTCCCATCATTCCACAAGCTTCTCCTCTTAGCCCTAGCTAAGAGGTTCAGCCCAACATGAATGGGCTGGATCCCTCAAATAAAATAAAATAAAAAGAAAAAGAAAGGAAAAAAAAAACAACTCTACTATCTATCTATCTCTCTGCTCCACGTCCAAGCTTTTTTTTCCTCTTCCCCTTTCTTCCTCTCTCTCTTTTATATTTGTAAGCAGGTCGGTCGACTGGCTCTGGTGGTGAAGAATGCGAAAAATACTTTCTTTACGCAATTGGTTCGCAAAAAACGCCAGACTACGCACCTCTGTTTAGCAAAACAACAAGGATGGGTTGCGTTTGAAGTGAATCTGGGACTGAGGACGCGTGGTCTAGCAATTCCGACTTTGGACGGGGTCAGAACCCTCATTACGAAAGTTTGGACGGTCCGGATCACGTCCATGATGTCCGGTTTTGATGCACAACACACCGACTTGCCCGAATTTCTCGGACCCTCAAACAGAGCCTGCGAAGTCTTGCACTGGGATTGGTGGGGTCCATGACCGGATTCTAATGAGAAATCCACGCCGTCCATTAGAATCACAACAAAACACAATTCAGATATAGCTAGTTTTGGATTGATTTAGGTGTGGCCCATTGAATTGTAACCCAGCTATCTATTGGATGCATTGGTGCTGTTTCCATTTATACTCGTGCATGGGTCTGAAAAACCACCTTTTTTACGGTCGGTTTGACATCCTGGGATGAATGGATGGTCCAGATGGACCACATGATGAACGACAGTGGGCCAAACTCTGAGTTGGTGCGGACGCTGCAGAAACGGAAACAACAGTTTCCATTTTCGTATGAGACTCGTCAGGTCAGCAAGCGCTGACCGACATGTCCTCTATGGTGCACAGTGAGTGCACCATTTCAGTGCACTCCACCTCAAAAAGTGGGTCCCACCATGATGTCTATGTGTGATCTGTTCCGTCCATCTGTTTTATCACCTCAATTAAGGGTTGAGGCCAACTTTAAAGTATATCCACTTATCAGGTGGGCCCCAAATCAGGATTTTAAGGGCTGATCTGTCAGTTTAGTCACTTCCACAGGGATCCAGGAGCTAAAATTCGATGTGTACGGTTCATTTATGCTCCTCAGGCCATCTATGGAGTTTTGAGTCAAAAGGATGTTGGAAACCTTGTGATCTTGCACTCTGACCATCTTCCGGGCCACTTGAGCTTCAGTTCCTTGGTTTTCTTAGATCTATGGTGTGCACGTCTGTCGATCTTGGTCCCCTGGGGTCTGTCCCTTGCCTTGGCATCATTAAAGCGTTAATTCCATGCTTTTAGCATCTTTTTCGGTCCACGCTTATAAATCTACTTTGCAACATAAATATGATTAAAACAGGCCGTTAAACAATATCATATTCATAAAATCCGGTAATAACTGGGGTCTAATAAGTAATATTTAACCCTCAACACCCGCGATCAGTTCAAGAAAATGCCATGCGTTTGTAATCCCAAGAGAATCTCTAGCAAATGTCAAATCAATCTCATCAATCAATAAAAGTACATAACCCATTAAGTACCCTATCCCATCCCCAAGTACACAACACCATCTTCAAAGTCAATCTTTTTATCCCATCTCTTACACCCCCCATCACTCACCCCATCACTCTCTCTCTTTCAATCTCTCTCTCTCTCTCTCTCTCTCTCTCTCTCTCTCTCTCTCTCTCTCTCATTTTCAAAATCCCTCTCCTAAGCAACCATGGGAGAGGTGGACGTCCATGGGAGAGAGGTCATGTGTGGCCCACCTCCATATCCAACCATCCAATCTCCATCATCCGCCGTCAAAGCCTAAGCCAAGGAGTTGGGCATTCCATTGGACCAAGAAGGTGGCCAATAGGTGGGTGATATTAGGTTTTTTTTTTACCATTGATTTGTATGTGAGGGCCCACTTGTGGTGGGACCCATTTTGATGTATGTTTTGTATATAATGAGGGGCCCATAGTGGCGGGGCCCCTCCCATAACCAAACTCCCTCCCTCTCTCTCTCTCTCTCTCTCTCTCTCTCTCTCTCTCTCTTCGTGTGATGGATTGTGGCCCACCTTGATGCTTGATCTTATCCATGTCATCCATCCAACCCACAACAGCAAGGTGATTGCTGTATTGACACCACCCAAGTCGTGAGCCCCACCATGAGATATGTGTTTTATTTAACCATTCATCCATTTGCATGGGACCTACCCCACACGTGTGATCGTGTGAGGGTGGGGCCCACTAGATGTGTCGTCGCTTATTCTCGGCCGTCCGTCCAGTAGGGCTAGGACAGTAGGCCACATGATGTATGTGTTGTGTCCAGTCGTCCATTTGGACACTGGACGTTTCTGTCCTACTCAGGTGTATTGTATTATATAATATAATATGTATATATTATGTTATATATATATAATATAATATAAATACATACATATTTGTATTGTATGTGTGGGCCACATCACGTGACCCACCACGGTATATATATGTTATATCCTCACCGTCCAAATCTGGACGGTGGGATTTTTCATGATGAATGTGTTTTATACCTGCCATTCAAGGCGGTGGGGCCCTGGCACTCACGTGTGGCATCCGCACCGTCCATCTGAGGATGTGGGATCCACCGTGGTCTAAGTATTTTATCCATGCTTCTGGACCCACCATAATGCATGTGTTGTACCCATAACGCCCATTTGTTTATGGATGTGAGACCCACCGTGATGTATGCCTCCATCCACAGTGGACGGTGTGTGTGACCCACTGTGACACGTGTCTCGCTGGATGGTGGTATCAACCTGATGCAGTGCTGCATCCATCACGTAGACCCCAACGACATGTTTATATTACATTTACACCGTCCATCTATCTTTCTAGATTGTTTTATGGCCAACGGCTATGGGGCCTACATGCCATGTACATGATATCCAGACCGTCCGTCTTACCTAGACGTTGGATGGGAAACACCAAAAAAAACCAGCTTTATTTAGCAGGTGACCACAGGCGTGGACTCGATGAATGGTTTCGTCCATCCATCCAGCTGGGATGGTGGACCCACCGTGTTATTTTCATCCACACCGTCTGGACCAGTTTGGACGGTGCAGGGCGCTCCACCATGATGTATGTACCTTGTACTCGGTCGTCCATCTGCTGGACGGCCAGCAGCTTCAGCTGTCGCAGATGATGCCAGCAAGCTCTGTTGGGTTTGGTCATGGGGCGTGTGTTATATCCAAAACATCCATTCTTTTACCAGATCACGGGTCCACCCTGAATTATATGTGAATTTTATACACCGTCCATGGTGTATGGGTTTTATTCTGACCATCCATCTGTGTGGACCCCACACATGAGGTATGTACTATATCCACACCGTCCAGACAGTGCTGGACGGCGCTAGAATCATTTAGACGATGCTGTGGGGCCCTGACTTTATTTATGTATTTTGACCCACATCGTCCATGTGTTTAGACTGTGTTGGACAATGTTTGGGTAGTGCTATGAGCCTCACAATGTTGTATGTATTTCATCTACGCCGTCCAGCAGCTTAGGATGGCGTTGGACAATGTTTGCACGGTGTTGATCTTCACGGGCAATGTTTGGGCCCGATGTGATAAATTTAAGGCCCATTTGCTGCATATACGTGGCCCACTTGCTATGTATATAGGCCCATGTAATGGGGCCCACCCGATGTGTATTAGGCCCATATCGTGTGGCCCATTGTGGTATGTATTAGGCCCATGTCGCGTGGCCCATTCGATCCATATGAGGCATATGTGCAAGGCTCACCTGTGATGAATATAAGCCCAGGTGCAGGGTCCACCTGTTGTGTATTTGAAGCCTAGGTGATGAGGGGCCAATGTGATATATTTGAGGCCCAGGTGAAGGGCCCACCTGTTATATATTCAAGGCTCGTTGAGATATGTGATTTTGTGATGATGTATGTAACGATGTTTATGTGGGCCACTCCTTGGGAGAAATGTTGGTTAAATATCCACATTGATGGGCAATGATGGTTGAAGGTACTCATTGTGACCTTCCCTTCGGCCCTTTGTTAGGCTGATTCTGATTGTCGTGGTCGATTGTTGATTCCGATTGACGTGACCGATTTGTCGACTCTGATTATCGATCGATCCCGATTGTCGTGGCCGATTGCTGATTCTGATTGACGTGACCGATTTACCGACTCTGATTATTGATTGATCCCGATTGTCATAACTGATTTACCGATTCTGATTATCGATCGATCCGATTGTCGTGACCGATTTACTGATTCTGATTATAATCGATCCGATTGTCATGACCGATTTGCCGATTCTGATTATTGATCGATTCGATTGTCGTGACCGATTTGTCAATTCTGATTATCGATCGATCCCGATTGTCGTGACCGATTTTTTTATTCTGATTATCGATCGATCCAATTGTCGTGACCGATTTGCCGATTCTGATTATCGATCATCCGATTGTTGTGACCAAATTGTCGATTCTGATTATCGATCGATCCTGATTGTCATGGCCGATTGCCAATTTGATTGACGTCACTGATTTGCCGATTCTGATTATCGATTGATCCTGATTGTCATGGCTGATTGCTGATTTCGATTGATGTGACAGATTTACCGATTCTGATTATTGATTGATTTCGATTATCGTAGCCGAATGACGATTCCGATTGACGTGACCGATTTACCGACTTTGATTATCGATCGATCCTAATTGTCGTGACTGATTTGCTGATTCTGTTTATCGATCGATCTCGATTGTCGTAGCTGATCGCCGATCCCAATTGTCGTGATCGATTTGCCGACTCTGATTATTAATCAATCCCGATTGTCGTGACCGATTTTTTGATTCTGATTATCGATCCCAATTATCAAGGCCAAGTATCGAGGCCGACTCCGATTGTCGAGTCCGAGTGTCGATTTCGATTGTCGAGGCGATTGTCGAGACCTATATGGTGTATATGCGACTCGTAGTTGAGGCCCATTGTGATGTATGTTAGGCCCATGTGAAAGGCCCATCGTGATGCGTATTAAGCTCTTGAGTGAGGCTTATGGTGTTGTATATTTGGCCCTTGTGTGAGGTCATGGGTCCGCTATATGTTAGGATCTATGAGGACCATTCCTCGAGGGCAATGTTGGTTAAATGTCCACATTGTCAAGGTCGATTGTCGATGCTGGTTATTGATACCAATTATGAGTATGTGACAGCATAACATCATGATACATGCCCACACACATCATCTACATGTTTATTATGAGATGTGGTTGATCATTGCATATGTCATTAAGCATGTTGTTATGAGACTCCCTGATAGGTGGAGGTTATCTCACATGAGTGCACGGTATGAGCAGGATTGATGCATGACTAGATTGTATGACTCATGCATCTTACATTATGATTACCGTATACCCTAGCGACATCAGCGCCGTAGTCTCCACAGGCATATCATGGATGGCCAGATGGGGCACCGAAAATTTGTTCTAGCATCGGGCTGCCATATATGGCCCTGGGTGAAAATTCCTAAACCCTTTTGGTACCAGAGGATGCCCCAACGTTGAGACCGAGTGGATACATGAGCACCCTAGTGTCGAATACCAGGTGGCCACGTCTCCCATTGTGTCGGGGTCAGTTGGGATGTGGTGTAGCCTTACTTGCCCGAGGGTAGGGGGCATAGCTAGGCTGAGTTTGACCCGCTCGTAAATGGGTCCCCTATCGACGTACCGGATATGTATCGGTGGACTATTAGCTAGGTGGATAATGAGGTTTCTTACTCTCACTTGGACTGTGCTGCTGGAAGAGGGGCAATGCCATTTAGAGTGTACTAAACCCCGGTGATGATCCCAAAGATGAACAATACTTATATGTGGACTTATTGAGAAGGAGTTGCATACTCATTCATTCATTCATTCATTATTCACTCGAGCTGGTGGTGCGCAACTATTTGTTACTTGTACCTTCGCAATGGCCAGGATTTTGGTTGAGGCGCGCAACTAACCTGAGATCAGGAGTTTACCACATTGAGTTTGACTATCCAAATTTAGGTATGTGACTGGTTTGGATAGAAGTCTCTTGTGATGGACCTCATAGCCTGCGATATTACGAACTATCATCCCAACTTCACACTCCAGCATGGTCATTCCATTCGCACTGCATATTCTATTACATTTGCGGCTTATGACATTTTAGGTTACCCGTGTTTCTACATTTATATGGTTTACATATGGCATCTGATATTTGATTCTTTATGACTCCTCATTTATATAGTTGATCTGTAACACGTATTCTGATATTGTTCCTCATTTGTATAGTTGATTTGTATCGCGTATTCTGATATTGTTCCTCATTTGTATAGTTGATCTGTATTACATATTTTAATATGTTTGACTCATGGACTTGTCAGTATTTTCACTTACTCTGATAACATATGATTCATGACCTTGCACCTATTTCGACATTTTATGATTATGTCATTGCGTTGAATACTTGGCACTTACCTTGTGCACACACTTACACCACCCTCTAAGCTTTTTATAAGCTTATGCATGATAGATGCGTGCAGGTGATGTTAGGTTGAAGCAGTGTTAAGCTTGGAGCTTGCAGCGGTCTTCTAGAGCTTGATTTTTTATTTATGTATTTCCCTTTCAGCATTGTACTCAAATGATTATATTAGTGGATATTTGATGATGATGTTGCCTTTGTGAATTAGGTAATCTTATGGTTATGCTTATTACGAGTTAAATGTACAAAAAAAATCCTCCTTGTAGGATCCCATGATTGGAATCTGGCGTATGGACGTTAGGAGCCAAGAATGGGGTACTAAGGAGGCTGTCGGCACCAGATTCGGCGATCGAAATTCTTGTGAATCCAATCTCTGGGTTTGGAGCGTGACAGAAGTTGGTATCAGAGCATAACTTGGGAATACCTAAAGATAATGTCACATATCTGCTGATAGCTACCCTACAGATTGTTGAGAACTTATAATGGTTAGATCCCCGAGTTCAGATAGCTTAGAGATTTTCTGATATAGCTTCCTACCATTGAGATTATAAGGCCGCATAGTATTCCCGTTTTGATCATTTCTGACCCAAGATCTGTGGTTCAGTAAGGGTTACCATTTTGTTAAGGAGGCGTCTTGTGAGCGCAAGGCTAAGTTTAGAGAATGCTATTTCCATTTATTTATAGATTGATTATGCCTTGTATGGTATTGATTAGTATATGTATAAGTCGATGTTCCCTCTTCCCTTGTCTGTTCCGTAAATTTCGAGGATGAAATTTTTATTAGGTGGGGAGAGCTGTGAGACTTATATCCTAGCCCGTACCATTCTGTAGGCTTCTGCGGTTCCCACGGTCGAATTCCGGCAACCTTCAACCTTTATCCGACATTTACGCGCGATCTTGAGTCGTGTCCCGTATTCCAGAGTCGGCTCGACTCGAGACTTGTACCCTTGCGACCACGCCGTCGCCACGGTTCCGACGCCGCGTCTCGTGCACCGATGCGATACCCAAGCCAGGAGATGTGGGCCCGCGATCAGTTCCAGAAAACATCGTGCGTTTGAAATCCCAAGAGAATTTCTACCAAATATGAAATCAATCCCATCAATTAATAAAAGTACAAAACCCATCAAGTTAAGTACCCTATCCCATCCCCAAGTACACAACATCATCCCCAAAGTCAACCTTTCCATCCCATCTTTTACACACCCCATCACTCACCCCATCACTCTCTCTCTTTCAATCTCTCTCTCTCATCTCTCTCTCATTTTCAAAATCCCTCTCCCAAGCAACCATGGGAGAGGTGGACGTCCATGGGAGAGAGGTCATGTGTGGCCCACCTCCCTACCACTATATCTAAACATCCAATCTCCATCATCCACCGTCAAAGCCGAAGCTAAGGAGTTGGGCATTCCATTGGACCAAGAAAGTGGCCAATAATTGGGTGATATTAGGTTTTTTCTTACCATTGATTTGTATGTGAGGGCCCACTTATGGTGGGACCCATTTTGATGTATGTTTTGTATATAATGAGGGGCCCATAGTGGCGGGACCCCTCCCATAGCCGAACTCTTTCTCTCTCTCTCTCTCTCTCTCTCTCTCTTTGTGTAATGGATTATGGCCCACCTTGATGCTTGATCTTATCCATGCCGTCCATCCAACCCACAATAGCAAGGTGATTGCTATATTGACACCACCCAAGTCGTGAGCCCCACCATGAGATATGTGTTTTATTTAACCATTCATCCATTTGTGTGCAACCTACTCCACATGTGTGATATGTGTGAGGGTGGGGCCCACTAGATGTGTCGTCGCTTATTCTTGGCCGTCCGTCCAGTAGGGTTGGGATGGTAGGCCACATGATGTATGTGTTGTGTCCAGTCGTCCATTTGGACGCTGGACATTCTGTCCTACTCAGGTTATTGTATTATATAATATAATATGTATATATTATGTTATATATATATAATATAATTTATATAAATACATACATATCTGTATTGTATGTGTGGGCCACACCACGTGACCCACCATGGTATATATATGTTATATCCTCATCGTCCAAATCTGGACAGTGGGATTTTTCATGATGAATGTGTTTTATACCTGCCATTCAAGGCGGTGGGGCCCTGGCACTCACGTGTGGCATCCGCACCGTCCATCTGAGAATGTGAGATCCACCGTGATCTAAGTATTTTATCCATGCTTCTGGACCCACCATAATGCATGTGTTGTACCCATAATGGATGTGAGACCCACTGTGATGTATGCCTCCATCCACAGTGGACGGTGTGTGTGACCCACTGTGATACGTGTCTCGCTGGACGGTGGTATCAACCTGATGCAGTGCTGCATCCATCACGTGGACCCCAACGACATGTTTATATTACATCTACACCGTCCATCTATCTTTCTAGATCGTTTTATGGCCAACGGCTATGGGGCCCACATGCCACGTACATGATATCTAGACCGTCCATCTTACTTGGACGTTGGATGGGAAACACACAAAAAAACCAGCTTTATTTAGCAGGTGGCCACAGGCGTGGACTCACTTGACAAATGGGTTTCGTCCATCCGTCCAGCTGGGATGGTGGACCCACCATGATATTTTCATCCACACCGTTTGGACCCGTTTGGACGCTGCAGGGCGCTCCACCATGATGTACGTACCTTGTACTTGGTCGTCCATCTGCTGGACGGCCAGCAGCTTCAGCTGTTGTAGATAATGCTAGCAAGCTCTGTTGGTTTGATCATGGGGCGTGTGATATATCCAAAACGTCCATTTGTTTTGCCAGATCATGGGCCCACCCTGAATTATATGTGAATTTTATACATCGTCCATGATGTATGGGTTTTATTCTGACCACCCATCTGTGTGGACCCTACGCATGAGGTATGTGTTATATCCACATTGTCCAGACAGTGCTGGACAGTGCTAGAATCGTTTGGACGATGCTGTGGGGCCCTGCCTTTATGTATGTATTTTAATCCACATCGTCACGGTGTTAGACAATGTTTGGGTAGTGCTATGAGCCTCACAATGTTGTATGTATTTCATCTACGCCGTCCAGCAGTTTAGGACGGCGTTAGACAATGTTTGCATGGTGTTGATCTTCACAGGCAATGTTTGGGCCCAATGTGATAAATTTAAGGCCCATTTGTTGCGTATACGGGGCCCACTTGCTATGTATATTAGACCCATGTAATGGGGCCCACCCGATGTGTATTAGGCCCATATTGTGCGGCCCATTGTGGTATGTATTAGGCCCATGTCGTGTGGCCCATTCGATTCATATGAGGCACATGTGCAATGCCCACCTGTGATGAATATAGGCCCAGGTGCAGGGCCCACCTGTTGTGTATTTAGGGCCCATGTGATGAGGGGCCAATGTGATGTATTTGAGGCCCAGGTGCAGGGCCCACCTGTTGTGTATTTGAGGCCCATGTGATGGGGGGCCAATGTGATGTATTTGAGCCCCAGGTGTAGGGCCCACCTGTTATATATTCAAGACCCGTTGAAATATGTGATTTTGCCATGATGTATGCATTGATGTTTATGTGGGCCACTCCTTGGGAGCAATGTTGGTTAAATGTCCACATTGATGGGCAATGATGGTTGAAGGTCCTCACTGTGACCTTCCCTTAGGCCCTTTGTTAGGCTGATTCTGATTGTCGTGGCCGATTACCGATTCCGATCGACATGACTGATTTGCCGACTCTTATTATCGATCGATCCCGATTGTCGTGGCCGATTACCGATTCTGATTGACGTGATCGATTTGTCGACTCTGATTATCGATCGATCCTAATTGTCGTGACCGATTTTTCGATTATAATTATCGATCGATCCGATTGTCGTGATCGATTTGCCGATTTTGATTATCAATCGATCCAATTGTCGTGACCGATTTGCCGATTCTGATTATCGATCGATCTGATTGTCGTGACCGATTTGCGGATTCTGATTATCGATCGATCCCAATTGTCGTGACCGATTTGCCGATTCTGATTATCGATCGATCCGATTGTAGTGATCGATTTGCTGATTCTGATTATCAATCGATTCGATTGTCGTAACCGATTTGCCGATTATGATTATTGCTCGATCCTGATTATCGTGGCCGATTGCCGATTTCGAATGACATGACTGATTTACCGATTCTGATTATCGATCGATTCTGATTGTCTTGGCCGATTGCCGATTCCAATTGAGATGACCGAGTTTCCAACTCTGATTATCGATCGATCTCAATTGTCGTGACCGATTTGTCGATTCTGATTATCGATTGATCCAATTGTCATAACTGAATTTCTGATTCTGATTATCGATCGATCCCGATTGACTGTATGTTGTCTGTATTAGTGCATAAAACATGGAATAGATTAAGCCAAAACACAGATATAATTCAGGGATAAGTGAATAAAGCAAGCGGAAGACTTATAGAAATATATGTGTACAAGTGTGAATCCCTGAAGTACATACTCAAACCAGGTCGTATGAAAGTGTTACTTATCAAAATTATAAGTATCAAGTTACATCATTTAAATTCCTAAAAAATAATCCCAGCATCTCACGCATCAGACCAAGGCTCGCTAGAACCCGTCTGAAAACTGCATATAAGAGAAAGCAGCCTCATCGTCATCCATCTCCCGCTCTGCCTCAGAAGTCGCATCAACATCTACAACATCAAAACCTAAGACAGAGTCTGGTGGGTGTTTAACACCGCCCCAGAACGTGGGAGTGAGTGATCAACTCAGTGGAACAATAAGGCACTGGTTAACATGTTATCAGTTCAATCAAGAAGTAATGATAAAGCAGAACATTTAAATAAATCCTAAGTACTCTTGTTAATGCAAGGATGTATGCAAAATGATGTGTGCCCTCACGTGTACACCCTCAACGTCTTCATCTTACGTTACACATGACACCACCTCAAAGTGCGCCACATCTACAAAGCACATGCAAATGCGGTGCATGAATATGATTACCAAGTTGTTATTAGTCCATTTCATACAGCAAGATTGGGAAGCTAAAGTACCTTACTCATGTCACCATCCAAATAGTGATCCATTCTAGGGTCGTCAATCCTAGTCGTCTCATACGATCATATATTTGAGGTCGTAGCAAAGGGCTCGTCACGAATCAATGCACGTCTTTCATACCTTTATTACCACAGTTCGGCTCGTCACCTCATTGCGGTATCCAGGTATGCTCGAGGTCACTACAAAGGGCTCGTCACCAATCAATGTAGGCCGACAACACGAATATAGTGTCCCATACCACCATAATCGGCTCACGAGTTTAGTTGCTCACTGGTCACTACGGGGAGGCTCGTCACCCCAGCGTAGGCCGACAGCTCGACCACGGTGTCCCATACCACCATGTCCGGCTCATGAGTCTTAGCGGATCAAGGTACCATGGTTAATAGGATTTCACTAGTAAGTTTGGTACCCTAGATTCAAGCAGTAGCGTCCATACATGGTGAACATACATCGGACAATCAGGTTACTTGATGAACTCGACTAGCACGAGCGCACGTTGGGTTGAACGACATAGAGTGCGCAAACACTCCGCGTGGCCAAACCACTACCTACAACTCTAATCCGACTCGGGTTCGTCTAATACGTCCTACGTGGCGAAAGCAACCTCAGCCACGATCATAAAGCAGATTACCGATTTCCTGGACTAATACATAGTCCTAAACATATTACACTACAACAAATATTCGTATAGAATGTAAAACAGTAATGGAACAACAACTTAAATCAAGTGGTACTCAAGCATCTAAAGAATATCAACTTAACATAAATGTAAGCATAAGTAATGCTTGAATTTAAATAACATGGAATGTAACTAGCAAGAAGAAAATCATGCACATCAATAGGAGTGTTGAGAATCACTTCTCAACGCTCGCAATTAATGTAATAAGTTACACTTTAGATCATTCAGGCATTTCTACAAACACTTAGAATACATGGTACAACATACATGACGTATGTTGAAAAACAAGCACTTGGACAATTCCCTTTATCAAGGAGTTGTCATACACACATCTAGCATGCATACATGACAAATAATCATGACAAACACAAGTGCATATTTTATACGCATATGATACTTTATACATACACGTAGAATACACAAATCTCAATATAACACATGCATATTAGGAACGCAACCTAAACACAACATTTGGCATGTGAAATCTCATCCATAACAAGAATAAATCATTAACTGGCATTGAAAGCCTTGAAAACCATAACCTATACACTTAAAGTCTGCACCTTAAGCAAGGAAAGAAACACCGAACTGATTTAGACGAGTTGTCTTCGTCAACGGCGATAGATTACCCTAAAACAATGATAGAAATGAGATACAACAACACCAAGACTATTCTAAGCTCTAACACAGATTAGGGTTAGGTTAACTTACCCCAAAATGAACTCAGAACCGTCAGAATAACGATTCAAAGTGAAGGTTCAAGGATGAAGAAGAACAGGAAAGAATCTAAGATGATTCACCAACTTCTCTCTCACTTTTTCTCTCTTTTCCACTCTCTTTCCAAGCTAGGGTTAGAGAAAATTCGTATGGAAAAGAGAGCTAGGGTTTAAGGACTATAAATAGGCCTATATTGATGAAAATAACCCCAGGGACAAGGTATACTTAGGTTATAACCAAAACAAGCCTCTCTCGATCTAACGAAGCACTTCTGGTGGGCCTATAACCACGAAAGGTCGGATTTAAGCTCACTGATCATGGATCTAGGTCAGGCTGAGTTTTCGTACCGACCGGCTCTTCAGATCAGCCGTGGCGAACCACACTCAATTCAACGGTCACAGAATCTCGATCAGGTCCACAAGCACAAGGATATGCCTGGGCCACCTTCCCTAATCAGATGGTAAAATTGGGTCAGAATCCAACGGTCAGATAGCTTAAAATCATCACGCAAGCGACACGACTCAGATTTCATAAAAGCTTATTAAATTTCTAACCGTTCTCACACTCTTCACTCCGAACTCAAACAAATCGACCCAGAACATCATATGGACTTGATTTTCGAGTGATGGTCAAGCCCAACTCGGTAACCGCAACAGCCTAAGATCATCGCCATCGGACTTTCGACGCGCGATCCAGGTCCGATCCAGAACTTCCAAAAATTCCCCAGAACAACTGGATTTAGCGATGGATCCCAGATTTCAGAGTAACATAGCGCTAACTAATCTACAAGTTTTGAGTCATGCAGATCTAATTTAAAGTGATTGATGCGAATTTCACAAGTAATCGAGTATAGCGCTAATTACCCCAAAAACAACTACTTAAGGAAAGATTAGCACAAAAATTTCCAAGGTCGTTACACCCATCCCTTCCCTTCCCCACTCCTCTCCTTCATCCCACACCCTAAATCTACAGAAACCACTTTAACCAGCCGAGCCCTAGATCTGTAGAAACCCCTTCAACTAGCTGATCCTTAGATTTGCAGAAAGCCCTTCGACCAACCAAAATGCACTCCCAAAACTTGCTCTCTCAAAAGCATTTCTAGGGTCTCTCTCTCTCTCTCTCTCTCTCTCTCTCTCTCTCTCTCTTCCCCTTCGTTATTGCTGCTTCTGTCTTCTTCTTCTTCCTTCTTCATTGCCTGGCCTGTCTCCCTTCCTCACTCATCTTTTCTTCTTTTGCAGGGAGGTTACTTCCCCAACGTAATCCGATATTATCAAAGATCCCTCTCTGAGGTGTGTTCTTTTATGCAAAATCCGAATATTCCAATTCAAAATTCACAGATGGTTGAGAGGTGTACTGGAAATCCATAGAAACAGAGATCAAATCCCTACTAGAGAAGCTCTTGGACGTCAAGGATGCAATGTCCGCTCCTGCAATCCCCACAACCTCCATCACCCAGAAGCTTACACGTCACAGAGAGATCCTTTGCAAATTCACTTAATGATGCAATATGCAGGTTTGCTTTAGTTGCTTTAGGGTTTTGATTTTGTCTCTAAAATGGGATGGTTTGGACTGACGTACATGTATGTTAAGTGTGACTATATCAGTCATGCACACTGCGTTTGACAAAATGACCGAAAGAAACCATAATTAGAAAAGAAAGGGAGCTCTTCTCTTTCCATTCATTGACTGGTTTTTTTTTTTTTTTTTTGGGTTATTGATATGAATTTGGTTTTCTTTACTATTTTAAGTTGGAATTAAAGCAATTGGATCCTATTATGCTACGATGTTCACTATGTTGTTCTGATCTATCTACCTATCATTTATGAATGCACATTCTCTCCCTCCGTTTTCTTTTTTAAAAAAAAATATTTCCCCAATCTTTACAGGATAGATGTCCTGTTAGAACTGATGATTGAGAACCACTTTTCCCCAAATGATGGTACTCTTGAGGTATGTTATTACACCTTAATTTCTTTCTTAATAAGATAATATATCAAATTCCCCTTTTATTTTATTTTATTGTTTTCTACACATCAACAAGCATATAATATATGTAGGAACTGATGTCTAAAAATACGATTATTACTTGACTCTATCCTTGCTTTAGTTTGAAATTGGCTAGCAATAAGGAATGGGATGAAGGAGCGCAACACAAACATTTTGGAGATAGTTCGTTCTTTGGATCTGCCAAACAATCCTTTAGATGATATTATTAATCAGGTAGCTAGTGGTTTAATGCCTTTAATATAGTTCTTGAGTTTGTTGAATCTATTTGAGGCCTTCTAGAAACAAGATGTGTTTAATTATGTGGAAGCATTGACCTGTTTGGCTATTGCTTATCATTCTTAAAGCTGATGCAATCTTTCTTGTACTAGAGTATTTTGTTATGTTGTATGATTGTGACATTTAGTAGTTTTTGAGGTTCGAGATTCTATCCAATGCGAGTTTAATTTTTGTAAATTAAAAGCATAGTTTGCTGAGACTGTATACATCTGAATTTGCTGCAATTTTGTCATTTTGAACTTGTGTGGAAATGTTTATGTTGTCATTATTTGCTGTCATTTTGTGGAGCTTTATTTTTAAAAGCTTCAATTTATCAACGTTAGTTTGTTTGTCTTATGGATTGTTGTGCTATGCTAGCATTCAAACAACGGACCTCAAGATAACTGAGGAACTTTTCCATTTCCGTATGAGTTGAGTCAGATTGTGAATATTTTCCACCATTTTTTTTGTTTGGTTTCAGCATTGCATTGTTTTGAATGGTACTTGTGTTGGTATGTGCATTTAGGATGTTGGATGGGTAATGACCATCATCCAAATCACTCATAATGAATGAGTGTCATATACATGTCTTTAAGTTTACCAGAGTAAATTTTCCATGAATGCTTCAGCATGTCAAGCTCATGGACTTGACATGGATATGTTTGATGTGGTCTAGGTGCAGAACCATCTGTCCATTCCAATGTTACCAAGATCAACCTCATTCTTTTGACAAAAAAGAAAAAGAAAAAGAAAAAGAAAAAAATAGGCGGCACTAGTTAGCCATGAATTGTCCATCATATGGAAATTTTGATTTCATATGCCTTTTGATGATCACTTTGATTGGGTGATCATCAGCACAAGATTAGTAGCTGCCAAAATGTACGGCCTATATCAAATTTAAGCAATTTGTCATGTCCTTTAATATATCACTATCATTGGATGATCCAACCTAGCTAATGATGAACATCAAAGTTTCAGAGGAAAGCTAATGTTGTATTGGGTTGGTAGTGGGTTTGTTCCATTTGGGGTGGTTGGAGTTGCCAAAATTCACCAGGCAGTTTTTAAATTGAAATTTGTGGTTTTGGAGAAGAAGCATTTGGGGTGGTTATAGAACTGGGTTCTGGAATTTATAGTGATTTTACAGCTGAAATTTGTAGCTCTTGCTTTGAAATTGTAGGGAATATTTGAATTTGGAGGTCTCCTCTTAAGGGTGGATTCTTGAAGACTAGGTGTTGTTTTGGCTTGAGTTCGTGTTCTATTTGAAAGCTTTCAATTTCTATTTTGGTTGTTGGATTTGTGGAAAAATGGCTTGTATGAAGCTAGGATCGAAATTTGATGCATTCCAACGACAAGGGCAGGCATGGTATGGAGCATTCTCTTTTTTCTTTTTCTTTTTTAATTTATTTATTTAATATGTGGAAATCGGTTTTAATTTTGTTGGTTTGCATTCTTCCCTGTTTTGAATTAGTTTCACATGTATTCAATTAGAAAAAGATGGTTTTAGAAGCCTAGACATGGATCTGAGACGAGTGTGTGTACAAGGTAGCTCATGTCGTGTGCATATGAGCTGCCTTGCATGCAAATGTGTGTACAAGGTAGCTCATGTGCATGCTAAGCCTACATGGATCTGAGACAATTTTAGTTGAGCTTTGCTAAGCCTACATGTGTCATGTATACAAGGTAGCTCATGTGCATGCATGCATTTGCCAGTGTGGGATGAGATCCAATCCATTCATTAGAGCACTACCACTGTAGATGTTCTTGCATAAGAATCAGGTTGGTCCTCCTGGTTGAAGCTTTTTTTACTATCCAACTGCTTTGAAAACTGTGGTCCACCTATTGATTGAACCAGATTTGTTTTCATGCAAAAGCATCTACATGGTCAAACCCACTAGAGATGGTTTGGATATTGCACCTGTACACTCTGTTGAGAGTCTTGAGACACAATGTCGTGTGCATGAGCTGCCTTGCATGCAAATGTGGGCTTTGCAAGTCAATCCACAAAATGATTCTCTGTTAAGATTTTATTTTATTTTATTTTATTTTATTTTATTTATTTATTTATTTAAGTCATGATAAAAAAGACACAATTCCATACCTCCATAAATCCTTGGATTTTTAGGTCAAATCCAAATCTTCCCAAGTCAATCCACAAAATGATTCTCTGTCAAGATTAAAAAAAAAAAGTTATGCCCTTGCAGCCATTGTATTAAATTGTAACGCCCTGAAATTCGGGGGTCGAGCATAACTCAGCTCCCGAGTTCCAAAACATCACTTATGCAACATATTTAATGATGAATGTATGTTGACTGTATTAGTGCATAAAACATGGAATAGATTAAGCCAAAACACAGATATGATTCAGGGATAAGTGAATAAAGCAAGCGGAAGACTTATAGTAAAATATGTGTACAAGTGTAAATTCCTGAATTACATATACAATCAGATCGTGTAAAAGTGTTATTTAACAAAATTATAAGTATCAAATTACATCATTTCAGTCTCCAGAAATATCCCAGAAATCCCACGCATCAGACCGAGGCTCGCTAGAACCCGTCTGAAAACTGCATATAGGAGAAGGCAGCCTCGTCGTCATCCAGCTCCCGCTCTGCCTCAGACGTCGCATCCACATCTGCAACATCAGGGCCTAAGACAGAGTCTGGTGGGTGTGTAACACCACCCCAGAAACGTGGGAGTGAGTGATCAACTCAGTGGAACAATAAGGCACTGGTTAACATGTTATCAGTTCAATCAAACAGTAATGATAAAGCAGGATAAGTAATTAAATCCCAAGTACTCTTGTTAATGCAATGATGAATGCAATATGATGCGTGCCCTCACGCGTACACCCTCAGCATCTTCATCTTACGTTACGCATGACATCGCCTCAAAGTGCGCCACATCTACAAAGCACATGCAAATGCGGTGCATGGATATGATTACCAAGTTGTTATTAGTCCATTTCACACAACAGGATTGGGAAGCTAAGATACCTTCCTCATATCACCATCCAAACAGTGATCCATACTAGGGTCGTCAATCCTAGATATCTCATACGATCATATAGTTGAGGTCGTAGCAAAAGGGCTCGTCACCAATCAATGCACGCCTTTCATGCCCTTACTACCACAGATCGGCTCGTCACCTCCTTGCGGTATCCAGGTATGCTCGAGGTCACTACAAAGGGCTCGTCACCAATCAATGTAGGCCGACAGCATGAATATAGTGTCTCATACCACCATAATCGGCTCACGAGTTAAGTTGCTCACTGGTCACTACGGGGAGGCTCGTCACCCCAGCGTAGGCCGACAGCTCGACCACGGTGTCCCATACCACCATGTCCGGCTCATGAGTCTTAGCGGATCAGGTACCATGGTTATTAGGATTTCACTGGTAAGTTCGGTACCCTAGATTCAAGCAGTAGCGTCCATACATGGTTAACATACATCGGACAATCGGGTTACTTGACGAACTCGACTAGCACGAGCGCACGTTGAATTGAACGACATAGAGTGCGCAAACACTCCGCGTGGCCAAACCACTGCCGCCAACTCTAATACGGCTCGGGTTCGTCTAATACGTCCTATGTGGCGAAAGCAATCTCAACCACGAATATAGAGTCAATTACCGATCTCCTGGACTAAGGCATAGTCCCAAATATCCTACACTACTACAGATATTCATATGGAATGTAAAACAGTAATGGAACAATAACTCAAATCATGGCACAAACACATCTGAAGAATATCAACTTAACATAAATGTAAGCATAGGAGATGCTTGAATTTAAATAACTTGGAATGTAACTGCATAAAGGAAAACATGCGCATTAATAGGAGTATTGAGAATCACTTCTCAACGCCCACAATTAGTGTAATAAGTTACACTTAGATCATTCATGCATTTCTACAAACACTTAGCATACGTGGAACAACATACATGACGTATGTTGAAATACATGCACTTAGACAATTCCTTTTACCAAGGAGTTGTCATACATGCATCTAGCATACATACATGACAAATAATCATGGCAAACACAAGTGCATATTTTATACGTATACGGTACTTTATAAATACACTTAGAATACACAAATCTCAATATAGCACATGCATGTCAGGAAAGCAATGTAAACACAACATTTGGCATGTGAAATCTCATCCATAACAAGAATAAATCACTAACTGGGATTGAAAGCCTTGAAAACCATAACCTATACACTTAAAGTCCACACCTTAAGCGAAGAAAGAACCGCCGAGCTGATTTAGACGAGTTGTTTTCGTCAACGGCGCTAGAATACCCTAAAATAAGGATAGAAATGAGATACAACAACACCAAGTCTAGTCTAAGCTCTAACACAGGTTAGGGTTAGGTTAACTTACCCCAAAGGAACTCAGAATTATCAGAGGAACGATTCAAAGTGAAGGTTCGAAGATGAAGAAGAACAAGGAAGAATCAAGATGAATCACCAATCAATCTCTCTCACTAACTCTCTCTTTTCCACTCTCTTTCCAAGCTAGGGTTAGAGAAAATTCGTATGGAAATGAGAGCTAGGGTTTAAGGACTATATATAGGCCTTAAAATGATGGAAATAACCCCAGGGTCAAGGTATACTTAGGTTATAACCAAAGTAAGCCTTTCTCGATCCAACGAAGCACTTCTGGTGGGCCTATAACCACGAAAGGTCTGACTTAAGCTCATTGACCATGGATCTAGGTCAAGCTGAGATTTCATACCGACCGGCTCTTCAGATCAGCCGTGGCGGACCACAGTCAATTCAACGGTCACGGAAACTCGATCAGGTCCACAAGCACTAGGATATGCCTAGGCCAACCATCCTGATCAGAGGGTGAAATTGGGTCAGAATCCAACGGTCAGAATGCTTAAAATCATCGCGCAAGCGACACGACTCAGATTTCAATAAAAGCTTAATAAATTCCAACCGTTCTCACACTCTTCACTCCGAGCTCAATCAAATCGACCCAGAACATCAGATCGACTTGATTTTCGAGGTGAAGATCAAGCCCAACTCGGTGACCGCAACAGCCTATGATCATCGCTATTGGACTTTCGACGCACGGTCCAGATCCGATCTAGATCTTCCAAAAATTCCCCAGAACAACTGGATTTAGCGATGGATCCCAGATTTCAGAGTAACGTAGCGCTCACTAATCTACACGTTTAGAGCCATGCAGATACAATTTAAAGTGATTGATGCGGATTTCACAAGCAATCGAGTAAAGCGCTAATTACCCCGAAACAACTACTTAAGGAAAGATAAGCACAAAAATCCCAAGGTCGTTACATAAATGCTCCTCAAATCCATGGCTTCATTACCAAACAGTGGATTTCCTTATTTTTTTCCTTGTACTGATTGATTTAATATGGATTTCCTTCATCCTGCAAATCAATCATCTATCACTATGGATTGGAAATTTCTTAGTAGCTTATAAGGTTTCTTGATGTGGAATGATTTGTAAAAGTTTGCCATTGCAGTGTGAATTTGTCATTGCTTGAAATTTGAATCTCCAGTGCTTTAGATGAAAAATGCTATGAAAGTAATCTTTTGTTTTGCTCATTCTTCTATTCTGAGGTCGGCACCATTTTCTAGTAGGTACTAAAAGATGGCTGATGCTGAGGATATTCCAATCTGGGGTACTTTTTATCCATGAGGTCCATTGTTCAATGGTTTTGGGATCACTGAAGCATGTGCCCCACCTATGCAAACTGAACATATTGTACAAGCTCTCAGCTTAAGCATTGTATAATACCTCCTAGTTAAACCAATGACCAGGAGATTCCTCAACATGATATGCTCTATTGCCCTGATTTGATAGTTCAAAAGGATGAAGAGGTAGGTGGAAATGTTTCTAATAGAGTTAAAGAGTTGGGTGGGTGGGTGAGGAGGAGGTGTGCCTCTATAGTGTTGGGGTTGCATGCTAATGAAACATGTAGGTAGATTTTTTGTTCTACTATAGGTCAGTGGTAGAGCTCTGTAGCCATTTTCTCTAGATAGTTACAATAGCTCGATGGAGGTAATGTTATCTTATCTTGCCATGTTTTATTTGTTTGATCAATTTGTCACTTTCTTTTCGATTTGCAAACAAGGCGGGTTGCATCGGGCGACATGGTTGAGAAGACTGTTGAGAGGAGGCTGAAGAGGATGATCAAGAACAGGGAGTCTGCTGCTCGATCAAGGGCCAGGAAGCAGGTGGCTTGTAAAATCAGGTTGCTTGTTTTGAAAACCAGTTACTTCCATTTTCTTTTTTTTAAGACTGAGAATTTATTCCTCATTGTGGCAGGCGTACATGAACAAGCTGGAGAACAAGGTTTCACGTCTGGAAGAAGAGAATGAAAGGCTCAAGAAGTAAAAGGTGTTTGCGTATGATGAGAAGGATGTTAACTATAGATAGACAAGGTATATATGCTACTCTGAGATCTCATTTCCAGTTATTTAGTTCTTGAATTGTCTAAGCTCTTTTACTTCTTGAATTGTTTCGTTGTTCACATCATTTGATGTTTTTTTCTTTTTAATTATATTGATGTACTTTATAATGTTTTTTTGTCCTTCTCTTGTGTAATATATTTGTGCTCTGGGTTTTTATTTCGAAGTTTTTTAGCTCATGGGTTTTCTTATTTTCTTTTTCTTTTTCCTTTTTTATGGAGCTTTTTTCCTATTTGTTTTCATTAATTGAATTGTTAATCCTCAATTCGCTATGTTGTATTGATGGGTTTCTTCCTTCTATGCATTTTATGATTTGTTCTTCTGTAATGATGGTTTTTAGCTCGTGGTTTTTCTTTTGAAACTAATTACCATTCTCAGTCTTTTGAACCCTTTCCATTGCCAGACTCAGTCACCAATAGATGCAGAATAGTGGAAGAAGTATATATGGAAGTTTCTTGTGGTTTGAATGGATTTGAAGGCCTGGAAGTGTTGTCTAGATGATACTAACTGTTGCTTTGTTTGCATTGTCTACTTTGTGTAGTGTGACTTGCATCCTAAAATGGGCCACGTATAATCAGAATCCTTCCTGTCCTTAGTGCAAGCATCTGTTTCAGTTTCTCAGTGTTCATCGATCACCAGATGGAAGGTATATGATGGCCCTATTTGTTAAGTAAAAATGGAAACTATAGCTATAACACATTATACTTGTTACAGAAACAGGCAGGGGCCAAATGCACCTCATTTACTAGCCAATTGAATTCATTTATCAATCCAACCAGAACTGGACAATTGAATACCACCTCATGGATGGGCCTAAGCTAAAAAAATTGCAGTAATCAGGAATATTTTAACCATTCCATCTGTATACCCTTTTTTCCCTTATGAGTCATGATCGAAATGGCTTCTCAACCCTCAAAAAGGGTGAATGATGGGATGTGTATAAACTTCTAGAGTTTTAGTTTGTGCCTCATCCAAGACGTGGCCTAGTGATTGGGCAGTCTTGGTCAATCGCCATGTGCACCAATCCACGGTTTGTAGGATTGGTGTTGATTTACTGAATAGTACCTGATATTTACAAACTCCTAAACTGAATTGAGATATTCCGATCCTGGTTGTACAGTATTCATGATTACATGTTCGAGGAGAGTGTTTGTCTGCTCATTAGAGCCACTTGGTTTGTGTCTTTACCATTGGAGGCTCAGGAAGAATCCTCATATGAACAAGAAGCTATCTATCAGTATGAGGATGAGGAGGATGATGATCTGGATGATGAAGCTTTCTTTGACAGCTCCTCAAGCCTTCATATCGGTAACTGTAGGTGTTTTATACCTCTTTAGTATGTGGATGACGATCTGGATGAATTTTGCCCCTTTTTTTAGCAATTAATTAATTGAATGAAGGATTGTAATTGATTCATTATTGAATGAATGATTGTAATTGAATGAATGAATGATTACGCAGGTGGTAATTGAATGAATGAATGAATGATTATAATTTTTTTAAATGTAGGCAATAGCTACGGATATTGACCGTAGCTGAGAATCTGACAACCGTAGCTATTATTATATCCAGCATATTGCTACAAATCCAACACTACTTTTAGCTACAAATACTATCTGTAGTTGTATGTACTTTTCGCTATAGAAATAATTGCTATGGATTATATCTGTAGCTATTGTAATCCATGGCTATGGATTAAATCCGTAGCCATAGGTTTTAGACCTATTGTTATGGCACCTACGACTACGGTCGTGTTACAGACTAAAACCGTAGCCATAAGCCTTTAACTACGGCTTTTATCCATAGCCTTTGCCCAGTTTTCTGGTAGTGATACATCGATAAATTCGTCCAGAGATATATGTGGTAGCTGGACGTATTTTGTCCTCATATCAATGATATCGTTTAAGCATTGAGGACAACGACTGCACGGGTCGATCATATCGAGATGTGTATCGATAAAATCGACAAAGTAAGAAAACTTAGAGAATTTTCTGATTTTTGAACAAGTTTTCTTAACTTAAAAACCCTATGATGTTTTAGTTTGTTTTAAGAGTTTTATATACCTGGTGTTTTGGGTCATGGGATGTGAGGCTTAGATTTACCTGTGGCGAACTTGCACACATCCGGTTGAGGCAGATGCTTTGAATTGATCTTCCTATGCGGCTTTGCAGTCTAGCTGACTCAACACTCACGCTAATTGACAAACCAGGGCACTTTCAATCTCCCTCTTTGTCAATTACGAAACAAAATACCAAAACACCCTAGACCAGCTTCTATATTGACATCCTAAATTGTGTGTACATGTTCTTTACACAATTGTACAATGCTAACAATGTCACAACACAGCCAGAAGCTGCTCCCCCTATCTGCAAACTCCCCCTCACTTGGTGCAGCTACTCCCCCTAACACCTGCAGCACCATTCAAGCAGATATACAATTTTTCATTCGGGGTGTTTGAACTCTTCTCCCCCTTTTTGTCAGTCATTGACAAAGATATAGTAGTTAATATTGACTGAAGTTTAAAGACATGTGGGAGAACATCATTCAATAAGCATGCATATATAGATGTGTAATAGTTAAATCAATTTAAGCAGACATCATTTTTAGAAACTATGGATGCATATCAGATCAAATATAACAGTGATAAACTCAGAGAAAATAATCATGAAAATCACAGGTATTCCATATCAGACACCAGATAAATCAGGGGGTCATAAAACATAACTATGGCAATAAAAATGAGAATTAGGATTAGCTATATTCAAAATATCTAAAATATAAATTGCCCAAGTTTGGCAGTAGTTTAACATTCATCCCAACAAAATTATTAAGCCCATCCATGGGCAGTCACAATCAGCCATTAGTTTTTAGCCCATCCATGGGCACCCAGAAGTAACTAGCAGTAGCAAACCCACAAGGGGTATACACAACAAAATAAATTCCGTCAAACTGTTAAAAGGGCTATCACATTCACTCATAAGAGCATAGAGCATCAAAAAGATACTTATGCTCATATGCAGAGATAAGTATGGGTGAATGTGATAGCGGTCAGAGTCCCGTACTACGGCGGAGGAGCAGAGGTAGATGGGTCGTATCGTCTTGATGACAGGTGATGATCTCGACCAATTGTTGTACTGTCTGCTACACTCCTTGGACCAGCCGTTCCAAGACGGTAAGCCTTTCGTGCACCGAGTGGACATCCCTCTGAATTGCACCAATTCGATCCTGGTGGAACTTAAATCATTTAGCATTCTCAAGAGCTGATGTCAATGGTGCTTGATGCGGTCCAAAAGCTTCTTCTCCAGCCGTCTTAGTCTCTTCCATGGGAGCGTCACCTGCCCCACTTTCCCTCTCTACTTGTATGCCTTCCTCAGGTGAATCCTCAGGGTATTTATGAAATTTCAAATCCATCCTTCGAATATTACTTTTGTTGAAGGTTTGGAGAGGAAGTACAGGATCACTTGTAGTTGGAAAGGCTATGGCATTGCAAATTGTATGTATGATCCAGGGATATGGTAAGTGAACATCCCTAGCCGTATGAAAAGCATAAACCAACTGATGCACGATGAGGGTAGGCAGACAAATCTTGATCCCAGAGGCGATCGAATAAATTATCGCAGTCATGAAGCCCGTGAGATCTGCCTTGTTGGAACCCCTAGAGTAGATGTTTGAGGCAAGGATACAATGTAAGACCCGGTAGCATGGTTACATGAATTTGGCTTTTAGGGCATTTCCTTGGTGCCACTGGACATCACGATCATGACAGAGGAATTTGGTGACCTTGGACCGAACCTCAATATTTTCCATGTCCATATCTGGGAGTCCTACAGGTGATAGAGTAAGATTAAAAATTTCTGCAATAGACTCAGGAGAGATCTGCAAATCATCACCATCGACGGTCACAATGATGGACGGAGGGTCAGATATCAGAGAATGATAGGTGGCAAAGAAATTATAGGTTCGTTTAAGTTGATATGGTCCCCTAAAGTTGAGAACTAGTTACCAATCTATGGCAGCAAATAGTGGTTCCAGATTATATGGAATCATACAACTTTTGTCGACTTTTCTCTCAGGAATAACCTTTCTCCCAGTGAACTTCGCCAAGACCGGATTTGCTTTTACCGGTGGAGGTGCTGGTGCCTCGGACTGGGACCCACCGTGCGATCTAGTGCGCTTCCTTGTAGGGGTCCCATGTTCCGAGGCCCTTATCCTTTCTTTTGGAGTAAGCACTTTTTGTCGGGCGGATCTCGAAGACTCACTCGGTCTAGATGCTTTTCCTTTGTCTCTTCCCATGTGGACAAAAAGAGGGTTTGAAGGATTTTTAGGAAAGAGGACAAAAAATCAACAGAAATGGAAATACCCAAAAGAAGGATGGACTCTTGATGTATAGAGAGATATTACCAGATTTGTGGGACATTTGGGGCTGCCTGATGAGGGTCCGAGCGATCCGGTCGAGAGAATCGAGAAGGGAAGAAGAAAGGAGAACTCTGAGACAAAAATCCCTTTTTCGTGCTCTACTGCCTTATATCGGGCAGCATCTGTCGATATCATCGATCCTTGTTTCGATGATATCGATAGACCCTGATCGATTTTGTCGGCCCTGTCTTCGATATCATTCTCGATCGCATGACTTTTCTTATTCCAAGGAGTCGTCGAAGGTATCGACCCTTGATCGATTAATCGATAATGACTTGTTTGGAGACATATCGACTCTGAATATTTCTCATTCTTCCACAGTTTGACAGACATCAAAGTATAGAATTTTATCCTTGAATTTACAATATACACACCAAAATATTGTATAGGTTTTGTACAACTCAAAATTATAAACATCACAATGTTTATGCACAAAAAGATTCAGATGTAACATTTTGAAGCTCAACAGAATTTCATCATTTTAACACATATCCAGATCTTGATGCATAATCTGAACTAGTTCTTCCTTACCCATTTCATGGCAGAGTTTTTAACTGTGATGGATTTAATTTTAGTTTTCAGTTCATCCACTTGATTAAATAACTCTTTCATGTTGTTAGTCATTTCGGGTGGTGACGGAAGTGTATTTTTCTATCTTCCATGTTCCTAGGTGAACTCTTGAAATTCTGCATTTCTCTGGTTGGTTTGAATTTATCAATATGATTCTGACCAGAGATGTGTTGAGTCCTCCTAGGGGTCATGCATTCGACGTTATAGTGACCTGAGTCACCACACAAATGACACACTGGAGTAGCCTTAGTTTTGCTTCCTAAAGTAGCTTATTTTTCAGTTATTGGTGCTGCATTTCCAGATTTTAACTTAAATTTTTCATATCCTAAGCCGCTCTTGTCTTTTCCAGGCCTTCCCATACCTAATAGTTTTTCTAGCTTTTCACCACTCTGGGAAAACTTATAGTTTATCTTAGCCATTTTTCTGGATTCTTCTAGATCAAACAGGAGTGTATGATTCTCATTTTGAAGAAGCATATTCTTATCTTTGAGTAGCTCAAGCTGTTTGTTCAATTTTTTAGATTCAGAGTTTAAGAAAATATTCACGTTTTCTAACCTATTATTATCTGAATGATATTGCTGTAGATCCTTCATTAGATGTGTGTTGATTTTCCAGTGTTTTATCTAAATCTTTCTACAGCAACTTACTTTTATTTTCCATTATTTTGAGTCTTTTAAGGATATTTATGCTATGAATGTAGAGTTGATTATAAGCATCTTGCAGTTTATCCATTTCTTCCTCTTCTTCTTCTCTAGTTTCCTCATTATCAAACGGAAATGATTTAGTGACTTGCAGATTCTCAGTTGCAATGGGAATGATTGGAGTAGTGGAGACCATAAGAATTTTCAAGGATTTCTGGTCTCCATCACTCTCTGAGTCACTAGATTCTGAGTTTGACTCTTCTATATTATCCCATGTGGCAGCCATCGCCTTGCCCTTGGTTTTTCTGTTTGGGCATTCAGTAGATAGGTGTCCATACTTATGACAGGTATAACATTGTGGTTCTTTGGTCTTTCTACCAAATTTGTCTGCCGAAGGTTTGTTGTCCACCATCTTCCTCTGGAAGGACGACCACGATTCTTTTAAAATAATTTCCTAAATCGTTGTGCCAGCAAAGCCACTTCCTCATCTTTATCTTCCTTTTCACTTCCACTGTCCTCATTCATTGTTTTCTTTGAAGTTTTTAGGACAGTTGTTTTGGATTTTGGGATCTGTTTGAAGTGTAGTTCAAAAGTTTGTAGGGAACCTACTAGTTCTTCTACTTTCATTTCATTAGTATTCCTACACTCTTCAATGGTTATTACTTTGGGATTAAACCGTTCTGGCAGTGATCTCAGTATTTTCCTACAGATTTTAGGAACTTAAACTTTTTCTCCCAATCCACCCATGGAGTTGCAAATGATATTCAACTTTGTGAAAAACTCCTTAAAGGTCTCATGCTCTTCCATTCTGAGACTTTCAAATTGTGAAGTAAGGAGTTGTAGTTTGGATCTCTTCATAGTGCTTGTGCCTTCATGGGTTGTTTCCAATAGATCTCATGCTTCTTTGGATGTCCCACACATACTTATTTGATTGAATATATCTTGGGACACAACACAGTAGATGACGTTCATAGCTTTAGCTTCAGCTGCCTGTTTTTCTTTATCGAACGTCATCCACTTTTCTTTGGGTTTGGGTTTTGTGATGGTTGTGCCATTATCAAGTACAATTTGTTCAGTTAGTGGCACATATCCACTTTCAACTATCTCCCAAACATCATAATCCAAAGATCTCAGAAAGTAGTGCATCCTAACCTTCCAGTTTGCGTAATTTGAGCCATAAAAAATTAGAGGCCTGGTGACTGATGAGCCCTCTCCTTTGGCCATATTCCCAACTTCAGTCAAGATCACTCTCTAGGCCGTGAAGCCCTTAAAGAGTGACCTTCTTTGATACCAATTGAAATTGCAGTAAAGACTGCTTTAGTTGAAGTAGGAATATGTCAATATGTCCTAGAGGGGGGTGAATAGGACTTTTTAAAGTTTTATGGTTTATTTAAAATCCTATTACACTAATCTTAACTACAGGCACATATTGGGATAACTCAAGGATAACTCTACTAGCTTCCAAGCCTAATAGAGGATCCAATCACAAACTATTTAAGAAGTAAACTATATGCAAACTAGTTTATGATGGATATGACTGTGTAAGTGCATGAGGTGTGATCACAGATATTCAGATATGAAAATATTAAAGTAAATCATACAAACAAAAGAATAACAATCTCAAACACAATCATTTTTATAGTGGTTCGACTACTTGTCTACTCCACTCCCGGTAACCGCACTTAACCCTTGAGTGTGCCGGATTTCACTAAGAAGGTTTCACAGTGATTCACCTCAAATCTAAGGTTTTAAATCAGGTTCACCTTTAACCTTTACAACCTACACTGAGGCTGACTGTTTATGTACCCTGAGTAAGGGTCAACACATAGCACCTGGTTTTAAGCACACTGGCCAAGGATCCACACAAAGAACCTCTTTATATGCTCCCACGAGTAAGGGTCAACAAAACGCACCTAGTTTTAGGCACACTGGCTAAGGATCCACACAAGGAATGTTTATTTATGCTCCCACGAGCAAGGGTCAACACAACGCACCCGGTTTTAGGCACACTAGCCAAGGATCCACACAAGGACCTAACTGTTTATGCTCTCCACAGAGCAAGGGTTAACACAATGCACCCACCGCGTACACTTCCACCGAAGGCCTCCTACGAGGGCTTGCAAGGGTGAGAAACACCTTAGACCCAATTCTAAAAAGGAATGATCACAAGTGTCTTCTGGACTGTAATAACTTACAAATAAGTGGATGAGTCCCATTTAGCACGTTGATGAAGATCTTCTCCTTGTTGATAAAGAATCTTCTGCTTGGATCCACAACATAGATGATGTACCAATACACGACTTCGGGTTGGGTCAAGGTCAAGACGGAATCCTACTCTATTAAAAGTTTTTCTATAAGGAAGATAGAGTGATTCCAGTCATATATGCATTCAAGGCATCCCAGTTTAATGATTTGCCATTAAGGTAGTAGCTGGAGTATCCTTGAATGCGGAAATTCATTCCCAAATCCACTCTATTGTATATCAATGATGAGAATGGATTGGAGGATGAACTCCCATGAGAGAAAGGGCTTTGGATATATGATCTAAGGTAAAACACTCAAAAGCACTCTCTTCTTTCTCTACCAGTAACAATAGACAAGTTCTCTTTATATAGGCAAAAGGTTCCAATGGATATAAAATGATTACATTTATGACAGAGTTCGATATCATCGAGCATGGTCGCTATCATCGAGCGTATACTCTCGATTGCATCGACTTGCCGTTCGATGACACAAACTCAAATGTTATACGCTTTTGAACCCTTTTGCCAACTGGTCGATGGAATCGAAACACATGTCATGTCATCGGATTTCGAACTCCGATATCACAGATGAGAGGTTCAATTCATCGATACTTTGAAAAATGAGAGAGACTTGCTATGAAATATTTCAGGTTTACAAGGATGATCGAGGGACCTTCGAGATCTTGGAATTTGAATGTTGATGATATCGATAGATGTGTCGAGGCATCGATAAATCCAGGAGATTTTTGTTTAAGCTTGCTGGACAGTTTCTGTCCCTATTCGATGCCATCGAAAATGTACCAATATCATCGATATTTGAATATCAATTCTATCGAGTGACTTTTGATCATAGATAATCTATCCTGAAATAATTGCTGGAAGACTATGCGCCCATGATCGATAACATCGTCGGCCTTCCGATATCATCGAGATTTGAATTTCGATGGTATCGAGAGGGGCTTCGATATATCGATGCACATGTGATTTTCTTAAGTAAAAAAAGGGGCACTAGAGATCTGTCTATCGATATATCGAGTCACCTTCGATGGACTCGAGATTCAAATATCGATGATATCGATAAGTATATTGATACATCGATAAATCCGTCCAGAGGTATATGTGGTTGCTGGACGTATTTTGTCCTGATATCGATGATATCGTTTAAGCATCGAGGACATCATAGCACAGGTCGATCATATCGACATGTGTATCGATAAAATCAATAAAGCAAGAAAACTTAGAGAATTTTTTGATTTTTTGAAAAAGTTTTCTTAACATAAAAACCCTATGATGTTCTAGTTTGTTTTAAGGGTTTTATATACCTGATGTTTTAGGTCATGGGATGTGAGGCTTAGATTTACCTATGGCGAGCTTGCACACATCCGGTTGAGGCAGACACTTTGAATTGATCTTCCTATGAGGCTATGCAGTCTAGCTGACTCAACACTCACGCTAATTGACAAACCAGGGCACTTTCAGTATAGACGTAGCCTCTGAGCTGAGACGACCAGGCAACGTGCTAACTTCTCCATACTCGGATATTTGGTCTTAGCGGGTACCATCGCTTTGCTCACATAGTAGATGGGATGCTGTTCACACCCCAAACTCGAAAACCGGGCTCACAAAATTCCCGATCACTGAATCTGGTGCCAACAACCTCCATAGTACCCCATTCTCGGCTCCCACCGTCTATACGCCAGATTCCGATCCTGGGATCCTACAAGGAGGATTTTTCAATGTACATTTACTCGTAATAAGCATAACTGCAAGTTTACCCAAATCACAAAGGCAACATCATCATCACATATCCACTAATATAAACATTTGAATACAATGCTGAAAGGAAAATACATATATTAAAAATCAAAGCTCCAGAAGATAACTGTACACTCTATGCTCAACGCTGCTGCAATCTAATGCCACTTATATGCATTTATCATGCATAAGCTTATAGAAAACTTAGATGGTGGTGTAAGTGTGTGAGTAGTATATGCGTGCTCAGAATATAATATCAGAGTAAACGAAGATACTGGTAAGTCCACGAACCATACAATATCAGAGTAAGCAAAAATATAGATAAGTCCATAAAATATCATCATCCTCATTTAGGATATGCGATGAAAAGATGTTACAACCCAATGTCATATATTGAAAAAGTAATGTAAATCGGCTATGTAATGCGGAAACATAATGAACCAGATATCAGATATCGAGGATGCAATACAATATGTAATTCGGAAGAGATACGAATACCATCAGCCTCATCTAGGTCATATAAATGCAGAAACATAGCAACCCAAAATGCCATATGCCAAGGATGTAATGCAATATGCAATATGTGGTGCGAATGAAATGACTAAGCTGTAGTGTGAAGTCGGGATGATAGTACGTGGTATCGTAAACTATGAGACCTATCACAAAGGACTTCTTTCCAAACTAGTCCCATACCTAAATTTGGATAGATAGACTCAATGTGGTAAGCTCTTGATCTCAAGTTACTTGCACGCCCCAACCGAAATCCTGGCCATTACGAAAGTACACACAACAATTAGTTGCGCACCACCAGCCAGAGTGAATAGTGAATAAATGAATGAATGAATATATTGCTGAATATGCAACTCCTGCTACACAAATCAGTACTGTACATCTTTGGGATCATCACCGAGGTCTAGTATGCTCTACACCAGCTACTGCCCCATCTAGCACACAACTGGGTAAGTGAAAGAGACCTCACTATCCGCCTGCCACGATCGGGCCCGGCTCGTCGATACCGAACCCATTCCTCTAGCTAGTCAGACTCAGCCTAGCTATGCCTACTCCTTCAGGCAGGTAAGGCCACACCCCCTCCCAACCAACCATGATACAGTGGGAGACGCAGCCTACTGGTATGCCCCCATGCGCTCATATATATCCACTTGGTCTCAACGTTGGGGAGTCCTCTGGTACCAAGAGGGTTTAGGGATTTTCACCTAGAGTCATCTATGGCAGCTCGATGCTAATAACAGATTTCTGGTGTCCCATCTGGCCATCCACGACATGCCTGTGGAGGCTACGGGCGTACAGTAATCACAACACAATGCAAGATGCATGAGTCATACAATCTAGTCATGCATCAATCCTGCGCATACTGTGCGCTCATGTAGAATAACTCCAACTATCATGGAGTCCCATAAACCATCTGTACTATGACATATGCAATGGTCAATCACATATCTCATAACAAACATGCAGATGATACGTATGGATATGTATTATGATGTTATGTTGTCACATACTCATAATTGGTATCAATAACTGGCACTGACAATCGGCCTCAATAATCGGCATCGACAATCGGCCTCAACAATGTGGATGTTTAACAACATTACCCCTAAGGAGTGGCCCACATAGAGCCTAACATATAGTGGAACCATGGCCTCACACAAGGGCCTAATTTACAACACCATGGGCCTCACTTAAGAGCTTAATACACGTCACGATGGGCCTCTCACATAGGCCTAATATACATCACAATGGGATCCAACGCCAAGCCCTCAAATGCATCATAATGAGCCTCATCACATAGACCTCATATTCATCACATTAGGCATTAAACACGGGCTGAATATACATCACATTGGGCCTCAAATACGGGCTACATATACATCACATTGGGCCTCAAACACGGGTCGCATATACATCACATTGGGCCTCAAACACAAGCCGAATACACATCATAATGGGCCTCAACTACGGGCCACATATATATCATATGGGTGTCGACAATCGACCTCGGCAATCAAAATCGGTCTTGATAATCGGAACCGGCCTCGACAATCGAAATCGGCCTCGATAATCGGCCTATACAATTGGTCTCAACAATCGAAATCGGCTTCAACAATCGGCCTCAGCCATGAAAACTATCTTCGACAATCAGAATCGGCCTCGACAATCGAAATCGGCCTATACAATTGGTCTCAACAATCAGAATCGGCCACGATAATTAGAATCCGCCTTGACAATCGGCCTCGACAACCAGCCTCGATAATCGGAATCGGTCTTGACAATCAAAATTGACCTCAACAACCAGCCTCGACAATCAGAATCGGTCTCGACAATTGACCTCGACAATTGGAATCGACCTCGACAATCGGAATCGGTGGTCTTGATAATCAGAATCGGCCTCGACAATCAAAATCGGCCTCTATAATCGGAATCGGCCTCGATAATCGGCCTTGATAATCGGAATCGGCCTCAATAATCAGAATCGTCCTCGATAATTGAAATTGGCCTCGATAATCAGAATTGGCCTCACACAGGGCGTAAGGGAAGGTCACAATGTGGACATTTAACCATCATCACCATCAATGTGGACATTTAAGCATCATTGCTCCCAAGGAGTGACCCAAATAAAGTTAATCGTATAGTGGGCCCGTGGCCTCACACAAGGGCCTAACATATATCACTATAGGCCTCACTCATGGGCCGCATAAGCATCGAATTGGGCCTCACTCATGGACTTCATGTACATCACAATGGGCCGCAATACATCGGTCAAAAAATACATCTCATTAGGCCTTATACAATCATAATGGGCCATATATAATCTCAATGTGCCTCGCATATGTCACACTGGGCCTCATCATATGAGCCAATATACATCACACTGGGCCACAACCCATGGGCCTAATACACATCACAATGAGCCACATGACATGGGCCACACATACATCATAATGGGCCTTAACAAATGAGCCAAAAATACATCACAATGGGCCTCATCATATCGGCCGAAAATATATCAAATGGGCCGCAAGACATGGGTCGTAATTGCATCAAGGTGGGCCTTAACAGATGGGCCACCAGTACATTAAGGTGGGCCTCATGGATGGACTACAAATAAATCAAGGTGGACCACATTTACAGACCGCACCAATGAGCTGCACCATCTACAAGTGGGCAACCTCTATGGGCCACAAATACATTCGGGTGGGCCCCAAGGCTAGTGCACTGTACATGTGCATATACATCAAGTGGGTGGATATCCACCGTCCAGTTTTGTTGGACGGTACAGATATAATAAATACATCATGGTGGGTTACACGCGGTGGATAGATGGACAGCATGGATATACGACACATGCATCAAGGTGGCCCACATCCATGTAATGGACAGTGTGAATAAAACCCTTACATCAGGGGGTATAAAACACATACACTGAGTGGGTCCCACTGTCCAAAGTGCTGGACGGTGTGGATTATAAAATATACATCATGGTTCGCCCCATGCTGTAGCGTCCAAACGGACAGTATAGATGAAACGTTGGGGTCCCCACCATCCAGATGGATGGTGGGAATAAGATACATATATCATGTGGGTCACACCATCCCACATGCAGGGACGGTGTGGATGTGATTAGACCCACCGAACTTGCTGATTCAATACAGCAACTATATAGCAGGAGTGAGGTACTCCAACCAATCGGCTTTCCAGATGGGTGGGTCTCACGTGGGGCTCACCCGATATATATCTATATATGTTTATAGATTATATAATTATATTATTATTTCTTTTTTTTTATTAATCAAGCCACCATCTAGCGTCCAGTGTCCAATCATGGACAGACGGCTGGATTCACAGATCATCACGATGGAGTCCCACATATGTGCAGGGGTGGGCCACGTCCTCCAGATGGATGGACTGTTTAGATGAAACAATGCATCATGGTGGAGTCCACCGTCCTAGCCAATGGATGGCTGGATGAAACCATACATCTTGGTGGCTACTCAAAGCTCCTACCCGTCCCAGTTATATGGATGAAGGATATAGATAAGATCATACATCTGGTGGGTCCCACGTGTGGCCCACCATAACGTTTATTTTCATCCAATCTATTAATAAGGTCACAGAGACCTAAATAAAGGGGAAAAAAAATTTCATATGGATCCAGGACTCCTGTGACCCAAAAAGGGTATCAATGGCAGACGTTCAATCTCGTGCTGCTTTTGTAATGTGGTTCACTTGATAGATAGACAGTGTGGATCACAAATGCATCACGGTATGCCCTACATGGCCGTCAGATGGATGGCATGGAACAACACATCCATCATTAGGGTGTCCCATGACAGCACCATCCCATAGTCCAGCACCGTCCAAACAGTCTAGACGGTGTGAATAAAACACATAAATCAAGTGGGCTCCACTGTCCCAGCTGGACAGCTGGATGAAACACAAAAAAAATTAGGTGGGCCACATGGTCATCACAAAAGAGATAGAGAGAGAGAGAGATCGGAATAGTGAAGGGGCCCCACCACTATGGGCCCCTCTTGATACAAATCATACATCAAGATGGGTCCCACCACAAGTGGGCCCTCAAATCATTAAATCAATTGATAAAATCACCTACGTTTGATCTCCTCTTCCTTCTTCCGCCTATAGCCTCTAAAGCTCCAAGGAAACGATTCCAACGGTTGAGATGGGCTTTGGATGGTGGAGATAGGAGGTAGGAAGGTGGGCCACACTAGCTCTCTCATGGGAAGCTTGGACGATTCCTCTCTTTGGTAGCATAGAATTGAGTGAGAATATGAGAGAGAGAGAGAGAGGAGTGGTGAGATGGAGTGATGGGATGAGAGGGTATGGTGCTTGTTGACTTGTGGTAAGAAATGAATGGGATGGGTATGGGTTGTGTAAGAGAGAGTTGACTTGGGGAATGGGAAAAGGATGGGCTAGGTAAGGTTGTGTACTTGACATTGATTGATGGATTGATGTGATGTGTTGTAGAGATTCCCTTAAAATTTACAACACTCGGCATTTTCCTCGAACTGAACACAGGCCCACATCTCCTGTTCCGGGTATCACATCAACGTGCGAGACGCGGCGTCGGAACCGCGGCTACGGTGTGATCACAAGGGTACAAGTCTCAGGTCGAGCCGACTTTAGAATACAGGTTACGACTCAGGGTCATGTGCAACTGTCGATAATAGATTGCGGCTCACCAAAATTCGACCGGGAGGACCGCAGAAGCCTATGAAATGGTATGAGCTAAGATACGGGTCTTACACACTGTCTGTCCCCCACCTCTCTGATAAGTGTGGAACTGATGGCCAAGGCTAAGACCGCCAGATACAGGAGTAAGGGCTTGCCCTCTTTAGGCTTGGACAGTAGGGGTGGTGAGTCCAAGTATTGCTTCAGCTGTTGGAAGGCCTACTTGCAGTCTGAGGTCCATTCAGCTTTCTTGTGTCCCTTCAGCTATTGGAAGAAGGGAAGGCATTTATCAGTGGCTCAGGATATAAATCGACCGAGTGCCGCTACGCACTGTTGAGGCATTGAATTTCCTTCGTTGTCAGAGGCGAGCTCATGTCGAGCAGTGCCTTGATCTTATTAGGGTTCGCTTCGATGCCTCTCTGGCTAACCTGAAACTCGAGGAATTTGCCCGAGCCTACTCCGAAGACACATTTAGTAGGATTCAACTTTATGCAGTATTCTCAGAGGATCGAGAAGGTCTCTACGAGGTCCGCGATGTGGTTCGACACTTGAACACTTTTCTCAAGAATATCATCAACATAGACCTCCATGGTCCAACCTATCTACTTGGCGAACATTTGGTTCACCAATCTCTGATATGTCACCCTAGCATTCTTCAGGCCAAAAGGCATGACCAGGTAACAGTAGAGACCTTTTGTCCGTGACGAAGGTCGTCTTCAACCTGTCTAGGGGGTGCATTGTGATCTGATTATACCCGGAATAGGCGTCCAAGAAGATCAACCGTTCATGTCCGGCCGTGCTGTCCACCAGCTGGTCGATCCAAGGTAAAGGAAAGCTGTCCTTAAGGTAAGACTTGTTTAAGTCTAAGTAATCAACGCAGACTCGTCACTTCTCATTTGCTTTCTTCACGAGGACCACGTTTGCGATCTAGTCCAGGTAGTGTACTCTTTCAATGAATCTGACACCGAGGAGCTTTGACACCTCATCTGCTATAGCCGAGTACCTTTCGGGGTCGAACGCTCTCCTCTTCTGCTTTATCGGTTTGTGATCTGGGTCCACATTCAGCCTGTGGACTATAACATCGGGAGAGATGCCTTGCATATCTTCATGTGACCATGCAAATACATCCTTATGCTACTACAAGAAAGCTAGCATTTGAGCCCATTGTACGGAATCTAGCGACGATCCGAACTGAACAGTTCTGCTCGTGTTGGCTTCCTCAAGTGGGAGGGTCACTAAGTCCTCCATGGAGGAGTCTTCTATAGGGGCTCTGGGATCGAGTACATTCACAATGAGGGCCTACTTCACCGAGCCTTTTCTGACTACCATGGAATAACACCTCCGGGCTTCGTGCTGATCTCCTCGGACGTACCCGACTCCTCCCTCTTTAGGGAATTTCGTCATAAGATGATAAGTGGAGACAACCACCCTCATTGTGTTAAGGGAAGGCTGACCCAATATAACATTATACACTGATGGTACGCTCACGATGAGGAAGTCAACTAGAAGAGTAACCTGATGCTGCCCCTCCCCTGCTATCACGGGGAGGGAGATGGCTCCCTCGGAGATCACTTTGTCTCCTTTAAAGCCATGTAAGGGGGTCTTCACAGGTCGGAGACACGACCTGTCAATCCCCATTCTCTCAAATGCCTCGGAGTAGATGATATTAGCCGAGCTCCTAGTGTCGACCAAGATGCGGTAAACTTTACGGTTAGCTATAGTTATAAGTACCACCAAGGCTTCATCATGCGGATGCTAGATTCTACATGCATCATCTTCTGTGAAGGTTAAGCTACAAGGGCTCACTCGAAGTTCTTTCCTCAGCCTTTCATCCAACTGGACATAATGCTCAAGGTCCAAGCTCCAAAAATAGGCATTGCGAACCCTATTCGAGTCGCCCCCCCTTCCCCCTAGACAAACCACCATAGATTGTGCTGATCTTTACAGGTTCTTCTATGGTCTTGCTCGGTTGGTCTTTCCTCTGGTCTTCCCTCAAAGCCGACTTCTCTTCCTTAGTGTATCGTCGTAGATGGCCCTTGTGGATGAGGGTTTTGATTTCATCTTTGAGATCCACGTAGTCGCTGGTATTGTGACTATGGTCCCAATGGAAGCAGAAGTACTTGCACTTATCTCACTATCTGCATCGACCTTCATACAAACCGGCCACTGTAGGAGTTTCTGGTCTTTGATATCTAGCAAGATCTGCTCTGGAGACGTGATGAGAGGAGTGTAGGAGCCGAACTTGCTCTTGGGTCTCCTACTTGGTCGGCGATCACGAGAAGACCTATCGTCTAGCCTCTTACTCGATGATTGTGGCTCTTCGTTCCTCGACCTCTTCCCCTTGGAAGACTACTCTATGGCCTGGACAGTTTTGCGAGAGTTGAAGAAGTCATCGCCATTGGTGTATTTTTAAGCTCGGCCAAAGTAGTCAGTGGATTCTTCCCAATTGAGAAGATGAACTTCCCTTCCTTGAGTCTGCTAAACATGGCTGAGAGTGCCATCTTGTCATTGTAGTCGTCCACTAGTAGCACCTCTTCATTGAAGTGGGCGATGAAGTCCTTCAGTGGCTCCTTGTTCCGCTGCTTGAGGGTGAATAGATGGGTTGTCAGCTTTTGACTTTTCTTACTAGAGATGAAGTAGGTCAGGAATGATCTACTAAGCTCTGCAAAGGAAACGATCGACTTTGGTTTAAGTTGCCGATACCAACTCCAAGTAGACCCGGAGAGAGTTATCAAGAAAGCCCTGCACATCATCACATCCGTGGCTGACTAGATTTGCATCCAAGAGCAGTATGATTCTGCATGTTCTGACAGGTCCCCAGATCTTGAATACTGGATGACTGGAGGCATCCTGAACCTCTAGGGCATCACCTTATTCATGATTTCTGAGGTGAAGGGAGACTCGATCTCTTCCATCATCGCCTGTACTGCGGTCAGAGTGGAGGCCATTTGGTTCCGCTGTAGAGTCTAGATCTGGTTATAGATATCTGTAAGTTAAGCTTCCAAAGGGTTCTGGTACTCCGCCACTGCTTCCTGGGGAGCCTCTGTCACCTCAGGCATTCTGTCCTCTCTTCTTCTCTCCAACCGATGGCGGAGGTCAGTTGGGGCCAGAGTTGAGGTCGTGGACACATAGGAAGGTTCCGCATCCTGAGTAGGATCCGGGACTCAGGCAGAACGATTCTGGGATGTAATGTTTTGCATAGGGTTGAGAGCTTGGGTGGACTGATCTTGGGATGCCCTGACTTGAGAATTTACTTGCTGCAGTGGTTCCTTAGGTGTTGGGGTCGCCTCCACCAGGTTGAGAGGCGGCCGCTGACTTTGTTGTGCCTTCAACTAATTGATCTCGTCCTTCAACATCTAAACTTCATTTTGTAGTGCTTTGTATTTCCCTCCTCGACTTCGAGTCCATTGGGACGGTCCTACCGGAGCCGATTCAGTTTGCAACAGTGAAGATGATTGATGTTATCCACTTGGCTCGGGCTCCACCGTCGTCACCTTCATCTTTCCTCTTGCCATTTCTGGTAAAGCTTTCTAAACTTTTTGTTTGAATATCCCACAGATGGCGCAAAAAAATGTTGAGGTCAAAATCTAGACCACCCTCCACTTAATGCTGTGAACTTAGAAAGAACCCTGGTCCTTTGTAAAAAGGTGAGCAAAGGAGACCCTAGCTTAAATAGGGGGCCCTCTGATGCCTAAGTTAGGCTAGGGAATCTAGATCTAAGTTGTATAATGTCGAGAGAGAGTGTGAGATCTTACGTACCTACTGTAATGGGGTCCCTTGGTATTTAAACCTATGGGTCGGGTGGATCATGTCCGTCAATCTTGACATGATTTACTCAATCAGGCAGATATTGTAATTGTGGAGTATCCTCCACAATCTTTGAATCACGTATCACATCGTGTCTTAATGGGGCATATCACTAAGCGTGATCTTCGGCCCATGTCCATACTTGAGTTGATTTCCCAGCTCAATACTCTAAGCTTATGGTCGGACGATCCTCATCTGGGCTCGGACTCATCCTGTCCAAGTCTGCGATTGAGCACTAGTAGTCGGGGTATTAGGATTGGAGTCTGTCAAATGTGCCCTTCCTGGGCCTTAGTCCTCAACCTTTACCTCTGGGTCAGAAGCAAGTTCTGCTCGGTTGATTCATAGACGTGGATCTTTGGATGTGGATTCTACCTCGGAGTTGTGACTCATCAAGGGAGAGCTCGGTTCAGCCAAACCTCCATAACTTAATGGTCTACTCAGACCCGGAGTGATGTTTCCCTTCCGAGCTTCGAGCCCTCACTAATCGCCCTGACTTGTCCGGGTTGGATTTCCCCAGAACAATTTACCTTTGTATTTTCTGAAACCGTACGCAATTTCAAACAAGTCTCCCTACCCTATTGTGCTATGTGGTAAAACTTTGTGGGTCGTACCATGATCTATATGTTTCTTCAATGCCTTCCATTCGCTTTGCTAAATCATTCCAGTGCAGGAACCTAAAAATGAGGCATATCTACGCTCAAGTGGTTATCATGGAAATAAACTAAACTTGATATTTTTTTTACGTTATGTTGCACTTGATTTTTGGATCTGCTTCAGCTTTTGGCATGCCCTAAAATTATTTGAAAAGATAAATGAGAAAATATAAAAATGGAGAAGCATGAAATATTTATGGAGTTTTCACTAAGCTAAGTGACATATGCAGCTTCATGTGGGAGTTGGGAGAAAAAGTTATAGTTCGTCGAATTTATAGGAAATTCTTAAGATCTTTACTGGAACAATTCTCTTCCAAGGTCACTACAACTAAGGAACGTAAAAACATATACGACATGAAAGTAGAAGAATTGTTTAGGTTCTTGACATACATACGAACTACATTTCTAGACTCTTACAAAATCCAAAAATACTATCCTAAAAGCCTCACAGAAAAAACATGAATCTGAGGGTGATAATGATGATAATGAAGATGATGAAGAAATGGCCATGTTGGACAAAAGGTTGAAAATTTGTTTAATAATAACTAAGGGAAGACTTTCTACAAAAATGAAAAGAAATATGACCTAAAATGCCAAATAGGAAAATCATCCAAAATGTTAAAAGATCCTCTACGTTACAATTATAGAGGGTTTGATCATCTTTCTTCTGAATGTCCCACTAAAAACAAATCAAAAGGGAAGGCAATGCTTGCCACATGGGATGGCTCTAAGGATTCAAACTCAAACTCAAAAGAATCTCAGAGTGATGGAGACCAAGGCTTCTTGAGAATACTCATGGCCTCTACCACCATAGTCATCCCTATAACAGGGGACATTGAGAATAAAGATGAACATATGAAAGAAAAGTCTTCCTCTGAAGAAGAGGAAGAGGAAGCTGACAATACCGGTTTGTAAGAAGCCTATAATCAACTTTATACCCAAAACTTAAAAGTTCTTAAAAAGCTTAGTTAAGCTAAAGCTGAAAATAAGCAGTTGAGCATGAAGTTTGAAGATGCCAGGGCCGAAAATGAATAGTTGACTAATGAGATTTTGGAACACATCAGAGGCAATGCCAACTACGCCCAAGAAAATGCTTCATATGAGGGTGACGTGGCTAACTTAACAAATATAAATGAATACCTACAAAAAAAAATTATAAAAATGAGAACAGTTAACCAAGGTTTGAAATTAAAGTTGGAAAAGCACAAAACTCATGCCAACATAAGTAACAGGTTTACCCAGAGTGAGGAAAAACTACAAAGACTTCTAGAAATGGGTAAAAGTTCAAGGGATAGGAGAGGATTAAGATATGAAAGTAACACAATAAATCATACTCATGTTCCACCTGTGATTAGAAAAGAATCAAGGGCTTCAGGTAGAAAAACACAACCATCTCCAGTTTGTCATGCATGTGGTGACATGTGGCACTAAAATTTAAATGTCTAGGATTTAACACTCCTAAATCACCCCAGGTATGAACTACATAGGTTAATATACACCAACAGGGAAATACTAAAAACTGTGAGAAGTCTACCTAGGAAGCCACCACAAAAGGAAAAGGAGAGGAGGAAGTACCCCACTCCTCCCAAAATGAATAGAAGAATGGAAGAACTACTTAAACAAGTTGGCCAACTAAATTAGAAAACAAGGGAAATGATGAATCAAGTGAGTAAGGTGAATGAACAGTTGACTACAGAAACTAGGTCTTTTAGAAAAAACTTACCTTTGAAAGAGGAGCCCAAGAAAGATACTCTTTGTCCTAAAACCAGTACCGGCCCAAAGAAAGTTGTCTCCAAATGGGTTGTTAAAGATAAAGCAAATTGTCTAGTAATACAAACAACTCTTAAAGCAAGCAGTAATGATAAATGGTTTCTAGATAGCGGGTGCTCAAGACACATAACTAGTGACCAGACCCATTTATGCAATTATACCGATTTTGATGGTGGGTCCGTCACTTTTGGATACGGAAGCACCACTAGGATAGTAGGTCGAGGAACAATTGATGGGCTTGGATTGCCCAAAATTGTGAATGTTCTCTATATGGAAGGTTTAAATACAACCTCTCAAGCATATCGCAGATTTGTGACAAGGAACATTCAATTAAATTCTCCAAAGAAATATGCGAGATCTTAGACCTCATAGGTAACTTGATTATGAGTTATCTTTGCACTATTGATAACTGCTCTATAATTGATAGCAGTGGAGGATCTATGTCTCCGGCTGTATACCATATGGCCAGAGATAATGAGTCTGAACTTTGACACCAAAGACTCGGCCATGTCCACTACAAAAATATGTCCTAACTAAGCTCTAAGAATCTGGTTAGAGGGCTTCCTAAGATTGGAAAAAATGCCAGAATTATCTGTGGTGACTGCAAAAAGGAAAACAAATCAAAGTTGCTCATAAAAAGACAACCTCTATGGCTACTTCTAAGCTCCTTGAGCCCTTACACATAGACCTTGTTGATCCTACAAGAGTCCAAAGTCAGCATGGAAAAAGACACTTTTTAGTTGTAGTAGATCATTACTCCAAGCTACCTGGGTTGCCTTTTTTATAGAAAAATTAGAACCTGTTGATGAATTTGAGAAATTGGTGAGGCGACTCCAAAATTAAAAAGGATATATGATAGACAGCATTAAGAGTGATTATGGTGTAGAATTTGAGAATGATCGATTCCAAAAAATTTGTGATGAATTCGGAATTCGACATGAATTCTCAACACCAAAAAGTAAACAAAAAATAGAGTTGTTAAAAAGAAAAACTGGGTGCTTCAAGAAATGACCTCAGTTATAGTAAACAGCAATGACTTATCCAAGAGTTTCGGGGCCGAAGTTGTTAATATAGCCTGCTACACCATCAATATAGTCTACTTAAGAGTAGGGTTGGATAAAACATCATATGAGTTGTGGCATGAAAAGCCACCAAGTGTCAAGTATTTCAGGGTCTTTGGTAGTAAATGCTACATCCTTAGAGACTAGGAAATTTTGGGTAAATTTGACCCTAAGAGCGATGATGAAATATTTCTAGGATAGGCTTTAAATAGTTAAGTTTATAGGGTGTACAATCTAAGGACTTTGGCTATACAAGAATCAGTCATGTGATTGTTGATAACCAATCCCACGACAAATCTGGTCATGAGATGGATATGGAAAAAGAGATGGGTGTAAGCGGAATACTTAAATCTGATGAAAGACCTGCTTCTCCACGAGTGTCTCAACCCTTGGTTGACCTTTTGGTTCTCAAGGATCATCCTCTCAATCAAATCATTGGAGATCCTGACAACGGTGAGAAAATTAGAAGGCAACTTGACACCATAAATAATCATCTCTACTTCACCTCTAAAATTGAACAAAAAGATGTTGTAAAAGCTCTACAAGATAAATATTAGATATCGGCTATGCAAGAGGAGTTACAACAATTTGAGAGAAATGAGGTGTGGTAGCTAGTTCCGAGGCCAGAAACTACGAATATCATAGGAACGAAATGGATACACAAGAACAAATCCAATGAATATAGCAATATGGTAAGAAATAAAACTAGACTAGTTGCACAAGGCTACTCTCAAATTAAGGGAATTGATTTTGATAAAAAATATACCCTTGTAGTAGGACTTGACTCTATTTGAATCCTTATGTGCATAGCTTGTGCCTTGTAATTTAAACTATTTTAGATGGATGCAAAAAGTGCCTTCTTAAATGGTGTACTTGAGGAAGAAATGTACGTAAAACAACCAAGGCATTTGTTGATCCCAAATATCCTCATCAAGTGTACAGATTGATGAAAGAGCTTTACGGTGTTAAACAAGCCCCACATGTGTGGTATGAACGGTTAACTCAATTATTTTTTTGACCACAAGTGCACTAAGGGGAGTGTGGATAAAACACTCTTTCTTCAAAAGACCAAAAATTTCTTGCATATTGTGAAGATTTGTGTGGATGATATAGTGCTAGGTTCCACATGTGAAGAAATGGTTCATCAGTTTGCCCACTTGATGCAATCCAAATTTGAAATAAGCATGGTGGGTGTACAAAATTTCTTTTTAGGCTTACAAGTCAAGCAGCTCGAGAATAGCATTTTTATAATCCAAATCAAGTATGCAAAAGAATTATTAACATGGTTTGGACCTTAGTCTAGTCACACGCATCACACACCTTTGAGCACCAAACTGAAATTATCCAAGAACATATTTAGAAAAAGTGTGGATCAATACTTGTATCGTAACATGATAGGGAGTCTATTATATCTCATGGCAAGCCAGCCTGATATAGCATTTAGTGTATAAGCATGTGCTTGATTTCAGGTCGACCTAAAAGAATCGCATGTAAACGTTGTGAAGAGAATCATTAGATATGTGCTGGTACCATAGATTTTGGCCTCTAGTACCCGTTTGATACTTCAACCACAATTGCCAAGTACTCAGATGTTGACTGGGATGGAAACATGGACAACAGAAAATTGACTAGCGGCGCGTGCTTTTACATAAGAAACTGCGTAGTATCCTAGCATAGTAAAAAAAGAAGAATTCTATTTCATTATCATCTGTCGAAGCTGAATATATTGCACCAGGTAGTTGTTGCGCCTAGCTTCTATTGATGAAATAAATGTTGACGGATTATGGGATTAAATAAATTACAATGAACTGTTTTGTAATTATACTAGTGCTATAAATATCTCCACAATTTCGTTTCAACATTTTAGGACAAAACACATAGATATCCAGTATTATTTCATTCGAGAGCTTCTTGAGGAGCATATCATATCGCTGGATTATGTGCCTACTAAAAGGCAATTAGCTAATATATTGACTAAACCCTTAAATGCAAATCGATTTGAAAATCTCCAAAAGTCCATTAGGGTATGTGCTTATAACATCCCGAAATTTTCACAGCCCGAGTACATACTCGTGCCCAAGAATTTCTAGTATTAACAATATACAACTTGGATGCTTCAAAATTGTACCTTTTTTTTTCATTTAAATCACATCCAGTTGTATTCACAAAGGTAACCATTCATGAGAGTAAAATCAACTATATTCATTATTCCATTAGAGTAAAAAAATTCAACAAATCATCAAATGGCCTCTCAATGGGAGCTTATTACATTATTGAGTTTGCAGTGAAAAATAAATAAAACTAAGCATAAAACTATCTCCTTATTTATTCAAAATAATCTTTAGTAGGAAATTGTCATCCGTGTCTTCAATATGCAAATCACCTGCATTATTTATATGATTGGAGAGGGTTAATGCCCTATTCATAGTGATGGTTATCCTTTAAAATTAACAAATAATTTAAGAGATTCATAAAAGTAATGTAAGGGTATACGTCTCGTACTCCACCACTACGAGTGGTATCAGTATGCACAACCAATATATATATGAATGCATGCCTAGCAAAGTGTGTGCGGCTCATCATACGTAGTGATCATCGCAATGTGAAATATAATTTATAAAAAACTGACTCGCCCCACATCCCATAACTACAAAAATTCGCTTGCGTGTCCAACGCTACCATGGATTTATGTGAATACCTCGAGGCAGCACAACACATGAGTCGGATGAATTACGTAATATGATTTATTTATGTAGCGACTATTTACGACATCTAATCCCGGAAGTGATGTAACACGCATTGTAAATTTCTTACGTCGATTTGTGCACCACTACCCAAACCCATGGAATTACACGTCGACCAAGAGAGTCACTAAATAGAGTGCATTACGTCCACGATAAAGTATTTGAATCAGTAGTTGTGAAACATCTAACACATGACTTGCGCTAAAGGGAAAATGATTTGAATCATGGGAGTTTTGGAATTTCAAGATACGTGCCCAAGCCATAAAGAGAGGTAGTACAATGCTAACCTAATAAATGAGAAAAGTAGCATTAAGTCATCTCAATAAAAGAGAAGAGTAGAAAATATGCTAACTCAATAAGAATAATGGAAGAGGAGCAAAAGGCCAACTCAATATAGAGAGGAAGCACACGTTGCTCTCAAATAGGCCAATCTAAATTTTGGATCATCAAGAAAATCATATACCCCAGCTCTATTCGATGACCCTAACAAAATGAATGAATTAGATTTAAAGAAAGGTTGTCAGAAAAGAGAAAATTTGAGAAACTCAATCCAAGTGGGATGTGAAACACATCCCTCTCACATGCCTACTCCTTTTAAAATGGGTGTGCCTTCCCCTCTCCACTCACACGCCCAATCTCCCAATGCCTAAGGAGAAAGAGAAAGATAAAGAGAAAGAGAGAGAGAGAAAAAGAAAAAAGAAAAAGAAAAAGAAAAAGAAGCCTAGACGCCATCATCATCTTCCTTTTCCACACATGTGGTACCTCCCTCTTGATCAAGTGATGTCGTGATTCATGTAAAAGCTTTCTTACATAGATATCTACCTTGGGTTTAGATCAAAGGCTAAGGTGAGGAATTCCTTTAAGCTTACACTAATTTGAGTTAATATGATTTATCTTATTTTTACATACTTTCATATTACTGTGATTTTTCATGCAATTGATTAATTTATCATTATCAATTATTTATCCTTTTGGGAATTATGGTTAAGGTATGATTTTAATTATGTGTGATTTTTATTAATTTATGTGGGGTGATGGATACGAGCCTTGCCCTTTGCCTAATGGGTGCTAAAACGAACTTGATCTTAATTAATGGTCCACACTTAATGATCAAGGCCCAATTTTGGAGGAATGTGTAGTTAGGATAAGCAAACGGTTGGAAAAAATTTAGTGGTTAATCGATGGTAGAAAAGCCTAGATCTAAAATTTCACCTTTTGTAACAAAATGAAGGAACTGACTTCAACCTTCAACGGTATAAGATCATATATTGGGGCCTAAATTTTGTATAACCTCATAGTTATATAAGACCAAAGTGTGGTCCAAATTTAAGTTGCAATGGACGGAATGAAGTGGTTAAATCGGAAGATCCAGATTTATAAGGAGTTGGTAGGCCTTGATCGGATAACTTTGTGCCTAAGGAAATGCCTACCAAAGTGGGGTCTTCATATTTCATACTTAGTCTATATAATGGGCAATCTAAGTCTTTCATATGAATGGAAATATCCTATTACGACTACCCATGAGGTTTCTTCATTTGATGGACACCAAAATCGAGTCACTTTTATTATGATCTAAGAGGTGAAATTTGACATGTACGGTTAATTTATGATATATAGGCATGATATAAAATTTCACATCAAACGGATCGTGAGAACTATGTGATCTAGAATTCAAGGGTCTAGGTTAATGACATTTTGATAATTATTGCTTATATGAGAGTTTTGGTAAATCTAATGGTTATACATGATTATAGGCATGTTTCTAAGTAATTCTTACAAAATAACTTATATCTAAATCATTATAAATAAAGAATTATTCACCAAATTAATTAAGAGAATGTACATATATCAACCAACATAATGGATGGTTAGATGACATGTTAAGAATAGAAAAACTTGATGGTTAGTACTCTGATCATGTATGTAAATGGGTGTACGGTCAGTTTTATAACCGGATGATCACAAGTGGATTTTTGGAGTGATAAAGAGGTAGAACATATATACCAATAAATTTAAGTGACTTGTTCACATGTGTAAGTTTCTCATATGGTATTTTTAATGGTGTATTAAGCATATTCATAGGTGGTGAACAAGATGAACAGATCAGAATCTCATCAAGTAGTTAGTTTACTATGATCGGGTGGTCCAAACTTAAAGTTAACGGTTAAATATTTTTACCTGTCGGTGGATAGTTGGCTGAACGGTTGGTTATGATGGAAAAGTGAGAATACTTGGACATATGATGATATTGTCAGTTGAATGGCTTGATCTATAAATGGAGATCAATCCCAATGGTCAAATTTGTGTTAGAGAATAGACGTAAGGTAAGGATAGCTAGATTAGTATCGTATACATGTACATAATAAGTTAAATTTCATAATAACACTCGAGAACTTTCAATACTCGGGTATTGAAAAGTTCGAGGTGTTACAAACTAACCCCCCTAAACATAATTTTGTCCCCAAAATTTAATTACTTCTATCTTTCTCACTGATTCATTATGCTTAAGTTTTCAATGTATTCCTCGCAAGGTAGATATATATGTCTAGGTGCGTGTATAATTGGCTACATGAAATTGGGACGCTATAGTACTACTTAGGAAATTATTAGCTTTTCATGACTTATTGACAAATATGAGGACTTATAGCCTCATTTTTTTTTGGTTTTTTAATTTCTTTTTTACTTATTTTAGTCTTGGGTGGGTGTGCAATTATAAATCTTAAACTTTAAATTTTATATACACCTCAAGTTCGAAATTTTCCATATGCACAGTTAAAAGAACAAAATTCATTATCTGTTCTTCAATGGCACTTCGATGCTATGGAAAATCAAATTTTGATGCCATCAAAGCCACTTCGATGCCAACGAAATATCGAGTCTGTGTTTAAAAAGGGTGTGACTATTCATCTTTCAAATCTACGTTTTAGTAGTTTTGAACTCGAAATCTTCATACCCACTGTCCAAGCATGATTTTAGGGATTCCAGCACTTCGATTCTCCTCCATTAGCTCTGGTCCACATCGTGCATCAGTTTTAAATCTCATCATGCTCTGGTTTGTCGTGGTGTGGTAGGTTGTATGAACTTGTTTCTTTTATAGATTTTCTTAATTTCATTCATTTGCACACTCCCTTCTTCAAATCTGGCAGTGCTTGAGTTATAAATCCCTTTCTAAAATCAAGCAAATCAAGTCTCATAAGCATTACATCCCTATATTCAGATTTCGATTTGGTACCATCCCTATATTTATCTCCATTCAAAATTCAGTGAAGTCAACCAAGTTATCTTTGTGAGCCCAAATCCTCTCTAAAATGCCTAAAGATAATAATGGCAAGTGCTCACAACCGCAAGTGTAGGGTCACGATATAGTAATAATCTCCGTGAGACGGAAGTCAAACCCATAAGGACTGAACTTGTGTGTTTTTTAAAGTAACTAGAAGTAGAACTAGAAAAAGATGTGAACCTAATTCTGAAATTGTAGAGAGAGTAATTATGAATAAAGTAATTAAAACTAATAAATTTAAAGATGGGAACCAGGGTTTCCAAGGATCCACTTTTAGCAACCAGGGAGCTACCTTACTTGTTTAGGAAATCCAATTGGAATTGAAGTCCTATCCTATCCAATTGGAAAAGAGAGATAATTGAATCTCTGAACTTCTCATGAATCTAGTCTTAATGGATGAGAGTTTGTGAGGATTGGAAGTGATTCAATCACCAAACCATGCCCTTGGGACAATGTCAAACAACAGGATATACCAACCCCATAACCAATCATAGGAGAATTGTGAAGATTAAAAAGGATTCCATCACCCTACCATGCCCAAGGGATGATGGTGAACAACAAGACTTACTAATCTCATAATCTCAAATTAAGAAAAGAAGATATTCCAAACAATTGGAGATCTATTGTAATTTGTTACAACAAACCATTAAACACTAAAAATATTCCTTAATGAAGAACTAGAATCCAAGAGAGTTCAACAAAAATGAATCAAAACAAAGCAAACATCCAATCAAGCTACAAGCTTCACCTCTTACCCCTAACTAAGAGGTCTAGCCAACCATAGACATGATTGAACTAAGAATTCTTAAACAAAACAAAAAGGCCAACTAAAGAAGAAGAAGAAGAACTCCCAGACGGTGGCTCCACCCTTTTCCTCCACTCCTCAAACCCTAGAAGATATCTTTATACATCTTAGGAGCTCTTATTTATAGTTGGGGAACTCAAACTTTCACATCGAGTTAGAAGAATCTGGAAACCGCCTCAAATTTACACAGTCCGTGCAGAATTTGCGTAACCTTAGGCTAGCCGAAGTAGAGCTTTGGCTAGCCGACCGACACTTGAGCTAGCCGAACCTATACTTGAACTAGCCGAACTTCCACAAGTTCCAGAAGATCATGTCGCTCGATTTTCAGCCGAACTTTCTTAGGCTGGCCGAACTAAAACTTATGTTAGCATCAGACACTTCAAATCTTGGATTCTCCTCATTCCTCACTTGGTTTCCTTGGATCTTTGGCATGTGAATTCTTCAATCTTGCTCTCTTAAGATCCCTCCTTTGCCTTAGCAATTCTTTAGCACTAAATCTATGCTTTTAGCATTCTTTTCAATCTAAGCTCTCAAATTCACCTTGCAACACAAACATGTATAAAATATAACATTAAGCATTATCATGTTCATAAAACCAAGATATAAATAGGGGATAATCTACAATATTTGACCCTCAACACAATCCCCAACTAACATTTTTCTCGTCTCGAGTAAAGTATACAAAAAATATTTTAAGAATCATTGTATAATTTCCATAAGCTCAAGAGGTTTCAAAAACAATCTAGATAATAGAGTTTCAAAATACATCAATGTTGAGCATTATTCTCTCCTAAACTCTAGCATTCGGTAAACTTCATAATCAAGTTCAAAGCATTAATCCTCTAATTATAACCATTCCAAACATTGAGTTCCATGGGAGCATAATAAAGTCTAGACGTATTACAATCAAAGGTTGAGTTCTTCATTTTTATGATAACATTAATAATTAAAAGAGCATTCAGGACAACCAAAACCTAAAATAAAACTTGCCTTACAGTTCATCTTTTTATTCCTTTTTTTATTCCTCCAGCTTTTGATTTTTCCATCGATGGTTTTCATGCTATGTTCAATCTTTTTAAAGATCTTTAATAGGTGGCCTTTTTCGATGACAACTGTTTTTTTTTTTTATAATCTGGGCATTATATTTTCTCTTTCTTTTCAACTCTTCTCATCGCACATGATGGATAAATTCCCTAGGTTGGTTTCTTTCATGCTTAATAATCACCAAGTTAATAATTCAATGTTAATTGAAGCTTTAATGTGACGGCTAGATGTGACATGTGAAATCATGACTCGATCAATGTTTAAAACTTCTACTCATGGATTACTAATTTGAACTTAACTCTGAAATCTCCTAGTAACCGAATTTAAGAGACATAAATGATCAACATTAAGCATCTTATAATTCTAATTTTTAAAAATTTTACACTTTTCCACAATTTTTGCTTAAAGACTAAGAAAACAACTGATTAGTTTACATAATCTCCCACCCCCAACCTAAAAGCTATATTGTCCTCAATGTAAAAGAAATAAGCATGTAATGTAAAAGAGGCAATGAAAACAAAAAGGGAAGTGATAGAAAGATAATACCTGAAGAAGAAATTTTGAGGCTTTTCCAATGTTCTCAGTGTGAAGATGGGTTAGGACAAAAGACTCAAACAGACAATAAGCAAACCATCATAAAACAGCGAAAAGCAAGCTATCCTAAACAACAGAAAGTAATAAACCTAACTACACCTCTGTCAGACTAGAAGGTCAATCCTAGTAAACAGGATCATTTAGAGGTATGGACATGTCCTCTGAATTAAAGTTTTCAACAAATGTCTTTAAACGATGTTCATTCACTTTGAAATCATTATCATTATTTGGATTCTAAATCTCGATAGCCCCATGAGGATAGATATTAGTAACGGTGAAAGGACCCGTCCAATGAGATCGGAGTTTACTCGGAAAAAAATGTAACCGAGAATTGTATAAAAGGACTTTTTGACCAACTAAGAATGATTTTCGAAGGATGTTCCTGCCATAGAACACCTTCATCTTATCTTTGTAAATTCTCGAGTTCCCATATGTGTTATTCCGGATCTCCTCGAATTCATTCAATTGTAGTTTGCGCAGCGAGCCAACGTTGTCCAAATCAAAGTTCAAATTCTTGATAGCCTAATAGGCTCTATGTTCCAACTCCACAGGTAAGTGGCAAGCCTTCCCATAGACAAGTCTAAAGGGAGACATTCCAATAAGTGTCTTAAATGCAATGCGGTAAGCTCATAAGGCATCAGTCAATCGGATTGACCAATCCTTATGGTTAGGGTTAACCATTTTCTCCAGAATATGTTTAATCTCCCTGTTAGAAATCTCAGCTTGTCCACTTGTTTGTGGGTGGTATGGAGTGTTCACCTTATGAGAGATGTCGTATTTCTTCATTAAGTTCGTAAATTACCTATTACAGAAATGTAAAGCTCCATCACTAATGATGGCCCAAGGCGTTTTGAACTAGAAAAGGATGTTCTCTTTTACAAACTTCATGACTGTTTGATGGTCATTGTTCTGGCATGGAATCGCTTCAACCCATTTAATGACATAGTCTACTGCTAGCAAAATATATAAATTTTCAAAGAATTAAGGGAATGGTCTCATGAAATCGATGCCCCAGCAATCAAATGCTTCAATGATTAGAATGGGATTTAAAGACATCATATTCTGATGGGACAATGCTCTCAATTTCTGATAATGCTCACAAGATTTATAAAACTCATGAGTGTCCTTGAACATAGTGGGCCAATAAAAGCCAAACTATAGAATTCTGGCCATGGTCTTTTTAGCGAAAAGTGACTACCATGGGCCTGAGAGTGACAAAAGGAGATGACACTTTGGTGTTCATGGTCTGGCACACATCTCCTTAAGATTTGGTCTGCACAATATTTAAATAAGTACAGATCATCCCAAAAGAACTTATGAACCTCGGCGAAGAATTTTTTCTTATCTTGTGTAGCCCAATGTGTCAGCGTGAAACCTAAAGTAAGATAATTATCAGTAGACCAAGGTGAATGGGAGACTTTGAACAATTGTTCATCATGGAACAGTCATTTATATGTGTCATCTCAAGGGAATCAGAGAGATCAAGGTGGGAAAGATGGTCAGCCACTACATTCTCTACTCTCATTTTATCTTTTATTTCTAAATCAAATTCCTGGAGTAAGAGGATCCATCTTATCAAGCGGGGCTTAGCATCATTCTTAGAAAGAAGATACATGAGCGCTGAATGATCAGTGTAAATGATGATCTTGGATCCAATCAAGTAGGACCTAAATTTGTCCAAAGTGAATACTACGACTAAGAGTTCTCCATTGTAGAGTAATTCACTTGGGCAGAATTTAAGCTTCTACTTACATAATGTACAACATAGGGCTTCTTATCTTTTCTCTGACCTAACACTGCCACAATAGCAAAATCTGATGCATCGTACATAAGTTCAAAAGGAATGCTCCAATTGAGTGGCTGCATGATAGGTGCGGCGGTTAACATGCCCTTGAGCTTAGAAAAAGCTTCCTGACATTGCCCAGTCCACTCGTATGGTACATCTTTTTGAAGTAGATTGGATAAAGGATGAGAGAGGTGATTAAAGTCTTTTATGAATCTTCTGTAAAATCTAGTGTGTCCTAAGAAGGATTGCACGTCTTGTATATTCTTAGGTGGAGGTAAGTTAGAGATAAGATTAGTCTTAGCCTTATCTACCTCAATTCCTTTGGATGAGATGATATGTCCAAGGACAATTCCCTTATGAACCATGAAATGTCACTTCTCCTAATTTAGTACCAAGTTATTTTCCTCACATCGCTTCGGCAAACATTTAAGATTCTCTAAACAATCACTGAAGGATGGACCAAAGACAGAGAAGTCATCTATGAAGACCTCTAAATATTGCACCACCATGTAAGAAAAAATACTCATCATGCATCACTGAAAAGTGATAGGGGCATTACACAGTCCGAATGGTATCCTTCGGTAAACAAAGGTGCCAAAGGGACATGTGAATATGGTCTTTTCCTAATCCTTAGGGACTATCTCTATCTGGTTGTAGCTTAAATACCCATCAAGGAAGCAATAATACGAGTGACCAGCTAGCTTTTCCAAAATTTGATTAATGAAGGGCAAAAGAAAGTGGTCCTTCCTCATAACGGTATTCAATTTTCTGTAGTCAATGCACATTCTCCAACCAGCAGTAACTTTAGTTGGCACGAGTTCATTGTTGGCATTGGCTACTAAGGTGATTCCAGACTTCTTAGGGACTACCTGAGTTGGACTCACCCATTGGCTATCCGATATATGGTATATGATACCCACATCTAATAGCTTAAGAACCTTGGCCTTAACCATTTCCTTCATGTTTGCATTTAATCTACATTGTGGTTGCCGAGAGGTCTTCGTATTATCCTATAGATAAATGTGGTGAGTACAAATTGAAGGGTCAATTCTCTTAAGGTTCACAATCGACCATTCAAGGGCTCCTTTATGCTCAATGAGAGTAGAGATAAGTATACTCTCCTGTTCTTGCTCGAGGTGGGAAGAAATCACCACAGGGTATGTCTCGTCTTGACCTAAATAGACATATTTTAAATCAGAGGGTAAAGATCTTAGTTCAAGCTTTGGTGTTTGAAGTTAGACGGTAGAGGCACTACATTAGTTTAGGGTAATTCTTCAAATTGTGGCCTCCACTGGTTGACTTCAAGTACCAGCATGGTATCCAGTATGGTTCCCATCTTCCTAATCATATCATCTTCTAAATCATGAGAGTGGGCTAGGCACATCTCTAGAAGGTTAGAGAACAAGGTCAGAGGAGTTCTATCTTCCACGAAAGAGTCAGTCAGGTTAATATCATGGGAATCGTCATCATCTTCTAACTGTTTACCTGTATTGAAAAAGATATTTAGCTCTAATGTCTTATTTCTAAAAGACAAACTCATGACTCCATTCCTGTAATTAATGATTGCATTTGATGTGGCAAGGAATGGGCGACCAAGAATGGTAGGAATTTGAGTGCTCATGTCCATGATGGGTTGAGTATTTAGGATGATAAAATCTACCAGGTAGTAGAATTTATCAACCTAAACTAACACATCCTCAATTATCCCTCTCGGTACACGAACTGAACAATCGACAAGTTGTAATGTGGTCTGGGTGGGTTTTAATTCACCTAGACCCAATTGTTTGTAAACTGAGTATGAGATTAGATTTACGCTTGCTCCTAAGTCAAGAAGTACATGCTTAATCCAGTAATTCCCAATTACACAAGCAATGGTTGGGCTATCGGGATCTTTGTATTTCTGTGGCACATTTTGCTTTATGATGGCACTCACTTTTTCTGTTAAAATTTTTTTCTTTTGAATATTCTATTTTCTTTTGGTCGTACATAAATATTTCAGAAATTTGGCATATGAGGGTATTTTTTTAATGGCATCCAGTAGAGGAACATTGACTTTCACTTGTTTCAACACCTCTAGAATGTCCTGAGAGTTAGAGAGAGGTTTTGGTGCAATCAACTGTTAGGGGAATGGTGCAATCGGCTTGCCTTGAAGTTCCGGTTCTAATTCTTGTGGAGCAGTGTTAGGTCTATCAGTTTCATCTATTTCTGGGTCCTTAGACTTTTCAGCCCTTACCGGAATAGATTTGTCAATTGTTTTTTCACTCTTAAGGGTGGTGATAGACGTAGCTTGCACCATTTGATTTGAAGAGCTTGGATCACTTATTTTGTATTGTGGTTTAGGATTGGGGAAAGGTTGAGTAAGAAACATCCCTTTCTTTATAATCGTAACACGTGAATCCATCTTTTGGATAAATTTTGTAAGTTCTCGTAATGCTTGGGTAAGCTCCTGTGTTTGTGTGGAATTTTGAACTGGTTCCTCTTGAGGTTTCCCTTGATTTGGAATTTGATTAGGGAATCCTTTAGTAGCAGTTTGTCCATTCCTCCAACTAAAATTTGGATGATTTTTCCAACTAGGATTGTATTTATTAGAAATGGGTTCATTGAAAGGCCTTTGGTAATTATTCACGACATTTGATTAATCATTCAGTACCTCTTGAAAAGCAAGTATTGTTGGGCAATTTTCAGTGTGAAAATGTTACAAGCACAAATACCGCAAACAGTTTCCTTAGCCTTATCCTTCTTTAGTTCCATGGCCTCGAATTTCCTTATGAGATTAGCCACTTTAGCATTGATATCATCATCCTCTTTCAGAAGGTATATTCTGCCTCTCTCCTTTAATTGAGCGGGCATAGAGGTGGTGCTCGATTTTGGGGAGACGTCCCATGATTGTGCGTTTTCAGCAAGTCTGTCCAAATAATCCCACACACCATCGACATTTTTGTTCATGAATTCCCCATTGTAAATTGTCTCGACCAATTGGCTTATGAAGGATGTCAGTCCATCATAAAAAAAGGTGTGTAATGCGCTACGTTTCAAAACCATGTTGTGGGCATAAACTAACAAGATCCTTGAACCACTCCCAACATTGGAAGAATGTTTCATCTTCCTTTTGGGCGAAGTTCATGATTGACTTTTTGATGGTGTTCATTTTATGGTGTGGGAAAATTTTCTTTATGAACTCCCTTGTCATATCGTTCCATCTACCAATAGATCGAGGACGTAGTGAATGCAACCACGTCTTAGATTTCTCTTTCAAAGAAAAGGGAAAGAGTTTCAGCCTGACCGTGTCATCGGACACATTAGGAAAATATAAAGTGGCTATGATCTCATTAAACTCTTTCAAGTGTAAATATGGATTTTCATATTCAAGTCCATAGAAGTTTGGAAGGAGTTGATCACCCCAGGCTTGATATCTATATGTCCCGTATTTTCTATAAAAACCATGTATGAGGGTGTTCTCACCCCTACTGGTTGTAAATAATCTCATAAAGTATGAGGCGGGGGTGCTTGATGTACCTCATTCTCATCCTAGATTTCCTCAACCCTAGGTTGAGGTGGATTTGGAGTTTAATTGGCCGATTGATTGGTAGCCATAACTTTAGTTAACTCTGTGGATCTCAAGTGGTGTCTGATCCTGTGATGGATAGATAACCCCTCATCCAATCCTCCTTCACTTAAGAGACGTCGAGTGTTATCATGGACCCCCTTGGGTATGAAACACTCTCAACCCTCAATTTCAGAATCTAACCTATACCTAAAAAGAAAGTGGGAAATAGAAATCTAGAAATAGAAAGAGAGAGAATTGGAAAGAAGTTACCAGATTAGAAGTTTCTATATTGGGATCCTATAGAAGAAAAAGGAAAACAAATTAGTTTTTAAATTAAGCAAAAAAGAAACATAGTTTCTAAAAACAAATTATGAAAGTTTCTAATCCTAGAAAAAGAAAGTAAATTAGTTTCTAAAAATAAATTAGAAAAACCCTAACCTAAAAATAGAAAGTAAACAAACCCTAATCTTAACCTAATTCGAAAACTAGTTAATCTTAGAAAAACGCAACCGTTAGTCCCTGGCAACGGCACTAAAAACTTGTTCACAACCCCAAGTGTAGGGTCGTGATGTAGTAATAACCTTAGTGAGACCGAGGACGAATCCACGGGGACTGAACTTGTACATTTTTGAAAAGTAACTAGAAGTAGAATTAGAAAAAGATGTAAACCTAATTCTAAAATTGTAGAGAGAATAATTGTGAATAAAGTAATTAGAAATAATAAATTTAAAGGTGGGAACTAGGGTTTCCAAGGATCCACTTGTAGCAACCAGGGAGCTACCTTGCTTGATTCAGGAAATCCAATAGGAATTGGAGTCCTATCCTATCCAATTGGAAAAGAGAGATAATTGAATCTCTGAACTTCTCATGAATCTAGTCTCAATGGATGAGAGTTTGTGAGGATTGGAAGTGATTCCATCACCAAACCATGCCCATGGGACGATGGCAAACAATAGGATATACCAACCCCACAACCAATCATAGGAGAATTGTGAAGATTAGGAAGGATTTTGTCACCCTACCATGCTCAAGGGACGATGGTGAACAACGGGACTTACTAATGTCACAATCTCAATTTAAGAAAAGAAGATATTCCAATCAATTGCAGATCTATTATAATTTGTCACAAAAAACTATTAAACACTAAAAATATTCCTTAATAAAGAACTAGAATCCAAGAGTGTTCAACAAAACATGAATCAAAATAAAGCAAACATCCCAATCAAGCCACAAGCTTCACCTCTTAGCCCTAGCTAAGAGGTTTAGCCAACCATGGACATGATTGAACTAAGAACTCTTAAAGAAAACAAAAAGACCAACTAAATAAGAAGAAGAAGAACTCTCAGATGGTGGCTCCACCCTTTTTCTCCACTCCTTAAACCTTAGAAGATACCTTTGTGCATCTTAGGAACTCCTATTTATAGTTGGGGAACTCAAACTTTCGCACCGAGTTAGAACAATCCAGAAACCGCCTCAAATTTACATAGTCTGCATAAATTTATGTAACCTTATGCTAGTCGAAGCAGAGCTTCAGCTAGCCAACTGAAACTCGGGTTAGCTGAACTTCCACAAGTTCCAGAAGATCACGTCGCTGGATTTTCAGCCAAACTTTCTTAGGCTAGCCGAATTCTTGGGCTAGCCGAACCAAAACTCGGGTTAACAAACCAACACTTCAAATCTTGGATTCTTCTCATTCCTCACTTAGTTTCCTTGGATCTTTAGCACGTGAATTCTTCAATCTTGCTCTCCTAAGATCCCTCCTTTGCCTTGGTGATTCTTAGGCACTAAATCCATGCTTTTAGCATTCTTTTTGTCACACCCTAAACTCAGAAACCGGGCTCACAAAATTCTCGATCGTCGAATCCGGCACTAACAGCCTCCGTAGTATCCCATTCTTAGCTCCCAACACCCATATGCCAAATTTCGATCCTGGGGTCCTACAAGGAGGATTTTTAGTGTGTTTTTTTAACGATTAATCTGTTTAGGCGGTTATACATTTTGTACATGGTATCAATGTATATTGAAGAGACGAACTTATTCGACATTTCACACATAATATGGTGCACTAGCTCAATAGTAATGAAGGAAACAATAGCAGACTCCAACAGCTCTTATATGCATCCTTAAAAAGTGTAAGTCATACATATGAGTAAACCACAGCTCGTGAGTCTACTATGTGCCTGAAAAACACGTCTTATCAGGGTGCTACCGTAATGACATCCAAAACAACCATAGGCATGTTATCAACCAATCATGTTATCACAGGTGAGTAGGTTATCAATCAAGGATGTCATATAACTATACAGGTTACCATGAACATGACATCAATAATAGGCATGTCAACAAGCGACCATGAATAATTAAAATAGCCAATCATCATGAATAAGATAATCAAATTTCTTTTTCTACTATATGACATATGATGGAAGGGCAATGGCAGAGATGGAGTGTGTAGTCGGATGATAGTACGTGGTATCGCAAGCTATGGTGTTCATCACAAGGAACTTCTATCTAAACTAGGCCCATACCTAAATTTGGATAGGTAGGCTCAATGTGGTAAATACCTAATCTCAGGTTGGTCGCATACCCAACCGAAATCATGGCCATTGCGAAGGTACACAATGATTTAGTTGCGCACCACCTGCCTGAGTGGATAGTAAATGAATGAATGAATGAGTCCAATGCTGAGTACACAATTCCTACTCAGTAAGTCCACATATAACCACCACAACGCTTCCAATGTGGGCAAGGTTCTGCCCCACTATATGCACAGTAACCTGCAAGCACGGTAGCCTACCAACCACTTGTAGCTAGCCCAGGCCCTTAGGCCCCACCCACATCAGCGTCTGCCCACGTGTGCCCGTCCACGTGTGTAACAGTGACGGGGCTTCACAATATTAGTACCGTACATCTCTGGGATATCACCCGGGTCTGGTACAATGTTATTCGCCATATTAAGGCTATCCGGTGCAAGGCCTATGTGGGTCATATGTAAGATGCAATGTAACCATGTCAGTCCTCATCAAGATCCACATATCAGTGTAGTTCATCTCTAGAATATCATCGGGGCCTAGTACATTTAACACCAGCTTGCTACCCCATCTAAGCGCATAACCGGGTAAGTGGAAGAGACCTCACTATCCACCTACCAATATCGGGCCTAGCTCGTCGATAGCAGACCCATTCCTCAAGCTGGGTTAAACTCGGCCTAGTCATTGCCCCCTCACTTGGGTGGGTAAGGCCACACCCCCTTCCAACTGACCATGACACAATCAAAGATTATCCGGCCCTCATGCGCTCATGTATCCATTCGGTCTCGACGTTGTAGCATCCTTTGGTACCATAAAGGTTTGAGAACTTTCACCTTGGGACATCTATGACACCCCCGTAGTAAGACAAATATTTTCGATGTCCAATCCTGCCATCCACAATATGCCTATGGAGGCTACAGCCCTAATGTCGCTAGGGCGTACAATGATCATGCCACATAAAATACAAGATGCATGAGTCATATTATCTAGTCATGCATCAAACCTGCGCGTACCGCACGCTCATGTGGGGCAACTCCATCTCTCAGGGAGTCCCATAAACAACCAGCCCAATGGCACATGTTATGATCAATCACTCCTCATAACAAGCATGTAAATGATGTGTATGGGCATATATCATGATTTATACTAAGCATATTCTCAGTGTGTCCTACTAGACTAAGTACACTAGCATGACTATCAGATATAAACAATAATCGGCCTAAACACAAGAATAGCTAGTGTGACGTGATGGTTCATATATTTAAGTGTCTTCAACAGAACACTGAGGCCCTATACCTCCTGTGAATACTTAACAAATGGCCACCAGGGCTCCTATAACACGCACATACATAAGGTGCATAGGTTATGGTGGTACACAAGTTCTAACATGTATCATCATTATCATAGACATCATTCAACATCAAATTTATCCTCATAACATGTATCATGCAATCATGTGCATAAAGTACATAGCATATAGGGATTCACATGCATTGTCAATATCATAGCCATCATCCATCACTATCATACATGCCTTACGCATTAGTTGTCTGTCATGCATGAGGTTATCCTTACGTTCACCAACATCATGTATTTATCACTATCCGTACATCAAGAAAAACATAGTTATCTTGTCCACAATATCATCACGACAATCAATACATGCATTATTATCCCTTAGATATCAAGCATGGTGGTCAACTAGCATGTTTTGTCATCATACATATATATAATATTATCATCATTACCATGAGGATCATTTTCACTTCATGATTAACATAAACAATGTCATAAGCGTTATAAATAATTACTCATCCATCATCAATGCATATGCTCTAATTCACCATCCATTAAATCATATCCATCATTTCAACCAACAACTCACAATTATCATTATCATGTTACCATACATGTATCATCATCTCACCCATCACTAGGTGCATCCTACCTAGTGTGACTTCCACACTGGACTTGAACTACATGCAAGGCATGGGGTCGTATAGGTCAAGTGTGAGTCCCACTTGGTGAATCAATAAGCCAATCCAAGGGCATAAATGTCTAACCATGACGCTTTCAATGGTGTGGATCTAGTTCCACAACTAAGTGGGTGCCACACATTCCACCAACTAAAAATAATGCACAATCTCAAACATAAAGGATAACATGCTAACATCTTTCATGTCATATATCATATTGGGCCTACTAGCCACATACACAACAAACCAAGAAAAAGCCCAATTATCTAGTTTATGCATTGTAAAATAGGTTTCTCTAAGCGTGGGCTACTTGACTAGAGGTAGTATGAAAGGCACGCTACCCCAGTAGGCAATGGGCCTACCCAATAGGCTTAAGGAAGGTTACCATTGTAGGTTTCTCATTCCCCAACGATTTCTCTTAGTGTCGGGCTTGCTTGGGCCTTAGGGTTGCATCATTTAGATGGGCCCAAGGCCACCTATGTCTTAAGAAAACATTTAGACAGCAAGATCTATCCACTAAATATTTTATAAGTTATACAACACTCATTTACAAAACATGCCAGGTGGACCTCATTGCATGAAAGGTAAGGCCCATACAAGATAGCCCATACTAGATGACCCACTTAAGGTTTTTAAGCCCAACAATATATGAGAGTTATTTTTCAGAGTTTAGACGGTGTATTAAATTCTTTGGGAAGGTGGTGGACCCTATCGACGTGCTCCACATAAATTCTATGTAAAACAGACTTTTGGCACAGGGTTGGTTTGGGGTCATTTTCAATTCAGATTTATGATCATATGGAACCTACATCTGGTAAAAGAAAGGATCCATCTGGTAGCTCTATGTAGGAGCTTTAAAATGTATAAGGCAAGCCTCATTGGTTGGGTGTTTACAATTTACGGTGATGTCCCAAACATGGGTACTTAGAGGAAATGTGGAGGAAACACCGTGCAAAATTAGTTTTGGCCCGATCTTAAGTACGTCTCATGATCACAGGGGACCACCTTTTAGTGTCCCATCAAGTGCCTTTGGTTGTACTATATATCTACTTTAAAAAAATATAAGATAGGACCAACTGGTTGTGCACACGTAATATCTAGTATAGGGCCAAACATAAGTACCTTGATTTTCTGCACAACCATGCTTGACCACATTTTGGGATCCACTCCCTGATCATGTGAGGTCTGATTTAGCCTGAGTAAAATATTATTTATCTATTCATTAGTATAGGTTAAAGGTTCCAATTGGTGGCCTACTCATATCTCCAGCGTATGGTCCACTACAAAGGCCCAAAGTTGGTACAAAACACAAATAATCAGACAATTTTCAGCAATGGGGTCTGTCACAACTTAGGGCCCAATTTCCAAACACTTAGGGATTATTCCTGACAAAAAGGTGGGACATCCTAGCTCACTTATATAAGGATTAAACATCTCCCAAAGTGGGACCCTTAACTACAGAGTATGGGGCCCACTACAAGGTGTCAAAGAGGCCTACATGCAATACAATCAAGCACTTTAAAAATTTCAACAAACAAAAAGTGCAAAGGAAATGAAATAGATCCAGTGGCAAATAGGGCCCACATGCTAGCAAACCACAGATAAGAGACATATAAAAAAATACATGGGTTTCCAGATTGGATGAACTAATGAAATGCATAAATCACAATCGATCCCACACCTAAGTGGGTCAATAAGAGGATGAATGTTATGTACAACATATATCAAACATACACATCTAGTAGCACATGAAATATATTGATAAAATCTCTATGATCAGATTCTTTGTTGGAAAATCTAATCCAATGGATGGTTTAGTAATACATCATATAGGCTGTATATAGATTTCCAATCATACAGAGACATGAATCCATCTAGACCATACAAAACAATTTAAGGTTTATCCTTACAGAAGTATCTGTCAGTTTAGAACTTTTTAAATTTTATCATGAAAGAATATGATCATAGGGACCAAACATATGATTATTTATTATCTCAAGTAATTTAAGAGAAAACATCAAATACATCTGACCGTTGGAATTATGGACATGGCTCACACATGAATTGTCATAATAAGTTCCCAAATACATCTTTCGTATAAGGCCAAGATTTCAGCCGTCCGAACTCCGATTGAAGCATATTATATACCATTGGAAAGCTAGTTCAATTTTTTACAAATCTAATAGAATAAATATTTTTAATACATTCATTAAAGGAAATAAAAATGGGTCCATTTTAGGTAAATCGGAATCCTGCATGTGTAGTTGGACAACAGCCAAGTAAAATTGATGCTACGAATGATTGGATCATTGGATGTCTACGAAATTTGGCCCAAAGTTAACTTATATTATGGTTAATATTATTCCTAAGTTTCAACTTTGATCTTAACATGATCAATTTTATATGATTTTTAGAACTTGTTGTCCAAAAACAAAAACAAGATTACATATGAAGGGTGTATATATGATGTTCATCATGGTGGACCATACTGACATGGGCCAATTTGTTGACCATCTTAGCCAGTAAATACATGCATAGAAGAAATCCATACCAGTGGGGCCCACACATATTGAGAAAATAAAAATAAAAAGAGAAAGAAAGATGATGATGAGGATGAGAGGGGTGTAGACTCACCTCAATGAATGGATGGTTGGATGTTGATGTGTGGTCCACTCCCTCTTTGATTAATGGTAGGCCATACCTTGGCCCCACTCTCTCTCACTCTCTCTTAAAATCTCAGAATTTTTCTAAGTATAGGAAAAGAATAAGTGCAAGAGAGCTCCTACTCTTATATAGGGAATTGGGGGTTAAGGTGGCAAGTGGCAAATTTATGAGATCTTATTAGTGCTAAAAGTGAGGTGGAATGTGATGTATGGTATGGGTAGTAGATGGATGAAGTGGATGATGCTAAGCATGCATTGGCCAAGGTAGAAGAAATCTAGACATGCATTGGCTAATGGATGGATAAGGGTTGTGGGTTGTAGGTGATGCATGGTGGATGATGAAGTGGAGTGTTGTAATTGGTTGCTTGAAGTAATGTGGAGCAAATCAAGACATGAATTGGATGCATGTATAGGATGAGGTGGACATGAGCCATGATTAGTTTCCAAGGCATTGGGAGAGAGTTAATGATGAGTTTTGGGATAGAATCCAATTTTGTCTTATAGTGTTTGTCTTATATGTGCTAGCTTCTTATTTTGTCATGTAGCAATTGTCTTATTTATTAGTAATTTCCATGTTCTAAAAGTGGACTTTAGGCCCACATGGGCTCAAGTCCAATGATCCTAGTATATAAAGGTTGCTTGTGTTACTGGATACATAATTTGGGCCTTACATTCGATGGGTCATATCTCACTAATGGAGTGTCAGATTGATGTGCAGTTTTAACTATTACAATCACAATGATGATGTGGTCCACATGATAGAGGTCTCAAGATCATCCGGAACAAATCACTTAGGTGAGTTTTCTAGGTACACTAAGGTGCAGTGTATCGTTTATCAACGGTTCGAGTTGGGACATGTGTTACGACTGACAGGAGGTGGAATTTCTTAGACCAAAGGACCAGCTCCTAGCATATCGTCAAAAGAAGGTGCTCTGGCCTCCGTGCTCGAATCTCTGGTAGTTGGATTTAGCATATCAGTGGTCTCTACTTGGAAAATAATTTCACGAGCTACTACTTTTGGTGCCACCAAAGGAACCAGAGGAGCCCTCAATGAAATCACCAGTGCAGTTGAAGAAGGATCCGTGGGAGGAGTATCACCTGTCCTAGTATTAACAATATGAGCACTTGAAATAAAGATATAACAATAATAATGAGATAATTATCACAAAATGTGCGCACACACACACATATATGGAATTAAAAAGAGAGAGAGAGAGAGAGAGAGAGAGAGAGAGAGAGAGAGAGAGAATTCTTTACTTGGTGAATATCCATATTCTTCATAATCTAATGGCTCATCTTCTTCCTCCTCTATTATTGTAGGAGATTTTGTAGGAGCATTGATACCAGGAAGAGTCTCAGAATTTGGTGGAGGATGCTCTTTGTCAGCACTTTCTGCAATGACATCCTCCTCGCCATCTATGTCAACTTCTCCTTCTTCGAAATCATCATCATCATTTTCATCATTTTTGTCATCTTCATCATCTTCATATTCGACAGAAGTGGCACTTTTCAATGAAGAGGCTGAACTTTCATCTCCTAAATCTTCTTCGTCGACTTCTTCAATCATGACTTGTTTCCCTTTAGAAGGAGGAGCTCGACCGCCTTCTGTTTGAGATTCTCTGTTAACTGGAATTGAAGGGGATGGAGAGGCATGTCTACTTCCTTCTTGAGGAGTAGACAGCGACGCTTGCAAGCACGTTCGAGACCTAGTCATGGGAGATGATGAGCTAGGAGGAGTAGGCTGTGAAGGAGGAGTTAGTTCGTCTTGAGCTGCAACAGTGTTTGCCGGAATGGGAGATGTTCCTTTGGCATCATCTGTAATCCGGCCAATGAAGTTGCCAGGGACTTATTTAAATTCCGCCATGACTCCATGAGCAATCCAGCCTTCCAAAGTATTGATGGCCTTCTTTTCATGGATTGGATCTTCTAAAGATATTTTTCTGCAAATTTGACCGTGAAAAAGTGCGCGGCTCTTCTCTGATATATAACCAATTCTGTCTTCAAGCTTCCTACCTCTTAGCCTAGGCGGGGGAAGCCAGATGGGTTTATCTACTGGCAAACAATTGTTGACCAAGTATGATTGCTATCCCACATCACATCTATAAGAGGCACGAACTATACGATTGCAGCTGGGAATTATGAAAGTGGAATCAACACGACCGCCTAGTAGTTGTTTCCATACCAGGGCCCAATTGTAAGGGCCAGTGCCATAGCAGCGCATTCTTCTCCTAACTAATCCGCAGTTTTCTCGAATGGCCTAATCGAAACTGAACTGACGAGCAAAATGACTGGGATAAAATGATTCTCTCCAGAACTCCGTTCCTTCCCGCAGTGGCAAGTTGCAAGAGCATATGGAGAGAAAGAATACCCTTTCTCCTATAGTGAGTGTCACGGTGTCTACCATGTCAGTATCTTCGATGTAGCGGTAGAGATAGAATTGAAAGAAATCAACTTGACCTTTGTCCCGAATCTTGTTGGCTACCCAGTTGTATGATATTTTTGCCATGGCCCTTTGCTGAAAAAACTTGAGTGGAAGGTGCGAAGGATGAACATATGCCTTCTCCGGCACTTCAAAAGTCCATGGAAAATAATCCCCCATCTAGCCAGTGATATAATGCCATGGAGTGCATGCTGAAGAAGCTCCAATGGTAGGGTTCTTGACATGAGTGGCTATCTCCCCAAGGGCTCTATAAATAGAGCATAACACTGGAGGTGCAAGTGAATACTTATGGCCTTCCGCCAAGGCGCTAGTGACTGCAAAGACCGTGGGGTGAATGACGTCTACCCATTTCAAACTAGGAAGAACTACAATACTTAGCCAGTATGCTAAGAAAACTACGAGCTCCCCATATAAGCTATACTCTGATCTTTCCTTGATGTTGTCGTGAAGTTCTGTTAGTTCTGGAGAATGACAGTTGCGAAATTTGTAGGAGAAATGAAAGTGGGTGAGAAAAGGTACAAATAAAGAAAGCAGTAGATTCATGGACTTAAAATTACCTGAGGGCTCTGGAGAAATGTTCTAGCCATTGTAGAGGAGGAATCTTGTGAATGTTTGGAAATTTTGACATTTCCTTGAAAAGTTCAATAGTAGTTTCTGAGATGGAGGGTTTACGGTCAGGTGAAAAAACGAACGCTAACTCCTTGTTGGACGGGACAAACTCATCGTAAATCTTCCCTGTTATCGGAAGGCTTGCTATTCGGTGGAGATCCTAGAGTGTGATGCTCATCTCACCCACTGGCAAATGAAAGGAGTTGGTGGTGGAAGATCAGTAGTCGAGGAAGCCTTTTATCATGGTTGGCTCTTTGTAGAAGTATTGGGATGTAACTTCTATGGGATTATATAAACCTATCTTGAAGAGCATCTTCGCATGTTTAGTCAAGACAGCTTCTGCCTAATCAAAATAATAACGACGCAAAGTTAAGAGACCCCTCGTTTGAAATTCCTCTAGTCCCCAAAGTGGCTCACGGTCTCTCATTTAGTTTTTCTTGCATCCCAAGCATGGTTCGATTTCCTTTACTCATCTTATGACTTGCATTTCCTTTCACTATAACGTTCAAATTCTTATGTATGAGGCATCGGAATCTAAACTCCCTTTTAATAATTCTAACCTGAATATGATGAATCTCACTCCTGGACAAAATGAAGAAGAAGAGGAAGTGCAGCCTGCTGAAGACACAACCATGGAAGATATTTTTAATTAGTTGGATGATTCAGATGATCTAGCTGATTCTAACTACCATCCCTCTCAAATTGATGAGAGACTTTCTACATTGGGGGAGAAAGTGGAGTCTTCGCATGTATCGTAGGCTTCATTAGCCTAAACCCAACAATCTACAATAAAGTACATGAAAAAGTACTCCCATCGCATCAACCGGAGTTTTCGGCTAAATGATCCCTCGATGCCTACTCCATCTTCCCCTGGGTGAGATTAAGCTAGATTTATTTATTTTTTAGACTTCTGCTGGTTATGTACTTAAAACTTATTTTGTTCTTGTCTTGATACTTTGGTTGCTTTAATGATGTGGTTGCTGACAATTGCCTTTTTAGATAATATGGTTGACTATTTCATATGATTACCCTGATTTTCTTACTACATGCTTCTTCTATTCATATTATTTCATCTATTCTTCCTTTGTCAAATTGTGACAAAAAGGGGGAGAGATTGATGGGCTAATAATATGCAATGCTATATAGTATGGGAGAAAGAATGCATGGATACTATGTGTGAGGAATGTTATATGTGTATTTCATAGGGGGAGTGTCAGTTGAGCATCATCAGTTGTGAGCTGAAGATTACAAGCTACAAAGACTTCAAATATCTAAAGATGTATAGGATTGTATATTTGTAATACTAATTATTTTGTCACGAAATTGACAAAGGGGGAGATTGTAAATGCTAGGATACTGAGCACACATAGGTTGTCAAATTTCGTAAGACAAAACCACTTCAAAGTATATCTTCAAAGATCAGTCTATGTTCAAGAGAAAATCAAGCTCAAGATCAGTCTATGTTCAAGAAAAGATCAAGCTCAGGATCAGCTTATGTTCAAGAAAAGATCGAGCTCAAATTCAAGATGAAGTCAGGCCCAAATTCATGATGAAGTTTGAAACAAAGTTCAAGCCAAAGTGAATCAGATATTTGATATATCTCAGGTGGTATAAACTCTAGAAAGACCTTAGGACTAGGTGCTTTCAAAAATGTTTAATCACAGGTTTTTACATTTATTTTTGCTTGGAATTCGGCTAGCTTAAGCTTCCTTGGCCAACCTAACTTCAAGCTCGAATCAAATAAAAACTTTTGTTGCAAATTTGGCTAGCCCAAGATTGAAAATTGGCCAGCCCAAGAAAGTTAAGGTCAAATTCCAATGACATCAATTATTAGAACTCGCGGGAATTCGATTAGGCGAAGGGCAAATTCAGCTAGCTGAATTGTACTGTTCGGCCAGCCGAACTTGACCTTGAGCTATTTGAATTTTGGATAGTTCTTATCCCCTGCAATCCAAAATTCGTTGAACAGAATCTGCTAAACTCGAGCTAGTCGAAGCTTGTATCGGCCTAGCGGAAGTTTTAACTTCTTTGCTTATAAATTGAGTTCTTCTCTAATTTCTAATTACACAATTTAATTATCAGAATTCTTTGCAAGAGAGAGAAGCCCAAGTTATTAACAAGCTATTGGTTGGTATTTATAATTTATTTCAATAGCTTTTTCAATTCCCTTTAATCTCAGATCTTTTAAGTTTAATCTAAGAGAGTAAACTATACTTCTCTTTGAGATATAAGAGAATTGAATTAAGTAACATTTGGGTTTAACAAAATTAAAATCTATAGAACCCTAAACCCTTTCTATCTGACTGAACACGGCACCATCTACATTCAAGAAAGAGGTCCTTCTACTACAAGCTTCTGTTACGTCTTCTACGGTTGAAGATAAGTATACCTTCTAAAACTCTGTTTAGGTTTTTCTAAGATCTCCTGTGAAAATCTCAGTTAAGGTTTTGTCTGAGATAGCCTGTGAAAATCTTAGTTTGGGTTTTTATTGTGATAGCCTGTGAAAATTACAAGGAACTTTATTATGTTATTAAGGTTATCATGTGAAAACCTTTTTATAATGAAAGCCGAAATTACAAGGGAAGTAATTTTGGGAGTGGAGTAGGTGTGGTTGTTTTTAAAGCACCAAAGCACTATAATTCTTTGTGTCACGTGGTGAATGTCTTATTTTTTTTGGTGGATTGGATGTATTTAATTATTTCAGTTGTGTGGTGAATGTTGTAATTCTTTAATTTACTCGTTCTAGTTTGAAGTTTTGATTTTGAAAACATTAATGAAATAAGGTTGTCCTGCCTAAAATTTTAGGTGAAGGTTTTTATATGAATTATTTTGAATCAAGGTTTCAATACTCAAGCAATTGACATCTTTGTATTATTTACATATTCAGCACTTGTTTCGATTATTTGACATTGTCCTATTCACCCCCCCCCCCCCCGCCCCCCTTCCATCTCTAAGACATCGCAAGCTCTTCTTTTCACATAGTTTGTTATTGGACTATTTTTTGCATATTCGGTTAGACAGAATCGACTTTAGGTGGGACCGAACAGTCTGCTAATTCTATTATAGCACTTTGTGATTCATCTAGTCTTTTGTCTCTCCTTTGTACCTAGTTTTCTTGGATATTTGGCACTTGAATTCTTCATTAATCATATCAAATATCCAAATCTTCACGTAGTCATTCTTTGAGCATTAAATTTTCTCTTTAATCTTCCATTTCACCTTAACTTTCTAAATCGCCTCACATAGGAAAAACATACGTAATTGGATCAATTAAGCGCATCTATGCTTATAAAATTAATGTATAATAAGGGAGAATATACAATTTTGCACACTTAACACACCCCCAACTAGCATTTTGCTAGTCCCAAGAAAAGAATGCAAAAAACTAATATCCAAAACCTAAATTTCAAACCTTTCTATATATATATATATATATATATATATATATATATATATATATATATATATATATATATATAAACAACATTTTGTGCAATGTTATGCATATGTAAGTGAGAATCAAATATACAAGGATGAAATATGTTAGTCCAGAACCTAATATTACTAGTAAATCATTAAACCAAGTTTCCTTTCATTAATTAATTAAAAGAATGCATTCAAATATCATGTTCATTATGTGCTTAGTGAATTCCAACTTACAATCCTTAAAAGTTAAACTTTTCTCCATGATGTTAAATATGATAATTACCTCAAAGTGGACAGATCAACATAAGTTATTGATTCCAAACCTATCTCCTTTTCATTTATTTTTCTAACTTTTTGATGTTTTATCAACAATTTTAATACTATTATCATCTTTTTTCTTTCTTTTCATTGTTTTCTCATTTAAGCACATGTAATAGGTAGCCATTTTCGATTTCAATGATTTTTAGTTGGTTCTTTTGCTTCTTTTCATATCAAGGTAGATAAGGATCTCCAAACTTAGTTCCTAACACTTTTAAGTAATCATCAAGTTAAACATTAAAAATTCAAATAAACTTTTAAAGGAATAAGAGTCAAACGTGAAATGTGCACTAGATTCAATTCATTAAAAGAACTTGTTCAAAAATTGACTAATCAACTTGACTCTAGACTTTCAAAATTTTAGTTTATATCTTATCCTTATACACTAAAACATATTCAAATATACATAATATTAATCTTTAAAAAATAGTTTTGAAATTACAAACTAGAAAATTTTAAAAAAATTTGTACTCATAAACTAAGAAAATACTGATTAGTTCTATCTAATCTCATTCCCAACCTAAAATCTACATCATCCTCAATGTAAAAAAATATGCAATGCATCATAACATGAGACAATGAAAATAAAAGAGGAATGAGTAAGTGAGAGAGAGAGAGAGAGAGTACCTGAGGAAGATTAATGTAATGGATATATGGACCTCTATTAGACTAGAATGTTAGTCCTGATAGACATGATCAATCAGAGAGATGAATGTATCTTTTGAATCAAATTTCTCAACAAATGGTTTAGGGCGATGCCTATTTACTTTGAAAATGTTACCATTCATTAGATTTTCTATCTTGACAACCCCATGAGGATAAACCGTTTTGACTTTAAAGGGTATGGTCCAATAAGATCTCAATTTATCGAGAAAGAGATAAATTCTCGAATTATACAAGAGGACTTTCTGGTTTGGTTCAAAACATTTCCAAAGAATGTTCCTGTCGTTGAACACTTTCATCATATCCTTGTATATCTGAGAGTTCTCGCAGGCATTATTCTAGATTTTTTCAAGTTCAATCAGTTGTAACTTGCGAGCGACCTAACTTTGTCAAGATTAAAATTGAAACTCTTTATAGCCCAATATGCTTTATGTTCCAACTCTATAGGTAAGTAGCAAGCCTTCCCATAGACAAGTATATAGGGTGACTTACCAATAGGGTTTTGTATATTGTACGGTAGGCCCACAAGGCATCGGTCAGTCGAAGTGACTGATCCTAGCAATCCGGATTAACCATTTTCTCATGAATTATTTTATTTTCCTATTTGATATTTCAACTTGGCCCTCCTCTGAGGATCATAGGGGGTGCTCACTTTGTGCGAAATATCGTATTTCTTCATTCATTATTCAAAAGCTCTATTAGAAAAATGAGATACTCCATCACTTATGATGACTTAAGGTGTTCCAAAGTAAGATAAAATATTTTCCTTCAAAAACTTAATGACTTTGCGATGGTGCCTCAACCAATTTGGAGACTTAATAAATACTAAATAATAAGAATGAGATTCAGTGGTAACATATTTCTATGGGATAAACCTCCCAATTTTTAACATCGCTCTTGTCGTGCCCCAGACTCAGAAACCGGGCTCACAATATTCCCGATTGCCGATTCCCACACCGACAGCCTCCATAGTACCCCATTCTCGACCCCTGGAACACAAATGTCGTGCCCCAGACTTGGAAATCGGGCTCACAATATTCCCGATCACCGATTCCGACACGACAGCCTCCGCAATACCCCGTTCTCGGCCCCTGACACCCATTCACCAGGTTCCAATCTTGGGATCCTACAAGGAGGATTTCTATAACATAAGTCTGATTCATAATGAGCATACCCAAGATCATAACATCATAACCATAGATAAATAACTACAGGAACAACATACAAAATCCACTAAGAATATAATCTTTTTACAAGTACAAGGCTTAAAGGGGAGAAATACAAAGACTATACAAAAACCACTCTAGAAGGGTCCATGGCATGCTCCATGCTCCTGCTCAGCTATTGCCACTGCCTAGAATCACCTGCACGCATCAATTGTGCATAAGCTTATAGAAAGCTTAGAGGGCAATGTAAGTGTGTGTAAGACCAGTGCCGCAAATGCAATATTAGAGTATGCGGAATATGTAGCAAGGACTATGAACACCACCAACCATAACAAGGCTATGAAATGCCATGTAAGAGTGCCAATAGTTATCCTAAGGCCAAACAATGCAAATCAGGGCCTATGGAGCCAATGCCTCGTGCAATATGCAATATGATCAAGCTCATCCACATATTAATCTAACATATCGGTACAGTTCCTTCTCTGGGGAATCATCGGGATCAAATACACTACCTGCTGAATGCCGGTCTCCTAGTCACACAGCCTAGCGAGTGTAAGAGACCTCACTACCTGCTGTGGACAGCCAACACTAACAAGGCACAATGGTAGCGGATCCATTTACGAGCTGGTCAGACTCAGCCTAGCTATTGCCCCCTCACTCAGGCGGGTAAGGCCACACCCCCTCCCAACCGACCATGATACACTGGGAGACGCAGCCTAATGGTAAAGGCACCGACGCTCATGTTTTCCACTCAGTCTCGGCGTTGGAGCATCTCCTAGTACCATGAAGGTTTTGGGACTTTCACCCAAGGACATCCTACATTCCCATAGTGCTCAAATAAACATTTCCGGTGTCCAAATCTAGCCATCCACAATATACCTATGGAGGCTATGGCCCTGATGAAGCTAGGGCGAATATCAATCGTGCTATGCAATGCCAGATGCATGAATCACCCAAATCAACCATGCATTATTCCTACCATACAGCGCGCTCAAAAGGGGTAACTCCATCACTCAGGGAGTCCCATAACAGCCTGCCCAATGGCGTAAACCATGACTAATCACATCTTAACCAAGCACATGTATGATGCACATGGGAATGGGTCATGATGATAACTAAGTATGTCATGCATTGATGTTGTACTCTCCTCATAATAAGGTAAGGTCTAGGTACTTAGACAATTTTACATGGAAAGAAAGGAACACAACCACTAGTGGGGGCCCAATAGCTTAGGGTAGCCCACGAGACTAAGTAGACAATGCCATGGGCCTAAATGATGAGAAAGGGCCTAGCAAAGGGTCTAAGGTGGACATTCAACCACCAATATATGAGAATGGGCCTAAAGGGGTCCTTAATGGGGACAATTAACCGCCATTGTCCCCCAACAAGGCGGCCCAACAATAATCTACCTAGAAGCAATGCCCAAGGCCCAAATACCACCATAAGGATAGAATGGGCAGCCACACACACACACACAGAGATATATCTGTATATATATATATATGTGTGTGTGTATATATATATATATATATATATATATATATATATATATATATATATATATATCACATAATGGCCTTAAGAAAAATGGCCCAAACCTACATACAACAACATGGGCCCATAGGGGAGATTATGGCCCAAGAACAATGCCACCAAACCCATGCATTATGTTCGACTTAACAGGCAGCTCACAAGCCCAAACACATAGGCAAAAATCATATACAGGTTGGGCCAAATGGGCCTTACAACATCAGCCCAAAAACTAGTAAATTAGGTGAGCAATCAAGGACCCAATCACATCTATATTTCAGCCAACGACTCCAACATAATGGTGGGAGTAGCCCATATATACGACTGGGCCAAGCTTGGATGTCCGAGCCTGTCTGGGCCTACTAGACATCCCAAAAAAAATCTGGTCCATCTATTTCGGGCTCAAAAAATAACAAAAAGGTGGGCCTTACTTGGCACTAATTAAGCCCAAAAGCCTTAGAATCAAAATATAGTATATGCACACAATACTTCTCCATTTGGTGGGTCCCACATCCTTTAAATATTCAGCCATGTACACAATATCTTTCTTAATATCTTCCTGGACTTTCAGCCCACCCAGCTTCCTGGGCCTGCTGAGGTCCAACAGATAATTATTTTGGGGAAATAAAGTTTTATAATGGTCCCTGGTTATCATGGTGGGCCCCAACATATGGAGAATGTGGACACAACACATAAACTCAAGTGGGCCTGCTGCTGGACTGCAAGTCCAGCGGCACTAGAAATGCCTGGACGTCCCAGGTGGGCCTGGGCATCCCAAGGGCCTGGACAGCCAGCATAAAACGCATCAAGGTGGGCTCCACATGTGGACGTCCCACCAAGGGACAGTCCACACTTCAATGGGCCACACAAGGGGAAACGCATACATCAAAGTGGGTGACAAGGGGTGGATGGCCAGGCCAGCCCATGGTTGGACGTCAGCCCAACTAGACATCCAGCATGGTGCTGCCGTCCTAGCCCCATCTTGTACACCCAATGGGGTGGACCTAGGCTTGCCAAATCAAAGGAGAAATGGATGGATTGTATGCACCCATATATGGACGACAAAGGGGTCCACCAGAGTGGCCCACTATCCCCAAAACTAAGCTGATACATGTGTATTTTCTACATGCAGGACTACTGGACACTCCAGAAAATTTGGACCGTCCAGCCCTCTTGGGCCCACTCCAAGGAGCTCAAATCAAGGGTAGATGGTGTGGGCTCCATCCTACTCAAGGTGAGGTCCACACCTTAGATAATACCTGAAAAAAATAATCTGGAAGAAAGGCATTGTAAACAGGCCATACAACAACATACAAAACCATACAACAATGGGCCTGAAATCTGGATAGCAACATGTTGCTCTCCATTTCCAGCCCATTGTAAAATAAATTGAGGGATTAAAACTTAGATTCAATAAAGTGGAGTCCACCTAGATGGGCCACATATACTCCAGACCCATGCCCCTTACAAAATCATCTAAGAAATCAGGCCTTAGTGGCGATCCAACCCATGCAAACAGGATGGGCCTGGACGTCCCAAAAATCTGGATGGTCTGGAATTTATGGACACATTAGGTCGGCCACATACATCAGGAACAAAAGAGGGAATGACAGAGAGAGAAAGAGAGAGAGAGAGAGAGAGAATCATGGCCATAGGGAGGACTCTACCGCTATGAGTCCTCCACAATAATCACAACTGCATCTACATGATCATGGGTCCCATACAAGTATGGGCCCTTACAAAATCAAAAATCAAAGGTGGGGATACCATCCCCACCATGGATCTAGGGTCTATATGACTCACAAACCTATAAATCAAAGGGAAATCTCATGATGGGGTCCATGGAGATTGGCCCCATCATGGCAATCATACATGCATAAAGTGGGCCGTTGGCCACACTCATGAAGTTATGTAGGACCTCCACCATTGATTGGTGGGTCCTACACACTCCCAAATAGATGAAAAAGGTTTTTGAGTCTGTCGTGCCCCAGACTCGAAAACTGGGCTCACAATATTCTCGATCGCCGATTCTGAAGCCGACAGCCTCCGTAGTACCCCATTCTCGGCCCCTGACGCCCATTCACCAGGTTCCGATCTTGGGATCCCACAAGGAGGATTTCTATAACATAAGTCTGATTCATAATGAGCATACCCAAGATCATAACATCATAACCATAGATAAATAACTGCAGGAAGAACATACAAAATCCACTAAGAATATAATCTTTTTACAAGTACAAGGCTCAAAGGGGAGAAATACAAAGACTATACAAAAACCACTCCAGAAGGGTCCATGGCACGCTCCATGCTCCTGCTCAGCAACTGTCGCTGCCTAGAATCACCTGCACGCATCAATTGTGCATAAGCTTATAGAAAGCTTAGAGGGCGATGTAAGTGTGTGTAAGATCAGTGCCGCAAATGCAATATTAGAGTATGCGGAATATGTAGCAAGGACTATGAACACCACCAACCATAATAAGGCAATGAAATGCCATGTAGGAGTGTCAACAGCTATCCCAAGGCCAAACAATGCAAAGAAGGGCCTATGGAGCCAATGCCTCGTGAATATACAATACGATCAAGCTCATCCACATATCAATCTGACATATCGGTACAGTTCCTTCTCTAGGGAATCACCAGGGTCAAATACACTACCTACTGAATGCCGCTCTCCTAGTCGCACAGCCCAGCGAGTGTAAGAGACGTCACTACTTGCCTGTGGACGGCCAACACTAACAAGTCACGACAGTAGCGGACCCATTTATTAGCTAGTCAGACTTAGCCTACCTATTGCCCCCTCACTCATGCGGGTAAGGCCACACCCCCTTCCAACCGACCATGATACACTGAGAGACGCAGCCTAATGGTAAAGGCACCGACGCTCATATTTTTCACTCGGTCTTAGCATTGGAGCATCTCCTGGTAACATGAAGGTTTTGAGACTTTCACCCAAGGACATCCTACGTTCCCATAGTGCTCAAACAAACATTTTTTGTGTCTAAATCTGGCCATCCACGATATACATGTGGAGGCTACAGCCCTGATGAAGCTAGGGTGAATATCAATCGTGCTATGCAATGCCAGATGCATGAATCACCCAAATCAACCATGCATCAGTCCTGTGCATACAGTGCGCTCAAAAAGGGTAACTCCATCACTCAGGGAGTCCCATGACAGCCTACCCAATGGCATAAACCATGACTAATCACATCTTAACCAAGCACATATATGATGCACATGGGAATGGGTCATGATGATAACTAAGTATGTCATGCGTTGATGTTGTACTCTCCTCATAACAAGGTAGGGTCTAGGTACTTTGATAATTTTACATGGAAAGGAAGAACATAACCACTAGTGGGGGTCCAATAGCTTAGGGTAGCCCACGAGACTAAGTAGACAATGCAATTGGCCTAAATGATGAGAAAGGGCCTAGCAAAGGGTCTAAGGTGGACGTTTAACCACTAATAGATGAGAATAGGCCTAACAAATGGGCCTAGAGGGGTCCTCAATGGGGACATTTAACCACCATTGTCCCCCAACAAGGCGGCCCAACAATAATCTACTTAGAAGCAAGACCCAAGGCCCAAATACCACCATAAGGATAAAATGGGCAGCCACACACACACACACACACACACACACACACACACACACACACATCACATAATGGCCTTGAGAAAAATGGCCCAAACCTACATACAACAACATGGGCCCATAGGGGAGATTATGGCCCAAGAACAGTGCCACCAAACCAATGCATTATGTTAGACTTAGTAGGCAGCCCACAAGTCCAAGCACATAGACAAAAATCATATCCAGGTTGGCTCAAATGGGCCTTAAAACATCATCCCAAAAATTGGTAAATTAGGTGGGCAATTAAGGACCCAATCACATCTATATTTCAGTCCAACGAGTCCAGCATAATGGTGGGAGCAGCCCATATATACAACTGGGTTAAGCTTAGATGTCCCTGCCCATCTGGGCCTGCTGGACATCCTAAAAAAATCTGGTCCATCTATTTCAGGCTCAAACAACAACAAAAAGGTGGGCCATGACACTAATTAAGCCCAAAAGCCTTAGAATCAAAATGTAGTATATGCACACAATACTTCTCCATTTGGTGGGCCCCACATCCTTTAAATATTCAGCCATGTACACAATATCTTTCTTAATACATTGCTGGACTTTCAACCCACCTAGCTTCCTAGGCTTGCTGAGCTCCAGCAGATAATTATTTTGGGAAAATATAATTTTATAGTAGTCCCTGGTTATCATGGTGGGCCCCAACAGATGGAGAATGTGGACACAACACATAAACTCAAGTGGGCCTGCTACTTGACTGCAAGTCCAACAGCACTTAGAAATGTCTGGACGTCCCAGGTGGGCCTAGGTGTCCTAAGGGCATGGACGGGCAGCCTAAAACATATCAAGGTGGGCTCCACAGGTGGACATCCCACCAAGGGACAGTCCACGCTTCAATGGGCCACACAAGGGAAAACACATACATCAAAGTGGGTCACAAGGGGTGGACGGCCAGGCCAGCCCATGGCTGGAAGTCCAGCATGGTGCTGTCGTCTCAACCCCAAAAACCCCAAAATCTGATGATTTAGGTGGCCCACATGCACTTGAGGTGGTTCCCCATAAGTGGGCCACAAAATGGGGGAAAGAGTATGTCTATAAACACTCCCAAAGATTTTTATACAAATGGACAACAAGGTTGTAAATAAAATTTTGTTGCTAAAATAATGTTGTTGGCCCCATCTTGTACACCCAATGGGTTGGACCTAGGCCTACCAAATCAAAGGAGAAATGGGTGGATTGCATGCACCCATATATGAACGACAAATGGGGTCCACCAGAGTGGCCCACTATCCCCAAAACTAAGCTGATACATGTGTATTTTCTGCATGCAGGACTACTGGACACTTCAGAAAATTTAGACCGTCCGGCCCTCTTGGACCCACTCCAAGGAGCTCAAATCAAGGGTAGATGGTGTGGGCTTCGTCTTACATCAAGGTGGGGTCCACACCTCAAAGAATACCAAAAAAAATCTGGAAGAAAGGCATTATAAACTGGCCCTACAACAACATACAAAACCATACAACAATGGTCCTGAAATCTAGACAATAATATGTTGCTGTCCATTTCTAGCTCGTAAAATAAATGGAGGGATTAAAGCTTAGATTCAACAAAGTGGGGTCCACCTAGATGGGCCACATATACTCCAGACCCAAGCCCCTTACAAAATCATCCAAGAAATCAGGCCTTAGTGACCATCCAACCCATGCAAACAGGATGGGCCTGGACGTCCAGCAGGTGGGCCTGGATGTCCAGCAGATGGTTTGGAATTTATGGACACATCAGGTGGGCCACATACATTAGGAATAGAAGAGGGAAGGAGAGAGAGAGAGAGAGAGAGAGAGAGAGAGAGAGAGAGAGAGTAAGAGAGGGAGAGAGAGAATCATGGCCATAGGGAGGACTCTGCCACTATGAGGCCTCCACAATAATCACAACCACATCTACATGATCATGGGTCCCATACAAGCATGAGGCCTTACAAAATTAGAAATCTGAGGTGGGGATACCATCCCCACCATGGATCTAGGGTCTAGATGACCCACAACCTCTAAGTCAAAGGAAAATCTCATGATGGGGTCCATGAAGATTGGCCCCATCATGGCAATCATGCATGCATAAAGTGGGCCGTTGGCCACACTCATGGAGTTATGTAGGACCCCCACCATTGATTGGTGGGTCCTACACACTCCCAAACAGATGAAAAAGGTTCATGTAAGAAGAAAGGAAAGAAACCTCTCCTATAAATCACCCACCTTAAGACTTCTTCTTCTTTCTCCACACTAAAGATCTATAGCACCATATGAGAGGTTTTAATGGCTAAGATGGGATTTGGAGGGTTAGATTTGGAGGATTTTAGGGTGAAAGGGGCTGGAGAGAAAGCTCTCTCACGAACATCCAAGGAGGCTTAGAGAAGAAAATGAGAGAAAAGAGAGAGAAGAGAGGGGGAAATGGTAGCTAGGAATGAAATGATGAGTTTTTGGGAGGATGGGAGCATGCTAGCAATCATGACAAGCAAGGCATGCTTTAGGTTAAGTAGGGATGACATCATGCTAGACTAGGGTGGCTATAGGCTAGCTTGTAGCTTACATGGGGAATGAGGAATACTAGGGTGGGCCTACATGAGAGAACGTGCAATAAGGATAAGGCGGGTCCCAGATCATGATCGAGGGTCCAAAATTGCTCGGCCTACATCTTTTGATCTGTAACTCAGATTAACGCACGAGACATGGCGTTAATGATTAAGACGCGGCCTACATCTTTTGATCCCACATCATGATCGAGACATGGCGTTGGAACCACGACATTGATGCGGTCGTAACAGTATAGGTTTCAGGTCAATCCGGGTCGGCTTTACACGATGGGACTTAAGGATGATCACAAATGAAATCTACAGGTTGTGGGTTACCAAAATTTAACCGAAAGGACTGCGGGACCTAACAAAATAAAACGGACACTGAGGTTAAGGGTCTTATAGCTCTCACACTTTACAAAGTTTGTTTGTGTCCTTTGCAAAGTTTGTTTGTGTCTTTAAACATAGTGGGCCAATAAAAGCCACAATGCATAAATTTTTTTTGTGGTCTTTTTAGCAGAAAAGTGGCCACTACACGCATAAGACTAGAAGAAGGAGATGACACTTTATTATTTGTGATCAAGCATACATCTCTTAATGATTTGATCTAGGAAATATTTAAAAAGATATGAATCATCTTAGAAGAACCTGCGTACCTAAGAACGAAATTTCTTCTTATCTTGCTCAGTCCAATGAGTAGGAAGTATACATGTGGCAAGAAAATTAGCAATATCCAAATAACAAGGTAATTTAAAGACTTTAAAAGTTGTTCATTAAGGAATATGCCATTGATTAGTGTCTTCTCCATCGAATCAGATAGAAGAAGCTGAGAGAGTTGGTCAACCATAACATTTTCTACTCCTTTTTAATTTGAGATTTTAAGGTCAAACTCATGTAGTAGAAGGATCCATCTTATCAAACCAGTCTTAGCATCGTTCTTAGAAAGAAGATACTTCAGCATCGCATGGTCAGGAATTATTTGATCTTGAATCCTATCAAGTAGGACATAACGTAATGCCCTGGATTTTGAGAGTCGAGCAAAGCTCAACTCCCGAGATCCAACGCATCACTTATACAACATAGATAATGATGTTTAAATGTTGTCCATATTAGTGAATTAAACATGAGTGGGATTACACTAAAATAGCATATCATACTCCAGAGGCAATTTGATTAAGCAAGTGGAAGACTGTAACGTGCATATTTGAACAAGTAAGCAATTTACAACCTCCAGAGCATAAGTATGTAACTGGGCTAAATGTTTACATGTATTGTTTCTAAAATTTACAAAATAGCAAAACATAAAGTGTCCAACTATCCCATAACCCTGTAATCCTGGCGATGCAGCTCTAGGTCTACCCAGACCCACCTGAGAGCTGCACATAGGAGAACTCCTCCTCCTCATCTATGAAAACCGGCTCTATCGCACAAGCCTCATCATCATCTGTAACTAAAACATAGTTTGGTTAGTGTTTTGAAACACCGTCCCAGAGTGGGAGTGAGTGATCAACTCAGTGGTACTATAAAGCAAAGGTTAACATATTATCAATTCAATCAAGTAGTAATGATAAAGTAGTACAACACTCATTCCTAACTACTCTTATTAATGCAAGGATGATATGCAGTAATGATGCATGCCCTCACCTGCACTCTCTCAGCGACTTCATCAATCATTCGCGCATGACAAACTCCCTAAACGTGCACTTCCTCGCCAAAGCATATGCAATGCAGTGCATGGTCGTGTTAGCTAAGTTCTTAATTAGGCTTATTCATATAGTAGATTCAGGAAGCTAAGGTACCTCCCTTTATATCATTTACCCAAGCGGGGATCCATTTAGGGTCGTCAATCCTAGTTAATCACATACGTTAAGCAAGTTGTAGGGCATCACCCCTAATGAAAGCAGTGGATAGGTAAATTCAAGTGTTTATACTCGAGGTCACTACGAGAGGCTCGTCACCTGAATGTAGGCCGAAAGCTCGAATACAGTGTCCCATACACCACCATTTTCGGCTCACGAGTTTAGGTTGCTCACTAGTCACTACGGGGAGGCTCGTCACCCCAGCGTAGGCCAACAGCTCGACCACGGTGTCCCATACCACCATGCTCATGAGTCTTAGTAGATCTTGGTGCCATGGTTGAAATGGGCTTTACATTGGTAAATGGTACCTTATATTCAAGCAGTAGTGTCAATACATGGTAAATATATAATAGGCCAATCGGGTTATTTAACAAGTTTGATTGGTACAAACGCATGCTGGATTAATCGACATGGAGCACATAAGCACTCCACGTGGCCTAACCACTGTCGACAATCACCGTATGGCTCAGATTCATCAAATGTATCTAAAGTGGTGAGACTAGTTCGGCCACTCAATCAGGGACTGTTACCGATTGCCTAGACTACGTAATAGTCCCAACCATACTCAAATGTAATAAGTAGTCATATGTGATAATCATAATAGCATTTAACAAATAATTCAAATATAAATCTCATTTAAGCATTTCATCAAGCACATTAAACATGTTACCAAACATTTGCATTTCATCCATAAATTGCATAGTTAAAATTAAGATTACATGAAGGAAATTATACATATAGATAAGGTAATTGAGAATCCTATCTCAACACCCTTATAAAATACAATTCATCTTATAATTTCTCATCCAGACATTTTATCAAACACTTAGACTACACATTACTACATACATAGACTAAATTAGTTACAACATATATTATGGCAAATCCTTTCACAAAGGAGTTGTCATACATGCAATAAACATGAATTGTAGATTAACAGTCATGGCAAGCACAAATTATAATTGTAAGTTCAACCAGACATTTCAAATAAACACATGGAATGCATATTTGTTCAACATAGTTCATACATGTGTAATATATGGAAAATGCCGTAACTAAGATCATATGGCAGCAATCAAGTCAGACATAAATCATTGCTGACATTGAAAGCCTTGAAAACCATAACCTAAATGTTTATAGTCCGCAGCTTTCATCGGAATACACTATTCGGACTTAGTTCGAATCCTATGTTCCCAAATACAGCACAACAGGTACCTAAATCAGGAAATCGTTAGCTAGGTTGACAAACAACTATTCTATACTTCAACTACAGCATTAGGGTTTGGATTTCTTACCCAAATCATCGTTAAAATGAGTTTTGTAGCCTAAGAGAGGGGTGCATCGGTGCGTGGTGTTGTGGGAAAAATCCCAGCAAAAGATCTCCCAGAAATCCTTCTACCTTCCTTCTTATTTTCTCTCCTTCTCTCTCTCTCTCTTAGGGTTTTTAGGAAATTCGTATGGAATGAGAACGTGGTGGGTTAAGGGCATTATATAGGCCCAGAACTGATGTTAATGGCCCCAGAGCCATGGTATACTTAGGTTATAGCCAAAGGGTGTCCGTTTCAGGCAAACGGTACTCATTTGGAGGTCCATTACTCACCTACAGTGTAGGGTAAGTTCCCCGACAATGGATCTAAGTCAGGTTATAATTTTAGTAAAATCGGATTAGCGGATCGACCGTGGAGGACCAGTATCAGTTCAACGATCGATTTCAGTCGATCAGGACCATAAGTATACGGATATGTGCAGGGAAATTTCCCTGATCCATGGGTGAAGTTTCACCAGAAACTAACGGTCTAAAGTCTTCAATTTCGCTCATAAGCGAACGGTCTAATTCACTTAAGTTTGAGTTCATTTTCTAAAGATATTCGCGTTTCTCACACACTTTGCTCAAGGCTCAAGTTGTACATTTCTGGATACTATTTCGGCCTGATTCCCGCGATGGTTGTCAAGCCCAATAAGGTAGTTATAACCCTACAGTTTTGTGGGCATCGGACTTTCGACATGCGGTCCAGGTCCGATACGGAGTTTCAATGTGCTCCAGAGAGCAACCGACTTTTGGAATTTCTCCTAATTTTTTAAGCAATGTTGAGTTAGCAATTTTGATGGTTTTGGGTCTTGCCATTCGTATTGATAGCGGTTCGGCTAAATCCACCAATTAATTTAGTTCAGCACTTAAATAAATTTTGCCTAAATTTCTACAAAATACGATCCTTAGGGATTTCTGCCTGAGGTGGTACTCGAGTCTTTGTATGGATTTTTCTAAGATGTTACACATAAACTTGTCTAAAGAAAATATTGTGGCTAGGAGTTCCTTTTCAGTAGTGGAGTAGTTCACTTGTGGAGGCTTTAGAGTTATACTCGCATAATGGAAAACATATGGCTTCCTCTCTTTTCTTTGGCTTAACACTGCCCTAATTACATAGTCACTTGCATCACATATTATTTCAAAATGTAAATTCCAATTGAGTGGTTACATGATGGGAGCACTAGTCAATGAAATTGTGGTTTTACCGTTACAAGTGAAGCTTTGAATATATTGCTAATGTCCTAGAGGGGGGTGAATAAGAATTTTTAAATTTAACTGGATGATTTGCATATACTTACTTCTAAACACTTATGCAGAGAATATAAACAGGATGAAGTGAAACTATAAATTCTACTCAAATAAAAACGTCATTCAGGCATTCTATTAAATATGGTTGCTATAGTTAGTAATTCATGTATATTATTCAAAAAAATATAACAGATAGGAAATAAAACATTCAGCCCAATGCACAAGATATAGTGTGGTTCGGCTACATGCCTACTCTACTCTCAAATGACGCACTCTCCCTTAGAGTGTGTCGGATTTCATTATTTAGATGGTTTTAAATCAAGTTCACCATAAACCTTCATAACCTACACAAAGACTACATGATTTTCATCCATTGATGGCCTACAAAAGGTCTTACGAAGTCCTACACAAGGATGATGAGTGTACTCTCCCGTTGGAGGCCAACACAAGGATTTGTTGGGTTTGGTATTTTAAAATATAAAACCCGGTCCTACACAAGGAATGGTTTCCAAACACAATAGACTCGAATATACTTTCCTACATAAAGTAAATGAGCCTCATTAAAGCACCTGTTGAAGATCTTCCTGAATCATGAAGCATCTTCAGCTCCCTTGCATCACAACCATAATGATGATGTGCCTTTAGTAATGTCGAGGTTTAGGTCAAGGGTTTGGTGAATCATAGTTTAAGAATGATGGGTCTTTATGGTTAAGATTACGATTCCCAAGGCTAAGCATTCAATGCTATCTAGCATAAAGGATTTGCCAATATGTATGGCTGTTATAATATTAATGAATGATAGATTCATAGTTCAATCCAAGCTTTGAATGCTCAATGAATGTCTTTAAGACATGCATTGAATGATGAACTCTATGAGGAAAGAGAACGTGGGAAAAAGGGTATTAAGTAGGGTTATATATACAAGATTCTCTCAATTTTTCACCCATTTTCAAAGAAATCCCTCTTTCATATATGTAAAGAAGTTTTGCAATGGTAAAAAAAAAAGGACAGAAAACTATCAAAATCGATGTCATCGATTGGTCTTTGATTTCATCGAGAAAATCAAGATTTTCTTTAATATGTTGGTGGACAGTTCTATTGATGCCATCGAGAGACTTTTAATGTCATCAAAGTGTTCCTTCGATGCTATCGAGAAAATAAAGTTTTTTAACCAGAAGTTACTGGAGAGTTTGGTGCTTATTTTCGATGCCATCAACTGGGCTTCAATGCCATCGAAGGCACTTCGATGTCATCGGAAAATTCCAAAATTTTGACTCTATGTCGTTGGACATAATGGATCTTCTTTTCGATGCCATCATAGGAATCCTTCGATGCCATCAAAGGCACTTCGATGCTATCAAAAAATTTTAGATTTTTGTCTTTAAGTTGTTGGACATTTTAGTCTCCAAGTTCGATGCCATCAAATTGTCTTCGATGCCATCAAAGACAGTTCGATGGGATCAAAATTTACATGTTTTTGTGATTTTGTTTTTGAACAGATTTATTCCCACAACTTTTTACTAGCACTCTTTAAATAGAATTTTCTTATGTGGTTTTGGTTAGATAAAAGGTCACATTTTGTAAGGTGTGTATAGGTTTTCGAAGAGGTCCCAATACTCTAGCATTTTCGTGCTTTGGACGCCTTCGATATTCGAGCCTTTAATCTTGAATCTTCTTTGGGGCTCTACGGACTTTACAACTCATAACTCACACCAATTGACAAATTAGGGCACTTACAATCGCCCCCTTTGTCAATTACTTGACAAAAACCTAACAAAAACTATACAACCCAAAAACATGTAACTTTACTTGACTTGTCATAAGATTTACAAATAAAAGATGACTCAAGACATTTACAATATATTTCTTTGTGCAACTACTGTGGATGCACTCTTCATTACTCTCCCTAAGTCTCTACACCACAAATATTACCTAAAAGATATAACATAACACATGATGAAAGTATGGTTCTCCCTCTTTTTGTTAGTGATTGGCAAAGGTCATCCATAAAAGCATGTATTATCAAATTAAGCTTGAAAATACATAAAGTCATGCATCATAAGGAGGAAAGAGATAATAAGTAATTGGACACGTAAGGATCTAAAGTAAGAAGAGGATATATAATATACTCAAAATAATCACTCATCCACAAAAGTAAAATTGAAAATATATATCTTAATTCATCTTCGTTAAAAAAAGAAAAAGAAAAAGTAACATACGACCGTGATGGTCAGACATAAAACAAAATTTGCTAGACCCCTAACTCGACTCCCCCTAAGTAGAAGGTTCGGGTTCTGAGCCGGAGACATCATCACGGCGGTAGGTCAGGACGGCCAAAATCTCATGTGTCGTCTACTGGAGGGAATGCATCATTTACTCCAATCGAGTCAGACACTATCCATGATGAGTCTACTCCACTCAAATAGTTGCTTGTGCAATATATCCTCTAACCAATTAAATGACTGAGTGGTATGTCTAGATGTAGTCGCATTTGGGGTGGTCTGGTACGATGTCTCCTGTGTTGGTGTGACTTTAGTGCTTGTCTCCTCCTCTCCTCCTGCCGCAGGAATATCCATGTCATCGTCATACGATACCGCTACTGGGGCTAGGAGGTACATCTTCTTTATGTTTTATGTGGTGATCCTTGATACTAGGATAGGCATATCTGAGGTCGGTGAGAATCCGCAGTCCCAAGCCAAGAGACATATGAGATGGCAAAATGGAAGATATATGGGTTGGCTCCCCATCACAAGTAGTGCAAGCTAATGCAGAATAATGGTTAAAAGACATAAATGGACACCCATCCCTACACTGTAGATGATGTCTACCATGAAAGGGATTAGATCAACTCTATTTGTCCCCTGTGGGTAGACATTTGTCCAAAATATGGAGTGAAGGAGGCGGAATTGACTCGACATAGTAGAGGACCACAATGCATTATTGTGAATCCATGGCTCATCCTTCCCACTACATAAAAATTTGGTCATCATGAACTGTACTGCAGGGGAGGCGAGGTCATGGTCAGACTGTGTCACACGTCAGACCCAATAGTCTTATACTCCCGCTATATCTACCAGATCTGGCACGTGACAAGCCGAACTCCGAGTTGGTACCTAATGCCCACACACTAAGTCCTAAGCTTGGCGTCCAGCAATGTAATGTAAAGGATAAATCTCACCATTCATTCTTCATGAAAAAAGGAACATCAGAGACAAGATAGGTAACATCTACATAGAACTAAATTGGGTATTAAAAAATTTCAAAAGTACATAATCTGTCTGCACAATACATATATACATCATATACAATTCAAAATTCCAAAAGTCAAATCAGTCCCCTCAACGTGGCACCTAACTCGTGGTCGCTACTTGTTTTTCTTCTTTAGATCCTTTACCTGAGTGGTTAAATGACAAGTAAGTCTTATAACTTAACAAGTGCAAAGTTCTCATGATAAGTATGCAAGATAAATTAACATAAAAGATATAATGAAAGAACCACTAAAAGTGATAATCTATGCAAAGCGATGTCTTAATGAATGATGGAGGGTGATCATGTGTGAGATGCATAAAATAACTTTATGTTAACTATAGAAATACCTGCCAATAGTCCTCTCACCACGGACTTGACCGCACTACTCTTGAACATTATCATCTCGATTATGATCAATATATTGTTGGAACTTAGGATCCACCGGGGTTGATGCCCATGCACCAGATACTAGCAATCGACCTCGCTACCCACCAATGGGATTACAACCTCCATTTTGTATACTAGTAGCGGACCTCGTTTGCACTTCTCCTCGCCAGCGAGTCAAACCGGTCCCCATTTGCCACCTCAGCCCTAAGACGGGTTGGACATACCCTTTCTCAACCTGGCTTCATCAGTGGGAGTGAAATCCATGGCCCGTGTGTGCACCATTAGGGTTTAGGGTCGCTCAACCCATGAGGCACATCATCCCCTACTATTTTCATACTTCCGGTGTCCATGATTCAATATCATCATCCTTATCGTAATAATATCAATCTGTGATGTTTGTAAAGAGTTTGGATACTATTTCTCATCATATATCATGCCATGGAATGCATGGTGACCCTAGTGACAAGCGACTCAAGGATAACTAGAACTCAAGGTATGCCGATATGCAGTGCGGAAGATAATTAAAGAGCCGCGTACCTCGATAACCAATCCATATGTGATGTTGTTAACTTGTGGCCTCGTAACTTGGTACTTTCGACTACAAATACGTTTCTCTTCTTGCTTAATCATGACTAATCGAATTGTGGTCCTTGTAATTTCTAAACTAGGGTACTTCATTGTAATTTTAGTTCTTACTCCTTTCTATAAATTAACATCCCTTCTTATGTATGAATGCCCTACTAACAATCTAATTGCATACTGCATGATTTGATTATTACATTGTATTGGGCGATTTAGATGCCTAGTATGAATATTTAAGATATCCATGAAATTAGACCACAAATTCCTATCATATAGGGTGGCCTTAAATCTAATACACATCGAAGTATTCATGGTGGGCTTATATGAGTTTTGATTTGGGCTTTGGTGAGGAGAACATATAATTATTGAGGGGCCCAAAATTTATTTCCACCAATATATATATATATATATGGAAAAGGTTCTATGCAGTCCAGCTCATGAGATCTCCCCATGAGGTCAAGTTGTGTGGGCCCACCATGGCGCGTGTTGAACATCTACCGCATTTGTAACGACCTTGGAAATTTTGTGCTAATCTTTCCTTAAGTAGTTGTTTTTGGGGTAATTAGCGCTATGCTCGATTGCTTGTGAAATTCGCATCAATCACTTTAAATTGTATCTGCATGACTCAAAACTTGTAGATTAGTTAGCGCCACGTTACTCTGAAATCTGGGATCCATCGCTAAATCCAGTTGTTCTGGAGAATTTTTGGAAGTTCTGGATCGGACCTGGACCGCGTGTCGAAAATCCGATTGCGATGATCTTAGGCTATTGCGGTCACTGACCATCACCTCGAAAATCAAGTCCATGTGATGTTTTGGGTCGATTTGATTGAGTTCGGAGTGAAGAGTGTGAGAACGGTTGGAAATTTATTAAGCTTTTATGAAATCTGAGTCGTGTCGCTTGCGCGACGATTTTAAGCAATCTGACCGTTGGATTCTGACCCAATTTCACCCTCTGATCAGGGAAGGTGGCCCAGGCATATCTTTGTGCTTGTGGACCTGATCGAGATTTCGTGACCGTTGAATTGAGTGTGGTCTGCCACGACTGATCTGAAGAGCCGGACGGTACGAAAACTCAGCTTGACCTAGATCCATGGTCAGTGAGCTTAAGTCCGACCTTTCATGGTATTTGGCCCACCAGAAGTGCTTCGTTGGATCGAGAGAGGCTTGCTTTGGTTATAACCTAAGTATACCTTGTCCCTGGGGTTATTTTCATCAATTTGAGGCCTATTTATAGTCCTTAAACCATAGCTCTCTCTTCCATACGAATTTTCTCTAACCCTAGCTTGGAGAGAGAGTGGAAAAGAGAGAGATAGTGAGAGAGAAGTTGGTGAATCATCTTGGATTCTTTCCTATTTTTCTACATCTTTGAACCTTCACTTTGAATCGTTATTCTGACGATTCTGAGTTCATCTTGGGGTAAGTTAACCAACCCTAATCTGTGTTAGAGCTTAGATTAGTCTTGGTGTTGTTGTATCTCATTTCTATCCTTGTTTTAGGGTATTCTATCGCCGTTGACGAAGACAACTTGTCTAAATCAGTTCAGTGTTTCTTTTCTGGCTTAAGGTGCGGACTTTAAGTGTATAGGTTATGGTTTTCATGGCTTTCAATGCCAGTTAATGATTTATTCTTGTTATGGATGAGATTTCACATGCCAAATGTTGTGTTTATGTTGCATTCCTGATATGCATGTGTTATATTGAGATTTGTGTATTCTATGTGTATGTATAAAGTACCGTATACATATAAAATATGCACTTGTGTTTGCCATGATTATTTGTCATGTATGTATGCTAGATATATATATGACAACTCCTTGGTAAAAGGAATTGTCCAAATGCTTATTTTTCAACATACGTCATGTATGTGGTATCATGTATTCTAAGTTTTTGTAGAAATGTCTGAATGATCTAATGTGTGATATTTCAACCTAGTATGGGCGTTGAGAAGTGATTCTCAACTCTCCCACTAGTGTGTATGATTTCCTTCTTGCAAGTTACATTCCATGTTATTTAATTTCAAGCATTTCTTATGCTTACATTTATGTTAAGTTGGTATTCTTCAGATGCTTGAGTACCACTTGATTTAAGCTGTTGTTCCATTACTGTTTTACATTCGATACGATTATCTGTTGTAGTGTAATGTGTGTGGGACTATGCATTAGTCCAGAAAATCGGTAATTGACCTTAAGGTTGTAGCTGAGATTGCTTTTGCCACAAAGGACGTAATAAGACGAACCCGAGCCGTATTAGAGTTGGCGGCAGTGGTTTGGCCACGCGGAGTGTTTGCGCACTCTATGTCGTTCAACCCAACGTGCGCTCATGCTAGTCGAGTTCGTCAAATAACCCGATTGTCCGATATATGTTCACCATGTATGGTCGCTACTGCTTGAATCTAGGGTACCGAACTTATCAGTGAAATCCTATTAACCATGGTACCTTGATCCGCTAAGACTCATGAGCCGGACATGGTGGTATGGGACACCGTGGTCGAGCTGTCAGCCTAAGTTGGGGTGACGAGCCTCCCCGTAGTGACCAGTGAGCAACTAAACTCGTGAGCCGATTATGGTGGTATGGGACACTATATTCGTGCTGTCGGCCTACATTGATTGGTGACGAGCCCTTTGTAGTGACCTCGAGCATGCCTGGATATTGCATTGAGGTGACAAGCCTTAGTGTAGTAGCAAAGGTATGATATGTGTGCATTGATTGGTGACGAGCCCTTTGCTACGACCTGAAACCATATGATCGTATGAGATGTCTAGGACTGACGACCCTAGAATGGATCACTGTTTGGATGGTGATATGAGGAAGGTATCTTAGCTTCCCAATCCTGCTGTATGAAAAGGACTAATAATAACTTGGTAATCATATCCATGCACTGCATTTGCATGTGCTTTGTAGATGTGGCGCACTTTGAGGTGGTGTCATGCGTAACGTAAGATGAAGACGCTGAGGGTGTACGCGTGAAGGCACGCATCATTTTGCATACATCCTTGCATTAATAAGAGTACTTAGGTTTTATTTACTGTTCTGCTTTATCATTACTGTTTGATTGAACTGATAACATGTTAACCAGTGCCTTATTGTTCCACTGAGTTGATCACTCACTCCCACATTCTGGGGCGGTGTTAAACACCCACCAGACTCTGTCTTAGGTTCTGATGTTGTAGATGTGGATGCAACTTCTGAGACAGAGCGGGAGATGGATGATGATGAGGTTGCTTTCTCTTATATGCAGTTTTCAGACGGGTTCTAGCGAGCCTTGTTCTGATGCGCGGGACTCTGGGATTATTTTTGAGAATTTAAATGATGTAACTTGATACTTGTAATTTTGTTAAGTAACACTTTCATACGACCTAGTTGGTGAATGTACTTCAGGGATTTACACTTGTACACATATATTTCTATAAGTCTTCCGCTTGCTTTATTCACTTATCCCTGAATTATATCTGTGTTTTGGCTTAATCTATTCCATGTTTTATGCACTAATACAATCAACATACATCCATCATTAAATATGTTGCATAAGTGATGTTTTGGAACTCAGGAGTTGAGTTATGCTCGACCCCCAAATTTCAGGGCGTTACAAGTTGGTATCAAAGCATGATCTGGATTAAACCGGACCTGGGTTATGGTCACACACCGCACATTGTCGCCACTTTAGTGTATTTGGGTGCGGGTCCATCGTAGATTTTGTGTTTGTGCTCCGTAGCTTCTATCGGCGAAAGTTACTGAAAACCTTCACCGAGATCGAGTCTGTGCTCTCTCCTGATCACACACAGCGACCCGAAACTTTTTCTAGATCATCTATTTATGAGTTTAGATGGTTTATTATATTGTTTTAACCCTTAAACCTTCAAGAAATCTTTCTTTTACTCAGATTTCTGCCAGAATGGCCCGATAGGCGTCAAATCATGCAAGGGGCCGATCAGAGTATTTCCTGTGGGGCCCAGGAGAGAACCACAATTTTCTGACCATAGGGGACCAGGAGGACCTCGCCCAAACAGCGAGGCATAGCCGGTCAGTCCAGAGACCGGCGATGCCATCGCTGGTTCAGCGAGGGCTCGCCGATCAGCTGGCTAGGCGGGCCGGGCCGGCGCGGGCCGATGCTTCCTTGGCCTAAGGTGGCCCACCCCTCCACGATTTTCTATTTAAAACCCTTTCTAAACCCTTTTCCCTTCACAAACTCCACTCCCAAGCTTTCCCTTTCTTGAAAACCCTCTCCAATCTTTTCTAAATCTCTTCCAAATCCTCTTCTTCTTCCATTTTCGTGCAAACCCCATCACCCCATCTCAAAACCCTCACTCCCATTGTTGATTTCCCTTTCTTTCCTTCTCATTTGAGCTCTTACATTCCCTTTTTGGCTCTCAAGTGTGTGGAAGCTTCACCATCTTCCCATTTCTCTCTTTCTCTCATTTCTCATGGCCCTCTTTGAGTTCATCACGGCCATATTTTCCATTTCTACTCTTCTTTCTTTAATGGGGAAGAAGAGAGCACTCGTGGATGAAGCTGGGCCTAGCCGTCCAACCCGTGCACGGAGGCCGAGAGGTGCCGCCGCTAGCACGTCCGCCACTCGTGAATTCAAGACCAAGTGGGACCTCGATCCTCGAGCTCCCATTAGTAGAACCTTGTTGGCGGAGCTATTGCATGGAGTCTATGAAGGCCGTAGAGTCCTTTTTGAGGCTCATGTCGATCCGCGGCTGTATGGTGAGTTTTTGTTGTTGGAGCACCTAGAAGGGGCTGGTTGGTGTCCCTTGTTTGAAGGCGAGTATCGCGCGAATGCTAGCACTGTTCGAGCATTTTATGCCAATATTCTTGATCCTTCGCTGGAGCCTCTGCAGTTCAAGATCCCTTGTGGTAGCAGTCGAGTGGGTATTGTCAATGTTGCTTTGATATCCCGACTCCTGAATGTGCCACTTGGTGAAGTGTATGCCAGCGAGAAGAATGTGACTAGTGTGCGCGAGAGGGATCGTCGCACCCAATCCTTGTGTGGTCGTCTGGTCGAATGGCAGCCGAATAGGAGTCTTCTGGCTACCTACATGACGGACGACTTCCGTTTGCTTCATCACATGTGTACATTCAATGTATACCCAAAGTGGAGCAACCGCAGCGAGTGTACCCGCCTGATGGTGGATTTTCTGTATCAGGTGGGGCAGGAAGCGAAGTTGTGTGTGTCGACGTACATCCTGCGCCAAATTATTCTCATCGCTCGTTCGAGTAGGAGGACCGAGTCACTTCCATTTGGCCGCCTCATTTGCAAGCTTGCACATGAGTTTGGCTATAGGCTTGGAGCTGAGAAGCCGGTTCCTGTTCGTCATATCAATCTGAGGACTCTTAAGCAGATGGAGATCGGTTCTGGTCGGCATGCCTCAGAGAGTGAGGCTGAGTCTGAGAGCGATGGTGAAGAGAGTTATGTTGAAGGTGGTGCTGAGATTGAGGAAGAAACAGAGCAGGACGAGGAAGAGGATGAGGCACAGGATTCGAGTGATAGCTCTCCTCCTGTGGCACCAGAGCAGGGCACAAAGCAGATTGCCAGAGATGCCCGTCTTACACGGCTTAAAGAAGGGCAGGCTGTTTTACGCCAGGATATTGTTGATCTTCGAGGCCTTGTTAAGCATAAGTTTAAGAAGGTGACTCGAACTCTAAAGTCTATCCTGTGTTGCTTGTAGGATAAGGGTGCCCCGCCTCCATCTCCTGATTCCGAAGAGTAGTAGTCGTCGTGGCCGTCCTTTGCTTTGTTTGTTGTTTTCTTTCTGTGTGTAGCCGTTGAATGTGGCCCACCAAAGATTCAGATTTGCTTCATTTTTTAGCTCAAGGCCTAAAACGAACTGGGAAATTGAATGGACGGTGTGGATCAAATACATACATCAGGGGTGGGGCCTGTTGTGGTCCCACAACCCATCCCTATTGAAAGCAAGTTGGGATGCTTCTTGCTACAGCGTCCTCTCCTCCCTCTATTTTATTTTTTATTTTTTTATTTTTTTATGTTGGAATGTGGTGTGTGTGTGTTCACATGTGTGCATGGGTGTGTGTGTGTGTGGCCAGCCCAATGGGCCACACTTGGACTGTTTGGATGGCATACAATTATTTTGGTGGGGCCCACTATCAATGGGTCCCACACGAAGTCTATAATAATCTAGTTTTGTATATTTTCTCATATACATCCACACCATTAATCATGTCATTATCATCATTATAATCATTTTCTCCAACAATCATATTATCTTCATCATCAACACCATCTCCACCATACATAAATACAAGGAAAACAAAATAAGAATAGTGAGGTGGGTGTACTCACCTTGATAGTTTAGATGGATGGTTGAGATGGATGGAAGGGATGGGATGAATGGTTGAGATAGATGGAAGGGATGGGATTGATGGCCCACCAAAATCACTCCTCTCTCTTTCTCTCTCTCCTTATGGAAGGGATGGTGAAAATGCTAAGGGATGGAGGACTATTTGTAGAGAAATAGTTAAAAATGTGGTTAGGTTAGGTTAATGTGATTAATGTTAGCTTAGGCTAAGATTATGGAAATTTGCGCATGATTAAGAATTAATGGTGGATTAAAGGGGCATGGGATGGCATGGTGTGATGATGTCTTGCATAGGATATGGTATGGAGAAGAGTTGACTTTGGGGTGCACATGAGAGAGGGATGGGTATGGGTGTGTCACATCACACACATGGGTAGAGATTCTGTCACCCATGTGTGGTATGGTGCATGTGTGGAGCATGTTTGTGCACATGTGTGGAATGCAATATATGGTGCCATGCGCACATGATACATTAACAATTCTTCACGGCATATCTCACTAACAGAGTGTCGTACAGATGCACGAGTGGTACCTCCGTGATAGTGGCGATGGGGCGGTCGATATGAAGTAGGTTTCGAAGTCTTGGAGTTCCAGTTAGTTGGGTGTGCACTATGTATGGCTAGTTCAGGTTTGGCCAAGGGCATCGATTATCATGCACATAGGCATAGAAAATGGTACGGAATGGACGGGGTGCTCATCATGTTATCGGTTTCGGTTATTTATGGTCGCATTATGAGGGGTGTACTATAAGGAGTTCTTTCGAGTATTTGAATTGTACATTCAGGCATTATCGGGTTTTATTTCGGAAGGTGAGTCTCATATACTAGCCAATCGGTTATACTTATTGGCTAGATCGGATATTACAATTTTCCTCTCCTCATAAAAATTTCGTCCTCGAAATTTGGATTAAACGCGAGCTTCATGATCGAAAAAAGTGAAATGACTGAAAACCCTTTTTAGTGCAAAAAGGATATCATACATCGATGATGTTTTTATAGTGTTTATAAAGTACATTAAAACAAGTGGGGATATTTCTTTCGAATATCCCCCTCACGTTCCCAAGGCCTCTGCTTCATTATGGTGTCCACACTGAACTTTTGCTAATGGAATCATCTTTGCGAAGGACCTACTCCTTTCGATCCAAGATGCAAATCGAATGTTCTATGTATGACACGTTCTCACGGATTTCGATCGGTTGCTAGTCGATAATGTTCTGTCTCCAGCTTACACCTCCTCAACATGGATACATGAAATACATTGTGAACACCTGACAGCTGGGGAGGCAAGGCTAGTCTATATGCCACTTGGCCAATCCGCTATACTATCTTGAAGGGACCTATATAATGCGGGGCGAGCTTCCCTTGCTTGCCAAATTGAAATATGCCCTTCATGGGCGAGACCTTGAGGTAGACAAAATCTCTGATAGTAAATTCTAATTCCCTATGCTGGTGATCAACATAACTCTTCTGTCGGCTTTGAGAAGTGCGCCTACTCTTTCTGATAAGCTCTATCTTTTTCGAGGTTTGCTGAACAATTTCAGGCCCAAGAAAACTCCACTCTCTGACTTCTGTCCAACAACTAGGTGACCTGTAAGGTTGGCCGTACAAGGCCTCATACAGAACCATGTTGATGGTTGCTTGATAACTATTATTATATGCAAATTTAGCTAATGACAAATGATAATCTAGCTACCCTGGAAATCCAACACACATGCTCTGAGCATATCCTCCAGAATCTGATTGACTCTCTCAGTCTGCCCATCTGTCTGGGGGTGGTAGGTGGTGCTGTACTTCAGAGTCACACCCAAGTCTCGTCGAAAGCTCTTCCATAATTGCCACCTAAACCTCAGGTCACGATCAGATACTATTGATACTGGCCCTCCATGCAGCTTGACAATCTCACTAACAAATAACTGAGCAAGTGTCCATGGAGTAGGTAGCACATATAGGTGGAAAATGCGTTGACTTCGTCAATCGATCAACGATGACCCAGATGGCATCATGACCTTGAGCAGTCCGTGGCAATCCCATAATTAAATCCATTGTAATGTGCTCCCACTTCCACTGAGGAATCTCTAGTTGTTGCAAGGTACCTGAGGGTCGTTGATGCTCTGCCTTGACCCTTTTACATGTATCGCATTGGGTGACAAATTTAACAATGTGACACTTCATCCCTAGCCACCAATATTGTCTCTTAGCATCGCGGTACATCTTTGCACTGCTTGGGTGGATCATGAATTTGAACCGGTGTGCATCGGTCAATATTTCTTGCCTCAGCTCTGCATCTTCCGGCAGATACAATTGCCCTTTATAACGAAGTCCACCATCCACACCGATCTGCCACTTGGACGAACCATCATCAATAATTTCCTTACAATGATTGATTTTTCTAAGTCATTCATGGGGTAATTCTTCTGATAAGCCTTCAACTGTCGAGAAGCATACGTTATAACTTTGACATGATGCATCAACAAACAACCCAACCCAACCTGCGAGGCATCCGTGTATACTACGAACCCTTCGTTTCCAGATGGTAGGGTGAGAACTGGTGCTATTGTCAACTTATCTTTCAACTCCGCAAATGCCTTTTCACAGGCCTTACTCCAAACAAAAGGTGCTCTTTATGGGTTAGTCATGTCAGTGGTGTCGCTATACGAGAATACCCTCGAATAAACCGTCTGTAGTATCCCACTAGACCCAGAAAGCTCTGAATTTCTGTGACATTAGTGGGTTGTCACCACTTAAGCATAGCCTCGACCTTAGTCGGATCTACGGCCACTCCTTCTCTAGTAATAACATGGTCAAGAAACTTCACTTTTTCTTGCCAAAATTCACATTTCTCCAATTTGGCATATAACTGATGATCGTGAAGTGTCTGCAGAGCAGTACGTAGATGACACTCATGCTCCTCCTGAGTACGCGAATAGATCAGAATATCATCTGTGAATACTACCACAAACTGGTCAAAATAAGGGTAAAATACCTAATTTATCAATTGCATAAATATGGTCGGGGCGTTCGCCAGTCCGAAGGACATGACCAGGCACTCGAAGTGGCCATATCTTGTGCGAAAAGCAGTCTTAGGGATGACCTCCTCTCGAACTCGAACTTGGTGGTATCCAGAACGTAAGTCGATCTTCGAGAAGAACTGCGCCTCCCTAAGTTGATCAAACAGATCGTCAATCCTTGGTAATGGATACTTATTCTTGATGGTCACTTTATTTAGTTCCCTGTAATCCACACAAAGTCTCAACGACCCATTTTTCTTCCTAATGAATAGGACTGGCGCTCCCCAAGGAGAACTACTTGGGCAAACAAAGCATAAAGCCCAAAGTTCCTCCAACTGTTTCTTCACTTCTTCCAACTCCATGGGTGCCATGTGATATGGCACCTTTGAGATGGTGCGGTACCTAGCATCAGGTCAATACAGAATTCCACTGCCCTTCGTGGAGGTAGGCCCGGGATGTCCTGAAAGACGTCAAGATACTCGCATACAATTGGGATCTCCTCATTCCTTAGGGTCCTTTCTTCTTTTACTAGGCAAGTTAAGGATGTCCTTGTTTGCTCTGCTAGTAGAATCCTGAACTGGAACTGTGGGTGGCCGATTATAGAGAAGGTGATTATCCTTTCGAAACAATCTAACGATGCATGATATGCGGCCATCCAATCCATACCCAAAATAACATCCAACTTCAACATCTTCATAACAAATAAATCAGTGGGTAGGATGTGATCTCCAATCATCACTAGGTAATCCTTGCAGATAAGGCTTAGATTAGAATGCTCACCTAATGGTGTGGCTACTGATAACTCTTCTACTACCCTTTCTGGCTCTAACCCCAACGTGTTTACGAGTGATGATGATATGAATGAATGGGAGACACCTGAGTCGAATAAGGTGTGTGCAAATGATGAGAAGAGAGTAGTCGTACCCTTGATCATCGTTGCTAATGATTGAGGATCAGTCTGCTAAATAGCATATATGCGAGGTTGGGCAGTCGCTACAAATCCTACCTATTATCTCTGGGGCGGTCTCTGGTACTGTTGAGAGCGATCTCGACCTTGCGGTGGCTGTTGCTGCTAGCATTGTTGAGGATGTTGTTGAGGCCGATACTGATGAGTTTGTTGTTGAGGATGGTATTGTTGAGTCTGGTGTTGCTAAAAAGGTCTTTACTGGGGGTGACCATGAGGCTGCTGTCTGTAAGAAGACCAATCCTTCTGCTCTACAAAGACATCTGGCAGATTAGGGCAAGACCTGACATGATGGCCTACTCCACCGCACCTAAAACACGTTCCTCTGAATGCTAATCGATGTGAATCTCACTGGGCTTCCTAAATGGTTGATCCTTGCTTAGCAAGCCTTTGCGATGGAAGGAACTGCTTGGTTAGGCCTCCCTTCCTCTTGTTCCTATTATCCTATCTACGAAGTGGTTGACACAAGTCTTGTTCATCTCTTCGAAATCCGCTTCTATGATCTTAGCTCGGTCTATCACCTCCTCAAACATAGGGAGTTGCAAAGGTACCACCCTACTCCTTGAGCTAGGACAAAGTCCCTTCTCAAATTTACGAGCTTTCATACCGGTGGTCGAAAGTAAATTGCATGCGAAATGGGATAGCTCAACGAATCTAGCCTCGTACTGGGCCACAAATAAAGCTCCTTGCTCCAAAGATATAAATTTAGACACCATCTTTTCTCAAATACTATCAGGAAAATACTTTTGGTCGAACTTGTCACTAAACATGCTCCAACTCCAAACTATACTCGACCCAGCTTCCTTCTTAACTGACTGCCACCACAACTCTGCTTCTCCCTCGAGTGTGAAGGTAGCAAGAGACACTCTCTAGGAATCAGGACACCCCATCACATCTAAAATCTTGATAACCTGGGTCCTCCATCGGTCAGCCTCAAGCGGATCTGGCTGCCCTTTAAATCAAGGGGGTCGTAAAGCCTGAAATTCCTGAATCAAAGTTAACTGCTCTAATACAGAAGATGCCTCTGTAGACCTCCTCTCCTAATGTTCCATTAGAGATGCCATGGAATGAAAGATTTCCTAAATCGAAGTAGTGTCCTGAGGAGTATCTGGTGCCTTAGCCTGGTGATCCTCAGATGACTTGTGCTCTACTGTTGTTTTGTTTTAGTGGCCTTCTTAAGCACCATGATCTACAATAGAAAATGGATGCCTGTGTTAGCTTCAACCTAAAACAGACTCTTAAGGTCAAGAAGCACATCTTCCTAACTTCCTATCTTTGAGACCTAATCGTAACTTCTTCTCTTTCTTTTTTTCTGAGTTCCTTAAGGGGAAAACTAGTGTTTCTAAGTTGTTAAGTTGGTTTTCAAGTTTTAGAACTCTATCTTTCTCCTAAATGGTTACTTGTCCACAGGTAATCCCTTATCTCATGCTCTCATACCAACTTTATCACACCCCAGACTTAATAGTCTTATACTACTGCTATATCTACCGGATTTGGCACGCGACAAGCCGAACTCTGGGATTAGTACCCAATGGCCACACACTAAGTCCCAAGCTTGGCATCCAGCAAGGTAATGTAAAGGATAAATCTCAACATTCATTCTTCACGAAAAAAGGAACATTAGAGACAAGATAGGTAACATCTGCATATAAGTAAACTGGGTACTACAAAATTTCAAAGTTACATCATCTATTTGTGTGATACATATATACATCATATACAATTCCAAATTTCCAAAAGTCAAATCAATCCCCTTGACGTGGCACCTAACTCGTGGTCGCTACTTGTTTTTCTTCTTTAGATCCTTTACCTGAGTGGTTAAAAGACAAGTAAGTCTTATAACTTAACAAGTGCAAAGTTCTCATGATAAGTACGTAAGATAAATTAACATAAAAGATATAATGAAAGAACAACCAAAAGTGATAATCTACGCCAAACGATGTCTTAATGAATGATGGAGGGTGATCATGTGTGAGTTGCATAAAATAACTATATGCTAACTATAGAAACACCTGCCAATAGTCCTCTCACCACGGACTTGACCACACTACTCCTAAACATTATCGTCTCGATTATGATCAATATACTGTTGGAACTTAGGATCCACCAGGGTCGATGCCCATGCACCAGGCATAGCAATCGACCTCGCTACCCACCAATGGGGTTACAACCTCCATTTTGTATACTAGTAGCAGACCTCGTTTGCGATTCTCCTCACCAGTGGGTCAAACCGGTCCCCATTTCCCACCTCAGCCCTAAGACGGGTCGGACATACCCCTTCTCAACTTGGCCTCATTAGTAGGAGTCAAATCCATGGCCCATGTGTCCACCCAGCCCAACGGTGATGCATCTCTAGGTACCATTGGGGTTTAGGGTCTCTCAACCCAAGGGGTACATCATCCCCTACATTTTCATACTTCCGGTGTCCATGATTCAATATCATCATCTTTATCATAATACGGTCAATCCGTGATATTTATAAAGAATTTGATACTATTTGTAACGTCTCAAAAAAATCCTTGCAAGGACCCGAGTACCACCTCAAGGAGAAATCACCCAGGACTAAATCCTTTAGAATATGTTAATATTAGTAATGCTAAACTAGAGTGCTTATGAAATTAGCACTAATCACTTTAAATATGATCTGCATGACTTAAAATGTGCAGCATCATTAACGCTACATTACCCTGAAATCTAGAATCTATCCTTAAACTAGGTTGCTCTCGGGAGCATCTTGAAACTCCGTATCGGACCTAGACCTCACGTCAAAAGTTCGATTACCCCAAAACTATACAGTTATGACCACATTACTGGACTTGACAACCCCCTCGAAAATCAAGTCCAAACTGTGTCTAGAAATGCACAACTTGAGCCCGGAGCGAAGAGTGTGAGAAACGTGAAACTATTTAGAAATAAAATTTAAATTTAAGTAATCTGAGTCGTGTCGCTTGCGGACCAAATATAAGAATTTAGACTGTCAGAATCTGACTCAAATACACCATCGAATCAGGAGAAATGTCCCACACATGTCAATGTACTTGTGGCCCTGATCGAGTGACCGTGACTGCTGAACTGAAACTGGTCCTCCATGGCTGATCTGTAAATCCATTCGGTAAGAAAACTCAGCCTGACCTAGATCCATGGTCAGGGAGCTTAAGTCCGACTGCACATGGAAAAGGGGCCACCAGAAGTGCTCCGTTGGACCGGAACGGCCCATATTTGGTTATAACCTAAGTATACCTTGGCCCTGGGGCCATTTCCATCAAACCTAGGCCTATATAAAGACCTTAAACCCTCACTCTCAAATTCCATACGAATTTTTCAAACCCTAGCTAAGAGAGAGAGAGAGGAAAAGAGAGAGAAAGTGAGAGAGAAGTTGGTGAATCATCTTGGAATTCTTTCCAGTTACTGCGTACCTAATCCATCGCATCTGAATAGTTATTCCGGTGATCCTAATCTCATTTTTGGGTAAGTCACTTAAACTCTAACCTGTTTTGGAACTTAGAATAGTTTAAGTGTTGAAGTAGTTAATCTAATTCATGCCTTAGGTTACCTATTCGCCGTTGACGAAGACTTATCATCTAAATCGAATTCGTTGCACAATTTCTGGTTTAAGGTGCGGACTATATTCGTATAGGTTATGTTTTTCAAGGCTTTCAATGTCGGTTAATGGTTTATTATTGTTGTGAGTGCAATTTCACATACCAAATGCGATGTTTGTATTGTGTTTCTGATATATATGAACTAATTGAGATTTGTGTATTCCATGTATATGTAGAAAGTGTCGTATACGTATGAAATATGAACATGTGTTTGCCATGATTAATTATCTCGTGTTTGTGCTAGTTGTATGTGTATCAACTCCTTGGCTGAAGGATTTGCCCTAATGTGTATTATCACCAACATACGTTATGTATGTTGGAATATGTAGTCTAAGTGTTTGTAGAAATGTCTGAATGAATAAGTGTGTAATATATTGTACTTTCTATGGGTGTTGAGAAGAGATTCTCAATTATCTTAATGATGTGTATGATTTCCTCCATGCAACTTACATTATTTGTCTGCTTAACTTAGGCACTACTTATGTGTGAATTCATGTTAAGTTGAAATCCATTAAATGCTCACATGCTTGTATGATTGGAATTGTTGATCCATTACTGTTCTGAATTGCTTGTATGAGTATCTGTTATAATTGAATGTGTTTGGGACTATGAAATAGTCTAGGGAATCAGTAACAAGCTTTGAGTTCGTGGCTGAGGTCGCTTTCGTCACGTAGGACGTGTTTGGCGAAACCGAGTCGTATTAGGGTTGTCGGCAGTGGTTTGGCCACACGGAGTGTTTGCGCACTTCATGTCGGTCAACTCAACGTGCGCTCGTGCTAGTTGAGCCCGTGAAGTAACCCGATTGTCCCGGTGGATGTTCACCATGTATGGATGCTACTGTTTGAATCTAGGGTACCAAACTTACCAATGCAATCCCGTTAACTATGGTACCTCGATCCGCTAAGACTCATGAGCCGGGCATGGTGGTATGGGACACCGTGGTCGAGCTGTTGGCCTACGCTGGGGTGACGAGCCTCCCCGTAGTGACCAGTGAGCAATCCAGACTCGTGAGCCGATTATGGTGGTATGGGACACTATATTTGTGTTGTGGGCCTACATTGATTGGTGACGAGCCCTTTGTAGTGACCTCGAGCATACCATGATACTGCATTGAGGCGACGAGCCTTATTATAGCAACTACGGTATGATTAGGCCTGTATTGATTGGTGACGAGCCCTTTGCAGCGACCTAGAACCATAATATCGTATGAGATTGTTTAGGACTGACGACCCTAGAATGGATCACCGTTTGGTAATTGATATAAGGAAGGTACCTTAGCTTCCCAATCCTGCTATATGAAAATGACTAATAACAACTTGGTAATCATGTTCATGCACCGCATTGCATGTGCCTTGGCGTTGTGGAGCACTGCGGGAGGTTGTCATGAGTACCGTAAGATGAAGACGCTGAGGGAGTGCAGGCGAGGGCATGCATCATTTCTACATTCATCCTTGCATTAACAAGAGTAATTATGATATGTTTGATTGTATTGCTTTATCATTACTGCTTGATTAAATTGATAACATATTAATTTTTACCGTATAGTTCCACTGAGTTAATCACTCACTCCCACGTTCTGGGACGGTGTTTAAACACCAACCAGACTCTGTCTTAGATGAAAATGATGATGCGACCCACGAGGCAGAGCAGGAGTATGAGGATGACGAGGAGGCATTTTCCTTTATGCAGTTCTCAGGCGGGTTCATGTGAGCCGTGTCCTGAGCTACGGGGGTTCAGGGTTATTGTTGTAATGGTGTATTTCAATTTGATACTTGTATTTTGAAACATACACTTGTAATTATGACCTAACAGAGTATACATATCTCAGGGACTTATATATATGTATATATTTCTTTAGTCTTCCGCTTGCATATTTCACCTGTCCCTGTATTATGTTTGTAGTTTGGCTTAATCTACTCCATGTTTATGCACTAATACAGACAATATATATTCATCATTAAATATGTTGCATAAGTGATGTTTTGAAACTCGGGAGCTGAGTTATACTCGACCCCCAAATTTCAAGGCCTTACAAGTTGGTATCAGAACTTGATTTAGATTAAACTGGACCTGGGTTATGGTCACACGATGCATGCTGATGCCACCTTAGCATAGGAGGGTGCAAGAAAAATCTAGAAACAATGCAGGATTTCCAGTTCCACTAATCGGCGAAAGTTTACTGAAAACGATCGCCGAGATCGAGTCTGTGCACACTCTTGATCACACACAACAACCCCAAATCACTTCTAGACCATCCATCGATGGGTTTAGACCGTGTATCATCCCATCCCAGCCGTTAAAAATCTGGTAAACTTGAATCTGTATCAGGTTCTATTCTAAGTGACCCGAAATGAGTTGAAACAGACTAGGGGCCCAATCGGGGCACTTCCAGGGGGACCCAGGATGGGACCCACATCATTTTTGGGCTTGAGGAGGTGGAAGACCTCACCCCACCAGCGAGCCATCGCTGGTTAGTCCAAAGACCGGTGAGGCCCTCGCCGGTTTGGCGAGCCCTCGCCACCCAGCGGGCCTGGCCGGGTGGGCCGGCTCGGGCCTAGTGTGGCCCACTCATCTAAGGTTGGTTGAATACAACCCCTCCCAAACCCTCCTTCCTTCACAAATCATCCTTTCAAGCTTTCCTTTTCTTAAATTTTCTCTCAAAACCCCACAAAAATCCCTCTCCAAACCCTTTCTTTTCTTTCCATTTGAGCACTCAAATCCCTACTTTGAGTCTCAAATTCGTGGAAGCCCCATCATTCCTTTCATTTCCCTCTTTTCTTTCATTTTTCATGGCCCTATTCGAGCTTATTACGGCCATATTTTTCATCTCCACCATTCTCTCTTTCATGGGGAAGAAGAGAGCTCCCGTTGATGAAGCCGGGCCTAGTCGCTCAACTAGTTCAAGGAGGCCGAGAGGCGCCGTCGTGAGCACAACCACCACTCGAGAGTTTCAGACGAAGTGGGACCTCGATCCTTAGGCTCCCGTTGGAAGGACTTTGTTGACGGAGCTATCTCACGGAGTTTATGAGGGCCGTAGGGTCCTTTTTGAAGCTCATGTAGATGCACGACTATTTGGAGAATATCTCTTATTTGAGCGCCTGGAAGAGGCCAGGTGGGGTCTGCTATTTGAGGGCGAATACCGTGCAAATGCGAGTACTGTCCGAGCTTTCTATGCCCACATTTGAGAGCCTTCGCTGGAGCCATTGCAGTTCAAGATCCCTTGCAGAAGAGATCAGGAGGCCACAATCAACGTTACTTTAATATCCCGACTTCTGAATGTGCCGCTTGGTGAGGTTCATGCGAGTGAGAAGAATCTGAGTAGTGCGCATGAAAGGGATCACCGCACACAGTTCCTTTATGGTCGTCTGGTTGAATGGCAGCCTAACAGAAGCCTTTTAGCAACCAACATGATGGACGACTTCCGCTTGCTTCACCACATCTGAACATTCAACGTCTATCCTAGGTGGAACAACCGCAATGAGTGGACGCGCCTGATGGTGGATTTCTTGTATTAGGTGGGGCAAGGAGAGAAGTTGTGTGTGCCTACATACATCTTGTGATAGATAGTCCTTATTGCACGTTCGAATAGAAGGACCGAATCACTCCCATTTGGCCGACTCATATGTAAGATTGCATATGAGTTTGGCTACAGACTTGGGGTCGAAAAGCTGGTACCTGTCCGTTACATCAATGAGATGACTCTTAATCAGATGGACATCGGGCCTCGACGACGACAAGCTCTACTTGAAGAAAGTGAGGATGAGACTGAGAGCGAAGAGGAAGAGAGTAATGAAGAAGGTGGAGCTGAAATAGAAGAAGAAGAAGAGCAGGACGAGGAAGAAGTGGAGGCCCAAGACACGAGTGAGAGTTTTCCTCCTACGGCACCCGAGCCGGGCACGGATCAGGCCGCCAGGGATGCCCGTATAGCTCAACTTGAGGAGGGTCAGGCTGTCCTATGAGAGGACATTATGGATCTTCGAGGCCTCATGAAACATAAGTTCAAGAAGGTGACTCACACTCTGAAATCTATCCTGTGTTACCTGTAGGATAAGGGTGCCCCTCCTCCATTACCAAATTTTGACGAGTAGTTGCAGATGTAGTCGTCCTTTGCCCCGTTTATTGCTTGTTATTGTGTGTAGTCATTATGGGCATAGTAATTTGGAAGTTGTTTTGTTGTTTGACACTTAAGTTGTTTAGCTCGCATGCTTTCTTTGTCGCGATCCATGTAATGCTGCACTTCTTATATTGCGACAATTTTGTTAAATAAAATGCATGTTGTTTTCCTTAAGTTGTGATGTGAATGTTGTGTGGGTGGATTATGTAGATGTTAAATCTCATAGGTTGCACTCTCTGTTGAATGTAGGGTATGCCTCCTAAGGGCTCGAAGACTTTGGCCCTTCTCTCTTTGGGCGAGTCGCTTAACGGGGTCTCCCCCTAGGCGATAGTCAGACGGACCCCCAGTCAGGCCCGTCTCATTTTGGTGCTCGGCCGGACTCTCAGTCAGCTACTGGCCCCACTGCCGGGCCGACTCCTGTGACACCATCTATGGTTCCTCTAGTCACACCTTCGGTTCCTGTGCAGAATCGTGCATCTGTGTCGACGCCTCATGCATCTCCATCCGCTCCATCTCCTGATAGGCTAGAGCAGATGATGTTATTGATGCAGCAGCAGCAGATCCAGCAGCAGCAGAAGATCCAGCAGCAGCCGCAGCAGCAGTTTTTGTCTTCCATGGCTGGTATCTTTGCTCAGTCGATGGGGGCGACTCCACCTGCTTCACCTATGCACCCATCTGGGAACGCTATTGCTAGCAGCACATTTAAGCGATTCCAATGCTTACGACCTCCCACATTCACGGGTTCTCATAGACCCGAGGAGGCCAAGTACTGGATTGACCACATCTCTAAGATGCTGAGGCTGCTTCACTTTTCTAAGGCTGAGCAGGTCGAGCTTGCCTCCTTTGTGTTTGAGAAGGAGGCCAGTTTGTGGTGGGACAGTGTTCTCCGCACAGTTGCGGAGGGTTTCGTATGGACATGGGAGGCGTTTGAGACTCGCTTCCACGAGAAGTATTTCTTGGTCACTTACCGACACGAGAAGGAGAGTTAGTTCCTTCACCTCCGTCAGGGAGGGATGTCTGTGACAGAGTATGAGAACCGGTTTACAGAGCTGGGTAGGTATGCTCCTTTGCTTTTGGGTGATCAGCCAATGCGGATGCGGCTTTTTTCTAAGGGGCTAAGGCCTGAGATTCGATTGAAGATGTGTTGTTCTAGCATCTCTTCTTATGCTGAGTTGGTGAGCATGTCCGTGCGAGCTGAGCAGGACGGGGACAGGTTGTCCCGTATGCGAGCACCTCTGGTTCCCAGATCGCGACCTAACTTTTCGAGTAGACCATTTCTTGGCAAGAGGCCATGGGCAGATTCCCCTCCGAGAGGTGGCGCGTCACCGGCTCAGCCGATGCCTTCAGGTTTGCACTATACATACTGTGGGAAAGCCGTGCATTTGGATCGTAATTGCTTCACGCGAATGCGGGACAGTGGGTTTTCGCCGCCACAGAGAATCGACCGTCCTCACCCTCTGGTTCTATCGGCTCCACCCCTATAGACAGCAACTGCACATCCTTCCTTCAGGCTCCCTGCACCTCGATTTAGGCCACCTCAGCATCCTATGGTGCCTCAGCCCAACCGAGCTCAGTAGGCACGCGTTCATGCACTTACAGTGGAAGCGCCTGACTCTACAGCTACCGTACCTCTGGTCTTCGAGCTCACCGCCCATATTGAAGGTACCCGTATATTTTTGTTGGTGGATACAGGATCCACTATATCTGTGATATCATGTTCTGCAATCCAGCGCTTAGGGCTGAAGATGACTCCGATGGTTGGGGTGCGAGTTATCGCAGCACCAGGGACCTTTACAGATGTCACCAAAATGTGTGCGGGTTGTTTGATAGATCTAGGGAGCAGGACAATATGCATTGACTTGATTGTCACCACACTATACCATTTCGACGTCATCCTCGGTATGGATTGGTTGACGAAGTGAGGGCCGAGATTGACTGCGAGACCCGTCTAGTGACAGCGTACGGACTTGAGGGCACGCCCTTTACATTTCCCGTGTGGGTCAGTTGCCCTTTTCGAGTTCTTTGTTACGCTTCCTTGCTGAAGAATATTGATGGCCCGGCACTTGAAAATACGCCTGTAGTTCGGGATTTTGGGGAAGTGTTTAGTAAGATACCGGGGCTACCTCCTCGTCGTGAGATTGATTTCACCATTGATCTAGCACCTGGTGCGACGCCCATATCTCTTCCGACTTATCGCATGGCTCCATGTGAGATGGAGGAACTGAGGAAACAGATCGATGATCTATTAGATGCTGATTTTATATGACCTAGTGTGTCTCCATGGGGAGTGCCTGTATTGTTTGTAAAGAAGAAGGATGGTTCACTGCGATTGTGTATTGATTATCGCAGATTGAACCAAGTAACGGTGAAGAACAAGTATCCTTTACCCAGGATAGATGATCTGTTCGATCAATTGAAGGGGGCAAGGTATTTCTCGAAGATTGACTTGCAGTCAGGGTATCACTAGTTACGCGTCAGGGATGAGGACGTGCAGAAGATGGCTTTCAGAACTTGTTTTGGGCACTATGAATTTCTTGTGATGTCGTTCGGTCTTACGAACCCTCCGGCTGTGTTCATGGACTTAATGAACAGAGTATTTCGGCCATTCCTTTACCGATTCGTCATTATGTTTATTGACGACATTCTGATATACTCCAAGAGTCGGGAAGAACATGAGGAACACCTGCGAGCAGTCTTGGATACTCTAAGGAAGAACCAGTTGTTCGCCCAGTACAAGAAATGCGACTTTTGGAAAGAAGAAGTCAAGTTCCTGGGACATGTGGTGTCCAAGGAAGGGATAGCTGTGGACCTTGCTAAGGTAGCCGCAGTTCAGGACTGGGAGCAGCCCGGTTCGATTACCGAGGTGAGGAGTTTTCTTGGTCTGGCAGGTTACTATCGGTAATTCATTTGATATTTCTCGAAGATAACCAGACCTTTGTCTCAGTTGACACGGAAAGATTTGAAGTTTGCCTGGGATGAAAAGGTAGAAGCAGCTTTTCAGAAGCTGAAGGACAGGTTGACGTCCGCCCCTGTGCTAGTATTGCCAGAGCATGGGGTCAAGTATGTCATATATATCCATGCATCTCGTGTCAGTTTGGATTGTGTCCTTATGCAGAAGGACAGGGTGATTGCATATGCCTCGAGACAATTGAGGAAACACGAGGAGAATTACCCTACACACGACGTCGAGTTACCAGCGGTCATATTTGCATTAAAGCTTTGGAGACATTACCTTTACGGAGAGGAGTTCGAGCTCTTTTGCGACCACAAGAGCCTTAAGTATATATTCACTCAGTGGGATCTGAATATGAGGCAGCACCGATGGATGGAGACACTGAAAGACTTCAAGTTTGAAGTCTCTTACCATCCGGGCAAGGCAAATCTTGTGGAAGACACGTTGAGTCGCAAGAAGACTATAGAGTTTGTGGCTCTGCTAATGATAGCAGAATGGGATGATGGAGTTTGTGCGGGACTTTGAGCAGAAACTCACGGTGGAAGAGCCATATGAGGTTGTTCACACATTCGAGTGCAGCCCCTCACTGATGATAGGATCATTGCAGCTCAGGCAGATGATGATGAGAGAGCGGGTTCATACAAGTAAGGACTCCGAGTGGAGTGTTGGTTCAAATGGGGGCTTACGATATCATGGCCGCCTATGTGTCCCAGACGTTCCTGACTTGAGACGGGAGGTTCTCGAGTCAGCCCATAATTCAAAGCTTACGATGCATCCAGGTAGCACGAAGATGTATCAAGACATGAGGAGATCCTACTGGTGGGACAACATGAAGGTTCACATTGCTGCGTTCGTATCCCGTTGTCTCATGTGCCAGCAGGTCAAGGCAGAGCATCGCCGACCTCCTAGACTGCTTCATCCTATGCCCATAGCTGAATAGAAGTGGGATTTTATCTCTATAAACTTTATTTCAGGGCTACCGAAAATGAGGAAGGGACATGACTCCATTTGGGTGATCGTTGACCGATTGACAAAATCGGCTCATTTCTTACCGATCAGAGTTACGAACTCTGCAGATGAGTTGGCTAGGTTGTACATCAAGGAGATTGTACGTCTGCACGGAGTTCCCTTGGAGATTGTGTCGGACTGAGACACGTGATTCACATCTATCTTCTGGACTCGTATCCAGGAAGCGATGGGTGTGAAATTGAAGTTCAATACCGAATTTCATCCGCAGACTAACGAGCAGACGGAACGTGTGAATCAGATTTTGGAAGACATGTTGCGAGCTTGTGTTTTAGATTTCAAGGACAGTTGGGATGACTGTCTCCCTTATGCAGAGTTTGCGTATAACAACAGCTTCCAGGGGAGTATCGGCATGGCTCCCTACGCGGCATTGTATGGTCGCCAGTGTAGAGCACCGCATTGCCGGGCAGAGGTTGGCCAGCGTAGTTTGATTGGCCCAAAGTTAGTACAGGCGACTTCAGTGAAAGTCGACATTATCAAGCGCCGACTGCTGACAACCCAGAGCAGGGAGAAGAATTACGCTGATACGAGGCTGCGACCGCTTGAGTTCGAGGTTGGAGACCATGTATTTCTTAAGGTTTCCCCCATGAAGGGAGTCTTTCGGTTTGGTAAGAAGGGGAAGCTCACGCCGAGATTTATTGGTCCATTTCAAATACTGGATTGAGTGGGAGCGATAGCGTACTGCCTTGCTTTGCCCACACCACTTGCGGGCGTGCATAACGTATTTCATGTTTTTATACTGAAGAAATATGTTCCCGATCGTTCCCACATTATCAGATGAGAGCAGGTACAGTTGAGCGAGGATGCTACATATGTACTGCGATCGACGCGTATCCTAGACAGGAAGGAGCAGGTATTACGTAGCAAGGTCATTCCACTTGTGAAAGTGTTATGGATGCATCACACGAAAGAAGAGGCTACTTGGGAGACAGAAGCCGAGGTTCGAAAGAAATACCCTCAGATTCTCAAGGAGTACGAGAAGGTACTAATTTTAAGGATGAAATTTTTCTTTAAGGGGAGTAGATTGTAACGTCTCGGAAAAATCCATGCAAGGACCCGAGTACCACCTCAGGCAGAAATCACCCAGGACCAAATCCTTTAGAATAGGTTAATATTAGCAAGTGCTAAACTAGAGTGCTTATGAAATTAGCACTAATTACTTTAAATATGATCTGCAAGACCCAAAACGTGCAGCATCATTGACGCTACATTACCCTGAAATCTAGAATCTATCCTTAAACTCGGTTGCTCTCAGGAGCATCTTGAAACTTCGTATCGGACCTGGACCGCACGTCGAAAGTCCGATTACCTTGAAACTATATAGTTATGACTGCAATACCGGACTTGACAACCCCTTCGGAAATCAAGTCCAAACTATGTCTAGAAATGCACAACTTGAGCCCGAAGCGAAGAGTGTGAGAAACGTGAAGCTATTTAGAAATAAAATTCAAATTTAAGTAGTCTGAGTCATGTCGCTTGCGGACCAAATATAAGGATTCAGACCGTCAGAATCTGACCCAAATACACCCTCGGATCAGGAGAAATGTCCCACACATGTCAATGTACTTGTGGCCCTGATCGAGTGACCGTGACCGCTGAACTGAAACTGGTCCACCACGGCTGATCTGTAAATCCGATCGGTATGAAAACTCAGCCTGACCTAGATCCATGGTCAGGGAGCTTAAGTCCGACTGCATATGAAAAAGGGGCCACCAAAAGTGCTCCGTTGGACCGGAACGGCCCATATTTGGTTATAACCTAAGTATACCTTGGCCCTGGGGCCATTTCCATCAAACCTAGGCCTATATAAAGACCTTAAACCCTCACTCTCAAACTCCATACGAATTTTTCAAACCTTAGTTAAGAGAGAGAGAGGAAAAGAGAGAGAAAGTGAGAGAGAAGTTGGTGAATCATCTTGGAATTCTTTCCAGTTACTGCGTACCTAATCCATCGCATCTGAATAGTTATTCCGGTGATCCTAATCTCATTTTTGGGTAAGTCACTTAAACCCTAACCTGTTTTGGAACTTAGAATAGTTTAAGTGTTGAAGTAGCTAATCTAATTCATGCCTTAGGTTACCTATTCGCCGTTGACGAAGACTTATCATCTAAATCGAATCCGTTGCACAATTTCTGGTTTAAGGTGCGGACTATATTTGTATAGGTTATGGTTTTCAAGGCTTTCAATGTCGGTTAATGGTTTATTATTGTTGTGGGTGCAATTTCACATGCCAAATGCGATGTTTGTATTGCGTTTCTGATATATATGAACTATATTGAGATTTGTGCATTCCATGTATATGTAGAAAGTATCGTATACGTATGAAATATGAACTTGTGTTTGCCATGATTAATTACCACGTGTTTGTGCTAGTTGTATGTGTATCAACTCCTTGGCGAAAGAATTTATCCTAATGTGTATTATCACCAACATACGTCATGTATGTTGGAATATGTAGTCTAAGTGTTTGTAGAAATGTCTGAATAAATAAGTTTGTAATATATTGTACTTTCTATGGGTGTTGAGAAGAGATTCTCAACTATCTTAATGATGTGTATGATTTCCTCCATGCAACTTACATTATTTGTCTGCTTCACTTAGGCACTACTTATTCCTGAATTCATGTTAAGTTGAAATCTATCAAATGCTCACATGCTTGTATGATTGGAATTGTTGATCCATTACTATTCTGAATTGCTTGTATGAGTATTTGTTATAAATGAATGTGTTTGGGACTATGAAATAGTCCAAGGAATCGGTAACAAGCTTTGAGTTCGTGGCTGAGGTTGCTTTCGTCACATAGGACGTGTTTGGCGAAACCGAGTTGTATTTGGGTTGTCAGCAGTGGTTTGGCCACACAGAGTGTTTGCGCACTTCATGTCATTCAACTCAACGTGCGCTCGTGCTAGTCAAGCCGGTCAAGTAACCCGATTGTCCCGGTGGATGTTCACCATGTATGGATGCTATTGTTTGAATCTAGGGTACCAAACTTACCAGTGCAATCCCGTTAACTATGGTACCTTGATCCGCTAAGACTCATGAGCCGGGCATGGTGGTATGGGACACCGTGGTCGAGCTGTCGGCCTACGCTGGGGTGACGAGCCTCCCCGTAGTGACCAGTGAGCAATCCAGACTTGTGAGCCGATTATGGTGGTATATGATACTATATTCGTGCTGTCGGCCTACATTGATTGGTGACGAGCCCTTTGTAGTGACCTCGAGCATACCATGATACTGCATTGAGGCAACGAGCATTATTGTAGCAACTAAGGTATGATTAGGCCTGCATTGATTGGTGACGAGCCCTTTGCAGCGACCTAAAACTATAATATCGTATGAGATTGTCTAGGACTGATGACCCTAGAATGGATCACCGTTTGGGAGTTGATATAAGGAAGGTACCTTAGCTTCCCAATCCTGCTGTATGAAAAGGACTAATAACAACTTGGCAATCATGTTCATGCACCGCATTGCATGTGCCTTGGCGTTGTGGAGGACTGCGGGAGGTTGTCATGCATACCGTAAGATGAAGACGCTGAAGGAGTGCAGCGAGGGTATGCATCATTTTTACATACATCCTTGCATTAATAAGAGTAATTATGATATGTTTGATTATATTGCTTTATCATTACTACTTGATTGAATTGATAACATGTTAACTTTTACCGTATAGTTCCACTGAGTTGATCACTCACTCCCACGTTCTGGGACGGTGTTTAAACACCAACCAGACTCTGTCTTAAATGCAGATGATGATGCGACCCACAAGGTAGAGCAGGAGTATGAGGAGGACGAGGAGGTGTTTTCCTTTATGCAGTTCTCAGGCGGGTTCATGTGAGCCGTGTCCTGAGCTACGGGGGTTCAGGGTTATTGTTGTAATGGTGTATTTCAATTTGATACTTGTATTTTGAAACATACACTTATAATTATGACCTGACAGAGCATACATATCTCAGGGACTTATATATATATATGTATATATTTCTTCAGTCTTCCGCTTGTCCCTGGATTATGTTTGTAGTTTGGCTTAATCTACTCCATGTTTTATACACTTATACAGACAACATATATTCATCATTACATATGTTACATAAGTGATGTTTTGAAACTCGGGAGCTGAGTTATGCTCGACCCCCGAATTTCAGGGTGTTACACTATTTCTCATCATATATCATGGCATGGAATGCATGGTGATGCTAATGACAAGCGACTCAAGGATAACTAGAACTTAAGGTATGTCGATATGTAGGGCGCAAGATAATTAAAGAGCCACATAGTTAGATAACAAATCCCTACGTGATGTTGTCAACTTGTGGCCTCGTAGCTTGGTACATTCGACTACAAAATACTTTTCTCTTCTTGCTTAATCATGACTAATTGAATTGTAGTCCATGTAATTTCTAAACTAGGGTACTTGATTGTAATTTTAGTTCTTACTCCTTTCTATAAATTAACATCCCTTCTTATGTATGAATGCCCTACTAACAATCTAATTGCATAATGCATGATTTGATCATTGCATTGTATTGGGCGATTTAGATGCCTAGTCTGACTATTTAAGATATCCATGAAATTGGGCCACAAATTCCTGTCATATAGGGTGGCCTTAAATCCAATACATCATGTTGGGCTTATATGGGTTTTGATTTGGGCTTTGGTGAGGAGAACATATAATTATTGAGAGGCCAAAAATTTATTTCCTATATATATATATATATATATATATATATATATATATATATATATATATATATATATATATATATATTGGTGTATATATGTGGAAAAGCTTCTATGCGGTCCGGCTCATGGGAACTCCCCATGAGGTCGAGTTGTGTGGGCCCACTGTGGTGCGGGTTGAACATCTACTCCATCAATTAGATGCACCATTTCATGGTGGGCCTAAGGCTTAAAATCAAGTCAATCAGTGGCTTGTGTGGGCAACACTATGCACAATAGTTGAGAGGTTTACCCTCCATTAAGACATTCATAATCATTTGTTAGGCAACTGAGGCGTGGATCATAAATTTAGCCCATCCATTATGTGTGTCCCACTTGGTTAAGGGGTCAGGCCAAGTTTCAGATGCATCCAAATTTTAGATGGACCCCAGCAAGTGCTTTTATATGCTCGAGCTCCAAGTTGTACGAATGGTTCAAGGAGATCAAAGTTACATGGGTCCCAAAGTGATGTATTTATTATATCTACACCGTTCATCTATTTTTAGAGATCATTATAGAGCATTATCCAAAAAATTAATCATATCCAAAGATTATCTGGACCACACCACAAATAGTAGTGGAGATAATGATTTCACCATTAAACAATTTACAGGGCCCACCATAATGTTTATTTTCCATCCAATATGTTCATAAGGTCACAAAGACCTGAATTAAGGGGAAAAACAAATTTCATATTGATCCAAAATTTCAGTGACCCAAAAAGGGTTTCAATGGTAGACGTTCAATCCCCCATCGCCTTTTGTAGTGTGGACCACTTGGTAGTTAGATTTGTCCTATTTTTGCCTTAGGACGAACTCGCCAAATAGGTGGATGGTTGGGATATAAGGCATACCTCATGATCAGACCCCACATAACATGTTAATTTATCTTGTATTCACATGTTTTTAGATGGTGCGGGCCACCTGAGTTCCGTGTACGGCTGATTTTTGGGGGTATCCCATTTTTAAAGGAGATCCATCAAATGCACGATGTAGATATTCAACATACATCAAGGTGGGACTAGTGATGGGACCCACCGTCCCTATCATTGTCCAGTAGCAGGACGCTGCTTGCCACAGCGTCATATGGACGGTGATAGCAACAATGTCCAATGCTATTTATTTTTATTTATTTATTTTTGTTTATTCACCGTTTTTCATTAGTGGGGCCCACATCAAGACAATCTAATCCATCTGCTAGGTTCTCTGGCTTGTGATGGGTCCAATGAGCCCAATATTTAATATGTTTTGATGTGAAGAAACATTATAGTGAGCCCTAACATATTTTAACAGTAAATATCAATGTTTTCTATGATGTGGCCCGCCAGAGATTCGGATTGGCCTCATTTTTCAGCTCAATGCCTAAAATGAGCTAGGAAATTGAATGGGCGGTGTGGATCAAATACATACATCAGAGGTGGGGCCTGTTGTGGTCCCACAGCCCATCCCCATTAAAAGCAAGTTGGGACGCTGTTTGCTGCAACGTCCTCTGGACGCTGGTAGTAGCGTCCACTCCTCCCTCTATTTTTTATTTATTTTTATTTATTTTTATGTTTTGGAATGTGGTGTGTGTGTGTACGTGTGTGGATGGTTGTGTGTGTGTGGCCAGCCCAATGGGCCACACTTGGACTGTTTGGATGGCATACAAATATTTTGGTGGGGCCCACTACCAATGGGTCCCACATGAAGTTATAATAATCTAGTTTTGTTTATTTTCTCCTATACATCCACACCATTAATCATGTCATTATCATCATTATAATTATTTTCTCCAATAATCATATTATCTTCATCATCAACACCATCTCCACCATACATAAATACAAGGAAAATAAAATAAGAATGAGTGAGGTGGGTGTACTCACTATGATAGATTAGATGGATGGTTAAGATGGATGGAAGGGATGGGATTGATGGCCCACCAAGATCACTCCTCTCTCTCTCTCACTCTCTCTCTATATCCTTATGGTAGAAAATGGTGAAAATGCTAAGGGATGGAGGACTATTTGTAGACAAATGGATAAAAATGTGGTTAGGTTAGGTTAATGTAAGAATCGTATCCTAGCCCGTACCATTTCGTAGGCTTCCGCAGTTCTCCCGGTCGAATTCTGGTGACCCGCGATCTGTTATCAGTGTTTGTGTGTGATCCTGAGATATGTCCCGTATATCAGAGTCGTCTCGACTCGAAACTTGTACCCTTGCGACTGCACCGTCGCCGCAGTTCCGACGCTGCGTATTACGTGTGAAGGCGATACCTGGGCCAGGATATGTGGGCCTGTGTTCAATTCAAGGAAACTGCCGCGCGTTGCAAATACCAAGAGAATCTCTATGACCTGTCACATCAATCAAGTCAAGTACACCCTACATACCCCAATGCTACCTCACCCTATCCCAAGTACATGCACCCATTCCCTCTTTTTCTCAAGTCAACACTTTCTCTCCCCACCCATTCCACCTTTACACCAAATTCAAACCAACTTATACTTTCCATTCCCATTTCTTACAACACCCACTTCATCCATCCAACACTCCTCTCTCTCTCTCTCATTGCAAACTCATTCTCCAAAGCAACCATGGGAGGTGGACGCCCACGCTCTCCATGAGAAAGAGCTAGGTGTGGCCCACCTTCCTACCACCCAATCCCACCCTCCATAATCATTCTCAACCATTGAATCATGTCCCATTAGACCTAAGATGATGAGGAGCCCAAGAAGAAGCTAGAACGGTGGGTGATCTTTATTTTAATTTTTCTATGATTTAAGGGCCCACATTTGGTGGGACCCATCTTGATGTATGCGATGTTTAGGGAGGGACCATAGTGGCGGGGTCCCTCCCCTCCTCACGTTCTCTCTCTCTCTACTTCTCTCTCTCTCTTCTCTTCGTGAATGATGGCCCACAATGATGTATGCTTTGATCCACACCGTCTGCACCGTCCAAATGGCTGGATGGTGGGACTTCACTATGATGTAAATGTTGTGCGTCCACACTATCCAAGTTCTGGATGTGGGACCCACATGATGCATGTGTTGTATACACACCAACTATACTGTATGTGGGGCCCACCTTGCATGTGTTATGCGTGCAGGTGGTGGGAACCACCGATGTACGGATTTAAATCCACACCGTTCGTCCAAACGCTAGACTGTTTTAAATATTGAATATAATAATATAATATTATATATATATATATATAATTTATTGTATATCATATGGTGGTGGCCTACGTGGGACCTACCACTTTCTACACTCCATCCATCCATGGATTTCATCCACATGGCCTACCTAGATGTATGTATTCTATTCGCACTACCCATTGATAGTGGGATTCCACCATCACATGTGGGATCATCTAGACCATCTAGATCATGTGGACCACCACGATGTATGAGTTATATCTAACCATCCATCCGTTTGGAAGCATAGGGCCCACCCCACACATATGACACTATGGGCTGGTGGGACCCCACCGTGATGTATCTACCCTTCATCCATACCGTCTAGTGGGATGTTGATGTGGTGCCACCTTAACGTACATGTTTTATATGTCCTGTCCATCTGTTTGGGAGGTGGGGCCCACCCCACACGTGTGACATGTGTTGGAGTGGGACCCACCTTATCATATGTATTGTATATCCACCCGTCCACCTGTCAGGACAATGGTGTGGACCCCACTGGGATGTGTGTGTTTTATCAGCACCGTCAATCTAAGCTGTTGGATTCGTGGGCCACGTATGTGGACCCCACCCTGATGTATGTGAATCATCCAAACCGTCCATCCATTTGATCAACTCGTCCTAGGGCTTGAGATGAAAAATAAAATAGATTTAGTAATCGAGTGGACCTTACTGTCAAAAACAGTGGAGATTAGATATCTACCATTGAAACCCTTTTGGGTCACAGGAGTTTTGGACCAATATGATATTTGTTTCTCAGGTTGGTTCAGGTCCTTGTGACTTATGAACAGACTGGATGGAAAATACATGTTATGATGGCCCATGTAAAATTTTGTACAATTGAAATCACTGTCTCCACTGCTTATTTGTGATGTGGTCCAACTGACTTTTTGATCACTATCACCACTGTTATTTATGGCATGGTCCAGATGATCTTTTGATATGATTCATTGTTTGGATAGTGCTTTAAAATGATCTCTATAGATGGATGAATGGTATAGTTGTTGTGACCCATTTGGAAGGGCCCGATGTGATGTATATGAGGCCCTTGTATAAGGCCCAATATGATGTATTTGTGGCCCATTTGTTAAGGACCAATATGATGTATTCGGGGCCCATGGGTTAAGGCCCGTTGTCATGTTTTTAACGCCCATGGGTTAAGACCCATTGCGATGTATTTAGAGCCCATGGGTAAAGGCTCATTGCGATATATTTAAGGCCCATGGGATGTGGCCCTTTGTGATGTATATTAGGCCCATGTCAGAGGTCTATTGTGATGTATATGTGGCTCATTAGTGTAGCCCGTTGATGCAGCCCACTTGATGTGTATAAGGGCCATTAGTGCGGCCCATTGATGCAACCCATTGCGATGTGTATTAGGCACATATCATGCTGCCCACTATGATGTGTTTATGACCTTTGGTGAGGCCCGACTTGATGTATTTGAGGCACAGGTGCAGGGCCCACCTGTTGTGTATTTAAGGCCCGTGTGATGAGGCCTATGTGATGTATCTAAGGCACAGGTGTAGGGCCCACCTATTGTGTATTCAAGGCACGATGTGATGTGTGATTTTGCCATGATGTATGTAATGATGTTTATGTGAGCCGCTCCTTAGGAGCAATGTTGGTTAAATGTCCACATTAATGGACAATGATGGTTGAATGTCTACATTGTGACCTTCCATTAGGCCTGGTTAGGCCCATTCTCGTCATTCTCTAGTGGGTTACCCCAAACAATTGGGCCCCATTGATATTACTTGGTCCATCATCAGCTGTCCATCTAAGGATCCCGCCTTGCGTAGAGGCCGATTACCGATTCTGATTGTTGAGGCCAATTCTGATTATCAAGGCCAATTCTGATTGTCAAGGCCGATTCCGATTATCAAGGCCGATTCCAATTGTCGAATTCTGAATATCCAAGCCGATTCCGATTGTCAAGGCCGATTTTTATTGTCGAGGCCTAATGTGATGTATATGTAGCCTGTATTTAAGGTCCATTGTGATGTGTATTCAGCCCGTGTTTAAGGCCCAATGTGATGTATATGAGGCCTATGTGATGACTTCCATTGTGATGCATTTGAGGGCCAGGCGATGGAGCCCATTGTGATGTATATTAGGCCCATGTAAGAGGCCCATCGTAATGTGTATTAATCTCTTGAGTGAGGCCCATGTTGTTGTATATTAGGCCCTTTGTGAGGCCATGGATCCACTATACGTTAGGCTCTATGTGGGCCACTCCTTGGGGGTAATGTTGGTAAAATGTCCACATTGTCGAGGCCGACTGTCGATGCCGATTATCAGGCCGGTTATTAGTATCGATTATGAGTATGTGACAACATAGCATCATGATACATGCCCATATGCATCATCTACATGTTTATTATGAAATGTAGTTGACCATTACATATGTCATTGGGCAGGTTATTATGAGACTCCCTGATAGGTGGAGGTCATCTCACACGAAGCACGGTATATGCAAGATTGATGCACGACTGGATTGTATGACTTATGCATCTTGCATTGTGTGTTTTGATTACTGTAAGCCCTAGCGACATCAAGGTCGTAGCCTCCACAGGCATATCGTGGATGGCCAGATGGGACACTGAAAATCTATTCTAGCATAGAGCCGCCATAGATGGCCCTAGGTGAAAATTCATAAACCCTCTTGGTACCAAAGGATGCCCTAACTTCGAGACCGAGTGGATACATGAGGCCAGAGTGCAGAATACTAGGAGGTCGCATCTCCCACTGTGTCGTGGTGGTTGGGAGGGGGTGTGGGCTTACCCGCCTGAGTGTAGGGGGCATAGCTAGGCTGAGTTTGACCAGCTCGTGAATGGGTCTGCTATCGATGTGTCGGGTAGATATTGGCTGACTACTGGCCAGGCGGATAGTGAGGTCTCTTCCAGTTGCATGGTCGTGCGTCAGTGGGCAGCGATTTGAATATAGAGTGTACTAGACCTCGGTGATGATCCCAAAGATGTACTGTAAGAGCCATATCCTAGCCCGTACCGTTTCGTAGGCCTCCTCGTCCTCTCAGTCGAATTCCAACGACCCATGATCTGTTATCAGCATTTGCGCGTGATCCTGAGTCGTAACCCATATATCAGAGTCGGCTCGACCCGAGACTTATACACTTACGACTGCACCGTCCCAGCAGTTTTGATGCCGAGTCTCTTGCGCTGAGGTGATACCCAGGCCAGGAGATGTGGGCCCGTGTTCAGTTCGAGGAAAATGTCGCACATTTGCAATCCCGGGAGAATCTCTACGACACGTCACATCAATCCATCAATCAAGTATAAGCAACCCAACCCATCTCTCTTTTACACAACCTTACCTAAAATCAACTCTCTCCCTTACACAAGCATACCCATCCATCAGTCACCATCCCTCTCTCCCATCACTTCTCTCCCATCACTTCTCTCCCATCATCTCTCTCTCTCTCTCATTCTCTCTCTTCATTTTCAAGCAACTCCATAAGTGCAATCATCCAAGCTCATGGATAGAGTTTGTGTGGCCCACTTCCTACCTCCCATCTCCACCATCTAAAGATCATCTCGACCGTTGAAATCGTCTCCTTGGAGCTCTAGAGGCTATAGGCGGAAGAAGGAAGAGGAGATCAAGGTGGGTGCTTTCTTAAGGTTAGATTTATATGTTTTTCCTCAGATTTAATGATTTGAGGTCCCACTTGTGGGGGGACCCATCTTGATGTATGCATTGTATCATGGAGGAGCTCATAGTGGCAGAGCTCCTCCCATCATCACCATTCTATATCTCTCTCTCTTTCTTTTATTCTTGATGATGATGATTGTATGGCCCACTCACTTGGGAGCCACCTGATGTGCACCATCTAGCATGTGGGGCCCACCTTGGTAATGTGTTGTACTTAGCACGTGGACCCCCCACCTTGTTGATATTCAAGACCAGGCCGTCGAGTACGCTGAACGCTGGTCATTGGAATATATATATATATATATATATATTATAATATATATATATGTGTTTGTGTGTTATATGGTGGGCCCTACGTGAGACCCACCATGATATACGTGATTGCCCAGTAGCGTGGCCCCACACATGTGGACTCCACCGTGGTGTGTGAGTCGTGGGGCCCACTTCGGATGTCGCGTACATCCAACCGCCCAATCATGTAGGCCTACTGCGTGTATGGGGCATCTACATCATTAATATTTTGGGATAGTAGGGACCCCACCCTCGGCCACTGTACTGTATTAGCAAGTTCTGTGGGTCCCACTGCTGTATACGTCAGCAAATTCTGTGGGCCCCCTTGATATATAAGTTATATCACTCCGTACATCCATATGGTGTGGCCCACCCCACACATGTGGGTGGGACCCACCTTAATGTAATTATTATATCTGCACCGTCCAGCAGATTGCTAGACGGTGGTCTCACCTTGATGTATTTATTTCATCCTCACCGTCTACTGGATTGGGACGGTGGGTCGTACCTTGGTTGTATGTATTGTATATGCACCGTCCATCCATTTTTGACATGGCCCACCTTAATGTATTTTTTACCATCCAGTCATTTGACAAGCCTACCTTAAGGCTTGAGACAAATATGAGGCAGACGGTATGTAAGGTGGACCACACTGCCGAAACAGTGGAGATTGAACGCCCACTATTGAAAACCTTTTTGGGTTACAGAAGTTTTGGATCAGTATGATATTTATTTTTTTTCCATTCAACTCAGGTCTTTGTGACCATATGATCTGGTTGGATGGAAAATAAAATGGTGGACCCCGCGAACTTAAACGGTGAAAATCATTATCTCCACTGTTATCGTGGTATGGCCCAGATGATCTTTCTATGGGATTTATTTTCGGTAATGCTCTAAAATGACCTTTAATTGATATGTGGGCCCCACCTTGATGTGATGAATGTTGGGCTCATTTGAGAGCCCCTTTATGATATATTTGAGGTCCACATGATGTGGCCCAATTTGATATATTTGAGGCCCACATGATGCAGCCCGACTTGTTGTATATAAGGCACATTGGTGCGGCCCATTGAGCGGCCCATTGTGATATATTTTCGGCCCATGTGAGGAGGCCCATTGTAACATATTTTCGGCCCATTTGGTAAGGCCCATTGAGATGTATTTGGGCCCATTATGATGTACTGAGGCCCATGGGTCGTGGCCCATTGAGATACATTAATGGCCCATGTGTAGGGCCCACCTATTATGTAGTTAAGGCCCGTGGAAGTATCCTAATGTGATTATTTATGGCCCTTGAGAGGCCCATGGTGATGTATATTGGGCCATTGTATGAGGCCGTGGGTCCACTATATGTTCGGCCCTATGTGGGCCACTCCTTGGGAGCAATGTTGGTTGAATGTCCACATTAATGGGCAGTGATGGTTAAATGTCCACATGGTGACCTTCCCTTAAGCCTAGTTAGGCCCATTCTCATATTCTCTAGTGGGTTAACCCAAACGAATGGCCCCCATTGATATTGCTTGGACCATCATCGGTCATCCATCTATAGACCCCGCCTTGCGTTGAGATCGATTACCGATTCTGATTCCGATTATCGAGGTCGATTCTGATTGTCAAGGCCGATTCTGATTGTCGAGGCCGATTGTTGAGCCCGATTCTAATTTCGATTATTGAGGCCGATTTCGATTTCGATTGTAGAGGCCGATTCCAATTGTCGATGTCGATTCTAATTGTTGAGGCTAATTATCAAGGCCAATTCTTATTGTCGAGGCCAATTGTTGAGGCCAATTCTGATTGTTGAGATCGATTCTGATTGTCGAGGCCGATTCCAATTGTCAAGGCCGATTGTTGAGGCCGATTCTGATTCTGATTGTCAAGGCCTATTGTTGAGGCAGATTTCAATTTCAATTATCGAGGCCGATTGCGATTGTCGAGGCCGATTCTGATTGTTGAGGCCAATTGTTGAGGTCGATTCTGATTCTGATTGTCAAGGCCGATTGTTGAAGCCAATTCCAATTTCAATTGTCGAGGCCGATTCCAATTTCAATTGTCGAGGCCGATTCTGATTGTTGAGGCTGATTCCGATTGTCGATGTCGATTCCGATTGTCGAGGTCGATTATCGAGGCCAATTTCGATTATCGAGGCCGATTGTTGAGGCTAATTCTGATTCTAATTATCGAGGTCGATTCCGATTGTCGAGGCCGATTGTTGAGGCCGATTCCAATTCCGATTGTCGAGGCCGAATGTGATGTATATGCGGCCCATATTTGAGGCCCATTGTGATGTGCATTCGGCTCGTGTTTGAGGCCCAATGTGATGTATATGCGGCCCGTATTTGAGGCCCATTGTGATGTGTATTCAGCCCGTGTTTAAGGCCCAATGTGATGTATATGAGGCCCATGTGATGAGGCCCATTGTGGTGCATTTGAGGACCAGGCGATGAAGCCCATCATGATATATATTAGGCCCATATGAGAGGCCCATTGTGATGTGTATTAAGCTCTCGAGTGAGGCCCATGGTGTTGCATATTAGGCCCTTGTGTGATGACATGGGTCCACTTTGTGTTTGGCTCTATGTGGGCCATTCCTTGGGGGCAATGTTGGTTAAATGTCCACATTGTCGAGGCCAATTGTTGAGTCAGTTATTGATATCGATTATGAGTATGTGAGAGCATAACATCATGATACATGAGCATACGCTTCATCTACATGTTTATTATGAGATGTGATTGACCATTACGTATGCCATAGTACAGACGGTTTATGGGACTCCCTAATAGGTGGAGTTATCCTACATGAGCACACGGTATGCACAGGATTGATGCATGATTAGACTACATGACTCATGCATCTCGCATTGTGTGATTGCGATTACTATACACCATTGCGACATTAGGGCTGTGACCTCCACAGGCATGTCATGGATGACCAGATGGGACACCAAAAGTGTTTGAGTACGAGCATTAAGGCACTTTGGATGTTTGTGGGTGAAAGTCCCTAAACCTCCGAGGCCAGGAGACGCCCCAACATCTAGACCGAGTGGCTACATGAGCACCCAAGTGTCGGATATTAGTAGGCCGCGTCTCCCACTGTGTCGTGGTCGGTTAGGAGGGGGTGTGGCTTTATCCACCCGAGTGAGGGGGCTATAAGCTAGGTTGAATTTAACCAGCTCTCAAATGGGTCCACTATCGACAAGCCGGGTAGGCATTGGTATACTACTGGCAGGCGGATAATGAGGTCTTTTCCATTCACTGGACTGCACAGCCAGCAAGGGCCGCAGCCAGCTTGGAGTGTGCTAGACCCTGGTGATGATCCCAGAGATGTACAGTACTGATATGCGGACTTATTGAGCAAGCGTTGCATACTCATTCATTCATTCACTATCCACTCAGGCTGGTGGTACGCAACTATTTATTACGTGTGCCTTCTCAATGGCCAAGATTTCGGTTGGGGCGCGCTACTAACCTGAGATCAGGAGTTTACTACATTGAGTCTGACTATCTAAATTTAAGTATGAGACTGGTTTGGATAGAAGTCCCTTATGGTGAACCCCGTAGCCTACGATACTATATACTATCATCCCGACTTCATACTCTAGCTTGGTCATTTCATTTGCATCGCATATTGCATTACACCCGCAGGCATATGGCATTTTGGGTTGTTATGTTTCTGCACTTATATGGCCTAGACAGACTCAGCAGGATTTACATATTGCATTGTACCCTCAGCATCTAATATTTGGCTCTCTTGAACTCCTCTTTTGCATAGCTGATTTGTATTGCGTACTTTGATATTGTATGACTCATGGACTTGTCAGTATTTCTACTTACTCTAATATTGTGTCACGCCTCAAACTCAAAAATCGGGCTCACAAAATTCTCAATAGCCGAATTCGGCGCCGACAGCCTCCGTAGTGCCCCATTCTCTGATTCCGGCACTCATATGCCAGATTCCTATCCTGGGATCCTACAAGGAGGATTTTCCAACAAACATTTGTCTCATAAGAAGCATAACCATAAGTATACCCAAATCATAAAGGCAACATCATTACCACATATCCACTAATATAAACATTTGAATACAATGCTGAAAGGGAAATAAATATATCAAAATCAAAGCTCTAGAGGATAGCTGCACGCTCCAAGCTCAACACTGCTGCAACCTAACGCCACCTGCATGCATCTATCGCACATAAGCTTACAAAAGCTTAGAGGGTGGTGGAAGTATGTACATAAGATAAGTGCCAAGTATACCATAAAACCCATAAATCATACATCATCGGAATAAGCGAAAATACTAACAAGATCATGAATCATACGATATTAGAGTAAGCGAAAATATACTAGTAAGTCCAGAAGTGTCATCAGTTGTACAAAGGCTATGTGATGCAAAACATAATAAGATAATAGCAAATGCTGAGGATGCAATGCAATATGCAAATCCCAACAAGTCACGAATACCATCAACCGTATCTAGGCCATATAAGTGTAAAAAATATAGTAACTCAAAATGCTAAGTACTGCAGATGCAATGTAATATGCGGTGCGAATGAAATGACCATGCTGAAATGTGGAGTTGGGATGATAGTACGTAGTATCGCAGGCTACGGGGTCCACCACAAGGGACTTCTATCCAAACCAGTCCCATACCTAAATTTGGATAGTCCGACTCAGTGTGGTAGACTCCTGATCTCAGGTTAGTCGCGCACCCAACTAAAATCCTGGCCATGCGAAGGTACACGTAACAAATAGTTAGGCACCACTAGCCCGAGTGGATGATGAATGAATGAATAAATGGATATGCAATTCCTGCTCAATAAGTCCACATATCAGTACGGTTGCTCTCTAGGGAAATCACCAGGGTCTATTACACTCGACACTGACTGCCTCCTCCCTAACTGCACAGCCCAGCGAGCGGAATAGACCTCACTATCCGCCTGACTAGTAGTCTGCCAATACCTACTCGTTGATAACGGACCCATTTACGAGCTGGTCATACTCAGCCTAGCTTATAGCCCCCTCACTCAGGCGGATAAGGCCACATCCCATCCTAACTGACCACGACACAGTGGGAGACGCGGCTTACTGGTATTCGGCACTCTGGTGCTTATGTTCCACTCGGTCTAGACGTTGGGGCACCGCCTGGCTTTAGAGATTCTGGGATTTTCACCCAAGGACATTTTAAGTGCCAACATTGTTAGAACCAAGTATTTTCGGTGTCCCATTTAGCCCTTTACGATATACCTGTGGAGGCCACAGCCCTGATGTCGCTAGGGCATACAATGATCAAGTCACATAATGCGAAATGCATGAGTCACACCGTCAGTCATGCAGCAATCTCGCGCGTACCATGCGCTCATGTGGGTAACTCCTATCAATGAGTCCCATAAGTAATCTGCCCAATGGCATATGCTATGATCAGTCACTACTCATATCAAGCATACATATGATGCGTATGGCATGAGGCATGGAGTTATACTAAGCATGCTATAAAGTGATGAACTATCCTCACAACGAAGATGGGCCTAGATGGCCTACACGTAACAAGTATGGGCCTATCAGCGGGCCCTAGGGAGATTATAATGCGGACATTTAACCAACATTATTCTTACAATGTGGATGTCAAACCAACATTGCTCCCAAGGCATGACCCGCCATAACTGTCATTACGTAACCCATGGTGGAATCACACAATGTAATAGACCTTGAGGACGTCCCGTTGGGCCTCGACCCATGGGCCTTAGATACATCAAATGGACCTCATATCATGGGCCTTATATTGATCAAGTGGGCCGCACCAATGGGCCTTATGTACATGGCAATGGGCCATAACCCATGGGCCTTGAATACATCACAATGGGCCTTAACCCATGGGCTCCAAATACATCACAATGAGCCTCCTAAATGGGCCATAAATACACAACAGGTGGGCCCTGCACATGGGCCTTTATATGCATCAAATGGGCCACACATCTGGGCCTTAAATACATTAAATGGGCCTCATCATATGGTCCTCATATATGTTAAGGTGGGCCTCAACAACGGGCCTCATACACATCACAGTGGGCCTCAATAACAGGCCTCATACACATCAAGGTGGGCCTCAGATAACGGACCTTGAATACATCACAATGGGCCTCAATCCATGGGCCCTAAATACATCACAATGGGCCTCAACCCATGGGCCCTAAATATGGCAAGGTGGGCCACACCACACGGGCCATAAGTTTATCAAATGGGCCACACCCACATATAGGTGGTCCACTTGATCCTAGATCTACCTCATTCTTCTGCTCATGCCATAAAATGAGCTCTTAAAATGGTTAGAGGGTTTGGATGCAACACATGCATCATGGTGGGTCCCACTGTCATTGGACAGTATGAATAAAACACCTACATCATTATGGGTTCCACCGTCCACTTGGACGATGGAAATAAAACACAAACATCACTGTGGGCTCCACCGTCCACCTGGACGGTGGGAATAAAACACATATATCATTGTGGGTCCCACGTGGGGCCCACCATAATGCTTATTTGTCGTCCAACCTGTTGATAAGGTCATACAGACTTAGAATGAAGAGGAAAAACAAATTTCATATGACCCAAAACTTCTGTGAACCCAAAAAAATGGGTTACATTGGTAGTCATTCAATCACCATTGTTTCCTATGATGTGAGCCACCTGAGCTTTAGATGGGGCTGATATTTGGAGGGCGGCCCACTGCCATAAGGGCCTACAAAATGGACGGTGTGGATATACAAAACACACATCATGGTGGGGCCCACGGATGGGCCATGGATCTGCTATCCGTCCACCTAAATGCGCAGCGTTGCCTGCACCTCTGGTAGCAGCAACGTCTGCTGCATATTTAGTTTCTTTTAAAATCGCATAATCTCACAGTTTTTCAGGTGTGGGGCCCGCATCAAAAGAATCCACCTCACCCAATCGATTTCATAGTCCATAACCAAACCATCAAGCCCAATATTGGGCATGTTTTGGTGTGTAGAAAAATTCAAGTGGATTTAAACGGTGAAAATCACTGTTTGCTAAGGTGTGGCCCACCAGTTAGTCAGATCAGCTTCATTTTTCGATTAAAAGCCTAAAATGAGTTGGGGAAGAGGATGGATGGCTTGGATTGAATCCATACGTCATTGTGGGGCCTATACAAGTGGCTCACCCAAATAGCCTTGAACCAAGGCTAATATTTGTGTTTTCCATTCAACGTCCAGCATCCAGGGACGCTGGACGGTTGTGCATTTCCAGTGGGGTGCCCACGTGGGCCACCAAATGAGGGATGGGGTGGATACATCACTTATAAAGTGGGTCCCAACTATGGATGACTTGGATAAATTACATGCCTTATGGTGGGGTCCATCCGGGTGGGCCACACGGCCACATCATCACATACCATAGGAAAGAAAAAAAATGAAAGACAGAGGGAGAGAGAGGGAGAGATACGTGTGATGGAGGGACCCCGACACTATGGGCCCTCCTTTACAATCAATCATACATCAAGTGGGTCCCATTACACGTGGGCCCATCAAACTGAAAATCAACGGTGGAGATCCTTTCTCCACCAAATGTAAGGTCTAGATGACCCTATCCATACAAGGAAAATAAACATTATGATGGGGTCCATGGAGAATGGCCCCATCATGGAATGATCATGAGGATTAAGGTGGGCCATTGGCCACATCTAGGGTCCAAAGTGAGATCCATACCATCAATCGATAGGCCTCACTTGGCCCATCATCAAAACATGCAAATCAAGCCTATAAAGCACCCACCGTTCAATCTTCTTGGTCCATTGGAACACCGAGTTCCTTGTGCTTCACTTTGATGGAGGATGATGAGAGATGAATGGCTAGGATGAAGGATTTTGGGATGGAAAGTGGGCCACACAACTCACACTTTCTCTCCTTGAAAATGTTGGACGTTCACTCCTCTCTTTGCTTAGAATTGTTTTTAGAAATGAGAGAGAGAGGGTTGTAAGGAGTGATGGATGTTAGGTGAGTGATGGGTGAGGTGATAATGTACTTGACATGTATGGGTGTGTAAGAGAGACGGTGAGAAAGAGTTGACTTGGTGGTTGCTTGACTTGTGAGAAAGAAAGCATTGATTGATTGATTGATTGATTTGAGTGATTGATTGATGGGACATGTTGTAGAGATTCTCTTGGGATTGCAAACGTGTGGTGTTTTCTTCGAAATAAATGCCAGCCCACAGCTTCCGGCCACGGTATCTGATCGGTGCGCGAGTCGCGGCATTGGAACCGCGGCAACGGTGCGGTCGCAATGGTACAAGTCTTGGATTAAACTGACTCAGATCTACGGATTACAACTTAGGGTCACATGTAAACGTCGATTATAGGTCGCAAGTTGCCGAAGTTCGTCGGAAAGGATCACGAAATTTGACAGAACAGTACAGACTAGGATACGGGTCTTACATATTGTATGGTTCGTGGACTTGTATCTCCATTTACTCTGATATTATATTCTAAGTACGCATATACTGCTCACACACTTACACCATCCTCTAAGCTTTCTATAAGTTTATGCACGATAGATGCATGTAGGTGACATTATGATGCAGCCGAGCTGAGGTAGGAGCATGCGATTGAGCTTCTGGAGCTTTGATTTTTGATATATGTATTTCCCTTTCAGCATTGCGTTCAAATGATTATATTAGTGGATATGTGATGATCATGTTGCCTTTGTGACTTGGGTAAACTTGTGATTATGCTTCTTACGAGATAAATGTACGTTGAAAAATCCTCCTTGTAGGATCCCGGGATCGAACTCTGGCGTATGGGCGCTGAGAGCCAAGAATGGGGTATTACAGAGGCTGTTGGCACTGGATTAGGAGATTGGGATTCCTGTGAGTCCGATCTATGGATTTAGGGTGTGACATGTACAATACTGATTTATGGAGCAGGAGTTGCATACTCATTCATTCATTCATTCACTATCCACTTGGGCTTGTTGTGTGCAACTATTTATTACGTGTACCTTCGCAATAGCTAAGATTTTAGTTGGAGTGTGTGACTAATCTAAGACCAGGAGTTTACCACATTGAGTCTGACTATCCAAATTAGGTATGGGACTGGTTTGGATAGAAGTCCCTTGTGATGGACCCTATAGCCTACGATACTACGTATTATCATCCCAACTTCACACTTTAGCATGGTCATTTCATTCGCATCGCATATTGCATTACATCCGCGGCATATGGCATTTTGGGTTACTATGTTCCTGCATTTATATGGTCTAGGTACGGTTGACGCTATTCATGAACTCATTAGGAATTGTATATTGCATTGCATCCTTAGTAACTGATATTTGGCTATTGATGACTCCTCATTTGCATAACTGATTTGTATTGCATTTTCTGATATTGATTTACTCATAGACTTGTCAGTATTTCCACTTACTCTAATACCATATGATTCATGATCTTACCAGTATTTCTGATAATGTATGATTATGGCATTATCTTAAATAATAGGCACTTACCATGTGCACACACTTACACCACCCTCTAAGCTTTCTATAAGCTTATGCATGATAGATGCGTAGCGGCGTTGAGCATGGAGCGTGCAACTGTCTTCTGGAGCTTTGATTTTATTTTGACATATGTATTTCCCTTTCAGTATTGTATTTAAAGTTTATATTAGTGGATATGTGATGATGTTACTTTTGTGATTTGGGTAAACTTGTGGTTATGCTTCTTACGAGATAAATGTACGTTGGAAAAATCCTCCTTTTAGGATCCCAGGATCGGAACCTGGCATATTAGCATTGGGAACCGAGAATAGGGTACTACGCTGTCGACACCGAATTCGGCGATCAGGATTCCTGTGAATCCAATTTCTGGGTTTGGGGCATGACAGTTAATGTGATTAATGTTAGCTTAGGCTAGGAATATGGGAATTTGTGCATGATTAAGAATCAATGGTGGATTAAAGGGGCATGGGATGGTATGGTGTGATGATGTCATGTATAGGATATGGTATGGAGAAGAGTTGACTTTGGGGTGCACATGAGAGAGGGATGGGTATGGATGTGTCACATCACACACATGGGTAGAGATTCTCTCACCCAAGTGTGGTATGGTGCATGTATGAGAGCATGTGTTGTGCACATGTAAGGAATGCAATATATGGCACCATGCGAACATGATACACTAACGATTCTTCACGGCGTATCTCACTAACGGAGCGTCGTACAGATGCACAGGTGGTACATCCGCGATCGCAGCGATGGGCCGGTCAATATGAAGTAGGTTTCGAAGTCTTGGGGTTCTGAGTAGTTGGGTGTGCACTATGCAAGGCTAGTCCAGGTCTGGCTAAGGTCATCGATTGTCATGCACATAGGCATAGAAAATGGTACAGAATGGACGGGGTGGTCATCATGGTATCAGTTTCGGTTATTTACGGTCGCATTATGAGGGGTGTACTATAAGGGGTTCTTTTGAGTATTTGAATTGTGCATGCAGGCTTTATCGAATTTTATTTCGGAAGGTGAGTCTCATCTATTAACCAATCGGTCGTACTTATAGGCTGGATCGAGTATTGCAGACTGGGTCTCTCGAGACACTGGGACACCAATGAGTGTGGCAACACGAGCTGGTGTGATCTTGATGAGATAATTACCTACGTTGACTTCAAAAGAAGGAGGGTGAAGTGTGGGGTTCCTACATTTGGAAAGGAACTTGTATAGTTACTTCGATTGAGTCACAACACAAATTTTATTGCATTTTCCCACCCTATCTCTTTTAACATACTATATATTCCATAGGGTTATACACTTGTGACATTGATTTTTCTTTCAAATATGATTTTGTGACCCTTATATTTTTCAATAATTTGTCAGTCGTGGGTGTCGTAGGTATAAATGGTTCCTCTATGGGGTTAGAATGAGCCGGTAAAGGTGATAACGATCAGTGGGTAGTGTGATTCGCCAACTTCTTGACCCAAGTGGGCTGAGAAGTTTCATCAACAGTCAGGGCCTTCTATTAAGGGTCAAATATTGCATATTATCCCCTATTTATATCTTGGTTTTATGAATATGATAATGCTTAATGTTATATTTTATACATGCTTGTGTTACAAGGTGAATCTGAGAGCTTGGATTGAAAAGTGTGGGATCCCGGTCTTTTGCAACATCGCTCATATTTTGTAGCAGGTATATATATATATATATATCAGCTACTTTATTGAGATTTTCACATCCTCTATCCTTGTTATGATTACCCTAACTTCTTCTCTCCTTCATACTGCAGGAACTCAGAATTTAATTAAGAATAATTAACCCTTCAAGAACAGTTAAAGGCTTGTGCTAATGACAAGACGATTATTCAGGACCGCATTGCTGCCCTAAAAGAGGAAATCTTGTAGCTGGAGTTGAAAGATCAATCAAAGGAATCAACTATGAAGGAAATCGAAGAAAAGATACGGATCAGTATCCAATCTGCTAATGCTAAGAGATCTAAATTACTCAGAAGCGAAGAGATGATCACATCCTAGGAAAACAAGCTAGCTGGAATTCTTGATCAAGCAAAGATCATCCTTGAAGAAAAGTCAAAACATGTCGCGGCCCAAATACAATTAAAGGAAGATTTGCAAAAGTATATGGGAATATTAGGAATTACAGATGAACTTTAAAGAAATCGTTTAATTTATGTATGTTTTTTTTAACATGTAATTCCTTTTGAATTTCAGCATATATCAATGAAGTCATGATGATATCTTTGAGATATTTTTCTCTTCCATAAATTTTTACATCATGGATGATTTCAAGCATATTCTTTTATGCAATAATCTTGACATGATATTTAATGAAGAATTGAGATTTAAAAAAAAATAACATATTAACATATTATGATTGTCAGTATGGGATTTCCTATATGATTTTTTTTTATAGGCGGTACTAGATTTCAATTTAGTTAGATGATCACACACAGTTTAAGCTCTTGAGTAGTAGAGCAATGCAGTTTTTTAGACTCCTGAGTAGTGGATTCGGGTCTCACGTGATAGTCTTTATAACTCTTATGAGTTCACTGAACTTCTCACAGCCTGGTGAGTTCACAAACCGCGATCCATCAGAGCGGCCCAGTTAAGCTACCGGGGCCGTGAACTCAGTTAGGTTTACACACGAGGTTAGTCGCGGTAACTCTCTAGAGCTCACGGGGTGCACAAGGCAACCTTTGGAGTACCAAATCTAGGGCCGCCAGTCCATCAATGAGTAGGTTTAGGCCCTTCCTCATGATTTATTACTGAAATTAAGCCAAGAATCTGGGAGTTCTTATGCATGGTTGGCCTATCTATGGACAATGGCCAAAGAGAACACACTACAGCCCGTGTTTTCTTCGTCTGCAAGGTTGGACCCATTCACGAGAGGGCAATTTCATTCATTCCCTGTGACTCAAAAAGCTATACAGATCGCATGGGTGTTACGCGTGATTGGTCGTTGAGGACTTTTTGGCCCTTTAAGGCTTTCAGTCACTGGCTCCATCCGCTCCCCGCATGAGTATGCATACGATGACCTTCCTAGGCTTTTTAAGGCCACTGCCTTCTCACCATTGCCCGAATAGCGATGGAGATAGGCTTTATGCGTAGCTGGCTATATAGGCTTGGCTAGGTTGCCTTAAATGATGATAAGCTGCCATCGTTGTCATAATAATAATAGGTGTCTTGATCAATATATCACCACTGCTGATAATGTTGACGATATTTGCGTTATACTCATAATAATAATATATCGGCCTGGTGATGATACCAATTTCGACGAATTTCAACGAAGATTATTTAATAACGACAATGATGGTTACTCTCTTTTAATAAACTGCTGATATGTAATCTTTAATGATATATTTGGAATCCCTTCTTTATTCAATCATCTGACAAAGAATATATGAACATGACTTCACTTGTCTTTTCCCCCTTTTGATGTAGAAGTATTATGGTGATAATCTTCTAGATCATAATCGGAACCATCTTCAGGGATGATATTTCTTGATGAAGCGCGCATTGACTGGTATATTAATACCCCATCCATCTTGATCAACCACTCTGTATGCTCCGTTTGAATACACTTCTTTGATAATGTACGACCCATCCCATTTAGGCTCAAACTTGCCCCCTGTTCTGCTGGTCATCACTATTGGTCTTTTCAACATTAGTACCATATCCCCTTTCTTGAACGAGCGACATTTCACTCATTTGTCAAAGGAGGCCGATATTCTTGCTTGATACAACTGTAATCATTGTTGGGCTGCCAGACGCTTCTCATCGAGTAAGTCTAGTTCTTTTAACCTTATCTTTGCATTTTCATCATCTGTAATTGACTGATGCACTGCTACTCTTAGCGACGTAACTTGTGTTTCAATCGGAACGACTGCCTCTGTGCCATAAACAAGTGAATACGGTGTTGTGCTTGTTGCCGTTCGGTGAGTAGTCTTGTACGCCCATAATGCCTCTTGCAATCTTTCATCCTAATCGCGCTTATTCCCAGTCACCATCTTCTTCAGTATTTTTACAATCGTTTTGTTAAATGCTTCTGCTAATCCATTTGCAGGTGGATAGTAAGGTGTTGAAAACGAATAGTGGATACCGAACTTTTGACACAGTTTCTCCAAGCCTCTGTTCTTAAAAGGGGAACCATTATCAGTAATAATCCATTTCGGAATGCCATGACGATATATTATTGCTTGTTGAATGAAATTGACCACATCTTTCTCTTTGACATTGTGCAATGCGATCGCGTCTGTCCACTTGGACAAGTAGTCTGTTGCTGCTAGAATATATTATTTTTCCTTGGATGAAGGTGGATTTATGGGCCCGATAACATCAAGTCCCCAATCGATGAAAGGCCAAGAAGTGACCGTTTGATGGAGATCTCCAGGAGGAACATGCACGACGTCTCCGTGGATCTGACATTCATGGCACCTTTTTGCGTAATCTATTGCATCTTTGAACATTGTGGGCTAGTAATACCCCATTCGATGTATTCGATGAAATAAATTTCATCCAGCTTGGTGTTTTCTGCATTCCCCAGAATGAGCTTCTCGTAGCATCTGACCTGCTTCTTGTTCACCTAAACAACAAAGCAACATCCCGATGTAAGATTTTCTATAGAGCACTTCACTACAAATGATGAACCTGCCCGATCTCTATCTGATTTGCCGTCTTTATGCTGGATCATCTGGCGAGATATCATATTTGAGATAATCTATGAACGGCTGTCTCCAATCATCCATTGTTACCTCTAAACACGAAATAGGGAGTGCTTCGGTGACTTCATTGATAATTTCAGAAGAAGGCAAGAATATCCTCTCTTCTATAGTTACTTGGAGTGGACTTCGATTGGATAGGACAGGGCTACTGCCAAACTAGCCAAAGCATCTGCCTTTGCATTTTCAGATCGAGGTACATGTGTGATTTCAACACGGCAGAATCGTTCCAATAACTACTGGGCTTTTCGACAATATGGCAAGAGTTCTTGCTTTCTTATTTCAAATTCAATCGTTAGCTGATTTATAATTAGCTTGGAATCTCCAAAAATTTGTAACATATTTATTTTCATCTCATGGGCAATTTCCATTCCAATGATGAGAGCTTGATATTCGGCTTCATTGTTCGTGCAAGCGATGGCCAATGTGAAAGAATAGGGTAATAAATCACCCTGAGGTGTGATGAAAATAACTCCTGTCCCTGCTCCTAATGCTCGAGAAGCACCGTCGAAATACATCTGTCATTGACCTTGTGACTCAATCATCATTACTTGCTCATTGGGAAAGTCGTCGCTAATTGTTTCACTTTCCGTTATAGGATGGGCTGCCACAAAATCTACCACTGCTTGTCCCTTCACTGCTTTTGTTAGTTCATAAGTGATTGTGTATTCCGAAAGTAACAACATCCATTTAGCCAATCTTCCCGATAACATCGGCCTTGTCATTATAAACTTTATTGGATCTGCCCTTGAAATCAAAGTTATATCATGACATAGGTAATAATGCCTCAATTTCTGTATTGTAAATATCAATGCCAGACATTCCTTCTCGATCGGAGAGTAGTTACATTTCGCGCCTATCAGAGTTCGACTCAGATAATAAAGAGCAGTTTCTTTCCCATCTTCATTTACCTGTGCTAACAAGGCTCCCAGCGAGTTTTTAGCTGCAGATATGTACAAGATAAGTGGCTTACCTTTTATAAGAGCTGTCAATACCGGAGGTTGTCTCAGTAATTCTCTTATTGCATCGAACGCGTTCTGACAGGCCTTATCCCACACGAACTCTGTTCCTTTCTTCATCAAATGGGAAAACAACTGACATTTCCCTGCCAGATTTGAAATAAAGGGGCGAATATATGCTAGTTTCCCTTATAAACTCTTCAGTTCCTTCAAAGTTTTCGGAGACAGCATATCTTGAATGGCCTTGATTTTCCCTGGGTCGATTTTGATACCCCTGTGTCTGATGACTAAGCCGAGAAACTTTCCTGACAGCACTCCAAGAGCACATTTAGTCAGGTTCATCTTTAACTGCTTCTTTCTGAGCCTAAGGAAGACCGATACTAAATGCTCGTGATGTTCTTGATGATTCCCCGACCTAACCACCAGCTCATCAACATAACATTCAACATGCTTGCGCATCATATCTTAAAAGATACTTTGCATCGCCCTTTAGTATGTTGCCCCATCATTCTTAAGACGGAATGACATAACCTTGTAGCAGTAGATTCCCAACGAAGTTCTAAATGCTGTTGCTTCTTCATCTTCAGGTGTCATCCAAATTTGATTATAACTAGCATAGCCATCCATGAAAGACATGACAGTATATTGTGTCATATTATCGATCAGCAGTTCCGTTATTAAGAGGGAAAAGTTGACATGCCCCAAACTCAGAAATCAGGCTCACAAAATTCTCGATCGCCCAATCTGGTGCCAACAGCATCCGTAGTACACCATTCTCGGCTCCCAGCATGCATATGCCAGATTCCAATCCTGGGATCCTACAAGGAGGATTTTTCAATGTACATTTGTCTCGTAATAAGCATAACCACAAGTTTACCCAAATCACAAAGGCAACATCATCATCACATATCCACTAATATAAACATTTGAATACAATGCTAAAAGGGAAATACATATGTATCAAAATTAAAGCTCCAGAAGTCCGCCGCATGCTCCAAGCTCAACACTGCTGCAACCTAATGCTACCTGCATGCATCTATCGTGCATAAGCTTATAGAAAGCTTAGAGGGTGGTGAAAGTGTGTGCACAAGATAAGTGTCAAGCACACAAATACAATGCCATAAATCATACAATATCGGAATAAGAAGAAATACTGACAAGATCATGAATCATACGATTACATAGTAAGTAAAAATACTGGTAAGTCCATGAGTCATACAATATCAGAGTACGCAATACAGATCAGCTATGCAAATGAGGAATCATGGAGAGCTAAATATCAGATGCTAATGATGCAATGCAATATGCAAATCCTAAAGAGTCACGAAAATCATCAACCCCATCTAGGCCATACATCAAGCCTGCGCGTATCGCGTGATCATGTAGGGATAACTCCATCTCACAAGGAGTCCCATAAACATCTCAGCCCAATGACATCTCCTTTAATCAATCATCCATCATAACATACATACGAATGATGGGGGTCCATAGAAGGACGGCGGATCGAGTCCAAATATCAAGATAGGTTCACTGATTTAAAATGCATCACGATAGTTAAGGAAAGAATCCAACTTATATCCGCCACAACATCGGATGATGTAACCGGTGTGGGACAATTTTCTGCCTTCACTGTGTGCGCAGTAGCCTGTCAATCACTGGTAGCTCGCTCAGGTCCTCATGCCCCGCCCACTCATTGTCCACCCACGTGCGTCCGCCCACATGTGATCATAGTGATGGAGCGTCATAATATCCCCCACCGAGGGCAGATTCGAGTCTAAGTGCAATAAGTGGGCTTCCTTACCCTCTCTATCGCGTAATAAACTAGACTTCCCTATGGGGCCGAATATATACATAAGGTGGGCTCCAAGGTATAGGTATCATGATGCTATGCTGTCACATACTCATAATCGGTATCAATAACCGGCCTCGATAATCGACCTCGACAATCAACCTCGACATTCAGCCTCGATAATCAGCCTCGGCAATCAGAATCGGCCTCAGCAATCAGAATTGGCCTTGACAATCGGAATTAGCCTCAATAATCGGAATCGGCCTCGGCAATCAGAATCAGCCTCAAGAATCGGAATCGACCTTGAGAATCGAAATCGGTCTCAATAATCGGAATCAACAAGAATAGGCCTAACAAGGCCTAAGGGAAGGTCACAATGTGGACATTCAACCATCATCGCCCATTAATGTGAACATTTAACCATCATTGCTCCCAAGGAGTGGCCCACATAGAGCAAACATAAAGAAGACCCATGGCCTCACACAAGGGGCTATTATACATCGCAATGGGCCTTATATAAGGGTTACATACACATTACTATGGGCCGCATCACATGGTCTTAATATACGTCACAGTGGGCCGCATCACATGGGCCACACCAATGGGCCTCAAATATAATAAGTAAGCCACATCAATGGGCCTCATATACAACATATCGGGCCTCGCCATCTGGGCTACAAATACATCACCACGGGCCGCACCCATGGGCTTTGAATACATCACAATGGGCCTCGCCCATGGGCCTTAAATACATCACATGGACTTTATATATATCAAGGTGGGCCTCAACGGATGGGCCACAAATACATTAATATGGGCCTCATCACATCCCCAAAAAAGAATCATATTCAAGGATCAAATGATCATTTGGATGATCACGTCATGGTGTGGGCCGCCGTAATGTATTTGATATCTAACCAATTAATAAGTTAACATAGTGATAGATGAAGTGAAAACAAATATCAGCTTTATTGGAAACTACTATGGCCCTTAAAAGATTGAATGGTGGATGTCATTGTCTATATTGATGGTGGGTCCACCTGATCCTAAATTTGTCTTATTTTTAGTCTCAAGCCTTGAAATGAGCTTTCAAAATGGTTGGACAATTTGGATGCAATACATGCATCATGGTAGGTCCCATAGGGATAGACAACATGGATAAAGCATATACCTCAAAGTGGGGTCCCCTGCCATCTAACGACCCAGCTAAAATGGTTAGACGGCATAGATAAAACACATACGTCATAGTGGGTCCCACCGTCCAATGGTGTGGATGGTGTGGGTAAAAAAACACATACACCATAGTGGCTCCCACGTGGGGCCCACCATAATGTTTATCTGCCATCCAATCTGTTAATAAGGTCACACGAACCCAGATCCAAAGGAAAAATAAATTTCATATTGATTCAAAACTTCTGTGACAACCTAAAAGGGTTTCAATAGCAGCCATTCAATCCCACTGTTCCTGTGACGTGGGCCACCTGAGCCGTGTACAGTTGATTCTTTTAAGGGGGCCCACCTCCTAAATGGGGCCCGTCAAATGCACGGTGTTAATGTCAACACACATCACGGTGGGGCCCATGGCTAGGACCCTTGCCTCCAGCGCCTGTTGCCTTTACATATATTTTTTTTGAAAACATGAGATTCCCCGGTTTTTCCTAAGTAGGGCCCGTATCCGAAGAATCTGACCCAGCCAATGGATTTTATGGTTCAAGACAGCATAAATAAGCCCAATATTCAATGTGTTTTGGTGAATAAAAAAATCAAGGTGGGTCCTAACTGATTTGAATAGTAGAAATCACAATTTTCTATGGTATGGCCTACTTGATTATCGAAATGGCTTCATCTCTTGGCTCAACGCCTAAAATGAGCTGAGGAATAGGATGGACGGCATGGATTAAATTCATACATCAAGGTGGGGCCTACACAAGTGGCCCACCCTAAGTTTTAAATCAAACTGATATTTTTCTTTTCATTTCACGTCCAGTGTCCCTGGACGCTAAACAGTTTGGGCGTACACATATTTAAGGTGGGCCCTGATCAGGTAGGCCACCAAATAGGTGGATGGTGTGGATAAGACATACATCAAGTGGGGTACGTCCAGGTGGGCCACACGGCCACATGATCACACCCAACAAAAATGAAAGAGAGAGGGAGAGAGAGAGAAAGAGACATGTGTGATGGAGGGCTCTGCCTCTATGAACCCTCCCTTGTATTCAATCATACATCAAGTGGGTCCCAATATATGTGGGCCCACTAAATCAAAGATCAACGGTGGAGATTCTTTCTCCACCAAAATGGAAGGTCTAGATGACCTCTATTCATGCAAGGAAAAATAAACATCATGATGGGAGACCCCATCATGGAGAATGGCCCCACCATGGAATGATCATGAGAATCAAGGTGGCCATCGGCCACATCTAGGGTCCAAAGTGAGATCCATACCATCAATTGGATGGATCCACTTGGCCCATCATTAAAAGAATGAAATCTAGGCCTATAGAAACAGCCACCGTTCGATCTTCTTAGTCCGATGGAATGCCGATCTCCATGTGTCTCACTTTGATGGAAGGTGATGAGAGATGAAGAGCTAGGATGATAGATCTTGGGATGGGAAGTGGGCCACACAACACACTTTTTCTCTCTTAGATTTTCTTGGATGTCCACTCTTCTTTTGCTCTTTGTTGCTTGGAAAATGTGAAGAGAAAGAGAGAGAGGATGGGTAGTTGTAAGGGAGTGGTGATGGATGTGAGTTGATAGGTGTACTTGAAATGTATGGGTGTGTAAGAGAGATGGTGAGAGAGAGTTGACTTTGGGGTTGCTCTTATACTTGACATGAGGCGATTGATTGATTGATGGGATAGTTCTAGAGATTCTCTTGGGATTACAAACATGCGGTGTTTACCTCGAACCGAACGCGGGCCCACATCTCCTAGCCTGGGTATCGCCTCGGCGCATAATACGCAGCATCGAAACTGCGGCGACAGTGCGGTCATAATGGTATAAGTCTTGGGTCTAGTTGACCCAGGTCTATGGGATACAACTTAGGGTCGTGCGCAAACATCGATTATAGGTCACGGATCGCCGAAATTCGACGGGAAGGATTGCAGGATTCTACGGAACAGTACGGACTAGGATACGGGCCTTACAAAAGTCATCGTTCAGGCAAGCCTCATTCAAATCCCTGAAATCTACGCACACCCTGATTTGTCTACTTTTCTTTTTTTACTAGGACAATATTCGATATCCACTTGGGATATTTGACCTCTCTGATAAATCTGACTTTAATCATCTTGTTCACTTCTTCCTTTATCAAAGGGACCAAATCTGGATGAAATCGCCTTTGCGCTTACTTGATCGGTCTTTTGTCCTTAGAAATATTTAATCAATATACTGCCATTGAAGGTTCCAAACCCGGCATTTTCGCATATTTCCAGGTGAAGACATCTTTATTTTCTTTCAACAATTGAATATACTCTTCGGCTTCCTCTTCTTTCAACAATTGAATATACTCTTTGGCTTCCTCTTCAGGAAGACCAGTGCTTATGAATGTATTTCTCGGCTATTCTTTTGTGCCCAAATGTACCTCTCGTAAACTGTCGATTGTCTGCTAGCCCCCATCTTCTATCTGCTTCAGAGCTATTTCAGGATGCTTGACTATTTTGGGATCTGCCTCTGATAGCTGATCGATTGTGACCATATTTACTGAAGATTCTGCTCCCAATCCTTGAAAATTTTCACTCCTCTTCTGCCTTACTCCAATAGGGACCTAAATTCCTTTCCCATGATTTAAACCGGTCAGTTCTTCATCATCGAAACCCATCCTTTTCATCATTTTTCTGCTTACTGCGCTATATTTCTTGAGATCGCGAGATGTCAGCTTTCTGTGGTACACATTATTCTCAATCCTTGCTTCTATCTTTACTTCCGAAGAGGTATAAAATTCAATCAGCTCCAGATATTTTGCATTGGCTTCAACATGAAACTTTCCCAGAACAGCTGGGAATGGCTTGTTTCTTTCAGAATATGGTAATGGTACTGTATAGTTTGACTGCAAGATTTTTAACTGTTCAGGCAATAGTAACGTTAACGGCGGTTGTCTTGGCTACCTCAGATGTCTCGGCACAAAATAAAACTTCTTCTTTGCTTCTAAAGTTTCAGATGATTTTACCTTTTTGGATTCTCCTTTTATTGCTTTCATACGAGCACTTTTTAGGTTTTTGTTTTCATCGTTCTCTTTCTCTTTTCCTCTGGATAATCCGTCGTAATAACTAGCATTTGCAAAGAAGGCCTCGGCTTCTGTGTATGGTCTTGCATCGGCCATTACTTTATACTGTATTCCATTCCTACAGTATTTAAAGCACTGATGGAGAGTAGAAGGTATAATATCGTACTGATGTATCCACGGTCTTTCCAAGAGAAGATTATATGTCGTAACCGCACTAATCACGTGACAAACAACATCAGTAGTTAAGTCTCATATTTCCAATGTCATCGTAATTTTGCCGAGAGCATGCTGCCTGTCTTGATTAAAGCCCTATATCATCATTCCACTAGGGCACAGATCGGAATGACGGTAACCCAATTTATTCAACATTGTTAATGGTAACAGGTTTACCACGGATCCATTGTCGAGCATGATCCTTTTTACTTCTTTGTCGCGAATATGGCCTACTATCATCAATGGCCTATTATGCCCTATATCACAAGCAAGATCATCATCAGAGAAGGAAACTACTGGCATACAGTCTTCTCGCTCTTTGCGTTCTTCATTTTTCATTTCCACCAGCAATGTTTCTCTGTCATTGTGGTCAGATAGCACCTGAATCAGACTTTACCTAAAATCTTCTGATAACTTTAACGCGTCATAAACGCTTAACCGAGTTGGTATACCCTTCAAATGATTCATGACATCACAAGTCACTTTTGCTATTTCATCCTTCTCTTCTTTCTTGTCAGTATCGTGCTGGTCTTTAATGACCTCAGTCCCTGCCATTCCGACTTTCTACCTTAGGGGACTTGTCATTCTTTTCCCTGACTGTAGCGTAATTACCACGGCTTTCCTTGTCATCTCACGACTTTCTTTCTCTACTCTTTTATAAGAACTTTCCTGAACCATCAACACGTTCACCGTCACCTTTGCGTCCCTTTCTTTTTCTTTTCTGATCACTATTTCGCCCCTGTTGATCATTCTTTATATTATGCATTTTAATGTATAACAATTTTCTGTCGGATGCCCTACTAGATGATGGTAGCGGCAAAAATCTCTTTCTCTTGATCTTCCTGCATCTTCAGGGAGCTTGGACATAGGTCATTCCATCGTACTGGCTTTCAGCAACTGATTCATCATAGGAATGACGTCTTCTCTATCGAATGCAAACCCTTTGTGAGAATTAAGCAATTTGGGCCTTTTTTCAGTGAACTTGCTTCTAGGACGGTTTGATTCTTCCTTCCGCTTTGTCCTTTTTTCTCCTGAATCCCTTGTTTCTTGACTCCTTTTTTCATGGTCCATAGTATTTACAATTAACCTATTGGGTCCTCTTCAGACTGTTTCGTAGTGAAACACTGGTATTTTTCGAGTCATCAACTCTAAGGTGTGGGCTTTGGTGGCCAAGTCACGGAAAGTTTTAATATCAATGCTAGTGAGCCCGAACACAATTCCCATCTCCATGAATTTTAGGCACATCTTGACTTGTTCTTTTTCTTCCGGTAGCTATCTGCACGAGGCTCCCAACGTCATTCATCTGTCTATAAACTTCTCCACTAGTTCCCCTTCTCTCTGCCGTACTGAAGCCAACTCTGTGATACTGACATCGCGTTCTGAAGAGAAGAAATTTAACATAAAGGCATCCTGCATCTGGTCCCACGTGCCTATCAATCCTGGAGTCAGACTAGAATACCATCGGAACGCTTTACTTGTCAGGGATGATCCAAACAATTGTAGGCAATACTATGGTATCATGGAGAAATTCCCCATTCTGGTAATAAAGTGCATCAAATGCTCCTCCGGCGATCCCTCTCCATTAAACTTTTGAAAATTCGGGTGCTTGAAGTTAACTGGGAATGGGACATCCTCTACTTCCCGTGGATATGGTGTCCAATATCTGAATCGACCAACATTCTCGCACTCCCTTTCCACTCTCACGGCTTCCTCAACAACTTGTCGTACTTCCTCTTGAGTTATGGTCCTCACTAGCAGAGCAGATCCGACTGATCCTGCCCCCTGCAGCTAGAAACCTTCAGGTTAATATTCTTGTCCATTCATCATGCCCATCATCAGAGGGGCTGCTATCTGGGCTACATTATGCGCGAGAGTTACCAGAACCTCTTTGATATTTCTATATTCTTCCACTAACGTTCTCTATGCTTGTGCCATTTCATTCATATGGTCCTCCATAGTCGCTATAGTCCCCTGATCTGTTCCGGCCATGTGTACTGTAGCTTCCCCACTGTCTGATGAAGCCGTAGTCGGAGGGGGATAAGAATATGTCGATGTGATGAGACTTACAAGGAGGGGAGTCCCGTTCAATTTTCCCATATTTCCACTACAATTGATTGATTGTGATGACATAGAAGCAGATGATCCCATGAGTAATGCCTTTCCTTTTTGTTCTTTTGTCCATCGGATTCCTGGAGCAATCAGGGCTGGGAAGTCACGTGATGTTAACTGTGAAACTGTGTGCCCAGGATATATGGAAGAAGAGGCCAATTCAGGATTCTTTCTGGTAACATTTCGTATTATTGGTCCCCCGGTTCGTGGTGAAGGTAGACTTATTCTGAAGCTTCTTACATTTCGAGCCTTGGTCCTCCGAGATGTCATGATAGTCTAATTGTCGTCATCTTCTAGTACTCGAGGCGAAGCAAACACGACTTCAACCATTGTTCGAGTTATTATTTTTAATATTTTAGTTTACTTTGATTCAAGTATTTAATTTAATCGTTGAATAATTCATTAATATTTAGTTTGAAGGAAAGATTTATTTTTAGTTTACTTTGATCAAATGTTGAATCCGTGCACATTGGATGCTTAGGAACACTAAGAGTAATTTCTTATCTATTTTGCAAGGGATTGATTTGTAAAATCCATTGATCTATCATAGACTACAGACACGATAGATATTTTGAATTCCCTGCGATCAATACTTTTATGCATGATGTGGGAACCAATTCAATTGAAGTTCAAATATGTTTTGATATGTGAGTGATGATTTAACCACTACATTATTCAGTTGGATAGGATAGAACTTTGATTCTAGTTGAGTAATCTAATTGAATTAAGTGAATTAAATATTAAGATATAACTATGAGTGGATCCTTGGGGCTCTCATGTTTTATCCTTAAATAGTTTCTCTCATAATTACTCCTAAAAACAAACTCTAGGAGTTAGTTTAGTTCTAGTTCTAATTCTAAAGTATTTTAGAAATTGAAAAATTATAAGTCCCTGTGGGTACGACCTTGACCTTATCGAGTTATTACTACATCATAACCCTGCACATGGGGTTGTTTGAATACTCTCCCGACGAACGCACTCTCCTTGAGTGTACCTGTATTCATTATCGGAGTTTTTCAGTAGTTTCACTTCGAACCTTTACAACCCTACATAAGGACATAATGTACACTCCAACCAAAGGCTCCCGCAGGAGACTTTATTTGGTTTTCTATCAGCTAACCAACAACTTCGGTCTTAGTCCAAGGATCTACATTTTGTCCCTTCAGAGGCTCCCATGAAGATAAACACGAACGAACCCGTGTCTAGTGAATTTGGCCCTACATAAGAACTCATTCGAGTTTGGGTTATAAACTCTTACCATCAATTTTACACAAGGAAAGAGTATATGGACTCTAAATTGACAACCTTATTTGTCGGATTGAGCCCCTTTGTAGCGTCTTGTTTAGGTTGCTTGATCGATGCTCTCCCGTACTCTAATTAGCTCCTCTTGTGCTCCACTGATCGTTGAAGTTGGTCTTCATCTACTTTTTTGAATTGACTACCTTAGAATTAATGTTCTAATGAGAGTACTAAGGTAATGGGAGGGGTTTGGTTGAATCTGCTACAACTAAAGGGATAGTTGGTTTCCTAATAGAGATTTATCTAGAAGGGCATTTTAGATGTTTGAAAGACTAGGAGTTTTCCTTATCTATCCTTTAATAAATGCAAGGAAATATGATTATCTACATAAGGAGCTTGGAATGCTCATTAGAGTGATTACGCACATGCAAGATAACTTAAATCCCTTTGGGTGAGAGCCTATAAGTGTTGAGAAGTATTGGGATACACTAGAGCTTCATACTCACTCAAAAACCATCATTTTGCCAAAGGCCCATTTGCCTCTTATAAAGGAAACAAGTTCTAACGGTAAAAAAGGGCATAAATCAGCTAGTTCGATGGTATTGAGTTGGTTCACGATAGCATTGAGAAATTAATATTTCTAGTTGAAATGTTGCTAGATAGTTTACACACTTCTACCCGATCTCATCAAGTAGTCGTCGATGTCATCAAGGGTACCCTTTAATGCCATCGAGAAACTCACAGAAAAAGATTACAGCTTACTAGACAGATCTAAGATTACTACTTGATGCCATTAAGTGATATTTTATGCCATTAAAGACCCCTCAAGGACTATTCGATGGGATCGAGCACCACTCGAAAATGGTTGTTTTGGGCAATATATTTTCATAGGAACTTCACACCTCTTATAGTCTTATTTATTATGTTCTAATTAGGCTCATAAGGCCAAGGGATGATCAAATGTTTACCTATTAAGACATGATCATTTAGAGGTTTTAAGGTTCTTTTAGGTCAAGAGTTAAGGTTACCAAGGCACCTCATATATCTGCACTTTACTCCTTGATGCTCCAGTCTTCATGTGTCTTCTGTCTTCAACTTCTAAGGGCTCAATCAAATCCTTAATATACAAACGCATGTGATTGACAAACAAGGAATATAAATAAGTGCACTAACAATATCCTCATTTGTTAATTATGTACAAAAACCTAACCTAAACCATGTCATGGTTTCATACCAATGACAAACCGGATCAACAAAAATATTACATGTCCAATTACAATGATTTACAATTCAATACAAACAAGACATGTAAACTAACAATGCTCCCCCCAAATTGCTCTCCCTATCTTCATTAATCCCTACAAAAATAAACAGATCCAACAGAATACAACTTGTTTTCATGGGACTAGATCTTTCTCTCCCTTTTTGTTAGTATTTAACAAAGATTTAGTTACATGAGTATAACAATAAAAATATAATATGGAAAAACTCTATAAGACAGATTTTATTACATTCTCTAGGTTCAATGCTTCAGGGGCCACTTGAACTGGCACATCCTCAATTGGAGGTGGTGCGGTTGACATAAAGAGATCGATCCTAGCAATCCGAGTACTTCTTCTATTTATAGTTAGCAGTATTACGCTGATAAATTAGAGACAAGGTCTACCGAGCATGCCAAAAATTATTGGTGATCGGTTTTTGGTAGTATATGTGTGGGCGTGCCAGAATTGAAATTGTGACTCAATTCAAACCAAACAACTAACCCCAATTGTCAAGATAGAAAGACACGTAGTGTATGACCGAGATCTGATGAGATCGGTTGCCTATTTAGCCACTCGCTCAATGTCTAAATAGGATCAGGTGATATTCAGAGGTTGGGGTTGCTCCTTTGATGATGGGTTACACCTTTGCCTTCCATACAAAAGGACTTTTTAATACAAATAAAGTGAAATGAGAAAGGGTTTCTTATACTCTGTTGCGGAGAGAAGAACTGCAAACCACCTTTCTGAGTGAAGAACTAAATCCAGTGTGCGAGTGTAGACTCAAATTATAGCTAAAATTACATGCTACTTTATTTATTTATTTAATTATTTTTAACACATGCACACAGCAGCACACACTCACGTCGTAGTGGGATTTCACCACCTATGGGTACTCGAACCCTTGACCAGGTGTTGAAACTCCTAAGAGTCTACCACCTGAGCAAGAGCAAGGACCCAACATGCTACTTCATTAGTGCTACGGATTAGTACTCTACGGAATGTAAACAACAAGCTGGAAGTAACGGATTACACTAAGAACTGTAATTTAAAGTGAAATGAGAAAGGGATTCTTATACTCGGTCACAGAGAACCGCTGTGGAACACCTTTTCGAGTGAAGAACTGAATCCAGCGTGTGAGTGTAGACTCAAATTATAGCTAAAATTACCTGCTACTTGATTAGTGCAAAGGATTACAATACAGATTACACTAAGAAATGTAATTTAATTGACAGGAAAAGTAAATGATTATGCTAAGAAAGGTAAATTGACTAATAATTGAAAGGTAATGTTTGGTTTGATTTGATTGGTATGAGATGAAATCTTCCTCTTGCATTCCTCTTCTATTTATATCTTTAGTATGACCCTCTAAGATTCTTCTCACGTTCTAGCGGTTGCCATAACCATCCAGCGCTACTTGTCATTATGGAGATTTCTTTGCCATCTGTCTCATAATTACTCCTTCATGATTGCTCTTTCATCGGTCGCTTAAACAATGATGTGGCATTATTTGATGTGTTCCACCTATATTATTAAAAATTCTTCTTCATATATTTATGCAAATCTTCAAATATACCACTTAGATCCATGCAGATCACATGTAATCTATTCAGATTGGTTCTCATGAGGAATGGCGAAAATGGGGTTGAACACTAATAGTTCATTTGATTTAATGAGTTGGGGGTGTTAGATTGTTTAGTTTTCCTAAAGTTTAGGTTCATTTAAAGTAGTACAAAGAGGCATCGTGTCGGATCCACCGCACCAAACATTCTTGCTAAATAAGCGGTCTGTTGTTGGGTGTAACGAACCCCACCTAACTGTACCTAATGGCGCCACGATGCCAGCCAGCGGCCCTAACACGCTGTTTGAAACAGTGTGTAGCCCACGCTAGAGGCCCGCTGTGATGTGTTATCCTAGTTGTTCACCCTTTTTGCTAAATCATGTTATGGTGTGGGCCAAAAATTACGCAGATCCAAAGCTTAAGTAGACCACAACCTAAGAATCAACGATGGCAATGACACCCACTAAGAATCAACGATGGCAATGACACCCACTATTGGAACCTTATTGAGTTACCTGCCATTTAAGTTGCTCATAAAGTCACGTAGACATGAACGGGACGCGGATTTCCGGTCGAAAGCCTTTTGCAGGAAGTTTCTGGGCTGGGATGGTGGGGGCCACAATGATGTTTCTCAAAAATCCAACCCGTCCATCCATTTCTCAAGATCATTTTAAGACATGAGACCAAAAATCAGGTAGATCCAAAACTCAATTGGGCCGCTTGAGAGGAAACAGTAGAGATTCGGTGACCACCGTTTAAACATTCATATGGCCACAGAAGTCTAGAATCTGGATAATTTTTTGTGTTTTCACATCATCTTAAGTGGGAACAACTTTTTGAATGACATATAAACATGAAGTTAGAATTCAAAAAGGTTTCAACGGCAGGAAACTCTTTCTCCAATATCCCCTCTAGTATGGCCACCTTCAGTTTTCGATCCACGTGATTTTTAATCTCATATATTAAAATGATATGTTAAAAAAATATTTTTAAAAAAAAAAAATTTAAAGGAAGAAAAAAAAAAATTTGAAGGAAAAAAAGAAAAAGAAAAAAAGAAGGAGAGATGAAAGGGGTGGATTTTTCAGAAACATCCCACCTAACATCCCAGGGCAGGAACTTCCTGCAAAAGGACTAACGATGATTGACACCCACCATTGAAATAGTAAACTCCACCATATGCTACAGCAGTGATCGACACCCCCGTTGAAACATGGACCCCACCATAGTAAACAACGGTGACAATTGAAACGGTGGACTCCTCCATAGGAAACAATGGGGATTAACACCCGCAATTGAAACCTTCTTTAGGCCCACCGTGATGATTATCTGTCGTCTTACCTTTCGATACGGTCACACAGACTTGGATGGAAAACACAAATATCATATTGATCTAGAACGTTTATTGTATCAAGAAGATTTGGCCCGCTGTGATGATTATCTGCAATCTGACCTGTTGATATAGTCACACAAACCTGGATGGATGGAAAACAGAAACATCAGATTGGTCAAGAACTTCTGTGGCCTAAAGAAGAAGGCCCACCTTGCTATTTATTTACCGTCCAACCTACTGGTAAGGTCGCTCAAACCTGAAAGAAGGGAAAACACATATCATCTTGATCGTAAATTTTTGTGAGACCCACGGACCTAGAAGAAGGGGAAAGCACATATCAGCTTGATCCTGAACTTTTGTGGGACGTGTGTAAGAATTCTATAAGGTGGTCCTTAGTGATCAACGGTCCGGATCCCCCTAAGGGTTGGATAATATGATCAAGCATACTAATGAACCCCACTCAATTGTAATTCATCTAAAATTGTGTAAGGGGTGGTGCACTACAAGTGTATCACATGCACAATGCTCTAGTTGGACTATTATTGACAAATTCATTTAGAGCTTGGAGGGAAAGGAGTTTTGGGTTTGAACTCATCAACCCTCTAACCTATATAAATAAGCCTGAGTCGCTAATCCTATACATGTCAAAAGCTTTTCATCCCATCTTGATGCTTCCCTAAGGTGTAAGGTATGAAAGATTTTGGCAATCAACTCATAACAATGGCCGCCCAACCAGGTAACTCGATCCTCATCTCTGATGCACTACACAATCCTGTCATTTCATAAATAGAGTTTTATAGTTGGTTCAGAGCCATCTGTGCATTGACTATGATGGATTGATACACATTATCAAATTTATTCATCAATTTTTTGGGGCCAGATCTGGTAATTCATTCACGGACATTCAGTCTCAGATATGGACCATTGATCTTATTTCAATCATAATTAATGTTTGCCCTTGCACTATGCCAGCGGCGTCGGCCACCATCATAATGATATTAGATCCTGAGAGATAGGCTTTACTCTTGTCGGAATCCATTACTGGCAGCATTAACCATTAGATCTCTTTTTAGGAAGCCGGAGTCTGGCAAAGTATAGAGTAATTAACCTTTTTGTGCATTTCCTTCACTGGAGTTGTGATCAGCTGCCTTGATAGTGTTGTGGGCACCATCTTCATTCCGGCATCTAGTTGTGGTGGTTTCAGCCGCCATCATCTCCAACATGAAAGTCTTAAGAGGGTGGGGGCTTAGTTATGATTGTGAGGGTCGGTGGCCATTGTCGACCTTCAATTTAGTAGCTGAAGGTGGTTACCGTAGCCATCTTTTCTTCGCTTAATCAACCTTGGGATTCTTCAATTAATCATCCTTGGGATTCTTCACTTTGAGGAAAATGAAAATTGTTAATATGCTCATCTTCCCCATGTTAGAGAAGTTGGCATGCATGGAGAATATCTCATGAATATGCGCATCTTCCCTCAATTAATTAGCCTAACAATATGCTCATCTTCCCTCAATTAGAGAATATGCTCATCTTCCCCATGCAAGGCAACTCGTGATTGTGCATATCCTGGTGTCTATAGATAAGCCTGCTCCAACTGTACATAGTTGTAATTAGCCTAACAATATTCAGTTACTGTGTATATCTCTTGTAACAACCCTCTAAACTAGTGCCTGATTGTTTCCCTCAATTAATTATAAATAGAGACCGTGCACCTTCATAAGAGGTATCGAATTACATCTCAATTCATCTTGGTATCGGAGCTATTATGAGTGCATCTACCATGTCAAGTACTGCATCTATTACGAGTGCGTCCACCATGTCGAGCACTTCATCTTCCTCCTTGTCATCATCTGTCTTTGACATCACTCTCTTCCTTAACATCAAACTTGATAAAGGAAATTTTTTGGTATGGTGTTCCCAGTTCCTTCCCATACTAAAACTCAATGATCTTAGAGGGCCTTGTCAGTGGCACCTCTCCATATCCAGATCATTTTCTCCCTCCTGATGGACCAAAATGGACCAAATGCTCCTCTGCTGGCTCATCTCCTCCCTCACTGAACTAGTCATGGCCCATGTTATCGTCCTCACCACATCTCGTGATTTGTGGTGTACTCTGAAGAGGATCTTTGTGTCGTCCTCTCGAGCTCGTGTACAGCAACTCAAGTATCAGTTGAACACTGTCAAAATGGGTGCTACCCCTATGTTTAAATACATTCAGTTTGTAAAGTCTATTGTGGACAACCTAGCAGCCGCAGCAAATCCCGTCACCGACTCCGATTTCGTTTCCACCCTCCTCAGTGGCCTGTTTCCTGAATATGACTCATTCGTCACCTCCGTCAACACGAGTCGACCCTACTTCCTTTGAAGAACTAATTGGCCTCATGCTCAGTCAGGAGATACATCGTGGGCGCGCCCTTCCCACCCCTGACTCCACCGGCCTCATCTCTTCAGTACCTGCGGTTTACACAGCTTCCTAGACTCCGAGGTTCTACTCTGCCCCGCCTTCGTCTTCCTTCCATGAGCATGGTCGAGGTCAAGGTTAGGAGCGCGGTTGTGGGCGTGGTCGGTCCCCCTCTCTACATCAGACCTCAGGTGGCCCCCCACATCAGATAGTTGGTGGTCGCCCGCAGTGCCATGATCTGCAACCAGTACGACCATTACACAAACCACTGCTACAACTGCTATGATGAAGCTACCCTACCTTCCAACCCGACTACTCTCCTGCACTCGGCCGATAGTAGTAGCTCCTTTGATCCCAACTGGTATGTTGACTCTAGTGTTACACATCACCTGACTACTGATATGGCAAACCTGACAATTCAAACTGAGTATGTAACATCCTGAATTTTTGTCAATTTGGAGTTAGACGTCCTTAAGCAATGGGTCGATCATAACACCTTATTTACTCCTCAGAACTTAATCCTAAAGTCTTAAATCCTCTTTTCAACTCATTTCATTCAAAAATCTCACCTTTCACCACCTTATTCTTCAAAATTTTTTAAGTACTTTCATATTTTAAAAATATTTACTATAAATAGTAAATTTATAAATAAAATGAGTTTTTGACCATTAACCTTATGAAATCTTCCAAAATAAATAGGTTATTTGGATAGATCGGCTTCTTCTACCCCAAATTCATATATGGCACGTCGCGTAACTCATTTCGATTGGAAGATACACCCATTTCAAAAAAGCGAGTGACAGAACCACCATCAGGTAAGCACGAGGCCTCGCCCAGGCGGCGATGGCATTGCCCTAGGTCCAATAGACCGCAATGACATCGCGCCGACCGCGATGCCTCGCCGGTGCACCAAGTTTTAGTGGACCCTCGCTACATTTGTCTGTAGTTTTTTGACCAACTTCAAAAAGTCATATCTCCCTTGTTATAACTCCGATTTAGGTGATTCAAAGCCAGATTGAAGCTTGATAAGTCTAGTTTAATATAAAAATAAGTTAAAAATATAATAAAAATATAAATATAATTTAATCTAGGTTGATGTGACAATAGTCCAAAAATTATTGGTCCAAACAACTGCTACTTCTAAAATTTTTAGAATTTTTCTATAACACCAAATCTAATGAAATTTAGTAGAGATAAATTAGACTTAATTATGAATTACTAAAAAAAATAATTAAAATAATATACTAACTAAAAGTGCCAAAAAGGGGCATAGAACTACCCTAGGACCTTATTATGTTGTAATTAGGGCAGAATTTAGTTAAGTACTAAACTAAACGATCGATGGATTTAGCTTGAACCACTTTCTATACAAACTATAAGACCTAAAACAATTAAAATCACTAACTCAATATTACTTGAAAACGTAGGAGCAACCTCAAAACCCAGTTGCTCTCGGGAGCACATTGAAACTCCGTATCGGGCCTGGACCACACGTCGAAAGTCTAATTACCGCGAAACTATGAGGTTATGACCGCTTTATTGGGCTTTACAAGGATCATAGGAATTGAGCCCAAGTAGTATCTATAAATGCATAACTTGAGCCTGGAGCGAAGTGTGTGAGAAACGCGAATATCTTTAGAAAATGAACTCAAACTTAAGTGAATTGAGTCGTTCATTTGCAGGCTAAATTTAAGGTTTCAGGCTGTCAGATTTTAAAACAACTACAACCTTGGATCAGGGAAATTTTCCTGCATCCATTGGTATACTTGTGGCCCTGATTGAGTGACGATGACCATTGAACTGAAACGGGTCCTCCACGATCGTTCCACTAATCCGATCGGACCGAAACCTTAACATGGCATGGATATATTGTCAGAGAACTTTCTTCAGACCGTATGTAAGCAATGGGTCTCTAGATGAACTCCGTTGGCCCGAAACAGAAGTCTTTTGGCTATAACCTAAGTATAACACGGCCCTAGGGCCATTTGGATCAGTTATGGGCCTATATAAGACCCTTAAACCCACCTCTCTCTCTCTCCTATACGAATTTCTCCAAACCCTAGGAGAGAGAAGAGAGAAAAGGAGAGAAAAGAGTGAGGAGAAGAGAGAGAGAGATAGGGAGATTGTTGCGGGGATTCACTCCCACGACTCCATATGCCGAATCGCCACCCTACCATCGCTACACCATTGATTCCAACTTCAATTTGGGTAAGAAATCCTAACCCTAATCTTGATTTAGGAATCTAAATAGGATAATCGATGTAATAACTAACCTGTTTCATGATTTAGGTAGTCGTTGTTCTGTAAACGGAAAAGTAGGATTCGAACCGTGTTTAAAACAAGTTTTCCGACGAAAGGTGCGAACTATAAACGTTTAGGTTATGGTTTTCAAGGCTTTCAATGTCAGCAATGATTTATGCTTGACTTGATTACTGCCATATGACCTCAGTTACGATGCATTCTATGGATCATATATGTATGAGAATTATGTGAATATAAAATGCATTCTATGTGTTTGTTGAAATGTTTGAATGAATATAAAATCTTGATTTGTATCTATTATAATTTCTAATCTTAGATAGTCGTATGTTATATACTTTGTAACGAATGTCATGAAATGAATTTCTATACTTCATGTCGTAACAAGTCTAGTTTGTATATTTGAAAATGTATAGTCTAAGTGTTTGTAAAAATGTTTGAATGAGATTTTTGTTGATGGATTGTACTTTAAGTGTATTAAGACGGGATTCTTAGTTTCCTTAGTCATATGAATAATTTTTCTTCATGTATTGTAAATTGTCACTACATGATTCATGTATAAAATGCCTATGTATGATAACATATTCTATGTGTTTGATAAAAATGCTCAAATGATTATTTTATTTGAATTGTTTGTCAAATGATGTTATGATTATCACATGTGTTTACTTATTACAATTGAGTATGTTTGGGACTACCACCTAGTCCAGGCAATTGGTAACGGTTTCCATTTAAGTGGTCGAATTAGTTTCGCCATGTTGGATACATTCGACGAATCCGAGTCATACATTGATTGTCGACAGTGGTTAGGCCACGAGGAGTGTTTACGTACTCCATGTTGATTAATTCAGTGTGCGCTCGTACCAATTGAACTTGTTAAATAACCCAATTAGCCTATTGTGTGTTTACCATGTATGGACACCACTACTTGAATCTAAGGTACCACTTACCAATGCAAACCTGTTTCAACCTTGGTACCACAATCCACTAAGACTCATGAGCCAAGCATGGTAGTATGGGATACCGTGGTCGAGCTGTCGGCCTACGCGGGGGTGACGAACCTCCCCGTAGTGTCCAGTGAGTAACTCAAACTCGTGAGCCGAATACAGTGGTATGGGACACTGTATTCGAGCTGTCGGCTTACGTTTAGGTGACGAGCCTTCCTGTAGTGACCTCGAGTATAAAATAGGCCTACGCTAAGGTGACGAGCCTCTCCGTAGCGACCTGAACTTGCCTATCCACTGCTTTTCAAATAAGGGGTGATGTTACCCTATAACTTGTCTATCGTATGTGATTAACTAGGATTGATGACCCTAGATGGATCATTGTTTGGGTAAATGATATAAATGGAGGTACCTTGGCTTCCCGAATCTACTGTATGAACGAACTTAATTAAATATCGCTAATATGACCATGCATCGCATTACATGTGCCTTTGGCATTGAAGAGCATGTTTAAGGAGTTTTCCATGTGCAACCGTGAGATGATGTCATTGAGGGAGTGCAGGCAAGGGTATGCAACATTACGCATATCATTCTTACATTAACCAGAGTAGTTAGGAAATGTTTGTTGTATTGCTTTATCATTACTGCTTGATTGAATTGATAACATGTTAACCTTTGCCTTATAGTACCACTGAGTTGGCCACTCATTCTCACCCTGGGACGGTGTTTTAAAACACCACCCAGACTTTGGTTTAGATGCAGGTGATGGTGAAGTCTATGTAGCAGAGTTAGACTTCGTAGGCAAGGAGGAAGGATTCTCCTACATTCAGCTCTCAGATGGGTCTACATAGACCCCGTGCTGATTCGACAGGATTACAGGGACTTATGGATTAGTTGGACATTTACACTTTGATATTTTGTAAAATTTGAAACCATACATGTATATATTTAGCTTGGTAATATACTCATACTCTGGAGGTTGTGAAAAACGTATACACTTTATGTATTTTCTCTATCTTCTGCTTGCTTAATCAAATTAACTCCGGAGTATGATATGCTGATTTAGTATAATCCCACTCATGTTTAAATGCACTAATATGATAAGATTTAATCATCATTATCTATGTTGCATAAGTGATGCGTTGGAACTCGGGAGTTGAGCTTTGCTCGACCCCCGATTTATAGGGCGTTACAGAGTATCATGGCCCTGACAAGATTCGCATGGATAACGGGACAGGTCTGCCTACCCATTCTACTGGTTATTCTATTATGAGTTCTCCATCTTCTTCCTTTGTGTTATATAACCTCTTGTTTGTTCCCAATATCAGTAAGAATCTTCTCTCTATTAGTCATTTCATTGCTGATAATAAAGTCTTACTTGAATTTTATCCTGACTTTTGTCTTTTCAAGGATCTCCCCTCCCGAAAAACTCTGCTATAAGGACACCTAAAGGATTGTCTGTATGTCTTTTCTCTGGAGGATAAGAGTCTTACTGCTTCTCCTCAGGCTCTTCTTGGTGAACGTCTCTCTTCCTCGGTGTGGCACGAGCACCTTGGTCATCCCACCAATCGCATTGTTTCCAGTCTACTCTCTCAGCATAAGCTACCCTCTCTTCCTGAACGTGGGGGTCCTTTGGTCTATGCCACCTATTAGCAAGGGAAGAGCCATCATCTACCTTTTTCCCCTTCATCTTCCGTTGTCACTGCTCCTCTAGAACTTATTCATTTAGATATTTAGGATCCATCTCATGTACCTTCTGTAAGTGGTCATCGCTACTACGTTAGCTTTGTCGATCACTACAACAAATATGTTTAGCTTTATCGATTAAAAATAAAGGCAAGACTTTTTCGGTATTTTTTTACTTTCAAAAATTATATCGAAAAATTCTTAGGTCGTTCAATTAAGGTGATGCAAACCCATGAGTTCCTAAAATTTAAATCCTTTTTTTCTTCTCATGGTAATGTTCAACATGTTTCCTGCCCGCACACTAGTGCCCAAAATGGAACCGTGGAACGGAAACATCGACATCTCGTTGAGACTGGCTTGACCCTCCTTTCTCAGTCCCATATCCCTTTCTCTTATTGGCCTTACGCTTTTCAAACTGCATCTTTCCTTATCAACCGACTGCCAACCACTGTCTGGCACAACCTTTCCCCTTTCTAAAAATAGTTTTAAAAATCACCTGACTACCTCTCCTTAAGGGTGCTTGGCTGTGCTTGCTACCCTCATCTTTGCCCCTATAATACACATAAATTTGACTTTCGCTCCATGCAATGTGTCTTCTTGGGGTACTCCGCATCCCAAAAAGGTTATAAGTATTTACATATCCCCACTAGGCATGTGTACATCTCCTGGGATGTTGTCTTTAATGAATACACCTTCCCATTGCTCGGCCTCACACCTAAACTCTCTTCTTCATTATCCCCGTCCCACTCACCGATTCACCTTCCATTGGTCCACTACCTATCCCAGTCTCCATTCAGTCTCCTGCACCAGCACCCTCTATCGGTCCAGTTAATCCCTATGTTTCTCCATCACACTAGTCCCTCTCTAATCCTATTATCACCAGTTCGTCCCCTTCATCTCCTACCCCATGTCATGATGCCCCATCCGATACTACTCCCTCCTCGGTATCTCCCTCCCCCATGGTTCCTACTAGTCCACCTCTCATTCGAACTCATCAAATGGTCACCAGGACTCAGGATGACACCAGAATACCTAAGGTCTGGCTTGCCACCCGGTACCCATTGCCCACCTGTCTCATCCTTGATCTACATACCTCGTCCATCGAACCCACTTGTTTTACACAGGCAAACCGTGATCCTCAGTGGCGTCAGGCTATGGACACCGAGATAAATGCTCTTCTCCATAATGGTACCTAGTCTCTTATTCCCTACCATCCTAATATGAACCTCGTCAGTTGCAAGTGAGTCTTCAAATTAAAACACAACATGGATGGTTCGGTGGACAGATACAAGGCATGACTTGTGGCTGAGGAGTTTCAGCAAAAATCGGGACTCGACTATGGAGAAATGTTCAGCCCTATCATCAAACCAACCACCATCAAAATTGTCTGTAGCCTTGCCGTGTCTAAAGGTTGACCTTTACGCCAATTCGATATTAATAATTCTTTTCTACAGGGCTTTCTTGCAAAGATCATCTATATGGGACAACCTTCAGGGTTTGTCAACCCAGCTCGGCCCAACCATGTTTGCCAACTCTAAAATTGAGGTTTACACTGCTGATACTGAAGAAGGAATTTGAGCTAAGGTTACAGAGGGTGACTGCGACTTTTCAATTATTTTTACTTATTTAAAGTCCTGATTGCCTAACTTCAATAATCATTCAATTTTAACCAAGTTAGGTAAAATAACTCTAATGGCTTCCAAGCTAGTTAGTGGTTCCAATCACAAAGGTCATAAGGGATATGCAAAATATAACGACTAGCCCAGTCTTGTGGGCTTGTGTGTGGAATGTGCTTCCTATCAATCCATAGCATTCATTCAATCATGTATGATAAGTTAAAACATTCAAGTATATATAAGCATGATTAAACAGATGCGCAAATGATAATTCCAAACACAAGCATTTATAGTAGTTCAGCTACATGCCTACTCAACTCCGGGCATCCACACTCAATCCCAAAGTACACCGAATTTCACTATTAATGGTTTTAAATAGGTTCACCAATAACCTTTACAGTCCTACACTAAGGACATAATTTATGCTCTCTGCAAGAGCAAAGGTCCTACACCTAGAACCCATGTTTAGGCACACCGGCCAATGTCCCACACTAGGCAACTACCGTTTAGGCCCATTGGCGAAGGTCCCACATAAGGCACCTAAGTTTAGGCTCACCGGCCAAGGTCCCACACCGGCACCTAATTTTAAGCCCACCGGCCAAGGTCCTACACTAGGAACCTAATCAAGTTTGTGGATAGCAAACTCTTAGCCTCAATCCTACACGAGGAAATAGACTAAACTTTTGAACTCTTAAAAGGACACTTACTTATCGTATTAAGTTCTCTCTTGTAGCTTCTCTCGAGTTGCTAGATCTTCGCGCTCTCAAGCTTGAATCAACTTCCTGGTGCTCTCCCGATCACGTAGCTTGGATTTACATGTTGGCTTAGCTTCACAATCAAGAACCTTGCATAAGATGTACTTAAAAAGGTAACCAAGGTTATGGGAGTTGGTTAAATCTCCTGTCTAGGATGATGAGTGAATTTTCTAAGGAATTCAACCTATGAACGCTTTAGAGTATCAAAGAACCAAGGGTTTTTCCTATTGGTTTGGTCTTTACTCTAGAGAAGGCACGAGTTCATGTTCTTTATTAAATAGGAGCTTTGAATGCTCATAGGAGTGAAGGATCATAATGAAGAGAACATGAACTCATATGGATAGAGTCTAAATGGGCTAGGATAAGCTTGGGATACACTAGAGGCTCTATGGTGCATATTTCCACTGATTTTGTAAGTTTCTACTAGTCGCTTTTATATATAAAATCTTCCAATGGATAGAAAACAGTTATTTTACGGTGCTACCAAAGCCAACTTTGGTATCACCGAACCTGCTCGGTGGTACCAAAATATCATTTGGTAGTACCAAATTAATTCCTCAAGTTGCTAATCAAAATAAATCCCTTTTGGTAGCACCGAACATTGGTTGTCGGTGGTAATCTGTGTCACTGAATTATCCAATCAATGATACCGAATTATAGTCATGATATGACTCGACAGTTTTGAACCCCTTCGGTAACACCAAAGGTATCTTCGGTGATACCGAAGGTGCCATTTGGTGACACCTTATTCCTACCGAAAGTGTACATATTTTTCTGTTTGTCCTTTTAATCTTTCAACAACTTGGGATATGCAAAAGCCAAGACTATAAGATATAAATATATGGACTTGGGATTGACTTAGAATAAATGACCTAAGTAGGTATTCTTATTTGGGTTGGGATCATCTATTTGTAAGGTTAAGATCGTAGAAGCAGTTCTTTGTCTTCAATGTGGCTTTGATGCTTTTGATCCAGTTGTGTCGTCGATCTTCACTTGCCAAGAACTCATCCAACTACAAGACACAACTAGTCACGTAATTGACAAACATGAGTGCAAATAAGTGCACTAATAATCTCTCTATTTGTCAATTATATGACAAAAAAAACCTAACCTACGACCATGTCATGGTCCATACCAATGACATACCAAAATAATAAGAATTACATATCAAGCATAAAAAATTACAACTCAAGACTTGACATGTAATACAAAACCATGCTGCTCCCCCTTTGTATCGATCAAGAATAACCTATAATAATGGAAAAAGTAATTTTTACAAAAAGAAACATTGTTTTGGTGGGTAGGTTTCTTCTCTCCCTTTTTGTCAGTTATTAGCAAAGGATTTATCAAGAAATAATCCAATAATATAGAGATAATAATCCACAGGGTAAGAAAGATAGATCATATAATGATATAAGCGTAAAGATCATTATCTAAACAAGGAAATATATCATTGTAAGTAGGAAAATCATATGTTAAATAGAAGAGATAACAATAAAGAGAGTATCTAGCATGAGCAGAAAAGATAATACCAAAAATTCATCAAAATTACTATCCCAAGATTAGGTAGATTAACCCATTATCTAAAAACCAACAGGCCCTTAAGGGCATAAATATCCAAAAAGAAAATGTACTATGATTCAGCAATAACACAGTAAAGATCATCGGGACGATCCACCCTCATACGTAGGGATATAAGAATGACGAGTCAGAAGTAATTCAGTGCTGTGCTCCCCAGTATGTTGAAGAGCGTCAAGACGCAGTTCAATCCTGGAGAGTCAATTTTTGTACTGCCAGAGGCAAGCTTCTATATTTGACTGCCCTTAAAGAAGTTGACGAACTGGATCGTTCTGGCGAAGGAGGCACCAAGTGCTAATAGATAATGGACTTGATGCAGGCACTGGGGTGTGACAAGAGTCCCAGTCAGGGGCCATGGGAATGTCTTGAGCGTCTTTGTCGCTCCTACATTCTTGATTCTCCTCAAATGTAGTTGCAAACATATTTAGTTGAATTCGAGTTTCCTTGGTAAAGCACACGACAAGATATACCATATCATTCGTAGTTGGCAAACCAAGGATTTTTGAGAGTTCGCAGATAACACTTGGAAAGGAAAGGCTAGTACAATGAACACCTTTAACAACTAGAATCAATTGTTTCAAGATAAGGGTCAATAGGCATATTTCAATCCCCTGAAAGATGTCATACGGAATGTTTAGAACAAATGGAGAGATCATTTCTTTGGAGACTTCACATGGGTACACATTTGTACTCAGAATGTTATGCAATACTTTGGTGGTTGAGTCCAAATGCAATGATGAGAGGAAGTTTCTTTTGTTCTAGGGGATTATGTCACCATTACACAGTACTCGAGTTATTTCACCCCAAACTCTGAAATGATTGAGAGAACAATCAATTGGGGGAGTTTGTGTTACTCTGAGGTGCTATAGTTGACTCAGCACCAAAGGAGCGACCTCATTGGTTTGGTTCATGGAAATTGATGCTAATGGATGGAGGATCATCATGAGTGTGATGGCAAGAATTTAAAAATTGATGAATGAGGTCGTACTAAACCTCTCCTCCAAAATACAATTGATCCTAAGTAGAGATCAATCATATATGGTTCGATGAATAGGGATCTGATCAGTCTATCAAAGATTGTTTTGTTTGACATAGCCATTTTAGTGGGGTTAGAATAAGAAGAGCGACAAATGTTAATTCGTCCACTGAAATGTTCTCCTTTTACAAGAGCCTTTCCTTTTTCTTTAACCATTGTTGTGCTATAATCATATATTAGAAATATTAATGGAAGGGTTAACAGTATGCATATGAAGTTCCATATTTTTCAGATATACTAAGAAAAGCAGATGAAATATTTCAGTAAGAATTAAGTTATGCCTATGCAACTTCAGATAATCTAATCTTTAAAATAAAGTAATAACTATGACTCAATAAAACAAAAGGCTGGAGACTTTTAATTACCTTGAAAAATTAGTTATGAATGATTGATGTATCAATATACCAAAGTAAGTTTCCAGTTGTAAAATAAAAGGATACACACAACAAAAATAATCTTGTTACACAGTTAATTTAAGAAGATCTATCAATATCTTCTATAGGGCATGACAGGTGTACTGCAATCTGTTCCACTGATTGTTAGAGTGAGGAGAGCTTTTCTTCCATTGACTTCATCATCTCACCAATTTTGATTGATCCCCCAAAAGTTGTATGAGAGCACTCTTATGAGGAGTAGAAATTGTAGGAGATGAAGTTGGTGAATGGATATTTAGGCCTTCTTTAACCATATCATCTTCCTTCCCCGGAAGCTCTTCTTCTGCCGATATTGGAACATCAATTTCATTCTTAGAAGAGAGATTCATTTTTCAGATACTATTCTCATTGATCTCTGGAGCTGTTATGGATTCTCCTTCAAGCACCCTGAATCCACATTGATGGGCTAGCTTGCACAAGAAATGACCGAAAGGTATTGCTGTGAAGTTAGACTCAAGACTTGAAACTATTTCATCGTATATCAAGGTAGACACACTGGTTCCCCTTTACCGATATGATATAGGGTATCCACCATGAATGGTGTAAGCTCAGTATGATTTTTTGTATCTGGGATAGATGTTGGTAATGCAAATCAAATGTAGTATACGATAATCATTTGACATATTTGTGGCTCGTAGTGCGTTCCTGTGATGCCAAGGGACATTCTTCCCATTGCACAAAATTTTTGTCCAAACAGCTCCTTTTGCTTTAGTGGGTAGGTTTAATTCAGTGGGTTGTTTGGAGCACAATGGTATTCCTGTAAGGGTTGAAATGTGATATGGAGTGATTTTGACTATACGACCATCACAGTCAACTTTGAGACCCTTAGAAAGCAATGAGATAAGAATGATCGAATTAAGATTTCATTCACTGGCCCTCCAAATGACAAAATTTGCAACCATCGTTGTCGTGAAAGAACTTCCTAAACTTTAAATTTTTCAAGACATTTCACATTTACTTTTCTTTCACATACAATTCTTCTCTTCAAAAATCTAACTGTAATGGGGTTGATAGAATTAGGGTTTGAAGAAGAAGAAGGTCTAGATGATTGGTTAGAAGATCGTCTATGCTTTGGAATGCATAGCTTTTGCCTAGTTCTGATTGAACCTTTAGTGTCATGCTTCCTCTTGGATCTATTTTCTGTAGGAGGTGATGACTCCATCTGAGAAAATGAAGTAAAATGAAGGAAGGACCTATCAAGAGAAGACAAACCTAAGACAAATGAACCTATTTTTAGATGTATTGAGAAAGCACTAAAAAGTACCTTTTTTTTTGCTTTGTACAACCCTCTAACCGGACTTAGGAAGAAACACGAAAAGTCACAGTCTATACAGAAGTGAGTAGTGAGGGTTTTAAGTAATTTGACGCAGCTCGATTTCGATAGCACTAAGGGTAGGTTCAGTGTTACTGAAATATCCCTGAGATTCAGAATTTGCTACAAAAAGTTTCCTGCTATACATTGTTTTTTTGAAATGATTAGCATGAATTCACCAAAAATATTTAGAGGCCAAGAACCCTCAGATTTATCAGTTTGGCCAACTAACAAGCTTAGTCCTTTGATTTGACTCTAATGTTCGGATGAGAGGCATGATCCTCAGATGTAACAATTTCAGCTCAAGTCAACCTCTGGGGTCGCTTTTCAATATTTTTGAGATATGATATGAGCCAGTAAATAGCACACTTGGCTCTCATCCTTTATATTTATGTGTTTTTCTTCTATTTTTTTCCTTCAAATTGGGATTAACTGTTGTTGTAGATGCCATAAGTATTTTTAGTGACTTTTAGTCATCTTCACTTTCGAATTCACTATTTTCAAAATTGGATTCATCTGTGTCATCCCATGCTACTGCAATAGCTTTTCCATTTGATTTCTTAGATGGACACTCAATGGATATATGTCCATACTTTTGGCAATTATAGCAATGGAGTTCTTTGGACTTCCTAAAGGTTTTACCTATTTAACGTTTGTGGTCCAGTTGAACTCCTTTGTAATTGTATGATCTTCCATGGTTTTTATTGCAGAATTTTTTGAACCATTGGGCCAATAGCCCTGCTTCCTTATCATCATCTTCATCCTCATTTACATTCATATTTTTGGTAATTTTGAGTGTATTGTTTTTAGTTTTTGTAGAAGGTTAGAAATGTAGTTCAAAGGTTTGCAGGGAGCCTACCAGTTCTTCAACATCCATTTCTTCTATATTCCTACACTCTTCTATAGTAGTGACCTTCGAGTTAAAACGTTCTATAGGGATCTTAGAAATTTTCTACATATTTTGGGTACGCGAATTCTTTCTCCAAGTCCACCAATGGAGTTACATATACCATTCACTCTTGTCAAGAACTCCATGAACGTCTCATCTTCTTCCATCTTTATGTGTTCAAACTGAGATGTTAGAAGTTGAAGCCTTGACATTTTCACTATGTCAGTTCCTTCATGGGTAGTTTCTAATAACTCCCATGCTGCCTTAGAATTTGCACACATACTTATTTGATGAAATACTTCCTATGAAACTCTGCAGCAAATTGCATTCATGGCTTTAGCTTCACACATCCTCATCTCTTTGTCATACTGGGTCCATTTCGCCTTTGGTTTTGGTTTAGTGATTGTTGTACCATCCTCAAGAAGAATTTGTTCTATAGGTGCACTATATCCATTTTCAATAATCTCCGATACATCATCATCTAAGGCCTGGAGAAAAAATATCATTCTTGCCTTCTAGTATGCATAGTTTGTACCATTAAAGATGGGTGGTCGTGAGATGGATGGTCCCTCTCCTTTGCCCACAATTCTTTCATCAATCAAGATCTTCCTCTAGGTTGTTAAACTTTTTTTAGAGGAACCCGCTCTGATACCAATTGAAATTGTGGTTTACACCGCTAATACTGAAGAAGGAATTTGAGCTAAGGTCCTAAAGGGGGGTGAATAGGACTTTTCAATTAATTTTACCTATTTAAAGTCCCGATTGCCTAACTTAAATAATCATGCAATTTTAACCAAGTTAGGCAAAATAGCTCTAATGGCTTCCAAGCCAGTTAGAGGTTCCAATGTAACACCCCGTACTTTTCGGTACTCGGGTGTTACCATGAGGACTTAGCTTAGAATAAACGCAAACTCAATTTGTCTGAACGCTCACCTTCGCTCTAGCATGAATTGGTAGTTGGGGGCAATTTTCACCCATAGATCAAGCCATCCATCCGTCATCTTTCAAGATGGACCATTACACCACCAGATGGACCTACTTTTAGGGATTTAATCTCCTCGATGGATAAATTTAAACCATCCATTGTCAACATATCATAAGATCCAATGTTCATCGTGTTCTTAACAACCTACGATCAAACCACACCTAAACCACATGATCCAATTTAAGTCTGACCACATGAAGAATGTGAACCAATATATCAAAGCATACATCACTAGTTTCGGGACCCAAATCAATAGATCCACTAATTATCGAGTCTAAGTGATTTAATTGGGTGAGTCAGCCAATAGATTACACCATTGGGACATCTGCGTATAAATCTAACCAGCGGATTTTAGTTAGACAATCCATGGCACCATTTAGGGTCAGGTTTAGTCACATTTGATAGCGATCCGACCGTTAAATCATCCAAGATAATCACTTGGACATGTGAATGGGTATATATGGTCCACCTAAGCCTTGAGATAAACCTCATCCTTCGGGGTCCAAATTAGAGATGATAAAACAAATGGAAGGAGTAGATTAGTTCAAATCACCAATGTTGGATCCAGGATGGATAGATCCACCATCCATCTAATCTACAATTAATCTAACCCTCGAATAATACAGTTAAATCGCCTGAGCAATAGGAGTGTCATAAAGGATCATCTAAACTTGACTAGCAACCACTCAGAATTGAATTCAGGGTCGATCCGACCATCAAATTAACGTAAATAAACGAAATAGCTCGAATTGATGGAGTATGACCCACTTAAACTATGGATCTTGCTAATCTTTGGTCAGGTATCGTAACTGGACCTATGAAATCTAATGATCGGGCTTGATTTTGAGTAGACATCTTGGTGGACCACTAACAGTCAATGTTGAAGCAATCCAGCCATTCAAGCTTATTATCATGTGCCCATTTGAGATATAGGATTGACGAACCATAGAAGTATTTGACAAATTCCCTCTAAATTAAACTCTAAACCTTTGTAACCGTTGTTGACCACGTTCAGATATAATCTAACCGTCGGATTAATGAAACCTATAACTACGGACCCCGAATCATAAATTTTGGTCCACCTAAGTTTCGGATTAGCCCAAATTTTGGACTAATGGCCTATTAGGACCAATAGAGGCCAGTCAATGGAATGGATCTATCAAAAGGATCTTAGTGGGCCCCACATCCATCGCATGTGAACAACATGTGCGTAGGCTCGCGGTGCACCAGACGTCCCTCGCGGTCAAGCGAGCGTTGACCCACGCTCGTCCGAAAAAGGGAAGTTTTCCTTGCCTTTCCAGCCCGATCCACTTTAAATGGACAACATTCATTTGGTAATGCTGTGGCCCACCATGATCAGCCACTTAGACGATCTGATCCGTCCATCTTATAGGGGACTTAAAGCCTACCAGAACCATGCTCAACCCACTTGTTGGATCACACACATGCGCCCACAAATACAGGTGCAAGAGGGTTGTGCACAACCATGTTTCCAAAAATGAAAAGATTTCATTTTTCTTGCCTTTACACGTTGGCAATCCATGTGAAGTTCGCTCCATCCAGTTGAGTGAATCTCCCCTCCCTTTTAGGGCTCTCTCAACTATGGCATAAGTTTTCAACTCCCGCCACTACCTCAACCGAAACTCAAACCTATTAAGAAAAACACAAATGGTCATTCATTTTGTGGGTCCCATGAGTCCCTAGATACCAATCAAGTCCTTCCAAACACTTGAGATCGGACAATGAACTGTCCGATGAAAAACTGTCATGGCCAGGCCCATCATCTTCCCTGTCCGTTTGAAAAACCCACCACCTGTACGTGGGTCCCACTTACTGATCTAGACTATCCTTTAGGTAGGCCAAGGCCCCAGAGATCTACCCATGGTGTCTGATAAAGGCCATGCAAATAGGATCGCGTGTGTCATTCGAGATCTCTAACAGCTTAAAGCCGTTAAACCGCAACTAATCTGGGGGATCAGTTGCATTCGAAAATGATTAAAGAGGGCTACAAATAACCTCTTGTTAGGGCAACCCATTTATAAAAAAAGAAAATAAAAGAAAAGAAAGAGAATGAAAGAGAGAGGGAGAGCTGCCACAACCTGTTGCTGCTGCACTCTCCGTGCCGCACCAGCTCGAGCTGTCGTTCCAATCGAGGCTTCTCCCCTGTCTAGAGAGAATGAAGAAGAAGGTGGAGAGAATGTGACTAGGAAGCAAGGGGAAAAGGAGAGAGAGAGAGAGAGGAGCCATTTTTCTTGTTGTCTAATTGTTGTGCCGTGCTGGGTTGTGGACTCAGTCGAGCCGCAGTTCCAGTCGGGATTCTTCCCACCTAGAGAGAGGGTGAAAGAAGAACTAGAGAGAGAGGGAGTAGGTGAGGAGAGAGAAGAAGAAAGAAAAATGAGAGAGAGATAGCTACTACAGGCCGCTGCCTCACATCTCAACTCGCTAAGTCCGGGCGAATTTATCATAGCCCACTGCTGGTCACTATAGCAGAGGAAGAGGAAGAAAAGAAAGTAGGGAGGAAGAGAGAAATGAGAGAGAAGAGAGCAGGGAAGAAGAAGAAGAAGAAGAGAGAGAGAGAGAGTGTGTGTGTAAGGGAGAGAAGAAAGAGGTGCACTGGTGGCTCAAGCTAACTCACTGACCTGACCCAGTCGGGTATTCAGCAAGTTGAAAGCCTTGTTTAGGTTGGGGTTGCTGCTGGGTGTTCTAGTAGAAGACGAGGAGTGAGAAAGAAGAAGAAGAAGAAGAAGAAGAAGAAGAAGAAGATGAAGAAGAAGAATAAGAAGAGGAAGAAGAAAGGAGAGAGAAGGGAGGTTGGGGCTGCTATCTAGTCAAAACTGAGTCGACTCGGTTTAAACAGAGTCTGATTGGGTTGACTCAGGCTTGGGCCTAGTCCAGACCTAGCCGGGAGTGAAAGAAAGAAGAAAAGAAAGAAAAACAGAAGAAGAGGAAGAAAGGGAGAAAGGAAGGAAGGAGAAGAAGAAGAGATGTAGGGAGAGGTGGTTGTCCACCACCTACGGCACCCAACCGAGTTAGTTCGGTTGATCTTAACCGAGTTGGGCTAAGTTGCTGCCCCAGTCAATCCACTCCAACTCTATTTGAGTCTAAAAGTTGCGGGACCTATCTGAGAATAGAAAGAAGAAGAGAATAGAGGAAGAGAGGAGCTTCATACGAGTCTCGATCGAGTCAAGTCGGTCGGTTTAGACTAAGTTCGTGTCGGGTTGCCGAGATAAACTAACAAGTTAAGGTAAATCGAAAACCCATTTACATTCGTTTGTTACTGAGTCGATTTAATGAGTTTCTACTTATTATATTGACCGTAGGAGCCAAGTACTAACCATCTTCCTTGATGTTTTGACTGGGTCATGGTCGCATGTTTATTGGCTAGATTTAACTCTATCGCATTTCAATCATACTATCTAGCGGGCCACGCAACTAGATTGCTTGATCAAGGTGAGGACTCACCCTTTGAGCTTCCCACTTAAATTCATTAATCATAGATGATACCTTAATCCTTCACATTTAGTATCCCCTAAGTTACTTGATTGAGTTACTTAACTTATTATGAGAATATGTGAATATATTAATATGTTGAGCACCTGATTCCTATGTTAGATAATGAACATATATTTTTAATTATAGTAAGCATAAATGATCGATGATAACATGCTATCTTTAGTTGTACATGGTTAATTAACTATATGTTTGTCGTTTGCGATTGAGTGATGTAAAGAATGAAATCTTTCATGAACTCACCATCTTGCCGTCCATATTTGACTTATGCAACCTAGATCGCACATCTGCCTTACATGGCTTGGATCACACTTTGCCTTACATGGACAACATATTTGCCCTACGTGGCTTAGATCGTTTATTTGCCCTCCGTGTCTTTGATGGATTATCGGTGCCCTTTTGTGGCTTGATGGTTATATTCTCATATCTTGTTGTTTTCAAGTCATCTTGCGGTGTTCAGTCGTATTGTGATTTCCTGGTAGAGCGGGTGTTCGCTTAACAATTTCCTAGCCATCTTGCAGTGTTCATGTACGATATGATTTTTGGGTGGTCTAGGGTTTGTATGTTGTTTATCTCTTTATTTTGCGGGTTCAGTCGTACTGTGATTTTCGGGTGAAGCGGGTGTTCGCTTAGCAATTTCCTCACCATCTTGTGGTGTTCACGTATGATATGATTTCTGAGTGAAGTAGATGTTTGTATGTTGTTCTCTCTTCATCTTGCGGTATTCAGTCATATTGTAATTTTCGGGTGGAGCGGGTGTTCGCTTAGCGATTTCCTAGCCATCTTGCGGTGTTCACGTACGATATGATTTTCGGATGAAGTAGAGGTTTAAAGCTTAATTTTCTAGTCATTTTATGGAGTTTGTAAGATTGATTATTTGACCATCTGTACACGTCCCCTTTCATTGCGATTTCTATTACATTTCCTTAATGTTGAGATTATGTTGACTAGCTTATTTCTGAATATATGATTATGATTTTGAATTGCATTGTTTAATATGTCTCTTCTCATATATTACGATTTATGTTGGATTATGAATGATGAGTGTTTAATCTTAGAGGGTGCTACTCACTGCGATAGTCATTAACGCTATCAAACCATATCAATTGATGCAAGTGTAGAATGAGCCAATGCTATTCACTAGGTTACTAGAGCAGATCGGGTAGCTAAGGAGCTAAACGGGGTCCTTGTGGCCCATATTGAGCTACACCATTAGATGATAGATTTCTATTTTTTTAAATTAATGAACTTTGCTATTTGAGGGTTGTATAAGTCCAGTATAGGCGTTACATTTAGATTTTTATGATTGTTAGAATGCTTATACAATGCATGGTTTACCCTTGCTTCGTTTGCTGCTAACTCTGATTAATGATAAGTGGTTCAAATTTACACTAAATTTTATAGGGTAACACTCGGGTTTTTGGAGAATGAGTCATATACTCAGGTTTCAAAAACCAGGGCATTACGTCTAATCACAAAGGCTATAAGAGATATGCAAAAAATAATGACTAGCTTAGTGTTGTGAACTTGTGTGTGGAATGTGCTTCCTATCAATCCATAGCATTCATTCAATCATGTTTGATAAGTTAAAACATTCAAGCATATATAATCATGATTAAACAAATGCGCAAATGATAATTCTAAACACAAGCATTTATAGTGGTTCAGTTACGTGCCTACTCCACTCTCGGCATCCACACTCAATCCCGGAGTGCACCGGATTTCACTATCAATGGTTATAAATAGGTTCACCAATAACCTTTACAGTCATACATTAAGGATACAATTTATTCTCTCCACAAGAGCGAAGGTTCTACACCTAGAACCCACGTTTAGGCCCACCAGCCAAGGTCCCACATTAGGCACCTACCGTTTAGGCCCACTGGCGAAGGTCCCACACAAGGCACCTAGGTTTAGGCCCACCAACCAAGATCCCACACAAGGCACCTACTTTTAAGCCCACAGACCAAAGTCCTACATTAGGAACCTAATCGAGTTTGTGGATAGCAAACTCTTAGCCTCAATCCTACACGAGGAAAGAGACTAAACTTTTGAACTCTGAAAATGACACTTACTTGTCAGATTGAGTTCTCTCTTGTAGCTTGTCTTGGGTTGCTAGATCTTCACGCTCTCGAGCTTGAATCAGCTTCTCGGTTCTCTCCTAACCGCATAGCTTGGGTTTACCTGTTGGGTCAGCTTCACAATCAAGAACCTTGCATAAGATGTACCTAAAAAGGTGACCAAGGTTATGGGAGTTAGTTGAATCTCCTATCTAGGATAATGAGTGGATTTCCTAAGGAATTCAACCTATGGACGCTCTAGAGTATCAAAGAACCAAGGATTTTCCTATTGGTTTGGTCTTTGTACTCTAGAGAAGGCAGGAGTTCATGTTCTTCATTAAATAAGATTTGTGAATGCTCATAAGAGTGAAGGATCACAATGAAGAGAATATAAACTCATATGGATAGAGTCTAAATGGGATAGGATAAGCTTGGGATACACTAGAGACTCGTATAGTGCCTACTTTCACTGATTTTGCAAGTTTCTACAAGCCTTTTTTATAGATAAAAGCTTCCAACAGATAGAAAATAGCTAAAAAAGTGGCTAGTTTACGGTGTTACCGAAGCCAACTTCGCTCTCACCGAACTTGCTTTGGTGGTACTGAAATATCATTTGTTAGTACCGAATTAATTCCTTAAGTTGCTGATCAAAATAAGGCCCTTTCGGTGGCACCGAACATTGGTCGTCGTGGCAGTCAATGTCACTGAATTATCCACTCGGTGATATCGAATTATAGTCGTGATGTTGCTGGACAGTTTGAAGCCCCTTCGATAACATCGAAGGTATCTTTGGTGGTACCGAAAGTGCCATTCGTTGACACCTTCTTCCTACCAAAAGTGGATAGATTTTCTTGTTTGTCCTTTTAATCTTTCAACAACTTGGGATATGCAAAAGCTAAGACTATAGGATATAAAATATAGACTTGGGATTGGCTTAGAATAGATGACCTAAGTAGGTATTCCTATTTGGGTTGGGATCATCTATTTGCAAAGTCAAGATCATAGAAGCAGTTCTTAGTCTTATATGTGGCTTTGATGCTTCTGATCCAGTTGCATCGCTAGTCTTCACTTGCCAAGAACTCATCTGAATACAAGACACAACTAGTCACATAATTGACAAACATGAGTGCAAATAAGTGCACTAACAAACTCCATCGCAGCATCTATGTCCTCAAACAGGCCCCGCGGGCCTAGTTCTCTCGTCTCAGCAGTTACTTGGTTCGCATGGGCTTCGTGGGATGCAAGTCCGATACTTCTCTATTTATCTGATGGTCTGGGCCCAGTCTCCTACTAGTTCTCATCTATGTGGACGACATCATGATCACAGGGGATAACTCTGACTCGGTAGATCATCTTATCAGGGATCTTAACTTGGAGTTTTCCCTAAAAGACTTGGGCCCACTTTACTATTTCCAGGGAGTTAAGTGTCACCGTACTCCTACTGGTATGTTCTTATCTCAGCAGAAGTATATTCGCGATCTCTTACTCGATCTCTTACTCAAACTCAAGATGGATGGTGTGAAGCCTATAAAATCTCCCATGGCCACGTCCTACAAGTTATCAAAGTTTGGAGGTACTCCTTTGCCAGATCCTTTCCTCTTTTAGAGTACTACTAGGGCCTTCCAATACCTTAGCTTCACTCGACCAGACATTGCCTTCTCCATCAATAAGGTCACCTAGTTCATGCAACCTCCTATAAAGGATCACTGGTGCTCGGTTAAGAGGATTCTTCGTTATCTCAAATCTACTATTACACATAGTCTCTATTACTCCACTCAATCCACATTAGGTCTCACCACCTACACTGATGTGGACTGGGCTGGATCTATTGATGATCAAAAATCCACTAATGGGTAATGTGTTTTTTTTTTTTTAGAAAAATCTTATCTCTTGGAGTTCAAAGAAACAAACAACGGTAGCACGATCCAACACCGAGGCAGAATATTGGGGAGTTGCCAATGTAGTCACTGAAGTTCTTTGGCTTTAGTCTCTCCTTCCTGAGTTAGGACTCCCCCCATCCACTCCTACAGTGCTCTAAGATAACCTTGGAGCAACTTACCTATTAGTCAATTTAGTCTGTCACACAAGGTCGAAACATGTTGAGATCGACGTACATTTTGTCTATGATCATGTGGCCAAAGGAGCCTTTGATATTTGGTCCGTCTCCACGGAAGACCAACTTGCTGATGTTCTCACTAAACCATTAAGTTCAGCTCATTTCACTCTTCTCAAGTCCAAGCTCTTTGTTCTTTCCGAACAATCACTTGCAGGCGGTGTTAGAGAAGATGGCATGTATGGAGAATATCTCCTGGATCCACCCCATAAGGCACCTCGTGATCGTGCATATCCTAGTGTCTATAGATAAGCTTGCTCGAACTATACACAACTGTAATTAGCCTAACAATATTCAATTATTATGTATGTCTCTTGTAACATCCCTCTAAGTTAGTGCTGATTGTTCCCCTCAATTAATTGTAAATAGAGACTGTGCACCTCCATAAGAGGTATCGAATTACATCTCAATTCATCTCCCCAAACTCCAATTACTAAGAATCTAATCAAGGGCTGCAGTAGTCGGGGCCGACTGAGGGTAGCCATTAAAACCAACAAGCTTCTTAATAACCTCGTCATAAAAGAAGAGGGGCACCACCTGGACTCTTTTTGGGCATCCAACAGTTCGAAATCATCCACAGCGACGTCTGAAGTTTGGACTCGTCCATATTCGTCGTTGCTCTACAACTTCCTCCCATTTACCATTGAAACTGGTTGATATTTAGCCAACAATCGTGGGCTATGTGCAGATTGACGAATTCGTCCTCCTTCATGATCATTTTCCGACCACCAGTTATTCATCTATGTGGTTGGAATCTTCAATTGAAGCCACCAATTCAGGCATTCATCGGCCTGTTGGGAAAGAGGGTCGCGATAACAGTTGTTGCTGCTAAAGTTAGGTTTTTCCAAAACCCCTCTTTTGTTGCAATGAGTCGCCTGACTCTTGCTTTTTCTTGAAAACTTAAGTGAGCCCTTGCCCTTTTCTTTATTAAATGCCCGGAGCTCGCCTATGGGATCGATTGATCCCAATGGCGGCTGTCCATTGACCACACGTTTGGCCAATGCCAATTCACTCTCATATATTTGTCTTAGATCTAAGCCATCTTATGTGGGCATCCCATCTGTACCATTCACTAAATGGATGATTAGGAATCTAGAATCCACTAATGGACTTTAGGTAATAGATCCTGGCCATCCATCTTGTAAATAGTATACTTCGATTTGGAATGTTCATGGGTGTTATATAGATCATATGGATAGAGTTTTGATTAGGCCCAGTTTTAGGCCCATTACCAATCTTTTGAACCGGCATGGATTATTAGAATGGGAATTGAAACCTAACCGTTCATTTTAATTTAGGATTTCCTTCTTCTTTTGTACTACAGTCAATGTCAACTATTTTATGGGCCTACTCAAACTATTTGAATGATAATTCGTTAAGGTCATGATTATATTCGCATTGCTAAAGTTTAAATTTGTAAAATTGGATCTTGTTGTTTTACCCACCATAGTGATCCTAATCGGTGAAGATTTTGCATATTTTGAGACTTAATATTGGGATACAATGGTAGGATTGTATATGGTTGCATTTGCATTTAATGCGGATGGTGAAGAAAACACAGAGGATTACTGTTTGATAGGAATGTAAGCAACGTGGAGTAAACGGTGCCAGTGGTGTAAGTCCGAGAGACTTATCTCACCCACAGTTGTTGAGCATCTTAGACTTACATCATTGACATCGATTAGATTCATGTTCAGGAGAGTCACTTACATGTCATGACTACCACCCACAGGAGGAGTGATGATGATGTGCCTAATTCTCGCCATGATTGATTAGTTGGGCCCATCCTAATCCTGGATAATTTAGTTGAAATCTTGTTGAATGTAAAATATTGTATATTTTCCTCTTATTATGCATTGATTTTATAAGCAAAGATGCACTTAATCGATCTAATTATGTCTTTTTTCCTATGCGAAGTGATTTGGAGAGATAAGATAAAAATAATGATTAAAGAAAAGATTTAATGCTCAAAGAATGACCAAAGAAGATTTGGAAATTTGGAGGTGTTTAATGAAGAATTCAAGTGCCAAATATCCAAGAAAACTAAGTGCAAAGGAGAAACAAAAGACTGGCGAAATCACAAATTCTAATAACAGAAAACAAACTGTTCGGTCCTTTCAAAGGTTAGTTCAGTCCTACCGAAAGTACACAAAATAGTTCAGCAAAATAGTCCAGCAACAAACTATGATTTCTAGACATAATTCAGACCGACATTCGGTCCAATCAAAGCCAGTTTCGGTGCCATTGAAGTGATGTTCAGTGCGACTTAAGGAAGACAGAGACTTCATATGGAAATTGAAGAAATTTAACTGTAACCGAACACTAATTCGATATGAATAAAAGCTACATCGGTGTAATCGAAGCTCATAGTCAGCTGCAACCGAAGCATAATAAAAGTGCGGAAATTAAAATTGGTTTCAAGTCAATGCGAACTTTTCCTATTTAAATGGATATTTTAAGATTTCCTAGAGACGAGTTAGGGTAAAAAGGGGTAGAGAAAGGAGTTGTGGAGCCTTCGTGTAGTCCTTCTTCTCCAACCCTTCAGTTCTAGTTGGTTTTTATATTTTTTCTTTTGAAATTTAGTTCAATCATGTCTTTAATTAGCTAATCTCTTAGCTAGAGCTAAGAGGTGAAGCTTGTAGTTATTCTTAATGCTTTAGTTTACTTTGATTCAAGTATTTGATTTGATTATTGAACAATTAATTGATATTTGGTTTGAATGAATATTTATTTCTAGTTTACTTTGATCCATTGTAAACTCCAGGCACATTGAATGCTTAAAAAAGCTAGAAATAGTTTCTTATCTATTTTTCAAGGGATTGATCTGTAAAATCCATTAATCTATCATAGACTCTGGGCATGATAAATGCTTTGAATTCCCTGTGATCAATACTTTGATGCATTATGTGGGAACCAATTCAATTGATGTTCAATTATGTTTTAAGTTTATGAATGATGATTTAATTGCTCTGTTATCTAGCTGGATATGATATGTGTCACACCTCGAACTCGGAAACCGGTCTCACAAAATTTCCGATCGCCGAATCCGACGCCGACAGCCTCCGTATAACCCCATTCTCGGCTCCCGGCACCCATTCAGCAAGTTCCGATCCTGGGATACTATAAGGAGGATTTATAATCATCAGTCTGATTCATAATGAGCATAACCAAAAGCATAACCCATGAACAATAACCATAAGAACACTACCACAAAATCTACTATGATCAAAAACTTTTGAGTACAATGCGACTGAAAGGGGAAAATACAAGATAATGCAAAAGATAGAAAATCCAAAGCTCGTCTACACTCTCCTACTGCTACTATGTTATGGCTGCGCCCTGGCGTCACCTGCATGCATCAATCATGCATAAGCTTATAGAAGCTTAGAGGGTAGTGTAAGTGTATGCGCAATATAAGCGTGCTCAGAATGCAAGATCAGAGTAATGCGGAGTCATGGTGATGAGTACATGAATGTGATCAACCGTACCAAGGCTATGCTGTGTAAGATATGAATGTCATCGGCCATAACACAACCATGCGATGCGAGATGCAACTCAAGCATGTCAATCCTCAACATGTATCAGTACAGTTCTCATTCTGGATAATCACCGGGGTTCAATACACTCCAAATGGCACTGTCACTCTCCTAGCCGCACAGTCCAAGTGAGCGTAAGAAACCTCACTATCCGCCTGGCCAATAGTCTGCCAATACCTATCCGGCACGTCAATAGCAGACCCATTTACAAGTTGGTCAAACTCAGCCTAGTATTGCTCCCTACCCTAGGGCGAGTAAGGCCACACCCCTTTCCAACCGACCACGACACAGTGGGAGATACGGCCTCCTGGTATTCGGCCCTCGTGCGCTCATATATCCACTCGGTCTCGATGTTGGAGTCATCCTCTAGTATCATCGGGTTTAGAAATTTTCACCCAGGGACATCTATGGCGCCTGTATGCTAGAACCAAACATTTTCGGTATCCAACCCAGCCACCCACGATGAGTCTGTGAAGGCTATGGCCCTGATGTTGCTAGGGCATATAATAATCATGATCACACAAATGCAAGTGCATGAATCACCCTACCAAAAATGCAACAATCCTGCGCGTACCGAGCACTCATGTGGGGTGACTCCGCCTATCCGGGAGCCCATAACGATCTGCCCGAAGGCATATGCTATGATCAGTCACTTCTCATATCAGGCATACATATGATGCATATGATCATGAATTATGGATCTATGCTATACATGTTATGTGGTGATGGGCTCTGATCAACATGAAGATGGGCCTAGACGGCCTATATACTACAGATATGGGCCTATTAATGGGCCTTAGGGAGAGTCGTAATGCGGACATTTAACCAACATTAACCTTACAATGTGGACATCAAACCATCATTGCTCCCAAGGCACTGCCGCTATAAGGGTCAACACATAAATCATGGTATGGGCCTCATGAACATCCCATTGGGCCTCCAATACATCAAGTGGGCCTCATGCATAGGTCTCGTATACATATATCAAGGTGGGCCTCAATGACAGGCCACAAATGCATCAACATGGGCCTAGTCACATGGGCCTTGCATACATCACAATGGGCCTCATAATATGGGCCCTATACAAATCAAGGTGGGCCTCAACAAAGACCACCAATACATCAAGGTGGGCCTCAACAGACCGCCCACAAACACACCACGATGGGCCATATCACACGGCCTTAAAATATTTTCCAAAATGATTGGACGGTTGGATGAAACATATGCATCATGGTAGGACCCACACTAATGGAGGGTGTGGATCACAATATATACTTAAGTAGGTCCTAAGTGGGGCCTACCATAATGTTTATTTTCCACCCAACCTAGGGCCCAACCTAAGGTTTATTTTCCACCCAACTGATTATAAGGCCATAGGGACCTTGGGTAGGGCCCATTGTAATATTTATTTGCAATCCAACATATTCATAAGGTCACGTGGACCTTGGGTAAGGCCCACTATGATGTTTTTTTGCCATCCAAACAGTTCATGTGGACCATGGGCCACGGTAACGTTTATTGCCATCCAATCTATTCATAAAATCACGTGGACTAGGGGAGGGCCCACTGGACTGGGGCCCATTGCCATCTATCTGATCATAAGGTCACATGGACCAAGGCAGGGCCCACCATGATATTTATCCGTCATCCAATCCGTTTGCAAGGTCACGTGGACCAGGGCCCACGGTAAGGTTTATTTGTCATTCAAAGTGTTGATGAGGCCACCCGAACTTGGGGCCCACCGTGATGTGGTCCACAGATCCAGCCCGCCCATTATGCGTGTCCCACTTGGCTGACCGTTCAGACCAAGTTTCAACTACATCCAAATTTCAGGTAGGCCCCACCAACTAGCTTTATATGTTTAAGCATGTCTTTACATGATTTTAAATGGTGTGGCCCACCGGAGTTCCGTATACAGTTGATCTTTGGGGTGGTCACAGGGTCCGAGGGGACCCATCAAATGCACGTTGTTGATTGCCGAAACGCATCAAGGTGGGGCCCACAGTGGGGGCCGTGATGGCTAGCCCGCCTGCTCGTCCGTCAGGCGCAGGCACTGCCTGCGTCTGTAGCAGCAGCAACGTCAGCACCTGCTTGCTTGATATTTAAAAAAAAAATTATTTTCCCGTGGTTTTTCACAGGTGGGGCCCGCATCAGCAAGATCCACTCCAGCCATGGGTCCCTATGGCTCGATACAGACCTATCAAGACCAATATTGAATGGGTTTTTGACGTACAGCAACATCGGGGTGTATATCAATGGTAGAGAACTTGTTCGCTATGCTATGGCCCACCATAAGTTTAGATTGAGATCATTTTTCGGCTCAATGCCTAAAATGATCTGTGGAAGGGGATGGACGGCTTGGATTGCATAAAAACATCAAGGTGGGGCCTGCATGAGTGGCCCACCTCTCCCTTCTCTTTGGCTAGCTTGGTAGTACACTCCCATGTCAGTTAACACTTCACTGTTTGCCAACGTCTAGCGTCCAGGGACGCTGAACGACTTCCATAAACACATCTTTGTGGTGGGTCCCACGTGGACGTGGCCCACCAACATATATACATATACATATAATATATATATCTTATATTATATATATATAATACATATTATATTATATATATTATATCTATATTATATAAAATATAACATATGGAAGGAAGGATGTATTGGGCCCATCCAAACAGTGGATGGTGTGGATCATCACCTGCAATAGGGTGGGCCACACCGTCTGATGTAAATGGACGGGTAGATATAACACATATTGGTGGAATCCATACCATTGCAAAGAGAGAGAGAGAGAGAGAGAGAGAGAGAGAGAGAGAAATATACGGTGAGATAGAGGGACCCCGCCACTATGGGCCCCTCTTGATTAAATCACATACATCCAAATGGGTCCCACCAACAAGTGGGCCCTAAAATTGGAAATAACGGTAAATCAGCCACCTTATCTTCCTTCTTCTTAGTCCCTTAGACTCCAATGCTCCTTAGCTTGCCTTTTAATGGAGGTTGATGGGAGATTGATGGTGTGGATGAGAGATGAGAGGGTGGGCCACACTTGTGGTTTGGGAGAGAGGAAGCTTGGACGTGGGATGCTTGAGTTGCTTGGGAGATTTTGAGAAATGAGAGAGAAAATGAGAGGATGGGAGTGATATGGATGGGTGAGGTGTGATGGGTGATGGGTGATGTAAGGAAAGGTATGGGTTGGGTTGAAATTTTGGAAAAGAGGAATGGGTGAAGAGAGAGAGAGAGAGTTGACTTTGAGGAGAAAGAGGGATGGGTTGTTGTACATGGGTAAGGTGTGACTTGACTTGTACTTGACATTGATTGATTGATTGATTGGACATATCGTAGAGATTCCCTCGATATTTACAACGCGCGGCATTTCTTTGAAACAAACGCTGGCCTACATCTCCTAGCCTGGGTATCGGTTCGGTGCACAAGTCACGGTGTTGGAACCGCGGCGATGACGCGGTCGCTATGATACAAGTTTCTGGTTGAGCCGACGTCAGTGTGTGGGACCTGGCTTAGGATCACGCGCAAACGTCGGTTATGGGGCGAAGGTTGCCGAAATTTGACAGGAAGGACCGCGAAAGCCAACGGAACGGTACGGACTAGGACACGGGTCTTACAATATGACTTTAATTCCAATTGAGTAATCTAAGTAAATCAAGTAAATTAAGTATTAAGATATAGGTATGAGTAGATCCTTGATGCTCTAGTGTTTTATCTCTACTAATTTCCTTGACAATTACTTATTAATCTAGATTCTATTAGTTGGCTTCGTCCTAGCTCTAGTTCTAAAGTATCCTAGAAATTACACAATTGTAAGTACCTGTGGGTATGACCACGACCTTATCGAGTTACTACTATATCGCAACACTGCACTTGGGGTTGTCCGAACAAGTTTTTGGAGCCATTGTCGAGGACTTTGGCTGCATTTTTTCTAAAATACATTAGAATTAGAATTAATGTAGGATAAGGGTAGTTTTTCGATGCACTTCTAGATTAAGATTTTTTGAATTCTTAGATACTGACATTGTTCCTTTTATTTTGTAGAATCTAAAGTCAAAATCGACTTAATCTATAACCTACCTCCATCTAAGAGAATACGTGACATGCGATCCTTTTGAGGACACACCAGATTTTATTGAATGTTCATAAAGGACTTTAATATCACCTCTCATCCTTTATACAACCTTCTTCAAAAGGAAACTCCTTTCGTGTGGAGTGAAGAATGCCAAAAAGCTTTCACCAAGCTCAAGGGCATGTTGACTAGTGCTCCCATTATGTAACCACCTTATTGGAGTTTATCTTTTGAATTATTGTGTTATGCAATTGACTATGCAACTGGGGCGATATTAGGCTAAAGAAAAGAGAAGAAACCCTATGTCATATACAATGCGAGTATAACTCTAAACCCCCCCTAAGTGACCTACTCCACTATAGAAAAGGAACTCTTAGCCATAGTGTTCTCTTTGGATAAGTTTATGTCCTACTTGATAGAATCCATGTAACACCCCATACTTTTTAGCACTCGGGTGTCACCATGGAGATCTAAACTAACGTACACATGCGTGGGAACATACATGACTCAGCTTACGTATTATCATCCAATGGTCCTCAGTCCATCCATCTGGACCATCTAGTACAATCTCCATTCATATATCAAGTCATCTGGCCATTGATTCTCAAAGAACAAACAATCATCTCACCCTGAAGCTGAACCCACTGTGTTGCTAGGATGCCAATGACGACGAAAGTCTAACCCTACCTTATTAGTACATTGAACCATATATCTTGAGCCTTAGATCATCGAATCCATCATTGGCCGGATCCACAATGTCCAACTAAAAGGACCGCCACCTTATCATCATACTTAGACCATCGGGCCACTAATTGTACCATGAAGCTTCATTTAGACAGACCGTGGGACCCTTAAGACCGTTAGAAGAGATCTCCATCCTTAAATCAAATGATTCATCCATTAGTTTTAAAGATGGACCATCGCACCGTAGAGGGATCAATGTCAAACCTTAAAGAACCTAATCATGAGAATCCAATTGTGATGAAATTTCACATAATACGTTAACAAAACAATTTCACCATACAACGTCAGTTTCGGGACCCAACATAGTAAATTCATCGTTCATCAAATCTACAATATCCAATCCAATCTAATAGTTTATCCACCTAATTATCACACTCAAGCCATCAGATTCAACCTTCGAATTTCATCTAGGCATACCTTAGATCCTTTTTACCATCAATGTTTAAATTCAGGATGATCAAATCATTGGATCGACGGGAATCCATAAATAGATCTAAATCAAGGTGAGGGGCCCACCTAAGCTTTATACCAGCCTGATTTTTGGGTTAGAGGCCTTAATAGGCCCCCCAAACTGAATGGATGGAGTGGATTTCTTCCAGCATCGCTAGGTACCCCACATTTCATCGTGTGCGTACCACAGTAGGTGTTCACCTACGATGCACCGAACTGTGGGCTTGGTCAAACAGAGCTTGACCCGAGCCTGAAGGAGAAATCACCTTCTGCCTTTCGTGTCTTCGCCAGGAATCAGACAACCATCCAAAACCTTGATCGTGGCCCACCAATCAAGTCCCATCTCCATGATCGGAACCGTCCATCATGCACGTCCCTCAAATCTAGCTAGGATAGTGTCATCCACACGAGCCCATGCGCAGTACATGTGCATAGATCCCAACTGAATCGGGCTGGCACGCGGGCGAAATTGTGTTTCCAGCCCTTTCAAAACTGACCATTTGTGATCAATACAGGCCACTTAGAGCTTATTCGAACCGTATATCTCGTTGGACTGATGGGCTCGAACAAAACTTGGTGGGTCCCACCTACGTTTTCACTCGTCTGCGCACACAAGCACGAGTGCAAGAAGGCTGCACGCGGCTGGTGTTTCCAAATATGGAAAATATTCAATTTTCCCTCCCTTCCACACTGGCGATCCGCGTGAGGTGGATTCCTCCAATCACAGCTCTCTGTGTTAGAGGAATCCAAACCACTTCACGTGAAATAGGGTTTTCCATTGGAAAACTAATGCAAACCATTGTTCCATTAGCGATTTTAAGAAACTGGAGACCTAGGTCAAATCTTAGTGGTTCACCGTCCATCCAACGGTCCTGGAGAGTTAGGGTAAGTGGATAAAAGGAAAAGGAGCAAACCACATCTCATTTCACCACCATTCTTGCAGCCACCCGAGAAAAATCAACAGTTCCTTCCCGAACTCGAACCCACCATGAAAACTATTGTGAAGCTTCGATCCATCCATCCTCAAAGCTCTATACAATCTATATGGACTGTTCAGAAGAAAGAAAATGAAGAAATAAGCCCCCGTGGAGAAAATGTCATTAACGGTCGTTTTCTTCTTTGTTGCATCTACCGAGTTCGGGGCAGGTTGTGGGTTGAGTCTGCTCAAGTCCAGACTTCGTGAAGGTCTGTAAAGAAAGAAAAGAAGATGGGAAGGAAAGAATGAGAGAAAGAGAGAGGGGGTGTGCGGCTGTCCTAGCCAAACCGAGTCAACTCGGTATGGGACTGAGTCAGCTTGTTGGCCTATTGGCTGGGTCGAGTCCAGGGATTGCTGGACCTCTCTAAATAAGAAGAAGAGAGAAAGAGTGGGGGAACAAAGAAAGAAGAAGAAGAGGAGAAAGGATGATGACGAGTCGACTCGACTACCATCTCTGCCGAGTTGACTCAGTCGAGTTGCATGGAGTTAGGTCAACTTAGTTGAGTTGAGTTGAGTTGGGTTGAATCACGGAGCAGGTTGTCGGTTTGGATTGAGGCCAAGTTGAACTCCTAAGCTGACTAAATTGAGTCCACCTTCTTCTCTCAGATTGAATTTATTTCGATTGCAATCATCATTGTTACCACTATTGTCATTCATTAGAATTATTAATAGCTATTAGTAGGTTACCTATACTAATATCGGTTATTACATACAGATTTCACTGATTAAATAAAAGTATTTTATTCTTCATTCTTAAAGATCATCATTAATAGTAGATCTTAGTATTTATTATCGTCATTAGTGTTACTATAATTATTGCAATTATTAAATGTGGTTAACCATTGGTTGGTTAATTTTGCTAGCATTAGTTATTATAGATATTAGATATTAACATTCATCATGCTATTCCGATTTTGTCATTGTAGGTTATTGATAATAAGATTAGCGTTGTCAGTATTAACAGGCAGTTATCATTTATTTTTACTTCATTATAATATTATTATAAATTAATTATATGAATTAGGTTTCAACTCTAAAACAAAGCCTAAAACTAGATTAGTGGATAAAACTCTAAATCTAAGTAATTTAAACCATAGGTTATGATCCTAACCATAGATAGTGTATAAACTCGAATCTAACCATTCAAGTTGAGTTGTATTGTTAATGGGTTTATTCTCTATGATATTATGATAGGTTCCTTTTACAGTTGTTATTACTATTATGAGTCACTAATAGTATTATTGTGGGCTGCTATTAAATAATGTAATCTAACATTAGCCATTGTAATATTCCTAAAATTAATAACTAATTCATTTTATTAATTTTATTCATCTATTAGTCCCATTAACAATATCATTAATGGCCACACAAATTTGAGTCCAAATTCCATAATCAAAACCTAGAATCTAAGTATACGACTAAACTCTAGGCTAAAACTCTAAGTTCTACATCAAAACCCTAAAAACAAGTAATCTAAACCCTAGTTTATATTAATCTTGACCATAAATACCTTATAGAAACTTGATCTCACGTATAACTTTACAATCCATGGTAGGATTCAATTCTAAGGGTGCACGCGCTTCCTAACAACATCAGTTGGTGATTCAAAGTATAAGGTGATGATTTCTTCCCCTTAAGCTTTCCACTTCCAAATTTGTTTAAGTAATAGTCTTTAATTGAATTAAAAATGTTATATCATAGCATGTGATCTTTTATCAATGCCTAATGCATGGCTTATGCTTGAATGATATTGACAGTTGTGAACCATGATCTCGTACAATAACTACTTACATGATGGTTTTCATTTGAACTTCAATTGATAGCTCTTATCATGACTTATTGTGATTATTATGAATCAAATTATGTCTGGCATGCTATAACTATATGCTTTATCATGGATTTTTGTGAGTCACTTATGGATCTCCATTCACTGCACTTAATGGTAGGTGGTCCCCCTTGTGTATGTGAACCCATGCTTAGGATGTAACAATATAGAGTGTGGTAAAGAATAGACCCTCGATTGGAGGTTATATGGGACACGAAACATTTATGTGAGATTTACCATCCATAAGTCATATGGCTTGAGTAACTTGGAAATGAACGGTTTAAACTCTCTTATTTAACCTTACCTGACCCCTTTGCCATTTCGGTTTAATGTTCTGAGCATCCTTTTACCACTGCGATTTAATACCGGTCCCATGTTTTGATGGTTGTCTTATGTGGCTTCGATGGCCTATGACCATACGATGGTAATCCTAAATTATCGAATTTGATTGGCCACTGGTCAATGGGCATCCATTAAGCATCTTAAGATGGGAAAATCACATGAACCGAGGATGGTGGTCATGGGACACTAGGAAAGTGCCCAAGTTTATCAATTACCGTGAGTGTTGAGTTGGCTAGACAGAGAAGCTCCATAGGAAGATCAATCAACCGTCTGTCTCAACTGGATGTGGGCCTAAACTCGCCACAGGTAAATCTTAGCCTCACATCCCATGTTCCAAAATACCAGGTAATTAAAACCCTTAAAATTGATTAGAATATCTTAGGGTTTTTGGGTTAGAAAACTTTTTCACAATTTCAGAAAATTTCTAAGTTTTCTACCTTTATCGATTTATCGAGAGATTGTTCGATATAATCGAAAAGTACTATCGATGTACTCGAAGCTCACTCAATAGTATCGAATGAGGACATAAGTTGTCCAGCAACTGCATACACTTCTGGATGGAATTATCGATGTATCGATAGCTGTATCGATTTCATCGAAATTTGAATCTCGAGTCTATCGAAATTGACTCGATAAAATCGACAGCAGAGATATTGTGTCCCTGTTTTTCTAAGGAAAATCATAAAATCTTCAATATATCAAAGTTCTCCTCGATATCCTCAGAATTCAAATGTCGATGATATCGGAAGGCCTTCGATGATATCGGTCTTGGACACACAGTTAACTAGCAATATTTTCAGGTGATTTTTATCTTGGATCGAGGGTCACTCGATAGAATCAATATTCAAATATCGATGATATCGAGGCTGGGTCGATTGCATCGAGAATGGACATAAACTGTCTAACGAGCTTAATTGGAAAATCCTTTAGATTTATCGATGCATTGACATGACTATTGATATCATCGACATTCAAATTTTGATGATATCAAGTGTACCTCGATCATATCCTTGACCTGAAATATTTCAAAGGCATGTCTCTCTCATTTTTCAAAGTGTCGAGGAATCGAACCTCGTGTCGATGATATCGGAGTTCGAAATCTAATGACATCGACGCATGTTCAATTTCCTCGACCAGCTAGCAAAAGTTTCAAAAGCATTTGACACTCCAGTTCGTGTCATCAAGCGGTCAGTCGATGACGCTCGATGATACCGACCCTGCCCGATGATATCGAACTCTGTCATAAATGTGACCGTTTTATATCCGTTGGAACCTTTTACCTATTTATAGAGATTTTGTCCTTAGTTGCTAGTAGAGAAAGAAGAGAGTGCTTTTGAGTGTTTAACCTGGAATCATATACCCAAAGCCCTTTCTCTCGTGGAAGTTCATCCTCCAATCCACCCTCATCATTGACATTCAATAGAGTGGATTGGGGAATGAACTTTCGCATTCAAGGATCCTCCAGCTACCACCTTAATGGCAAATCATTAAGCTGGGATGCCTTGAATGCATAGATGATTGGAATCACTCTATCTCCCTTATAGGAAAATATTCAATTGAGTAGGATTTCATTATAACCTTGACCCAACCCATTGCCATGTATTGGTACATCTTCTGTGTTGGGATCAAGGAAGCTAAAGTTCTTCATCAAAGGAGGAGATCTTCAACAATGCACTGAAAGGAACTCATCTGCTTATCGATAAGTTATTAGAGTCCAGAGGACCCTTGTGATCATTCCTTTATAGGATTGGGTCTAAGGTATTTCTCACTCCTTGCGAGTCCTCTAGGAGGCCTCCGGTCGGAGTGTACATGGTGGGTGCTTTGTGTTGACCCTTGCTCTATGGAGAGCATAAACGTTAGGTCCTTTGTGTAGGTCCTTGACTAGGGTGGTCTAAAAGCTAGGTGCGTTGTATTGACCCTTGCTCGTGGGAGCATAAATAAGTGAGGTTCCTTAAGTGGATCCTTGGCCAGTGTGCCTAAAATTGGTTGCTATGTGTTGACCCTTGCTCGTGGGAGCATAAACTGTCAGCCTAGGTGTAGGTTGTACTGGTTAGAGGTGAACCTAATTTAAAACCTTGGGTTTGAGGTGAACCGTGTGAAACCTCCTTAGTGAAATCTGGTACACTCAAGGGTTGAGTGCGTTTGCCGAGAGTGGAGTAGACAAGTAGTCGAACCACTATTAAAATGACTGTGTTTGTGATTGCTATTGTCTTTCATTTTATACGCTTTCATATTTGATTATCTGAGACCACATCTCACACATAATCACATCCATCATAAACTCTGATTTGTATCTTGTTTATCTTTCAAAGTAGTTTTTATGATTAGATCCTCTATTTGGCTTGGAAGCCATTAGAGTTATTTTGAAGAAATCCTGAATCAAGCATATCTACTCAGGACAAGTTTGATAGGATTTTAAATAAACCATAAAATTTTATAAAAGTCCTACTCTAGGACATATTGGCATATTCCTACTTCAACTAAAGCGGTTATTATTGCAATTTCACACTATACCCGAGTTGTCGGCCTACGCTAAGTGACGAGTCCCCTGTAGTGACCATTGAGTTACTTGAATTGGTTGATTGTAATTGGAATAATAATGGTTTGGCTAATCATGCATTCATAGCATAATGACGATAACGGGTGGCTAATTTTGGATGTTGTAGCACATGCCTTTAGGTTCATTGGGGTGTCATTTCACTAGCTCCCGGACCACCGACAATCGACCTATTTTGATGACATGAGTGACGAGCCCAAGTCCGATTGGATGAGCATCCTTAGGTCGATGTGCATTCACGCATCCGTGCAGTTAAAAAGACCGTATCTTGTATTGTTTTGGTAGCCTTGTTGTTTTTAACTATGCTTAACTAAGGCGGCGGTGTGTAATCTTGAGGGGAATTCACACTGAGTTGGCCACTCATCCATCAAAAATATAATCGTACAGGTAGCATAGGTGTCTTAAGTGACATTCAGGTTTAGACTTGATGAGGAGCAGGGTACAAGTGCCAGGGATGTATGGCTATATTTACCAAGAGGAGCTGCGTGATCTTACAGCTCAAATTTATATGCATTTTATTACTTCTCTTGTATAAATTATGAAATTCTTATCCTTGTTAATATCGAGACTTTGGTTTGTATAAGTCATTATTGCAACCTCTTGTACGTTCTAAATATAAATGTAAATTTTTCCTTATGTTGATTTGTCCATTCTACGTTAAACTGTTGATTCTGAAAGAAAATGAATTGAAAAAAATATACGTATGGAATTTGGCTCTCTATAAGTTAACGCTCAGGTTTTTGGGAAACAAGTCATATACTCGGGTCCTGAAAACACGAGGTGTTACAGTTGGTATCAGAGCATAGTTTGGACAAACTAGGCCTTGGGAAAATGACCTTATACAAACTTTAAATGTCTCAAGTAGGATGTTTGAAATTAGAAATTTGAACTTAGCTAAATTTCTCTTAGACTTAAAAGAATGATTAAGAATGTAGAAACCCAAACTTAGGTTCCCTCATAAATAATTAGGATAGTCATTTGAACTTATGTGAAATCCCCTTGTAGCTAGGAGAAAATGAGAATATATATACTTCAAACTTTAGGCCCCTTGAAGTTTTTAGGTTAGACCCTTGGATGTTAAGTTATGTAGAAATCCCTTAGAATTGGGAGGAAATGAGAACGTAGAAACTCAAGTGTTAGGCTCCCTAGAAAAGTATTTGGATAACTAAAAAGCTTAGGAAGGATCTTAGGTTCCTTTGAAAATGTAGATACTCAATATTTTAGGACCCTTAAAGAGTTGTTTGGATAATCTTAAAACTGACGAACTAAACTTAAGTCCCTTGAAATTTTTAGGCTAGACCTTTGGACTTTAAACTCATGTAGGAATCCCTTAGGATTAGAAAAATTGAGAATATAGAGATTCAAGGTGTTAGGTTCCTTAGAGAATCGTTTGGATAATTGTAAAATTCAGAAACTAAACTTAGATATTGTGGGATGACAAGTTCCCACCATGACGTAATTAAGATTAACAAGAATATTTGTCACGCCCCAAACTCGAAAATCAGGCTCACAAAATTCTGGATCGTCGAATCCGGTGCCGACAGCCTCTGTAGTACCCCATTCTCGACTTCCAGCGCTCATACGCCAGATTCCGATCCTAAGATCTTACAAGGAGCATTTTCACCAAGAATTTCTTTGTAGACAAGCATAACCACAAGTTTACCCAAATCACAAAGGCAACATCATCATCACATATCCACTAATATCAAAACTTGAGTACAATACATGAAGGGTAAATACAAGATAAATGCCAAAGCTCCAGAAACTCTGCCACATGCTCCTGCCTCAGCTCGACTGCATCCTATCGTCACCTGCACGCATCTATCATGCATAAGCTTATAGAAAGCTTAGAGGGTGGTGTAAGTGTGTGCGTAAGGTAAGTGTCAAGTATGCAATATTAGAGTAATGCGGAAACATGCTGGTAAGTCCATAAATACCATCAGCCTTATCCAGGCTATGCGATGTAAAAACATAATAAGCCAATATCATATACTGAGGAAGTAATGTAGATCAGTTATGCAATGCGGAGACATAGTAAGCCAAATATCATATACTGAGGATGAAATGCAATATATAAATCCTGACAAGTCTACGAATACCTCAACCGTATCTAGGCCATGCATCAAACCTACATGTATCGCGCGATCATGTGGGGGCAACTCCATCTCACAAGGAGTCCTATAAACATCTCATCCCAATGGCATATGCTTTAATCAATCATCCCTCACAACATGCATATGAATGATGGGGTCCAAAGAAGGACGGCAGATCTAGTCCAAATATAAAGATATGCTCTAAACAATGGATACACCAAATCTGACACTGCATATCCTTCCGTCTACAGTAAAGGGTGATATAAACTGTTTTGCCGAAGCTCACTGATTTAAAACACATCACGACGGTTAAGGAAGGAATCCAACTTAGAGCCACCACAACATCGGACGATGCCTCCGATGTGGGGACAAAGCTCTGCCTTCACTGTGTGCATAGTATCATGCCAGCACAGTAGCCTGTCAATCACTGGTAGCTTACCCAGGCCCTTAGGCCCCGCCTACATTAGTGTCCACCCACGTGTGCCTGCCCATGTGTGCAACAGTGACGGAGCGTCACTATATCCCCCACCGAGGGTAGAGCCAAGTCTAAGTACCATAAGTGAGCGTCCTTACCCTCTCTATCACGCAATAAACTGGACTTCCCTATGGGACCCAATATATACACAAGGTGAGCTCCAATGTGTGGGTAATTCTATAAGGCATGGTGTAAGGCACCATCATCAATGGGGGCCCAACGGTTTGGGATAGCCCAATAAGAGAAGATGAAAATGAGCTTGATAATGGGCTCTAGGGAGGTTTGCAACGTAGACTTTTAACCACCATTGCACCTAGAGTACGGCCCGCCATAGAATCTAACTTATAATCAATGGGTCTTATACAATTACAACGGGCCTCACAACAGGCCTCATACAATTTAACCATCATTGCACCTAGAGTACGGCCTCATGCAATCACAATGGGCCTCATATAATCACAACGGGCCTCATACAATCTTAAAGGGCCTCATACAATCATAATGGGCCTTATACAATCACAATGGGCCTTACACAAGGGTCTCATACATCACAATGAGCCTCATCACATGGGTCTTGCATACATCACACTGGGCCTCATCATATGGGCCTCACATATCACAATGGGCCGCATCACATGGGCCTCATATACATCAAGTGGGCCACAGCCCATGGGCCTCAAATACATCACGATGGCCTCATACCTGGGCCTCAAATACATCACAATGAGCCACACCAAATGGGCCACACATACATCATATTGGGCCCACATATGGCCCATATATACATCACATTAGGCCACACATATGGGCCACACATACATCATATTGGGCCTCATCATATGGGCCTCTCATGTATCATAGTGGGCCTCACTACATGGACCATATATACATCACATTGGGCCGCATTATATGGGCCATAAATACATCACATTGGGGTGGGCCGTGCACATTCCAAATGGCCCCACCTGTCCCACGTCAAAACAGATGGACGGCTGGATATAGAACGCATGCATCAAGGGGCCCACCATCCCTAGCAAATGGACGGTGTGGCTGAAACAAATACATCATGGTGTGTTCCACAGCATACTATCCAGGGACGAATGGTGTGGATACAAATATAAAAATCAAGGTGGGTCCCACCGTTCAGAGTGCTAGACGGTGTGGATATAAGACCCATACATCACGGTTAGCCCAACACAGCCTATCTAGATGGACGGTGCTGATACAAAATACATACATCAAGGTGGGTCTCATCCCACATGTGCAGCACATGTGGGGTGGGCCCCACACATCTGCTGAATGGATGGACGGTATGGACATAACACATACCTCACTGTAGAGTCCACGTCCTGCGTCCAGGGGACTGGATGGCGTGGAAAATCACATATATCATGGTGGTCCCCCACACACGTGGCAGGTGGTCCCACTGTCTAGAGTGTTGGACAGTGAGGATAGAGTACATATATCATAGTGGGTCACACCGTCCCACATGTAGGGATAGTGTGGATATAGTACATATCCCAGGTGGGTCCCACGTGCATGGATAAAACACTCACATCAAGTGGAGCCACGTGGATGGCCCACCAGCTGGGAGACCCAGTTGCTATTGCATTTTCAAATGTCCAGGCCTGCTAGATGGCCTGGATGAAACACATATCATTGTGGGTCCATGTATGGATGGTATGAATACAACACTTATATCATGGTGGGCCCCACCGTCCAGCCTATCTGGACAGTGGAAGGCACGGATGAAACATATACATTAGATGGATGGTTTGGATATAACACAGACCTCATGATCAGACCCACATTTGTTGATGTCACTACAGCAGCTATATAGCTGGTGTGACATAGTAGATGGATGGTTGGATGTAACATATACCCATGATCAGATCCACAGCTTGCTGATGTAAGTACAACAGCTATTTGCTACGGGTGCTGGCCTACTATCTATTAGACAAATAGTTTGGATATAAAACAGATGGATGGTGTGGGTATAAAAAACATATATGGTGGGTCCCATCTAAATGGACGGACGACGTGGATGAGATCCACACATCAGGTGGGTCCCACCGTCTAGCCATCTGGACGATGTGGATGCACACATACCTCATGGTCGACCCACAGAACTTGCTGACTATAATACAGCAGCTATATAGCTAGTGTCAACATACACCAGCCAATCCTCTCCTACAGAGGTGGGTCTCACGTGGGGCCCACCAGATATACATATATGATGTGCGTGTATGTGTGTGTGTGTGTGTGTGTATTATTTATTATTATTTTTTTTAAAGGTACACCAGCATCTAGGCCCTGGACGTTTGGACAAATGGCCAGGGACGAAATACATGTACCTCATAGGTGGGGTCCACGTCTAGTGGATAGGACGGTGTGGATTGCCACATATGCAGCAGGCCCCACCGTCCATGATCCTACGGACGGTGTGGATACAAAGTACATACATCACAGTGGGATTTCCACCACCCATGGTGTGGATCTAATCCATTCTTCAAGGTGGGCCATCAAATAGATAAAAAGAGAGAGAGAGAGAGAGAGAGAGAGAGAGAGAAAGAGGGGGGAGGGAGAGAGAGAGAGCGAGAGGGAGAGAGAGAGAGAGAGAGAGAGAGAGAGAGAGAGAGAGAGAAAGCGAGTGATGGAGAGAGCTCCACCACTATGAGTTCCCTTCTATGATATAATGCATACATTAAGATGGGTCCCACCACAAGTGGGCCCTCAAATAAAAATCAATGGAGGAATTCCTAAGATCACCCATCGATGGTCTTCTTCTTTAGCTCCTTGGAATCCTTGGTTCCTAAGCTCTCTCTTTGATGGTAGAAGATGAGGATTGAAGGGTGGAGATGGGAGATTAGGGGGTAGGAAGTGAGCCACACCTAGCTTCTCCTTAGGAAGCTTGGACAGTTGCTCTCTGGGTTTTCTTGGGAAATGGATTGAGAGAGAGAGAGAGAGGTGATGGGATGAAAGGGGATGGGTGAGTGATGGGTGATGGGTGTAAGGAAGGGATGGGTGGAGATAGAGAGAGTTGACTTTTGATGAGAGAGGTATGAGTAGGGTATGGGTTGGTACTTGACTTGTGATGGGATGTGTACTTAATTGATTGATGGATTGATGTGATGGATAGTAGAGATTCTCTTAAAATTCATCATGCACGGCATTTTTCTCCAGATGAATGCAGGCCCACAACTCCTGGCCTGGGTATCACATCAGCACGTGAGATGCGGCGGTCGCCGCGGTTGATAGGGTATAAGTCTCAGGTCGAGTCAATTGAGATATACGAGATGCGACTTAGGTTCGTGCACAAATGCCAGCTACAGGTCGCGGGTGGCCAGAATTCGACGGGGAGGATCGCGGGAGTCTAAGGAACGGTACAGACTAGGATACGGGCCTTACAATATCCCTCATACTTGACTCTTAAGAGATAATTTTTTATGAACATAGAATTGACAATTCTTAAAATCTCTTAGCTAGGAATAATAGTGTCATAATAATCAGTGAATGGGACAAAATTAGACTTCGTAGGAAAGTCCTTACTTCCCATTTTACACATTATGTCAAACATAAGCACTCCCTAATCTTAAGAAATCATAATAGGAAATGTAATTTGAATTCTCTAGATACACCTCTTTACTTAGAAATAATATTTCCTACAAATTCTAGCACATGAAATTAATTAGAGGTAAAGTCATGGAGTTTTGGGTCAACTTTCAACCCAAAGTTGCACACATTAGGATTAGATTTGAAATCCTGGATAAATTTAGTAAAATTTCAAGCTCAGGTTTCATATAGAAATCTCGACCTTGAAATTCCAAGTAACGCTTAGATAACTAAAGTACGCAATAAAAGTATAATGGGTCACGGCCGGAATAATCGGGATCACAAGTTGATGGAACCACATTTAAGTGAAGTTTACATGGTTTGGTTCAAGTTCTAAGTCCTAGTAAATCTCAACGATCTCAATACTCTGATCAAGCAAAGGATCGAGATTTAATGGGATTATAAATGGATACCAAAATCCTCTGTCCTGTGCAGATAGATGATCGATGTATCGGGCTCAAACCTACTACGACCACCTATTATGTTGGCCTCAAGTATTGTACTTCGGACAATAGGGAACTATCATTAGAAGTAAAAGAAAATAAAGAGAAAGATACAATATTACTATTAGTTTCCACTTAGATGAACTTGCAATCTTAGTGAATACTATAGGAAATCCTGATGTTGGTAGGAGTTTAAATAAATTGCTAGCCTTGGTTAATACTAGAATGATTCCTAACCTGTAGTGAAATTTAAACACCTTAGTTATCCTAATAGACTAAAGACTTAAGGGTTGTGGTAGATCTGTATATAGCTTGTCAAGTTTTCACACTTAGGCATATGCATTGGCTGATTTGTTAAAATAAAGGTATAAAAGTTAAATATATAAAAAAAAAATCTGCCTATAGCTTGTTTAAATCTAAGTTGTGATAGCATGCTAGACAGATGCAATATAGGGTACACCATTAGGATGGTGTTGATAATTGAGATGTACGCTCGAGGGTGAAAATTTTCTTTAAGTGGGGTAGATTGTAATAACCCTAGTTTTTATAATTAGTCGTATACATTCATACAAACACACAATATTTAAGGGAAAATAGCGAATGCTTAGAAACATTGTAAATTAGATTGTCATCATTCCTATCCATGGTAGAAGTACTAAATTTTGGGGACAAAATTCTCTTTAAGGGGGTAGATTGTAACACCCCATACTTTTTAGTACTCGGGTGTCACCATGAAGATCTAAATTAGCTTACATGTGCGTGGGAACACACGTGACTCAGCTTACGCATTATCATCCAATGGTCCTCAGTCTATCCATTTGGACCATCTAGTACAATCTTCATTCATATATTGAGTCATTTGCCCATTGATTCTCAAAGAACAAACAATCATCTCACCCTGAAGGTGACATTGATCTTTAGGAACCCACTGTGTTGCTAGGATCCCAATGGCGACGAAAGTCTAACCCTGCCTTATTAGTACATTGAACCATATATCTTGAGCCTTAGATCATCGGATCCATCATTGGTCGGATCCACAATGTCCAACTAAAAGGACCGCCACCTTATCATCATACTTAGACCATCGGGCCACTAATTGTACCATGAAGCTTCATCTAGACGGACCGTGGGACCCTTAAGAGCATTAGAAGAGATCTGCATCCTTAAATCAAATGATTCATCCGTTAGTTTTAAAGATGGACCATCGCACCGTAGAGGGATCAATGTCAAACCTTAAAGAACCTAATTATGAGAATCCAATTGTGACGAAATTTCACATAATATGTTAATAGAAGAATTTCACCATACAACGTCAGTTTCGGGACCTAACTCAATAAATTCATCATTCATCAGATCTACAATATCCAATCCAATCTAATAGTTTATCCACCTAATTATCACACTCAGGCCATCAGATTCAACCTTCGAATTTCATCTAGGCATACCTTAGATTCTTTTTACCATCAATGTTCGAATTCAAGATCATCTGATCATTGGATCAATGGGAATCCATAAATAGGATCCAAATCAATGTGTGGGGCCTACCAAGCTTTAGACCTACCTGATTTTTGGGTTAAAGGGGTTGATAGGCCCCCCAAACAGAATGGATGGAGTGGATTTCATCCAGCATCATTGCGGACCCCACATTTCATCGTGTGTGTACCACAATAGGTGTGCACCTACGGTGCACTAAACCGTGGGCTCGGTCAAAGAGAGTTTGACCCGAGCCCAAAGGAGAAATCCTCTTTCTGCCTTTCACGTCTTCGTCAGGAATCGGACAACCGTCTGAAACCTTAATCGTGGCCCACCAATCAAGTCTCATCTCCACAATCGGAACCGTCCATCATGCACGTCCATCAAATCTAGTTAGGATAGTGTCGTCCACACGAGCCTATGCGCACGTGCATGCGCATGGATCCTAACTGAATCATGCTGGCACGCAGGCAGAATTGTGTTTCCAGCCCCTTCAAAACTGACCATTTGTGATCAATACAAGCCACCTAGAGCTGATCTAAGCCGTCCATCTTGTTGGTCTGATGGGCCTGAACAAAACATGGTCGGTTCCACCCGCGTTTGCACTCGTCCGCTCACACAAGCACGAGTGCAAGAAGGCTACACGTGACTAGTGTTTCCAAAAATGAAATTTTTTTTCCCTCCCTTCCATGCTTGCAATCCGCGTGAGGAGGATTCCTCCAATCACAGCTCTCTGTGTTAGACGAATCCAAACCATTTCATGTGAAACAAGGTTTTCCATTGGAAAATTGATGCAAACGATCATTCCATTAGCAATTTTTAGAAACTGGAGACCTAGGTCGAATCCTAGCGATCCATCGTCCATCCGACGGTCCTGGAGAGTTAGGGTAAGTGGATAAAAGGAAAAGGAGCAAACCACATCTCATTTCACCACCATTCTGGCAGCCGCCCGAGAAAAATTGGTTGTTCCTTCCCAAGCTCGAACCCACCATGAAAACTGTTGTGAAGCTTCGATCCATCCATCCTCGAAGCTCTATACAGAGAAAATGAAGAAATAAGCCCCCGTGGAGAAAATGCCATTAACGGCCATTTTCTTCTTCGTTGCATCTGCTGAGTTCGGGGCAGGTTGTGGGTTGAGTCTGCTCGATGAAGGTCTGTGAAGAAAGAAAAGATGGGAAGGAAATAATGAGAGAAAGAGAGAGGGGGTGTGTGGCTGTCCTAGCCAAACTGAGTCAACTCGGTTTGGGACCGAGTCAGCCTGTTGGCCCATTAGCTGGGTTGAGTCCAGGGATTGTTGGACCTCTCTAAATAAGAAGAAGAGAGAAAGAGTGGGGGAAGAAAGAAGGAAGAAGAAGAGGAGAAAGGATGATGTCGAGTCGACTCAGCTGTCATCTCTGCCAAATTGACTCGGTCGAGTTGCATGGAGTTGGGTCAACTCAGTTGAGTTGAGTTGGGTTGAGTCGCGAAGCAGGTTGTCGGTTCGGATTGAGGCCAAGTTGAACTACTAAGTCAACTAAGGTGAGTCCACCTTCTTCTCCTAGATTGAATTTATTTCGATTGCAATCATCATTGTTACCACTATTGTCATTAATTAGAATTATTAATAGCTATTAGTAAGTTACCTATACTAATATCAGTTATTACATACAGATTTCACTGATTAAATAAAAGTATTTTATTCTTCATTCTTAAAGATCATCATTAATAGTAGATCTTAGTTTTTATTATCATCATTAGTGTTACTATAATTATTACAATTATTAAATGTGATTAATCATTGTTAGGTTAGTTTTGCTAGCATTAGTTATTTTATATATTAGGTATTAACATTTATCATGCTATTCCTATTTTGTCATTGTAGGTTATTGATAATAAGATTAGCGTTGTTAGTATTAATAGGCAGTTATCATTTATTTTTACTTTATTCTAATATTATGATAAATTAATTATAGGAATTGGGTTTCAACTCTAAAACAAAGCCTAAGACTAGATTAGTGGATAACTCTAAATCTAAGTAATCTAAAACACAAGTTATGATCCTAACCGTAGATAGTGTATAAACTCGAATCTGACCATTCGAGTTGAGTTTTATTGTTGATGGGTTTATTCTCTATGATATTATGATAGGTTCCTTTTACGGTTGTTATTACTATTATGAGTCACTATTAGTATTCTTGTGGGTTGCTATTAAATAATGTAATTTACTATTAGCCATTGTAATATTCCTAAAATTAATAACTAATTCATTTTATTCATCTATTAGTCCCATTAACAATATCATTAATGGCCACACAAAGTTGAGTCCAAATTCCATAATAAAAACATAGAATCTAAGTATGGTAGTAAATTCTAGGATAAAACTCTAAGTTCTACATCAAAACCCTAAAAACAAGTAATCCAAACCCTAGGTTATATTAATCTTGACTATAAATACCTTGTAGAAACCTGATCTCACGTATAACTTCACAATCCATGGTAGGATTCAATTCTAAGGGTGTACACGCTTCCTAGCAACATCAGTTGGTGATTCAAAGTATAAGGTGATGATTTCTTCCCCTTAAGCTTTACACTTCCAAATTTGTTTAAGTAATAGTCTTTAATTGAATTACAGATGTTATATCATCACATGCAATCTTTTATCAATGCCTAATGCATGGCTTATACTTGAATGATATTGATAGTTATGAACCATGATCTCGTACAATAACTACTTGCATGATGGTTTTCATTTGAACTTCAATTGATAGCTCTTATCATGACTTATTGTGATTATTATGAATCAAATTATGTCCCGCATGCCATAACTATATGCTTTATCATGGATTGTTGTGAGTCGGTTATAGATCTCTATTCACTGCACTTAATGGTGGGTGGTCCCCCTTATGTATGTGAGCCCATGCTTAGGATGTAACAAGATAGAGTGTGGTAATGAATGGACCCTTGATTGGACGTTATATGGGACATAGAACATTTATGTGGGATTTGCCATCCATAGGTCATACGCTTGAGTAACTTGGAAATGACCACTTTATCCACTCTAATTTAACCTTACCTGACCCCTTTGCTGTCTTGATTTAATATTCCAAGCATCCTTTTACCCTGCGTTTAAATATCGGTCCCATGTTTTGATGGTTGTCTTTTGTGTCTTTGATGGCCTATGACCATACGATGGTAATCCTAAATTATTGAATTTGATTGGCCACTGGTCAGTGGGCATCCATTAAGCATCCTAAGATAGGGAAATCACATGAGCCAGGGATGGTGGTCATGGGACACTATGCCCAGGTTGTCGGTCTATGCTGGGTGATGAGCCCCCCTAGTGACCATTGAGTTACTTAAATTGGCTGATTGTAATTGGAATAATAATGGTTTAGCTAATCATGCATTCATAGCATATTGGCGATGACGGGTGGCTAATTCTGGATATTGTAGCAGTGCCTTTAGGTTCATTGGGGTGACATTTTGTTAGCTCCCAGACTACCTATTATCGACCTATTTTGATGACTTAGCACTATGTTGTATGAGATATGTTATGCTATCGACTAGTCTTTTGCATGGGTGATGAGCCCAAGTCTAATTGGATGAACATTTCTAAGTCGATGTTTGCATGAGTGAGGAGCCCAAGCCCGACTCGATGAGCATCCCCAGGTCGATGTGCATTCACGCATCCGTGCATTTAAAAAGATCGCATCATGTATTGTTTTGGTTGCCTTGTTATTTTTAACTATGCTTAGCTAAGGCGGCGGTGTGTAATCTTGAGAGAAATTCACATTGAGTTGTCCCCTCATCTATAAAAAATATAACCATACAGGTAGCACAGGTGGCTTAAATGACATTCAAGTTCAGAATTGATGAGGAGCAAGGTACAAGTGTCAAGGATGCACGACTATATTTACTAAAAGGAGCTGTGTGATCTTACGGGTTATAAGCATTTTATTACTTCTCTTGTATAAATTATGAAATTCTTGTACTTGTTAATATCGAGACTTTGGTTTGTATAAGTCATTATGGGCAGCCTCTTTTACGTTCTAAATATAAATGTAATTTTTTTTTTTATGTTGATTTGTCCATTCTATGCTAAACTATTAACTCTAAAAGAAAAAGAATTGAAAAAATATATATACATATGGAATTTGGCTCTCTATAAGTTAACACTCGGGTTTTTAAGAAATGAGTCATATACTTGGGTCCTGAAAACACGGGGCGTTACAATCCAAGATTATCATATTTTCTGACCATGCAGTACTAAAGTACCTTCTTTATAAGAAAGATGGTAAGCCCTATTTGTTAAAATGGATCCTTCAAGTCCAAGAATTTGACCTTGAAATCCGAGAAAAGAAATGAGTAGAAACATAGTGGTTGACCATTTCTCTTAGTTTTTTCTATCTAACTCTTTTAAGACGATACCTATTAATGATATGTTCCCTAATGAACAACTTTTTAAAGTCTCCCAATTACCTTGGTATACTAATATTGCCAATTATCTTGCCATAAGAACAATTCTTACTTATTGGACTGCGCAAGACATGAAAAACAATTCTTTGCCAAGGTATGCAAGTTCTTCTGGGATAGTTCATATCTTTTTCAGTATTTTCATATCAAATTATTAGGAGATGTATGCCTAATAGTGAATAATAAAGTATCATATCCTTTTTCCATTTATACACATATGGTGGCCATTTTTCTTTTAAGAAGAGCATAGAGAAAATTCTGTAATGCGGCTTTTATTGGCCCACTATGTTCAAGGATACAAATGAACTTTACAAATTGTGCGAGCAATGTCAAATTTTAGGAGGGTTATTGTAACACCCCGTACTTTTCAATACTCGTGTGTTACCACGAGGATCTAACTTAATATAAACATGAACCTGACTCATTTGTACATTTACTTCCATTCTAGTTTAGGTCTGACCATTAAAAGGTTCTATAACCATCCATCCATTGATTTTCAAGAAAAAATGGACCATCACTTTACATAAAGGACCTATTTTTAGGACTTAACCTCCTCGTTAAGTGAATCTAACTGTCCATTAGCAGCCTATAATGTTGGATCATTGAATCCATCATTCGTCACCCTTTAAAATAGATTATGAGTGGCACACAACTATATTGTAAGAATGGGACCCTAAATCCCACCTTAAATCATTAAGTGGATAGTCCTTGGGCCCTTAGAACCCTTTGGATAGGTGATGATCAAAACTAAAAGAAATCCGACAATTGGATTAGCGGGAGTCAACAATTGATATCATGAGATCTCTAGGTATGGCCCACCTGAGTTTAGGATCTACCCCATCTTTAGTTTGGGCCCTAATGCAGGCTGATAAAGAAAATGGATGGAGTGGATTTTAGTCAAGACATCTCTGTGGGGGCCCACCTTTGATGTGTGTGCATGACTCGTGCATGCACCCACAAAATACTAAAATGGGGAAACCCGATCAATCAGGTTTGACCCGATGAAAACAGCCAAAAAGCTGGGAGCTTTCTCCAGCCAGCAACAAATGAGCGGACAATGTCCATCTTCGCTCGACTATGGCCCACCATCAAAGGTCGCCTTAATGATCTAATCCGTTTATATTTTATGAAACTCGAAGTTGACCAACCCCAGCCTAATTTTACCCATTGGATCGCACATGCATGCACACTGTCTCAGCCACAAACTAGACTGCGTGCAGCTAATCTCTCTAAAATTGAAAAAAAAATTGTTCCTTCCTCCTTTCCACGCTAGCAATCTGCATGGGATGGACTCTTGGGATCCTAGCCCTCCATTGAGAGCCATCATAGCCCCCCATGCTAGGGATTTCACGATAGTTACAGCCTGAAACCTTCCTCCCACTACCACCGCAACTCAAAATCAAGCCTGTTAAGAAAAACTCTAATAATTGTCCATTTGGTGGGCTCCATGATGATGATGGGACCTATCCACACCATCCACGTGCCTCAGATTGAAGGATGGTCCACCCGATCAAAACCTGCCATGATTATGGCCATCATCTCCTCCGTTGGCTGAAAGAACCCACCACCCTTTTTGATGATCTAAAACATCTAACAGATGGACCATTATGCTAGAAATCCATTCGTGTGGATGCTTTACAGCCATGCACATAGGATTGCACACGATCAACAATTCTTGAGGTGTTTAGCTCGAGTGAAAACATGAAATATAGCTAATCCAATGATTAGCATTTTGAAACCTCTAAAGGGATTAGTATAACTTGTAAACGCCACCTCTTTAGGGCTCCCTTCCCTAAGATAGAAAACGAAAGAGATAAATGAAAGGAGAGACTACAACCTGAGTGGTGCCACATTAGGCTGCTGCCTGAGTTGCAACCCACCAACTTGCTGGGTCGTGAGATGTTGGACAGTGCAATGGAAAAAGATAAAAGAGAGAGGAGAGAGTGATAGAGAAGGAGGAACAAGGGAGAAAGAGAGAGGTAGAGAGGTGTTGCTACTGGTACTGCACCAAGCTGGGTCTGGGGTTGTTGCTGAGTTCGAGTTCGGGTAGAGCCGGCAGGGATAGGTTGGGTTTGGGTCTACTCCACATTCGGCTAAAGATTCCAATGGGGAGAAAAGGATTGAGGAAAAAATAGAGAAGAGAGAAGGAGAGGTGAGAGAAAAGAGAGTGAAAGGAAGTTCAAGCCGGCCGGCTGAGTTGCTGCCCAACGTACTAGGCTGAACTCTATCTTAGTTCAAGCACTGGCTGTCCCAGGTGTGTTGGTCGATGCAGAGGAAATAAAGAGAGAGAGAGATAGGAGAGAGAACCGAGTTGACTTAGTTAAAACTGAGTCTAACTTGGTCGAGCTAGGCTTGGGCCTAGTCTAGGCTTAGATTGACGTTCCAGCAAAAGCTGAGAGAGAGGGAGTGAGAGAAAGAGGAAAAGGAAGGAAGAAAGGAAGAAGGAAGGAGGAGGATTGTGAGTCGACTCGTTGTTTGACCCAGAACTGCGTCTCCAAGTTGATCATTTTGACCAGGTCATGGACGCACGTGTAATGGCTAGATTTGACTCTATGCGGTGGCAGCCGTGTCATCTAGCGGGCCACAGATCTAAGTTATTCAGTCTAGGTGAGGACTCACCCTTTGAGCTTCCCACTTAAATTCGTTAATCTAGACATAGATGATTCGTTGATTCTCTCATTTAGTTTCCTAAGTTACCTAATTGAATTACTTATCTTACCATGCAAATACGCTAATCTATCATGCAATTGATTCCCGTGTTAAATAATGGACATGTCTCTTTAATTTTAGTAAGCATAAATGATTTGATGTTCAATTGATATTTCCAGTTGTACAACCTGCTAATTAATTAGATGGTTGCTACTTGCGATTATTTGATTAATTGAATGGAACTTGTTGTGGTCTTACCATCTTGCGGTTCATATTTGACCTATGCGGCTTTGATCGCATATTTACTTTATATGGCTCGGACCGCATATTTGATATACGTGGCTTTGATCACATATTTTCCTTACATGACTTTGTCCGCATATTTGCCCTACGTGACTTGGATCACATATTTGCCCTTCGTGACTTTAATAGAATATTGTACCCTTTGTGGATTTATTGGTTATATTTGTTTAAACTTGTTGATTTTTGGGTCATTACGCGGAGTTCGTTATGATTTTCGGGTGGAGCTGAAGTTTGCCCATTGATTTTCTAGCCATCATGCGAAGTTGATACGATTTTCGGATGACGTTGAAGTTCCTATATTGATTCTCTCTTCATCTTGCAGTGTTCAGTCGTATTGTGATTTTTGGGTGGAGCTGAAGTTCTCTTATTGATTTCTTAGTCATCTTGCCATGTTCACATACAATATGATTTACAGGTGAAGTAGATGTTTGTATGTTGATTCTCTCTTCATCTTACGGTGTTTAGTCGATTGTGATTTTCGGGTGAAGCTAAAGTTCGCTTATCGATTTTCTAGACATCTTGCAGTATTTACATAAGATATGATTTATGAGTGGAGTAGAGGTTTGAATGTTGATTTTCTAGTCACTTTGCGGTGCTCAGTCGTATTATAATTTTTGAGTAAAGCTTATGTTCACTTATTAATTTTCTAGCCATCTTGTGGTGTTCACATATGATATGATTTTCGGGTAGTCTAGAGATTTGAATGTTGATTTTCTATTCATCTAGCGGTGTTTAGTCGTATTGTGATTTCCAAGTGGAGCTGAAGTTCACTTATCAATTTTCTATCTATCTAGCGGTGTTCATGTACGATATGATTTTGGTGTGTAATAGAAGGCCATACGTTGATTATCTGATTATTTGGACATATTCACTTACATTGTGATTGTTATTACATTTTCCTAATAATGAAATTATGTGATTGACTTCATTTATGAGTATATGATCATGATTTTGAATTGCGTTGTTTAATATACATCTTCTCATGTCTTGTAATCTATACTAGATTATGAATGATGAGTCTGTAATCTTAGAGGGTACTCCTGACTACGATAGCCATTGACACTATCAAACCATACCAGTTGATGCAGATGTAGAGTGAGCCGATGTTGTTCACCTGGTTACTGGAGCAGAGTGGCAGCTAGGGAGCAAGGCGGGGTCCCTGTGGCCCATATTGAGCTCCATCATTAGATGATAGATTTCTATTCCTGTTTAATGAACTTTTGTTATTTGGGTTGTATAAGTCCTATATGGGCATTACATTTAGATCTTTAGTTATGAATGGAAAGTTTGTATTAAATGCATGATTTACTCTACGTATAATTGCTGCTAACTCTGATTAATGATAAGATGGTTTAAATTTAGACTGAAATTTTATAGGCATTTTATAGGCTAACACTTGGGTTTTTAGAAAACGAGTAATATACTTGGGTTTCAAAAATCGGGGCATTACAGTTATCCCGTAGAAATATGATGTCGTTAAATCCCATTCTTATCATTGAAGCATTTGATTGCTGGGGCATTGACTTCATGAGACCATTCCCCTAATCCTTTAGGAATCTCTACATTTTACTCGCTGTTTCTAAATGGGTCGAGGCAATTCCGTGTCGGAATAATGACCATCACATAGACATAAAGTTTTTAAAGGAAAATATTCTATCTCGGTTCGAAACACCTCGAGTCATTATAAGTAATGAAGGATCTCACTTTTGCAATAGACTATTTGAAACATTAATGAAAAGTTACGGTATTTCACACAAAGTGACTACCCCTATCATCCTTAGACAAGCAGTCAAGCTAAAATATCAATAGGAAAATTAAATAGATTCTTAAGAAAACGATTAACCCGGATCACAAGGATAGATCACTTCAACTGACAGATACATTATAAGCTTACTGTATAACATACAAAACCCTTATTGGTATGTCACCCTTTAGACTTGTCTATGGGAAGGCCTACCACTTGCCTGTAGACCTGGAACATAAAGCGTATTGGGGTATAAAGAATTTCAACTTCGATCTTAATAAAGACGGATCGCTGCTCAACTTGCAACTTAATGAACTTGAAGAAATCCAGAATGATGCAAACGAGAACTCTCAAATATACAAAGACAAGATGAAAGTGCTCCATGACGGGAACATTTTTTGGAAAAGTTTTGAACTAAACAAAAAAGTCCTCCTATATAATTCAAGACTTAATCTTGTTCTTGGTAAATTGAGATCGCATTAAACATGCCCCTTTAAAGTCAAAACGATTTATCCTTATGGGGTTGTCAAGAAAGAAAATCCAATAAATGGTCACATTTTCAAAGTATTGATCCTATCTATCAGGATTGACCTTTTAGTATGATGGAGGTTCATCTATCCATTTATTGCTTTCTTAGGATTAAGATAAAATAGTTAGGTTTGTTTTAGTTTTTTTTTTTTTGTTAGTATTAATTCCTTTCGATGCTGAAGAATCTATGTCATTCCGTTGATCTTCCTTAAGTACTCTCTTTCTTACTCATTCATCTTTTATTTTCGTTATTGCATGTTATAATGCATTGCATATCTTTTATATTGAGGACAATATAGATTTTTAGTTGGGGTTGAGATTAAATGGAACTAATTAAATCACTATTTTCTTAGTTTTGATTAAAAAACTTTTAAAATTTTTAATTTTCTAATTTCAAAAGTATTTTCTTAGTTTTGAGCAAAAAAATTTCAAAGTTTTCAATTTTCTGATTTCAAAACTCTTTTTAAAGATTGATATTTTATGCATCTGAATATAATTGTGTAAAATGATAAGATATGAAGTAAATTTTGAAAATCTAGAGTCTAGTTGATTAATAGATTTTTAAATGAATTTCTTTAAACGAATTGATTAATAGAAACTTTAAATGTCAATTGAATCTAGTTCACAATTCACATCTGATTCGTATTCTATAAAGTTAACTCGAACTCCTAGTTTTAACATGATGTTTACTTAAAAGTGTTAGGAACCTAGTCTGGAGATCCTTATTTACCTTACTGTGAAAAGGAAAAAACAATTGGAATAAAAAATGGCTACCTATTGAATGTGCTTAAATGAGAAAATAATAAATGAGAAAACAATGAAGGAAAAAGAAAAAGAGAAATGATGATAGTATGAAAGTCATCGATGAAAAATAAAAAAAGCTGAAAAAATAAGTATAAAGGAGATACGTTCGGAATCAATAACTTGTGTTGATATGTCCACTTTGAAATAATTATCATATTTAACATTATAGAGAGAGGGTTGTCTCTTAAGTATTATAAGTTAAAATTCACTAGACACACTAGGAACTTGATGTTTGAATGGATTTTATCAATTGATTAATGAAGTGGAGCTTAGTTTAATTGTTTACTAGTGATATTAGGTTCTAGATTAACAATATTTCATTCTGGTATCTTTTAATTTTACACATATGTATAGGATTGCATAAAATGTTGTTTTTCTGAAAGATCTTTGAAATTTCAATATTGAAGATTAGTTGTTTGCATGTTTTGCTCGGGACAAGCAAAATGCTGGTTGGGGGTGTGTTGAGTGTGAAATATTATATATTTTTCCCTTGTTATACATTGGTTTTATAAGCATGGATGAGCTTAATCGATCTAATTATGTATGTTTTCCTATGCGAAGTTATTTGGAGAGCTAAAATGAAAAGAATGATTAAAGAAAAGATTTAATTCTCAAAGAATGACCAAAAGAAGATTTGAAAATTTAGAGGTGTTTAATAAAGAATGCATGTGCTAAGATCCAAGAAAACCATGTACAAATGAGAGAGAAAAGACTAATAAAATCATAAAATCCAATAGTAGAAAAAACGGACTGTTCGGTCCCACCTAAGGTTAGTTCATGTAAACCCCGAACTTTTCAAAACCCGAGTATTGAAAGTTCTCAAGTGTTACTATAGAATCTAACCTAGTATGTACATGTATATGGTACCGATCTAGCTAACCTAACCTTACATTGATTTCTAAATGTGAATCGGACCATCAGGAATAGGCTCCATTCACAGATCAAACCATTGGACTGCTAATTTTAAAAATTAAGACCAACCATTAAGTGATTCAATGTATGTACGTTCCCTTAAATGAATCGAAGAATAACTCTTTACCCATAATGATTCAGGTATAAGTTCATTTGTAAGAAATGCTTATAAATGTGCATACAAACATGTGGAACCTTTAGATTTCACAAAATGCTTAAATCAACAATAATTATAAAAATGTCATTGACTTAGACATCAAATTCTAAATCACATGGTTCTACTGACCCGTTTCATGCAAAACTTTATATCAGGCCCAATTACCATAAATTAACCGTACATGTGAAATCTCGGCCATTGGATCAGCAAGATTGACAGCCAAATAAGACGTTCACTTGGGATTATGGTTTAATGTTGATTACGAATGATCTTTATGAACTTATGTGGGGCGATGGATACAAGTCTTTCCCTTTATTTTATAAATTTATTGAGTTGGCCCTTGCCACTCTTTCTTTTTATTGAGTTGGCCCTTTCCACTCTTCTCTTTATTGAGTTAGCCATTGCTACTCTCCTCTTTGTTAAGTTAGCCATTGCCACTTTTCTCTTTATTAAGTTGACCATTGTCACTTCTCTTTATTATATTAGTCTTGTGCTATCTATCTCTAAGGCTTGGGCATGTGTCTTGATATTCCAGAACCCCATGGTTCAGTTTACATTCTCTATCAATGCAAGTGATGTGTTAGAGGTATCACAACTAGTGATTCAAATATTTATCATGGACGTAATGCGTTGTGGGTAGCGGCCCTCTTGGTCGGCACATAATTTCGTGGGTTGGTTGGCGTGGTGCACAGTTGATGTAAGTAAATCGCTATGCGTGTTATATCACTTTTCAAGATTGGATGTCGCAAATAGTCGCTCCATGAACACATCGTGTTACGTAAATCCCCCAACTGCGTTGTTGTGTTTCCTTGAGATGTTCGCATAAATCCACGTTAACGTTGATCACGCTGCAAATATCTGTAGTTATGGGATGCGGGTCGAGTCGGGTTTTCTTTAAATTGTATTCTACATTGTGATGATCACTACGTATGATGAGCAGCACACACTTTGCTAGGCATGCATCCATATATATATTTATTGCGCATACTGATACCCCTCATAGAAGTGGAGTACGAGATGTATCAAAACCTTTAAACTACTTTTATGAAACTCTTGAATCATTGTTACTCATAAAACATAACCATCACTATAAGTAGGGTGTTGACCCTCCCCAATTGTACAGATGATATAGGTGACGTACATGTTGAGGATCCAGAAGACCAGTCCCCGATAGAAGACTTTACTAAATAGAATGGAAAATTTAGTTTATGATTTCTTTTCTTTATACTTCCACTATTGCAACTCAAATATTGTAATAAGCTCCCATTGTGAGAGAATTTGACAATTTATTTAATTTTGGAATAAGAAATACAGTTAATTCTATTCTTGTGAATGATTACCATTACGAATATAACTGGATGTGATCTAGATAAGAGAAATCTCAAAGCTATCCCTTGAGACATCCACTTCTTACATTATTAACACTTGATTTCCTCGAGTACAAGTATGAACTCTAGCTGTGGAAATTTGGGATGTTACAGTTTAGTTTGATGGAAAGTACACAGAACAATCTAGCAATAAACTATGATTTCCAGACATAATTCGGCTCAACATTCTATCTAATTGAAGCCAAGTTTGGTGTCACCGAAGTGATGTTCAGTGCGACCTAAGGAAGACGGAGACTTAATATGGAAATTGAAGAAATTCGGCTGAAACCAGCACTATTTCAATGCAACCGAAGCTCATAATCGGTAGTAGCTGAAATATAACAAAAGTGCAAAAATTGAAGTCAATTCCAAATTGGTGTGAACTTTTCCTATTTAAAGGGATATCTTAGGCTTTCTTATAGATGAATTAGGGTAGAAGGGGTAGACCCATCGTGGAGTCCTCCAATCCTTCAGTTTTAGTTGGTTTTTAAGTTTTTCTGTTTAAGTTTTAATTCAATCATGTCTTTGATTAGATAATCTCTTAGATGGAGCTAAGAGGTGAAGCTTGTAGTTATTCTTAATCTTTTAATTTACATTGATTCAAGTATTTAATTTGATTGTTGAACAATTCATTGATATTTAGTTTAAATGAAGATTTATTTCTAGTTTACTTTGATCCATTGTCAACTCCGGGCACGTTGGATGCTTAGAAAAGCTATAAATAGTTTCTTATCTATTTTCCAATGGATTGATCTATAAAATCCATTGATCTATTATAGACTCCGAGCATGATAGATGCCTTGAATTTCCTACGATCAATACTTTGATGCATTATATGGGAACCAATTCAATTGAAGTTCAAATCTATTTTGAGTTTATGAATGATGATTTAACCGCTCTATTCTCCGGTTAGATCGGATAGGACTTCGATTCCGGTTGAGTATTCTAATTGAATCAAATAAATTAAGTAATAATATATAGTTCTGAGTAGATCCTTGGCGCTCTAGTGTTTTATCTATGATAATTTCCTTCACAATTACTTCTTAATTCAGATTCTATTAGTTAGCTTAGTTCTAGTTATAGTTCTAGAGTATTCTAGAAATCACACAATTGTAAGTCAATATGGGTACGACCTCGGTCTCACCGAGTTTTTACTACATCACAGCCCTACACTTGGAGTTGTCTAAACCAATCCACAATCAACTGAATTGATAAACTATGTCTGATATTTAGTTTTAATTCATGAATTATTTTATGTAAACAATCTACTGATGTGAGTATATTTTGCAATTAGTTACAATTCCAACTCAAATGCATCATGTCCATGCCTTACAGGATCAAATTATGTTCAATGGAAAGAGTCTATTGAAATTGTTCTAGGTTGCTTGCGGTTAGACCTTGCCTTAGAAAAATTAGAACCTCCAAAACCATATGAAAATGATACTGAGTCAGAGGTTAATCGTTACGAGGCATGGTCCAGATCTAACAGTATGTGTCTCAAAATCATGAAGAACTTAATTTCTGAGACAACGAGGGGTGTCATGCCTAATGTGATTATTCTTAACTGAAATGGGAAACTGATTCAAGAAATCAGATAAGGTTGAAGTGGGTTTCTTACTAAACAAATTAACATGCTTATCCTCGTAATTGTGGTAGAACCACTATTACTGAAGTATGAAGTATGGCCAAATGTCCTAGAGGGGGGTGAATATGACTTTTTCAAAATTATTTTCAACTAAGAATAAACTATGCCTAACTTTAATCCAAGGAGTAAGGCAAAGTAACTCTATGGCTTTCAAGCCAGTAGAGGGTCCAATTCATATAAGCTTATACAAGATTTTTATATAAAACAACAAAGCCTATAAGGATAGTATATTATGTGGGGGATGTGATTTCTATCAATACTTATACATAAATTAGATCATGCATCATAAAAGTCACTTGATGAACTTAAACATAATTAGAGCAATGCAAAAAATACAATCCCAAACACAATCATATATAGTGGTTCAGCTACTTGCCTACTCCACTCCCGGCGGACTCACTCTCTCCTGGAGTGTACCAGATTTCACTATCCAATGGTTTTAAATTAGGTTAACCATGAACCTTCACAATCTACGCAAGGTTAAATAAGGGACTTACACAAGGTTCCCTTAAGTGCCTACACAAGGCAACGAGTCCAACACATGGACACAACTAGGACCTTGCATAACACAACCCAAGCCTACACAAGGTAACACGTCCCACCTAAGGACAATGTATTCCCCCGTTGGAGGCCTACAAAGAGGTCTTGGAAAGTTTGTCACTTAAACTCTGAATCTCAATCCTACACAAGGAAAGAACTTCAAACTTGAAGGACTCTATATACTTACAAGTAAGTGAGTGAGCCCCTATCTCACATGGTGTGAAGATCTTTGATGATGACGAAGAGTCTTCAGCTCCCTTAAACCACAACTTGTTGTTGATGCTTTCATGAATGCTTCGAGGTTGTGAGGTTTAAGGTTTTTGATCTTCTTTATAGATATGATATGATCTTAAATACACACAGAGAAAGTTCCCATGAGCTATGCATTCAGGAGTTCCAATAACGTGATTAACCTATAAGGAGGTATGTTGGAATCTCACTAAATGCTAGGGTTCATAATTTAATCTTAAGCACATAAGATGTGAGTTAAAGCATATGACAAATTGAATGATGAACTCTAATGGGAAAGAGGGAATGAGGAAGAGGGTATAATGTATGTGAAGCAACTCTCTCAAACTCTCTTAATTTTTAGCTCGTTTTACTAAGAGGCAACGTAAGGTATTTATAGAAGAAGAATCCCAACGGTAAAAAAACGGGCATAAATCTGTCATTATCAATACTATCAAATAGTCTTCGATATTATTGAAATTTGAATTTCGATGATATCGAGTCTCATTCGATTGTATCAACTTTCTACACATATATGTTCGTTTTTGTGTAAAATAGACTCTGCTCGATTGTATCGAGTACCATTCGATGTTATTGACATGCACTTTGATGTCATTGAAAGGTAGTTCGATCTCATTGGATCTTCTTTAGAAAATTACCTTTAGTTGCAGGTAGATTTTGTCTAAATATTCGATGTTATTGATCATCATTAGATGCTATCGAATTTTGAAGTTCGATGGCATCGAATAGTATTCGATGTGATTGAAGATATGTATTTTCTTTAATGGCTTGCTAGACAAAATGTTCCTAATATTTGATGTAATCGAGCATGATTCGATACAATCGAGAACTTACTCTCGATGTAATCGAAGACGACTCGACTATATCGATGAACACTTTTGAGAATGATTCTATGTAAAAGGAGTGCCCAAAGTCGATGTTATCAAATAGGGTTCGATTCTATCGCATTTTGAATTTCGATAAGATCGGGTTATATTCGATGTAATCGAGATTTCCCAGAAGATGATTATGTTTTTGCTGGACAGAATGGGCCTATTATTCGATTCAATTAAACCATGTTCGATAAAATCGAAAATGACTTCGATTGCAAATCGATGCAATCGAGTTTATCTATGTACTCCATGTTTAACTCCTCTATCATTCTAAGTGTTCAACACTTAAACTTACGAAAGATGATTTTCAAGGAATTGGAGGTATGACTAAGTTTAATAGGGGTCATTTACCATTGGGGTTTGGTTAGGGAAGTGAGGCTTCATCTACCTGTTTGGAGCACTCAATCTTCTTTATGGTCGAGGTCTTGATCTTATAATCTTCATCTTGAGGCTCATTTGAAGACTGACTCAACATTCACTTAATTTAACAAACCATGGTACTTTTAATCTCCCCTTTGTCAATTATGTGACAAAACATCCTAATAAACCTTAGGTTATTACAATAAACTCAATACATAATAATTTAAAATTAAAAGACACTTGAGTTGCTTGTAGCTCCCCCTTTGATCATGTTTCCCCTAAGTTCCTGCATAAGATTTTTAAAATACACAAGAAACAACAAACTTGGGAGCATATTGTTCTCCCCCTTTTTGTCGTTCATTGGCAAAGGGTAATAAATGAAAACGATAGACCAATAAAAAGGAAGTATGGAATTTTCAAAGATGTCCAAAGTTAGAGGGAGAAAAATCTTATAAGTTCATAAAATAGAAGCATGTAAAATAATAACTTAATGTGAGATAAACATGCCATAGAGATATATATCTGCATAGAACATAAATGACAACACCATTATCAAAAGATGAAAATAGTATATCATGATTCATCCATATATCAAAATAACTGCCCCAAGCTTGTGTAGTGTATCATCCAAAAAGTAAGCCCATAAGGGCATCAACATAAAAATAAAATAAATCCTGAAGTATCTAAAAGAACACAACATACTAACCCAAGTTAGGCACCAAAAACACAAAAACACAAAGAAAAAAAACTATCCAAACATGTCCAGGTTTGATTATAGATATAAGATTAGAATTAGATCAGACTGGCTTGACATCCAAAAAGATATATGATGCACAAGCTTGGACCCTTACTTATGTAAAAGCTAAACTAGGTGCTAACTGGATGGGCCACCCCCTGGTGGAGAGACATCATGTAACGCCCTGAAATTCGGGGGTCGAGCATAACTCAGCTCCCGAGTTCCAAAACATCACTTATGCAACATAATTAATGAATGATGTATGTTGACTGTATTAGCACATAAACATAGGATAGATTAAGCCAAAACGCAGATATGATTCAGGGGTAAGTGAATAAAGCAAGCGGAAGACTTATAGTAAAATATGTGTACAAGTGTAAGTCCCTGAATTTCATATACAACCAGATCGTGTAAAAGTGTTATTTATCAAAATTATAAGTACAAGTTACATCATTTCAGTTCCCAAAATAATCATCCCATAGATCCCGCGCAACAGACCGAGGCTCGCTAGAACCCGTCTGAAAACTGCATATAGGAGAAGGCAGCCTCGTCGTCATCCAGCTCCCGCTCTGCCTCAGACGTCGCATCCACATCTGCAACATCAGGGCCTAAGACAGTCCGGTGGGTGTGTAACACCGCCCGAAACGTGGGAGTGAGTGATCAACTCGGTGGAACAATAAGGCCTTTGGTTAACATGCTATCAGTTCAATCAAACAGTAATGATAAAGCAGGACAATTAAATAAATCCTAAGTACTCTTGTTAATGCAAGTATGAATGCGGTATGATGCGTGCCCTCACGCGTACACCCTCAGCGTCTTCCTCTTACGTTACGCATGACATCGCCTCAAAGTGCGCCACATCTACAAAGCACATGCAAATGCGGTGCATGGATATGATTACCAAGTTGTTATTAGTCCAATTCATACAGCAGGATTGGGAAGCTAAGATACCTTCCTCATATCACCATCCAACAGTGATCCATACTAGGGTCGTCATTCCTAGACATCTCATACGATCATATAGTTGAGGTCGTAGCAAAGGGCTCGTCACCAATCAATGCACGCCTTTCATGCCCTTACTACCACAGATCGGCTCGTCACCTCCTTGCGGTATCCGGTATGCTCGAGGTCACTACAAAGGGCTCGTCACCAATCAATGTAGGCCGACAAAGACGAATATAGTGTCCCATACCACCATAATCGGCTCACGAGTTTAGTTGCTCACTTTGGTCACTACGGGAGGCTCGTCACCCGGCGTAGGCCGCGGCTCGACCACGGTGTCCCATACCACCATGCCCGGCTCATGAGTCTTAGCGGATCGGTACCATGGTTGAAACAGGCTTTACATTGGTAAGTGCGGTACCCTAGATTCAAGCAGTGGCGTCCATACATGGTTAACATACACTGGACAATCGGGTTAGTTGACGAACTCGACTAGCACGAGCGCACGTTGAATTGAGCGACATAGAGTGCGCAAACACTCCGCGTGGCCAAACCACGCCGCCAACTCTAATACGACTCGGGTTCGTCTAATGCGTCTCACGTGGCGAAAGCAATCTCAACCACGACCAAAGGGTCAATTACCGATTTCTTGGACTAAGGCATAGTCCCAAACATCCTACACTACTACAGATATTCACAGGGACTGTAAAACATTAATCGAACAACCACTCAAATCATGGTGCATACACATCTGAAGAATATCAACTTAACATAAATGTAAGCATAGGAATGCTTGAATTTAAATAACTTGGAATGTAAATGCATAAGGGAAATCATGCGCATCCATAGAAGTATTGAGAATCACTTCTCAATGCCTGCATTTAGTGTAATCAATTACACGTAGATCATTCATGCATTTCTACAAACACTTAGCATTCATGGAACAACATACATGATGCATGTTGAAATACGTGCACTTAGACAATTCCTTCTTCCAAGGAGTTGTCATACATGCATCTAGCATACATACATGACCAAAAATCATGGCAAACATAAGTGCGTATTTTATACGTATACGGTACTTTATAAATACACTTAGAATACACAAATCTCAATATAGCACATGCATATCAGGAAAGCAATGTAAACATAACATTTGACATGTGAAATCTCATCCATAACAAGAATAAATCACTAACTGGGATTGAAAGCCTTGAAAACCATAACCTATACACTTAAAGTCCGCACCTTAAGCAAAGAAAGAACCGCCGAACTGATTTAGACGAGTTGCCTTCGTCAACGGCGCAAGAATACCCTAAAATAAGGATAGAAATGAGATACAACAACACCAAGTCTAATCTAAGCTCTAACACTGGTTAGGGTTAGGTTAACTTACCCCAAAAGAACTCAGGAATCGTCAGAGGAACAATTCAAAGTGAAGATTCAAAGGTGAAGAAGAACAAGGAAGAATCAAGGTGATTCACCAACTAATCTCTCTCACTAACTCTCTCTTTTCCACTCTCTTTCCAAGCTAGGGTTAGAGAAAATTCGTATGGAAATGAGAGCTAGGGTTTAAGGACTATATATAGGCCTTAAAATGATGGAAATAACCCGGTCAAGGTATACTTAGGTTATAACCAAAGTACGCCTTTCTCGATCCAACGAAGCACTTCGGTGGGCCTATAACCACGAAAGGTCGGACTTAAGCTCACCGACCATGGATCTAGGTCAGTGTAACGCCCTGCCGGCTCTTCAGATCGGCCGTGGCGGACCACACTCAATTCAGCGGTCACGGAAACTCGATCAGTCCACAAGCACTAGGATATGCATGGGCCACATCCTGATCGGAGGGTGAAATTGGGTCAGAATCCAACGGTGAGAATGCTTAAAATCGTCGCGCAAGCGCACGACTCAATTTCATAAAAAGCTTATTAAATTCCAACCGTTCTCACACTCTTCACTCCGAACTCAACCAAATCGACCCGGAACATCAGATCGACTTGATTTTCGAGGTGAAGACCAAGCCCAACTCAGTGACCGCAACAACCTAAGATCATCGCCATCGGACTTTCGACGCGCGGTCTAGGTCCGATCCAGATCTTCCAAAAATTCCCCGAACAACTGGATTTAGCGATGGATCCCAGATTTCTGAGTAACGTAGCGCTCACTAATCTACACGTTTAGAGCCATGCAGATACAATTTAAAGTGATTGATGCGAATTTCACAAGCAATCAAGTAGAGCGCTAATTACCCCAAAAACAACTACTTAAGGAAAGATTAGCACAAAAATTCCAAGGTCGTTACAATCTACCCCCTTAAAGAAAATTTCGTCCTCGAAATTCATACCTTCATATAATCCTCGAGGATCGGAGGGTAGGTCTTCCTGACCTCAGCTGCAGATTCCCAAGTAGCCTCTTCTACGCCATGATGCGACCATAACACCTTCATGAGAGGGATAACCTTGCTACGCAGTACCTGCTCCTTTCTATCAATACGCGTCGGTCGCAGTACATAAGTGGCATCCTCACTTAACTGCACTTGCTCCCAACTAATAATATGCGAAGGATCAGGAACGTACTTCTTCAACATAGAGATATGAAATACGTTATGCACGCCCGCAAGAGGTGTGGGCAAAGCAAGGCGGTAAGCTACCGCTCCCACTCGATCCGAACTTGAAATGGACCAATAAATCTCGGCGTCGGCTTCCTTCTTACCGAACCGCAAAACTCCCTTCATAGGAGAGACCTTGAGAAAAACATGATCTCCCACTACGAACTCAAGCGGTCGACGCCTCGTATCGGCATAACTCTTACTGCTCTGTGCTGCTAGAAGTCGACGTCGAATGATGTCAACCTTCTCAAAAGTCACCACCAACACTGGGCCAAGCAAACTACGCTCACCAATTTACGCCCAACAATGTGGTGCTCTGCACGGCGACCATACAACGCCTCGAAGGGAGCCATGCCGATACTCGCCGGAAACTATTATTATACGCGAACTCTGCATCCTGAAGACAACATCCCAACTGTCTTTGAAATCCAAAACACAAGCTCGCAACATATCCTCCAGGACTTGATTCACGCGCTCCGTCGGCCCATCTGTTTGCGGATGAAACGCGGTGCTGAACTTCAGTTTCACACCCATCGCTTCCCGGATACGAGTCCATAAGATAGATGTAAAACGCGTGTCTCTATCGGACACAATCTCCAGGGGAACTCCATGCAGACGCACTATCTCCTTGATATACAACCTAGCCAACTCGTCTGCAGAGTAAGTGACTCGATCGGTAAGAAATGCGCCGACTTCGTTAATCGATCGACGATCACCCAAATAGAGTCAAATCCCTTTCTCGTTCTAACCCCGAAATAAAATCCATAGAGATGAAATCCCACTTCCATTCAGCTATGGGCATGGGCTGCAACAGCCCAGGAGGCGCTGCCTTGACCTGCTGGCACGTGAGACAACGAGAAACAAATTCATCAATCTGGACCTTCATATTGTCCCACCAATAAGACCTCTTCATATCCTGATACATCTTCGTGCTACTGGATGCATCGCAAGCTTAGAACTATGGGCTAACTCGAGAACCTCACGTCTCAAGTCAGGGATGTCGGGAACACATAACCGGCCACGAAACCGTAGGCCCCATCAGAACTAACACTCCGGTCGGAGTTCCCATCTGTACCAACCCGCCGCCTCATCTTCACCAAAAGCTCATCATCTGCCCGAGCCGCAACGATCCTCTCGTCGATAAGGGTGTACACAAATGTGTGCGATAACCTCATACGGCTCAACCACCGTAAGCTTCGCTCAAAATCGTGCACGAACTCCAACATCTCCCACTCTGCTATCATCGGCGGAGCCGCAAACTCCAAAGCCTTCTTGCGACTCAACGCATCTGCCACAAGGTTCGCCTTACCAGGATGGTCAGAAACATCGAACTTGAAGTCCTTCAATGTTTTCATCCATCTGCGCGCCTCATATTCAAATCACGCTGCGTGAAAATATACTTAAGGCTCTTGTGGTCGCAAAGAGCTCGAACTCCTCACCATAGAGGTAATGTCTCCAAAGCTTTAATGCGAAGATAATTGCTAATTCCAAGTCGTGCGTAGGGTAATTCTCTTCGTGTTTCCTTAAGCGACGCGAAGCATAAGCAATCACCCTGTCATTCTGCATAAGACACAACCTAGACCAACGCGAGAGGCGTCGGTATATATAATATACTTAACCACTTGCTCTAAAAGCTACAGAGGCGGACGTCAACTTGTCCTTCACGAAAAGCTAACTCCGCTGCTCACTCCAAGCAAACTTCAAATCCTTCCGTGTCACCTACGACAACGATCTGAATCTTCGAGAAGTCCCGAATAAAGCGTCGATAATATCCTGCAAGGCCAAGAAAACTCCTCACCTCAGTAACTGAACCAGGCTGCTTCCAGGCATAAGATCGATAGCAAAACCTTCCTTGGACACCACATGTCCCAGGAACATGACTTCCTCTTTCCAGAAATCACACTTCTTGATCTGTGCGAAAAGCTGATGCTCCTTAAGAGAACCCAAAACCGCTCTTAAGTGCTCCTCGTGCTCTGCCTGGCTCGCCAAATAAATCAAGATGTCATCAATAAATACAATGACGAATCGAAACAGAAACGGCCAATACCCTGTTCATCGGATCCATGAACACGGCCGGTGCGTTCGTCGACCGAACGACATCACAAGGAACTCATAATGACCGGAGCTGGTCCTCGGTCTTCTGCACGTCCCCATCCTTGGCGCGCAACTGAGATACCCTGATTGCAGATCAACCTTTGAAAAGTACCGTGCCCCCTTCAACCGATCAAACAGATCATCAATCCCGGGCAAGGGGTACTTATTCTTCACGATTACCAGAAGTTCAACTGCGATAATCAATACACAATCGCAAGGAACCATCCTTCTTCTTCACAAACAAAAGAGGTGCTCCCCAAGGAGACACACTTGGCCGAATAAAACCCAATTCTAGCAAACCATCTATCTGCTTCCTCAACTCCTCCATTTCACTCGGAGGCATCCGATAGGTGGGTAAAGAAATGGGCGCCGCACCAGGCATAAGATCGATAGCAAAATCAATCTCACGCTGAGGAGGTAATCCAGGAATCGACTCAAACACATCTTCGAACTCCTGAACTACCGGCGTACTAACCAACGCCGACTCGGCCGAACTCTCCAACAGAGAAGAATAAAAATCAATACGAATAGGGTAACTGACCTGAACTGGGAAAGTAACAATCTCGCCCTCAGGTCCATGGATCGTCACTGATCTCGCTTCACAATCAATCTCAGCTTACATCCTCGTGAGCCAATCCATACCCATAATAACATCGTAGTGATAAAGCGGTGCGACTAGCAAATCAACACGGATCGATCCACTTCCCTGATCAATCACAGCACAACTCCAAAAACAAACAACATGCATTCCATTAACCAAAATCGTCGCAATACAAGTAGTGCAGCAATACGTGAATCACGACTAGTTAAGCATGAAAACAACAACATCTAACACTACAAACAACCACAACTACTACAACCACTAACAGCTACCACACTACAACAACTCCAACTACAAGCCAACAACGGCTACACACAGAAAGAAACACCCACCACCGCAAAGACGGCCACGACGATGCTACTCGTCGGAGTCAGGAGACGGAGGCGGAGCACCCTTATCCTGCAAGCAACACAGGATAGACTTCAAAGTCCGGGACATCTTCTTGAACTTGTGCTTAACCAAGCCTCGAAGATCAACCATCTCCTGGCGTACAGCTTGCCCTTCTTCAAGCCGTGTAAGACGGGCATCTCTGGCAACCTGCTCTGCGCCCTGCTCTGGCACCACAGGAGGAGAGCGATCACTCGAATCCTGTGCCTCAATCTCTTCCTCGTCTTGCTCTGCTTCTTCCTCAGACTCCGCACCACCTTCAGCATAACTCTCATCATCACCACTCTCAGACCCGGCCTCACCCTCAGAGGCAAGCCGACCAGAACCAACCTCCATCAGCTTAAGGGTCCTCAAGTTGATATAGCGAACAGGGATCGGCTTCTCAGCTCCAAGCCTATAGCCAAACTCATGTGCGATCTTGCAAATGAGGCGGCCAAAGGGAAGAGACTCGGTCCGTCTACTCGAACGAGCGATGAGAATAATCTGACGCAGGACGTACGTCGGCACACACAACTTCGCATCCTGCCCCACCTGATATAGAAAATCTACCATCAGGCGCGTACACTCGCTGCGGTTGCTCCACCTGGGATACACATTGAACGTAAAGATGTGGTGAAGCAAACGGAAGTCGTCCGTCATGAAAGAAGCCAGAAGACTCATATTCGGCTGCCATTCGACCAGACAACCACACAAGGATCGGGTGCGACGATCCCTCTCGCGCACACTGTCCACATTCTTCTCGCTGGCATGCACTTCCCCAAGTGGCACCTTCAAGAGTCGGGATATCAAAGCAACATTGACAATTCCAACTCGACCGCTACCACAGGAAATCTTGAACTGCAGAGGATCCAGCGAAGGCTCCAGAATGTTGGCATAGAAGGCCCGAACAGTGCTAGCATTCGCGCGATACTCGCCTTCGAACAAGGGACCCCAACCAGCCCCTTCTAGGCGCTCCAACAAAAAGAACTCACCAAAGAGCCACGGATCAACATGAGCCTCAAAAAGGACTCTACACCCCTCATAGACTCCATGCGACAATTCCGCCAACAAGGTCCTACTGACAGGAGCTCGAGGATCGAGGTCCCGCTTCGTCTGGAACTCGCGCGTGGCGGACGTGCTAGCGGCGGCACCTCTCGGCCTCCGTGCACGGGTTGGGCGGCTCGGCCCGCTTCATCCACGGGCGCTCTCTTCTTCCCCATCAAGGAAAGAAGGGAAGAAATGGAAAAGATGGCCGTCACAATCTCAAAGAGGGCCATGAGAAATGAGAGAAAGAGAGAAATAGGAAGATGGTGAAGCTTCCACACAACTATGAGCCAAAAAGGGAATGAAATGGCTCAAATGAGAGGGAAAGATGGAGAAATCAGTGATGGAATGGAAGATTTGAGAATGGGGTGATGGGTTTGCACGAAAATGGAAGGAAGATGAAGATTTGGGAGAGATTTGAGAGAGTTTGGAGAGGTTGTTGAAGAAAAGGAGAGCTTGGAAGAGGGTTTTGTAAAGGAAATAGGTAAAAGGAGTGGTTTTAAAGTGAAAACCGTGGAGGGGTGGGCCACACAAGCCTCATGGACGATCGGCCCGCGTCGGCCCGGCCCGCCGACCGGCGATCCCTCGCCGGTCTCTGGACATATCGGCGATGCCTCGCCGATTTGGCGAGGTCCTCCTTGGTCCAAATGATGTGGTTCCCCCCCTGGGTCCCACAGAAAATGCCCCGATTGGCCCCTTGTGTAATTTGAAGCTTATCGGGTCATTCTGACAGAAATCTGATACAAACAGCGATTTCTGGAAGGTTTAAAAATGAATAATGGGAAGGTAGACCATCTACACTCATTAATAGAGGGTCTAGAACAGGTTTCGGGTCGCTGTGTGTGATCAGGTAAGGGTACAGACTCGATCTCGGCAAAGGTTTTCAGGAAACTTTCGCCGATAGAAACTACGGAGCACAAACACAAAGCGATGATAGACCCGCACCCAATTACACTATAGTGGTGACAACGTGCGGTGTGTGACCATAACCCAGGTCCGGTTTAATCCAGATCATGCTCTGATACCAACTTGTAACGCCCTGAAATTCGGGGGTCGAGCATAACTCAGCTCCCGAGTTCCAAAACATCACTTATGCAACATAATTAAAGAAAGATGTATGTTGACTGTATTAGCACATAAACATGGGATAGATTAAGCCAAAACGCAGATATGATTCAGGTAAGTGAATAAAGCAAGCGGAAGACTTATAGTAAAATATGTGTACAAGTGTAAGTCCTTGAATTACATATACAACCAGATCGTGTAAAAGTGTTATTTATCAAAATTATAAGTACAAGTTACATCATTTCGTTCCCAAAATAATCATCCCATAGATCCCGCGAGATCGAGGCTCGCTAGAACCCGTCGAAAAACTGCATATAGGAGAAGGCGGCCTCGTCGTCATCCAGCTCCTGCTCTGCCTCGGGCGTCGCATCCACATCTGCAACATCGGGGCCTAAGAGAGTCCGGTGGGTGTGTAACACCGCCCGAAACGTGGGAGTGAGTGATCAACTCGGTGGAACAATAAGGCCTTTGGTTAACATGCTATCGATTCAATCAAACAAGAATGATAAAGCGGGACAATTAAATAAATCCAAAGTACTCTTGTTAATGCATGTATGAATTCAATATGATGCGTGCCCTCACGCGTACACCCTCAGCGTCTTCCTCTTACGTTACGCATGACATCGCCTCAAAGTGCGCCACATCTACAAAGCACATGCAAATGCGGTGCATGGATATGATTACCAAGTTGTTATTAGTCCAATTCATACAGCAGGATTGGGAAGCTAAGATACCTTCCTCATATCACCATCCAACAGTGATCCATACTAGGGTCGTCATTCCTAGACATCTCATACGATCATATAGTTGAGGTCGTAGCAAAGGGCTCGTCACCAATCAATGCACGCCTTTCATGCCCTTACTACCACAGATCGGCTCGTCACCTCCTTGCGGTATCCAGGTATGCTCGAGGTCACTACAAAGGGCTCGTCACCAATCAATGTAGGCCGACAAAGACGAATATAGTGTCCCATACCACCATAATCGGCTCACGAGTTTAGTTGCTCACTTTGGTCACTACGGGAGGCTCGTCACCCGGCGTAGGCCGACGGCTCGACCACGGTGTCCCATACCACCATCCGGCTCATGAGTCTTAGCGGATCGGGTACCATGGTTATTAGGATTTCACTGTAAGTTCGGTACCCTAGATTCAAGCGATGGCGTCCATACATGGTTAACATACACGGACAATCGGGTTAGTTGACGAACTCGACTAGCACGAGCGCACGTTGAATTGAACGACATAGAGTGCGCAAACACTCCGCGTGGCCAAACCACTGCCGCCAACTCTAATACGACTCGGGTTCGTCTAATGCGTCTCACGTGGCGAAAGCAATCTCAACCACGACCAAAGGGTCAATTACCGATTTCCTGGACTAAGGCATAGTCCCAAACATCCTACACTACGACAGATATTCATATGGAATGTAAAACAGTAATGGAACAACCACTCAAATCATGGTGCATACACATCTGAAGAATATCAACTTAACATAAATGTAAGCATAGGAATGCTTGAATTTAAATAACTTGGAATGTAAATGCATAAGGGAAATCATGCGCATCCATAGAAGTATTGAGAATCACTTCTCAATGCCTGCATTTAGTGTAATCAGTTACACGTAGATCATTCATGCATTTCTACAAACACTTAGCATTCATGGAACAACATACATGATGCATGTTGAAATACGTGCACTTAGACAATTCCTTCTTCCAAGGAGTTGTCATACATGCATCTAGCATACATACATGACCAAAAATCATGGCAAACATAAGTGCGTATTTTATACGTATACGGTACTTTATAAATACACTTAGAATACACAAATCTCAATATAGCACATGCATATCAGGAAAGCAATGTAAACATAACATTTGACATGTGAAATCTCATCCATAACAAGAATAAATCACTAACTGGGATTGAAAGCCTTGAAAACCATAACCTATACACTTAAAGTCCGCACCTTAAGCAAAGAAAGAACCGCCGAACTGATTTAGACGAGTTGCCTTCGTCAACGGCGCAAGAATACCCTAAAATAAGGATAGAAATGAGATACAACAACACCAAGTCTAATCTAAGCTCTAACACAGGTTAGGGTTAGGTTAACTTACCCCAAAAGAACTCAGAATCGTCAGAGGAACAATTCAAAGTGAAGATTCAAAGGTGAAGAAGAACAAGGAAGAATCAAGGTGATTCACCAACTAATCTCTCTCACTAACTCTCTCTTTTCCACTCTCTTTCCAAGCTAGGGTTAGAGAAAATTCGTATGGAAATGAGAGCTAGGGTTTAAGGACTATATATAGGCCTTAAAATGATGGAAATAACCCTATGGTCAAGGTATACTTAGGTTATAACCAAAGTTCGCCTTTATCTATCCAACGAAGCACTTCGGTGGGCCTATAACCACGAAAGGTCGGACTTAAGCTCACCGACCATGGATCTAGGTCAGCTGAGTTTTCGTATTGATCGGCTCTTCAGATCAGTAGTGGCGGACCACACTCAATTCAACGGTCACGGAAACTCGATCAGTCCACAAGCACTAGGATATGCCTGGGCCAACCATCCCGATCGGAGGGTGAAATTGGGTCAAATCCAACGGTGAGAATGCTTAAAATCGTCGCGCAAGCGACACGACTCAATTTCATAAAAAGCTTATTAAATTCCAACCGTTCTCACACTCTTCACTCCGAACTCAACCAAATCGACCGAGAACATCAGATCGACTTAATTTTTGAGGTGAAGACCAAGCCCAACTCAGTGACCACAACAGCCTAAGATCATCGCCATCGGACTTTCGACGCGCGGTCTAGGTCCGATCAGATCTTCCAAAAATTCCCCAACAAATGGATTTAGCGATGGATCCCATATGAGTAACGTAGCGCTCACTAATCTACACGTTTAGAGCCATGCGAGATACAATTTAAAGTGATTGATGCGAATTTAACAAGCAATCAAGTAGAGCGCTAATTACCCCAAAAACAACTACTTAAGGAAAGATTAGCACAAAAATTCCAAGGTCGTTACAATCTACCCCCTTAAAGAAAATTTCGTCCTCGAAATTCATACCTTCATATAATCCTCGAGGATCGGAGGGTAGGTCTTCCTGACCTCAGATTCCCAAGTAGCCTCTTCTACGCCATGATGCGACCATAACACCTTCATGAGAGGGATAACCTTGCTACGCAGTACCTGCTCCTTTCTATCAATACGCGTCGGTTGCAGTACATAAGTGGCATCCTCACTTAACTGCACTTGCTCCCAACCGATAATATGCGAAGGATCAGGAACGTACTTCTTCAACATAGAGATATGAAATACGTTATGCACGCCCGCAAGAGGTGTGGGCAAAGCAAGGCGGTAAGCTACCGCTCCCACTCGATCCGTAACTTGAAATGGACCAATAAATCTCGGCGTCGGCTTCCTTCTTACCGAACCGCAAAACTCCCTTCATAGGAGAGACCTTGAGAAAAACATGATCTCCCACTACGAACTCAAGCGGTCGACGCCTCGTATCGGCATAACTCTTCTGCTGTGCTGCTAGAAGTCGACGTCGAATGATGTCAACCTTCTCTCAAGTCACCTGCACAACTTCGGGCCAAGCAAACTACGCTCACCAATTTACGCCCAACAATGTGGTGCTCGCACGGCGACCATACAACGCCTCGAAGGGAGCCATGCCGATACTCGCTGAAACTATTATTATACGCGAACTCTGCATCAGGGAGACAAATCCCAACTGTCTTTGAAATCCAAAACACAAGCTCGCAACATATCCTCCAGGACTTGATTCACGCGCTCCGTCTGCCCATCTGCCTGCGGATGAAACGCGGTGCTGAACTTCAGTTTCACACCCATTGCTTCCTGGATACGAGTCCAGAAGATAGATGTAAAACGCGTGTCTCTATCAGACACAATCTCCAGGGGAACTCCATGTAGACGCACTATCTCCTTGATATACAACCTAGCCAACTCGTCTGCAGAGTAAGTGACTCGAATCGGTAAGAAATGCGCCGACTTCGTTAATCGATCGACGATCACCCAAATAGAGTCAAATCCCTTTCTCGTCCTCGGCAACCCAGAAATAAAATCCATAGAGATGAAATCCCACTTCCATTCAGCTATGGGCATGGGCTGCAACAGCCCAGGAGGTCGGCGATGCTCTGCCTTGACCTGCTGGCACGTGAGACAACGAGAAACAAATTCAGCAATCTGGACCTTCATATTGTCCCACCAATAAGACCTCTTCATATCCTGATACATCTTCGTGCTACCTGGATGCATCGCAAGCTTAGAACTATGGGCTAACTCGAGAACCTCACGTCTCAAGTCAGGGATGTCAGGAACACATAACCGGCCACGAAAACGTAGGCCCCCATCAGAACTAACACTCCAGTCGGAGTTCCCATCTGTACCAACCCGCTGCCTCATCTTCACCAAAAGCTCATCATCTGCCTGAGCTGCAACGATCCTCTCGTCGATAACGGGCTGTACACGAATGTGTGCGATAACCTCATACGGCTCAACCACCGTAAGCTTCTGCTCAAAATCGTGCACGAACTCCAACATCTCCCACTCTGCTATCATCAGCGGAGCCGCAAACTCCAAAGCCTTCTTGCGACTCAACGCATCTGCCACAAGGTTCGCCTTACCAGGATGGTAAGAAACATCGAACTTGAAGTCCTTCAATGTTTCCATCCATCTGCGCTGCCTCATATTCAAATCACGCTGCGTGAAAATATACTTAAGGCTCTTGTGGTCGCAAAAGAGCTCGAACTCCTCACCATAGAGGTAATGTCTCCAAAGCTTTAATGCGAAGATAACAGCTGCCAATTCCAGGTCGTGCGTAGGGTAATTCTCTTCGTGTTTCCTTAACTGACGCGAAGCATAAGCAATCACCCTGTCCTTCTGCATAAGGACACAACCCAGACCAACGCGAGAGGCGTCAGTATATATAATATACTTAACCACTTGCTCTGGCAATACTAGCACAGGGGCGGACGTCAACTTGTCCTACAGCAACACAAAACCTAACTCCGCCTGATCACTCCAAGCAAACATCAAATCCTTCAGTGTCAGTTGCGACAACGGTCTGCAATCGAGAAGTCCTGAATAAAGCGTCGATAATATCCTGCAAGGCCAAGAAAACTCCTCACCTCAGTAACTGAACCAGGCTGCTTCCAGTCCTGCACTGCAGCTACCTTGGCAAGGTCGACGGCTATACCTTCCTTGGACACCACATGTCCCAGGAACTTGACTTCCTCTTTCCAGAAATCACACTTCTTGAACTGTGCGAAAAGCTGATGCTCCTTAAGAGTACCCAAAACCGCTCTTAAGTGCTCCTCGTGCTCTGCCCGGCTCGCAGAATAAATCAAGATGTCATCAATAAATACAATGACGAATCGAAACAGGAAAGGCCGAAATACCCTGTTCATCAGATCCATGAACACGGCCGGTGCGTTCGTCAGACCGAACGACATCACAAGGAACTCATAATGACCGAAGCTGGTCCTAAAAGCGGTCTTCTGCACGTCTCCATCCTTGACGCGCAACTGATGATACCCTGACTGCAGATCAACCTTCGAAAAGTACCGTGCCCAACTGATCAAACAGATCATCAATCCTGGGCAAGGGGTACTTATTCTTCACAGTTACCAAATTCAACCTGCGATAATCAATACACAATCGCAAGGAACCATCCTTCTTCTTCACAAACAAAACAGGTGCTCCCCAAGGAGACACACTGGGCCGAATAAAACCCAATTCTAGCAAACCATCTATCTGCTTCCTCAACTCCTCCATTTCACTCGGAGGCATCCGATAGGTGGGTAAAGAAATGGGCGCCGCACCAGGCATAAGATCGATAGCAAAATCAATCTCACGCTGAGGAGGTAATCCAGGAATCGACTCAAACACATCTTCAAACTCCTGAACTACCGGCGTACTAACCAACGCCGACTCGGCCGAACTCTCCAACAGAGAAGAATAAAAATCAATACGAATAGGGTAACTGACCTGAACTGGGAAAGTAACAATCTCGCCCTCAGGTCCATGGATCGTCACTGATCTCGCTTCACAATCAATCTCAGCTTACATCCTCGTGAGCCAATCCATACCCATAATAACATCGTAGTGATAAAGCGGTGCGACTAGCAAATCAACACGGATCGATCCACTTCCCTGATCAATCACAGCACAACTCCAAAAACAAACAACATGCATTCCATTAACCAAAATCGTCGCAATACAAGTAGTGCAGCAATACGTGAATCACGACTAGTTAAGCATGAAAACAACAACATCTAACACTACAAACAACCACAACTACTACAACCACTAACAGCTACCACACTACAACAACTCCAACTACAAGCCAACAACGGCTACACACAGAAAGAAACACCAAACAAAGCAAAGACGGCCACGACGATGCTACTCGTCGGAGTCAGGAGACGGAGGCGGAGCACCCTTATCCTGCAAGCAACACAGGATAGACTTCAAAGTCCGGGACATCTTCTTGAACTTGTGCTTAACCAAGCCTCGAAGATCAACCATCTCCTGGCGTAAAGCAGCTTGCCCTTCTTCAAGCCGTGTAAGACGGGCATCTCTGGCAACCTGCTCTGCGCCCTGCTCTGGCACCACAGGAGGAGAGCGATCACTCGAATCCTGTGCCTCAATCTCTTCCTCGTCTTGCTCTGCTTCTTCCTCAGACTCCGCACCACCTTCAGCATAACTCTCATCATCACCACTCTCAGACCCGGCCTCACCCTCAGAGGCAAGCCGACCAGAACCAACCTCCATCAGCTTAAGGGTCCTCAAGTTGATATAGCGAACAGGGACCGGCTTCTCAGCTCCAAGCCTATAGCCAAACTCATGTGCGATCTTGCAAATGAGGCGGCCAAAGGGAAGAGACTCGGTCCGTCTACTCGAACGAGCGATGAGAATAATCTGACGCAGGACGTACGTCGGCACACACAACTTCGCTGCTTACCCCATCGATATAGAAAATCTACCATCAGGCGCGTACACTCGCTGCGGTTGCTCCACCTGGGATACACATTGAACGTAAAGATGTGGTGAAGCAAACGGAAGTCGTCCGTCATGAAAGAAGCCAGAAGACTCATATTCGGCTGCCATTCGACCAGACAACCACACAAGGATCGGGTGCGACGATCCCTCTCGCGCACACTGTCCACATTCTTCTCGCTGGCATGCACTTCCCCAAGTGGCACCTTCAAGAGTCGGGATATCAAAGCAACATTGACAATTCCAACTCGACCGCTACCACAGGGAATCTTGAACTGCAGAGGATCCAGCGAAGGCTCCAGAATGTTGGCATAGAAGGCCCGAACAGTGCTAGCATTCGCGCGATACTCGCCTTCGAACAAGGGACCCCAACCAGCCCCTTCTAGGCGCTCCAACAAAAAGAACTCACCAAAGAGCCACGGATCAACATGAGCCTCAAAAAGGACTCTACACCCCTCATAGACTCCATGCGACAATTCCGCCAACAAGGTCCTACTGACAGGAGCTCGAGGATCGAGGTCCCGCTTCGTCTGGAACTCGCGCGTGGCGGACGTGCTAGCAGCGGCACCTCTCGGCCTCCGTGCACGGGTTGGGCGGCTCGGCCCGGCTTCATCCACTGGCGCTCTCTTCTTCCCCATCAAGGAAAGAAGGGAAGAAATGGAAAAGATGGCCATCACAATCTCAAAGAGGGCCATGAGAAATGAGAGAAAGAGAGAAATAGGAAGATGGTGAAGCTTCCACACAACTATGAGCCAAAAAGGGAATGAAATGGCTCAAATGAGAGGGAAAGATGGAGAAATCAGCGATGGAATGGAAGATTTGAGAATGGGGTGATGGGTTTGCACGAAAATGGAAGGAAGATGAAGATTTGGGAGAGATTTGAGAGAGTTTGGAGAGGTTGTTGAAGAAAAGGAGAGCTTGGAAGAGGGTTTTGTAAAGGAAATAGGTAAAAGGAGTGGTTTTAAAGTGAAAATCGTGGAGGGGTGGGCCACACAAGCCTCATGGACGGTCGGCCCGGCCCGCCTGGCCCGCCGACCGCCGGCGATGGCATCGCCGGTCTCTGGACATATCGGCGATGCCTCGCCGATTTGGCGAGGTCCTCCTGGTCCTCCTTGGTCCAAATGATGTGGTTCCCCACCTGGGCCCACAGAAAATGCCCCGATTGGCCCCTTGTGTAATTTGAAGCTTATCGGGTCATTCTGACAGAAATCTGATACAAACAGCGATTTCTAGAAGGTTTAAAAATGAATAATGGGAAGGTAGACCATCTACACTCATTAATAGAGGGTCTAGAACAGGTTTCGGGTCGCTGTGTGTGATCAGGTAAGGGTACAGACTCGATCTCGGCAAAGGTTTTCAGGAAACTTTCGCCGATAGAAACTACGAGCACAAACACAAAGCGATGATAGACCCGCACCCAATTACACTATAGTGGCGACAACGTGCGGTGTGTGACCATAACCCAGGTCCGGTTTAATCCAGATCATGCTCTGATACCAACTTGTAACGCCCTGAAATTCGGGGGTCGAGCATAACTCAGCTCCCGAGTTCCAAAACATCACTTATGCAACATAATTAATGAATGATGTATGTTGACTGTATTAGCACATAAACATAGGATAGATTAAGCCAAAACGCAGATATGATTCAGGGTAAGTGAATAAAGCAAGCGGAAGACTTATAGTAAAATATGTGTACAAGTGTAAGTCCCTGAATTACATATACAACCGAGATCGTGTAAAAGTGTTATTTATCAAAATTATAAGTACAAGTTACATCATTTCGAGTTCCCAAAATAATCATCCCATAGATCCCGCGCAATGCCGAGGCTCGCTAGAACCCGTCTCAACTGCATATAGGAGAAGGCGGCCTCGTCGTCATCCAGCTCCTGCTCTGCCTCGGGCGTCGCATCCACATCTGCAACATCGGGGCCTAAGAGAGTCCGGTGGGTGTGTAACACCGCCCCGAAACGTGGGAGTGAGTGATCAACTCGGTGGAACAATAAGGCACATTGGTTAACATGCTATCAGTTCAATCAAACAAGTAATGATAAAGCGGGACAATTAAATAAATCCTAAGTACTCTTGTTAATGCAAGTATGAATGCGGTATGATGCGTGCCCTCACGCGTACACCCTCGCGTCTTCCTCTTACGTTACGCATGACATCGCCTCAAAGTGCGCCACATCTACAAAGCACATGCAAATGCGGTGCATGGATATGATTACCAAGTTGTTATTAGTCCAATTCATACAGGCAAGATTGGGAAGCTAAGATACCTTCCTCATATCACCATCCAACAGTGATCCATACTAGGGTCGTCATTCCTAGACATCTCATACGATCATATAGTTGAGGTCGTAGCAAAGGGCTCGTCACCAATCAATGCACGCCTTTCATGCCCTTACTACCACAGATCGGCTCGTCACCTCCTTGCGGTATCCGGTATGCTCGAGGTCACTACAAAGGGCTCGTCACCAATCAATGTAGGCCGACGGACGAATATAGTGTCCCATACCACCATAATCGGCTCACGAGTTTAGTTGCTCACTTTGGTCACTACGGGAGGCTCGTCACCCAGCGTAGGCCGACGGCTCGACCACGGTGTCCCATACCACCATGTCGGCTCATGAGTCTTAGCGGATCGGTACCATGGTTATTAGGATTTCAGGTAAGTTCGGTACCCTAGATTCAAGCGATAGCGTCCATACATGGTTAACATACACTGGACAATCGGGTTAGTTGACGAACTCGACTAGCACGAGCGCACGTTGAATTGAGCGACATAGAGTGCGCAAACACTCCGCGTGGCCAAACCACGCCGCCAACTCTAATACGACTCGGGTTCGTCTAATGCGTCTCACGTGGCGAAAGCAATCTCAACCACGACCAAAGGGTCAATTACCGATTTCTTGGACTAAGGCATAGTCCCAAACATCCTACACTACGACAGATATTCATATGGAATGTAAAACATTAATGGAACAACCACTCAAATCATGGTGCATACACATCGAAGAATATCAACTTAACATAAATGTAAGCATAGGAATGCTTGAATTTAAATAACTTGGAATGTAAATGCATAAGGAAATCATGCGCATCCATAGGAGTATTGAGAATCACTTCTCAATGCCTGCATTTAGTGTAATCAATTACACGTAGATCATTCATGCATTTCTACAAACACTTAGCATTCATGGAACAACATACATGATGCATGTTGAAATACGTGCACTTAGACAATTCCTTCTTCCAAGGAGTTGTCATACATGCATCTAGCATACATACATGACCAAAAATCATGGCAAACATAAGTGCGTATTTTATACGTATACGGTACTTTATAAATACACTTAGAATACACAAATCTCAATATAGCACATGCATATCAGGAAAGCAATGTAAACATAACATTTGACATGTGAAATCTCATCCATAGCAAGAATAAATCACTAACCGGGATTGAAAGCCTTGAAAACCATAACCTATACACTTAAAGTCCGCACCTTAAGCAAAGAAAGAACCGCCGAACTCGATTTAGACGAGTTGTCTTCGTCAACGGCGCAAGAATACCCTAAAATAAGGATAGAAATGAGATACAACAACACCAAGTCTAATCTAAGCTCTAACACGGGTTAGGGTTAGGTTAACTTACCCCAAAAGAACTCAGAATCGTCAGAGGAACAATTCAAAGTGAAGATTCAAAGGTGAAGAAGAACAAGGAAGAATCAAGGTGATTCACCAACTAATCTCTCTCACTAACTCTCTCTTTTCCACTCTCTTTCCAAGCTAGGGTTAGAGAAAATTCGTATGGAAATGAGAGCTAGGGTTTAAGGACTATATATAGGCCTTAAAATGATGGAAATAACCCGGTCAAGGTATACTTAGGTTATAACCAAAGTACGCCTTTCTCGATCCAACGAAGCACTTATGGTGGGCCTATAACCACGAAAGGTCGGACTTAAGCTCACCGACCATGGATCTAGGTCGGCTGAGTTTCGTACCGACCGGCTCTTCAGATCGGCCGTGGCGGACCACACTCAATTCAACGGTCACGGAAACTCGATCAGGTCCACAAGCACTAGGATATGCCTGGGCCAACCATCCTGATCGGAGGGTGAAATTGGGTCAGAATCCAACGGTGAGAATGCTTAAAATCGTCGCGCAAGCGGCACGACTCAATTTCATAAAAGCTTATTAAATTCCAACCGTTCTCACACTCTTCACTCGAACTCAACCAAATCGACCCGAACATCGGATCGACTTGATTTTTGAGGTGAAGACCAAGCCCAACTCGGTGACCGCATGACTAAGATCATCGCCATCGGACTTTCGACGCGCGGTCTAGTCCGATCAGATCTTCCAAAAATTCCCCAACAGCTGGATTTAGCGATGGATCCCATATGAGTAACGTAGCGCTCACTAATCTACACGTTTAGAGCCATGCGAGATACAATTTAAAGTGATTGATGCGAATTTCACAAGCAATCAAGTAGAGCGCTAATTACCCCAAAAACAACTACTTAAGGAAAGATTAGCACAAAATTCCAAGGTCGTTACAATCTACCCCCTTAAAGAAAATTTCGTCCTCGAAATTCATACCTTCATATAATCCTCGAGGATCAGAGGGTAGGTCTTCCTGACCTCAGCTTCAGATTCCCAAGTAGCCTCTTCTACGCCATGATGCGACCATAACACCTTCATGAGAGGGATAACCTTGCTACGCAGTACCTGCTCCTTTCTATCCAGAATACGTGTCGGTTGCAGTACATAAGTGGCATCCTCACTTAACTGCACTTGCTCCCAACTGATAATATGCGAAGGATCAGGAACGTACTTCTTCAGCATAGAGATATGAAATACGTTATGCACGCCCGCAAGAGGTGTGGGCAAAGCAAGGCGGTAAGCTACCGCTCCCACTCGATCCAGAACTTGAAATGGACCAATAAATCTCGGCGTCAGCTTCCTTCTTACCGAACCGCAAAACTCCCTTCATAGGAGAGACCTTGAGAAAAACATGATCTCCCACTACGAACTCAAGCGGTCGACGCCTCGTATCGGCATAACTCTTATGTCTGCTGTGCTGCTAGAAGTCGACGTCGAATGATGTCAACCTTCTCTGAAGTCACTGCACCAATTCGGGCCAAGCAAACTACGCTCACCAATTTACGCCCAACAATGTGGTGCTCTGCACGGCGACCATACAACGCCTCGAAGGGAGCCATGCCGATACTCCTTTGGAAACTATTATTATACGCGAACTCTGCATCCTGAAGACAACATCCCAACTGTCTTTGAAATCCAAAACACAAGCTCGCAACATATCCTCCAGGACTTGATTCACGCGCTCCGTCTGCCCATCTGTTTGCGGATGAAACGCGGTGTTGAACTTCAGTTTCACACCCATCGCTTCACGGATACGAGTCCGAGAAGATAGATGTAAAACGCGTGTCTCTATCGGACACAATCTCCAGGGGAACTCCATGCAGACGCACTATCTCCTTGATATACAACCTAGCCAACTCGTCTGCAGAGTAAGTGACTCTGATCGGTAAGAAATGCGCCGACTTCGTTAATCGATCGACGATCACCCAAATAGAGTCAAATCCCTTTCTCGTCCTCGGCGACCCGGAAATAAAATCCATAGAGATTAAATCCCACTTCCATTCAGCTAGGGCATAAGCAGCCCAGGAGGTCGGCGATGCTCTGCCTTGACCTGCTGGCACGTGAGACAACGAGAAATAAATTCAGCAATCTGGACCTTCATATTGTCCCACCAATAAGACCTCTTCATATCTGATACATCTTCGTGCTACTGGATGCATCGCAAGCTTAGAACTATGGGCTAACTCGAGAACCTCACGTCTCAAGTCAGGGATGTCGGGAACACATAACCGCCACGAAATCGTAGGCCCCCATCAGAACTAACACTCCGGTCGGAGTTCCCATCTGTACCAACCCGCCGCCTCATCTTCACCAAAAGCTCATCATCTGCATGAGCCGCAACGATCCTCTCGTCGATAGCGGTGTACACAAATGTGTGCGATAACCTCATACGGCTCAACCACCGTAAGCTTCGCTCAAAATCGTGCACGAACTCCAACATCTCCCACTCTGCTATCATCGGCGGAGCCGCAAACTCAAAGCCTTCTTGCGACTCAACGCATACGCCACAAGGTTCGCCTTACCGGGATGGTAAGAAACATCGAACTTGAAGTCCTTCAATGTTTCCATCCATCTGCTGCCTCATATTCAAATCACGCTGCGTGAAAATATACTTAAGGCTCTTGTGGTCGCAAAAGAGCTCGAACTCCTCACCATAGAGGTAATGTCTCCAAAGCTTTAATGCGAAGATAACTGTTGCCAATTCCAAGTCGTGCGTAGGGTAATTCTCTTCGTGTTTCCTTAAGCGACGCGAAGCATAAGCAATCACCTGTCCTTCTGCATAAGGACAAAACCCAGCACACGAGAGGCGTCGGTATATATAATATACTTAACCACTTGCTCTGGCAATACTAGCACGGGCGGACGTCAACTTGTCCTTGAACTGAAAAGCTAACTCCGCTGCTCACTCCAAGCAAACTTCAAATCCTTCCGTGTCATCTGCGACAACGGTCTGGAATCTTCGAGAAGTCCCGAATAAAGCGTCGATAATATCCTGCAAGGCCAAGAAAACTCCTCACCTCGATAACCGAACCGGGCGTCCTGTACTGCACCTACCTTGGCAAGGTCGACGGCTATACCTTCCTTGGACACCACATGTCCCGGGAACTTGACTTCCTCTTTCCGGAAATCACACTTCTTAACTGTGCGAAAAGCTGATGCTCCTTAAGAGTACCCAAAACCGCTCTTAAGTGCTCCTCGTGCTCTGCCCGGCTCGCAGAATAAATCAAGATGTCATCAATAAATACAATGACGAATCGAAACAGGAAAGCCGAAATACCCTGTTCATCGGATCCATGAACACGGCCGGTGCGTTCGTCGGACCGAACGACATCACAAGGAACTCATAATGACCGGAGCTGGTCCTAAGCGGTCTTCCGCACGTCCCCATCCTTGACGCATAACTGATGATACCCTGATTGCAGATCAACCTTTGAAAAGTACCGTGCCCCCTTCAACCGATCAAACAGATCATCAATCCCGGGCAAGGGGTACTTATTCTTCACGATTACCAGAAGTTCAACTGCGATAATCAATACACAATCGCAAGGAACCATCCTTCTTCTTCACAAACAAAGCAGTGCTCCCCAAGGAGACACCTATGGGCGAATAAAACCCAATTCTAGCAAACCATCTATCTGCTTCCTCAACTCCTCCATTTCACTCGGAGGCATCCGATAGGTGGGTAAAGAAATGGGCGCCGCACCGGGCATAAGATCAATGGCAAAATCAATCTCACGCTGAGGAGGTAATCCAGGAATCGACTCAAACACATCTTCAAACTCCTGAACTACCGGCGTACTAACCAACGCCGACTCGGCCGAACTCTCCAACAGAGAAGAATAAAAATCAATACGAATAGGGTAACTGACCTGAACCGGGAAAGTAACAATCTCGCCCTCAGGTCCATGGATCGTCACTGATCTCGCTTCACAATCAATCTCAGCTTACATCCTCGTGAGCCAATCCATACCCATAATAACATCGTAGTGATAAAGCGGTGCGACTAGCAAATCAACACGGATCGATCCACTTCCCTGATCAATCACAGCACAACTCCAAAAACAAACAACATGCATTCCATTAACCAAAATCGTCGCAATACAAGTAGTGCGGCAATACATGAATCACGACTAGGAAAGCATGAAAACAACAACATCTAACACTACAAACAACCACAACTACTACAACCACTAACACTACCACACTACAACAACTCCAACTACAAGCCAACAACGGCTACACACGAAAGAAACACCAAACAAAGCAAAGACGGCCACGACGATGCTACTCGTCGAAATCAGGAGACGGAGGCGGAGCACCCTTATCCCGCAAGCAACACGGGATAGACTTCAAAGTCCGGACATCTTCTTGAACTTGTGCTTAACCAAGCCTCGAAGATCAACCATCTCTGGCGTAAAGCGGCTTGCCCTTCTTCAAGCCGTGTAAGACGGGCATCTCGGGCAGTCTGCCTGCGCCCTGCTCTGGCACCACGGGAGGAGAGCGATCACTCGAATCACTGTGCCTCAATCTCTTCCTCGTCTTGCTCTTCTTCTTCCTCAGACTCCGCACCGCCTTCAGGATAACTCTCATCATCACCACTCTCAGACCCGGCCTCACCCTCGGAGGCAAGCCGACAGAACCAACCTCCATCGGCTTAAGGGTCCTCAAGTTGATATGGCGAACAGGGACCGGCTTCTCAGCTCCAAGCCTATAGCCAAACTCATGTGCGATCTTGCAAATGAGGCGGCCAAAGGGAAGAGACTCGGTCCGTCTACTCGAACGAGCGATGAGAATAATCTGACGCAGGACGTACGTCGGCACACACAACTTCGCATCCTGCCCCATCTAATATAGAAAATCTACCATCAGGCGCGTACACTCGCTGCGATTGCTCCACCTGGGATACACATTGAACGTAAAGATGTGGTGAAGCAAACGGAAGTCGTCCGTCATGAAAGAAGCCAGAAGACTCCTATTCGGCTGCCATTCGACCAGACGACCAGACAAGGATCGGGTGCGACGATCCCTCTCGCGCACACTGTCCACATTCTTCTCGCTGACATGCACTTCCCCAAGTGGCACCTTCAAGAGTCGGGATATCAAAGCAACATTGACAATTTCAACTCGACCGCTACCACAGGGAATCTTGAACTGCAGAGGATCCAGCGAAGGCTCCAGAATGTTGGCATAGAAGGCCCGAACAGTGCTAGCATTCGCGCGATACTCGCCTTCGAACAAGGGACCCCAACCAGCCCCTTCTAGGCGCTCCAACAAAAAGAACTCACCAAAGAGCCACGGATCAACATGAGCCTCAAAAAGGACTCTACACCCCTCATAGACTCCATGCGACAATTCCGCCAACAAGGTCCTACTGAGGAGCTCGAGGATCAAGGTCCAGCTCCATCTGGAATTCACAAGTGGCGGACGTGCTCGCGGCGGCACCTCTTGGCCTCCGTGCACAGGTTGGGCGGCTAGGCCCGGCTTCATCCACGGGCGCTCTCTTCTTCCCCATCAAGGAAAGAAGGGAAGAAATAGAAAAGATGGCCATCACAATCTCAAAGAGGGCCATGAGAAATGAGAGAAAGAGAGAAATAGGAAGATGGTGAAGCTTCCACACAACTATGAGCCAAAAAGGGAATGAAATGGCTCAAATGAGAGGGAAAGATGGAGAAATCAGCGATGGAATGGAAGATTTGAGAATGGGGTGATGGGTTTGCACGAAAATGGAAGGAAGATGAAGATTTGGGAGAGATTTGAGAGAGTTTGGAGAGGTTGTTGAAGAAAAGGAGAGCTTGGAAGAGGGTTTTGTAAAGGAAATAGGTAAAAGGAGTGGTTTTAAAGTGAAAATCGTGGAGGGGTGGGCCACACAAGCCTCATGGGCGTCGGCCCGGCCCGCCTGGCCCGCCGACCGGCGATGGCATCGCCGGTCTCTGGACATATCGGCGATGCCTCGCCGATTTGGCGAGGTCCTCCTGGTCCTCCTTGGTCCAAATGATGTGGTTCCCCCCCTGGGTCCCACAGAAAATGCCCCGATTGGCCCCTTGTGTAATTTGAAGCTTATCGGGTCATTCTGACAGAAATCTGATACAAACAGCGATTTCTAGAAGGTTTAAAAATGAATAATGGGAAGGTAGACCATCTACACTCATTAATAGAGGGTCTAGAACAGGTTTCGGGTCGCTGTGTGTGATCAGGTAAGGGTACAGACTCGATCTCGGCAAAGGTTTTCAGGAAACTTTCGCCGATAGAAACTACGGAGCACAAACACAAAGCGATGATAGACCCGCACCCAATTACACTATAGTGGGGACAACGTACGGTGTGTGACCATAACCCAGGTCCGGTTTAATCCAGATCATGCTCTGATACCAACTTGTAACGCCCTGAAATTCGGGGGTCGAGCATAACTCAGCTCCCGAGTTCCAAAACATCACTTATGCAACATAATTAATGAATGATGTATGTTGACTGTATTAGCACATAAACATAGGATAGATTAAGCCAAAACGCAGATATGATTCAGGGGTAAGTGAATAAAGCAAGCGGAAGACTTATAGTAAAATATGTGTACAAGTGTAAGTCCCTGAATTTCATATACAACCAGATCGTGTAAAAGTGTTATTTATCAAAATTATAAGTACAAGTTACATCATTTCAGTTCCCAAAATAATCATCCCATAGATCCCGCGCAAGCCGAGGCTCGCTAGAACCCGTCTCAAAACCTGCATATAGGAGAAGGCGGCCTCGTCGTCATCCAGCCCGCTCTGCCTCGACGTCGCATCCACATCTGCAACATCAGGGCCTAAGACAGAGTCTGGTGGGTGTGTAACACCGCCCCAGAAATGTGGGAGTGAGTGATCAACTCAGTGGAACAATAAGGCACTGGTTAACATGCTATCAGTTCAATCAAACAGTAATGATAAAGCAGGACAATTAAATAAATCCTAAGTACTCTTGTTAATGCAAGTATGAATGCGGTATGATGCGTGCCCTCACGCATACACCCTCAGCGTCTTCCTCTTACGTTACGCATGACATCGCCTCAAAGTGCGCCACATCTACAAAGCACATGCAAATGCGGTGCATGGATATGATTACCAAGTTGTTATTAGTCCAATTCATACAGCAGGATTGGGAAGCTAAGATACCTTCCTCATATCACCATCCAACAGTGATCCATACTAGGGTCGTCATTCCTAGACATCTCATATGATCATATAGTTGAGGTCGTAGCAAAGGGCTCGTCACCAATCAATGCACGCCTTTCATGCCCTTACTACCACAGATCGGCTCGTCACCTCCTTGCGGTATCCAGGTATGCTCGAGGTCACTACAAAGGGCTCGTCACCAATCAATGTAGGCCGACAGCACGAATATAGTGTCCCATACCACCATAATCGGCTCACGAGTTTAGTTGCTCACTTTGGTCACTACGGGAGGCTCGTCACCCAGCGTAGGCCGACGGCTCAACCACGGTGTCCCATACCACCATGCCCGGCTCATGAGTCTTAGCGGATCGGTACCATGGTTATTAGGATTTCACTGGTAAGTTCGGTACCCTAGATTCAAGCGAGCGTCCATACATGGTTAACATACACTGGACAATCGGGTTAGTTGACGAACTCGACTAGCACGAGCGCACATTGAATTGAACGACATAGAGTGCGCAAACACTCCGCGTGGCCAAACCACTGCCGCCAACTCTAATACGACTCGGGTTCGTCTAATGCGTCTCACGTGGCGAAAGCAATCTCAACCACGACCAAAGGGTCAATTACCGATTTCTTGGACTAAGGCATAGTCCCAAACATCCTACACTACGACAGATATTCATATGGAATGTAAAACAATAATGGAACAACCACTCAAATCATGGTGCATACACATCTGAAGAATATCAACTTAACATAAATGTAAGCATAGGAATGCTTGAATTTAAATAACTTGGAATGTAAATGCATAAGGAAATCATGCGCATCCATAGAAGTATTGAGAATCACTTCTCAATGCCTGCATTTAGTGTAATCAGTTACACGTAGATCATTCATGCATTTCTACAAACACTTAGCATTCATGGAACAACATACATGACGCATGTTGAAATACGTGCACTTAGACAATTCCTTCTTCCAAGGAGTTGTCATACATGCATCTAGCATACATACATGACCAAAAATCATGGCAAACATAAGTGCGTATTTTATACGTATACGGTACTTTATAAATACACTTAGAATACACAAATCTCAATATAGCACATGCATATCAGGAAAGCAATGTAAACATAACATTTGACATGTGAAATCTCATCCATAACAAGAATAAATCACTAACTGGGATTGAAAGCCTTGAAAACCATAACCTATACACTTAAAGTCCGCACCTTAAGCAAAGAAAGAACCGCCGAACTGATTTAGACGAGTTGCCTTCGTCAACGGCGCAAGAATACCCTAAAATAAGGATAGAAATGAGATACAACAACACCAAGTCTAATCTAAGCTCTAACACAGGTTAGGGTTAGGTTAACTTACCCCAAAAGAACTCAGAATCGTCAGAGGAACGATTCAAAGTGAAGATTCAAAGGTGAAGAAGAACAAGGAAGAATCAAGGTGATTCACCAACTAATCTCTCTCACTAACTCTCTCTTTTCCACTCTCTTTCCAAGCTAGGGTTAGAGAAAATTCGTATGGAAATGAGAGCTAGGGTTTAAGGACTATATATAGGCCTTAAAATGATGGAAATAACCCAGGGTCAAGGTATACTTAGGTTATAACCAAAGTACGCCTTTCTCGATCCAACGAAGCACTTCTGGTGGGCCTATAACCACGAAAGGTCGGACTTAAGCTCACTGACCATGGATCTAGGTCAGTGTAACGCCCCGGCTCTTCAGATCGGCCGTGGCGGACCACACTCAATTCAGCGGTCACGGAAACTCGATCAGTCCACAAGCACTAGGATATGCAGGCCAACCATCCCGATCGAGAGGGTGAAATTGGGTCGAGAATCCAACGGTCGAGAATGCTTAAAATCGTCGCGCAAGCGCCCACGACTCAGATTTCATAAAAAGCTTATTAAATTCCAACCGTTCTCACACTCTTCACTCCGAACTCAACCAAATCGACCCAGAACATCAGATCGACTTGATTTTTGAGGTGAAGACCAAGCCCAACTCAGTGACCGCAACAGCCTAAGATCATCGCCATCGGACTTTCGACGCGCGGTCTAGGTCCGATCCAGATCTTCCAAAAATTCCCCAGAACAACTGGATTTAGCGATGGATCCCAGATTTCAGAGTAACGTAGCGCTCACTAATCTACACGTTTAGAGCCATGCAGATACAATTTAAAGTGATTGATGCGAATTTCACAAGCAATCAAGTAGAGCGCTAATTACCCCAAAAATAACTACTTAAGGAAAGATTAGCACAAAAATTCCAAGGTCGTTACACATCATCTTGCCAGCAAGTCATTTGGTTCACAATTTGTTGTGTCGTGTGCTGCAGAGATTCCAACAAGCATTCAATTACTGAGAGTCTAGATTCGTACGGATCAACCCTTATTCCTAAATTTGTCTAACCACTAAGTATGGTGTCAATCCAATGATAGTGGCGATGATGCTTCTGTGTACCTGCTGAGTTCAGAGAGCAAGTGCAATTGTGATCTGGTTACATAGGAGCTCCCTCAGATTCTCCTTGATTTTCAACTCCTTCTGGTTGATGCGAGGCAGTTGCTGAATTCTCAGTTAATTTTATCCATTGAATGTTAATCTTTGTAAATCTGGGAGCTAATCTAGGATGATCTCCAGTAGGTGGTGGTCCATATTCCCGAGAAAGAAGACACAATAGATGCGGAAAGGAAATACTTGTGGACCAGGTACTAGAGACCAGGATTGCAATATTATGCAATATGATTGACTGAAGGCATAGTCGCTCACTTGTAGCAATAGAGTAAAGAATTCTTACCATGAATGGGGTTAAGTCTCCACGATTTGTCCCCCTAGGGTACATATTGGTTGAAAAAATAGCGTGGAGTACTTTATATTTAACCTCTAAATCCTTAGAGCGTAAGGCATTTCCATCATACCAAGGAGCTTCTATTCCATTATGTAGCGTTTTAGTCATAGTCGCTCGAACATCAGGAGAATTAGTATTTGGGTCTCCCATGATCCCTAAGAGCTATGCTACGATTTCGGCAGTGATAACCTTAGTGACTGATCCAATCGTGACTGAGATGGATGGGGGATCCTACACGAGCGAGTGACAGTATGCTAAGAATTGAAAGATCTGCTCATCACTAATCGTTCCACCAAATGAGAGGAGTTTGGACTAGCCCACATCTTCGAGTAGCAACTAAATCCTAAATCCCTCAATACAATCCACATTTACTTGTCTTTCTTGAACAATTGGATGCCCCCTAAATTTTTGCAATAGAGTTTCACTTGGGGGAGAAATCGTCCAAACCTCATCTTGAAAATTTTCTTGAGTTTCTCTTTCCTGTGATGGAACAGGCGACCGAGATGTTGATGAAGTTGTTGAAGCTTTAGCTCTTAATCGTGGAGCACACGTTTCATATCGCAAAGGACGTGGTTTTTCCTTTTGAATAGGGGTTTTTCCTTTTTCCTTGGGCATGATGAAATCACAAAGATTGGATAGGAAGAATGAAGGAAAAAAAATCCCAATTTTGTTTTCTATAAGCTTAGGGAAGAACCACACAATGAAAGAGATGATCTTACCGATGGTAGAAGTACGAACGTGATGAAAAGGAGTGCAAAGACTACTCCATGGCTTCGAGAAGAAAACTGAGAGGCGAAAGGTCGCTGGAAGGAGGTGAAAACAGAAAAATCCCGCCCGTGCGATATTTATAAACCCTGATATTTTGATTCTATCAAAGCATATTTAATGTTATCGAAACAGGAACTTTGATACTATCGAAATATGTTCGATGTGATCGAACAATTTTCCAAATTAGGTCAGTAAGTTTTGGAAGATGTTTGATATAATCGAGTAGTGTTCGATATTATCGAACTATTTTTCGATGACATCCAATGTACTTCAATTATATCGAATTAACCCAAAGTGTATAGTCTAGACATTCTATACCAGTTCAACTAATACTAACCTATGTCAACTGATGTACATATATATTTATCAATACTATAGAATTTTGTACATCTAAAAGACACAAAAATAATTTACAAGAAAAAAAAATGACAAGGCTATAGATCCTCAAATATCATCATTGGAGACAGTGGACCATAGAGAGTATTTCATGATCTTCATTTGATAGCAGTTAATCATCCGTTGTAAATTTATTATTGATTGTAGCATGGAGATCAACATTCTTAGGTCCAATTAAGTATTAAAACATGTAGTATTTTTTAGTAATGATTCAAAATATACATATACCTAAATCATATGAAGATGCTTAGTTTTTTAACAAATTTTCTAGAATAGCATAAATCTCAACAAACTTCATATTTCTGAAAAACTATTAGACAGGTGATAGAATATAAATTGAAGTTTAGATCGTGAATAATCTCTTTTAGCTAATCCTCAAGAGAATTCTTCTTTTGATCACTTTTTCTTAATATGACTCCTTTATTAAGTACTTGACCCATTATAAAGTATGTAAGGCCCGTATCCTGGTACCATACCATTCAACTAACTCCCGAGATCCTACCAGTCAAATTTTGGCGACCCACGTGTAGACAGTAATTGCACACAACCCTAAGTCACATCCTGAAGACCTGAGTCGACTCAACCTGAAACTTATACCCTTGCGACCGCACCGTCGCTATTATTCCAACGCCGCGTCTTACGCACCAATGCGATACCCAGGCTAAGAGTAGTGGGCCCGCATATATTTCGAGGAAACACCGCACATTGCGAATCCCGAGAGAGAAATCTCTACCAACCTATCACATCACTAGTCAAGTACAACCCCTAACTAGCCCATCCCTCTCTTACCAACAAGATAAGCAGCCCATACCTATCCCATCCCTTTTCTTACCAACAATGTAAGGTAACCCATACTCCATGCCACCTCATGCCCCCAAAAGTCAACTAAGTCCATACCCTCCATGTCACCTCTTCTTACAACACCCATTCCTCACTCATTTCATCTCATTTCTCCCTCCATTTCCCTTGTAACGACCTTGGGATTTTTGTGCTTATCTTTCCTTAATTAGTTGTTTCGGGGTAATTAGCGCTTTACTCGATTGCTTGTGAAATTCGCATCAATCACTTTAAATTGTATCTGCATGGCTCTAAACGTGTAGATTAGTGAGCGCTACGTTACTCTGAAATCTGGGATCCATCGCTAAATCCAGTTGTTTTGGGGAATTTTTGGAAGATCTGGATCGGATCTGGACCGCGCGTCGAAAGTCTGATAGCGATGATCTTAGGCTGTTGCGGTCACCGAGTTGGGCTTGATCTTCACCTCGAAAATCAAGTCGATCTGATGTTCTGGGTCGATTTGATTGAGCTCGGAGTGAAGAGTGTGAGAACGGTTGGAATTTATTAAGCTTTTATTGAAATCTGAGTCGTGTCGCTTGCGCGACGATTTTAAGCATTCTGACCGTTGGATTCTGACCCAATTTCACCCTCTGATCAGGATGGTTGGCCCAGGCATATCCTAGTGCTTGTGGACCTGATCGAGTTTCCGTGACCGTTGAATTGAGTGTCGTCCGCCACGGCTGATCTGAAGAGCTGGTCGGTATGAAATCTCAGCTTGACCTAGATCCATGGTCAATGAGCTTAAGTCCGACCTTTCGTGGTTATAGGCCCACCAGAAGTGCTTCGTTGGATCGAGAAAGGCTTACTTTGGTTATAACCTAAGTATACCTTGACCCTAGGGTTATTTCCATCATTTTAAGGCCTATATATAGTCCTTAAACCCTAGCTCTCATTTCCATACGAATTTTCTCTAACCCTAGCTTGGAAAGAGAGTGGAAAAGAGAGAGTTAGTGAGAGAGATTGGTTGGTGATTCATCTTGATTCTTCCTTGTTCTTCTTCATCTTCGAACCTTCACTTTGAATCGTTCCTCTGATAATTCTGAGTTCCTTTGGGGTAAGTTAACCTAACCCTAATTTGTGTTAGAGCTTAGACTATACTTGGTTTTGTTGTATCTCATTTCTATCCTTATTTTATGGTATTCTAGCGACGTTGACGAAGAAAACTCTTCTAAATCAGCTCTGTGTTTCTTTATTCGCTTAAGGTTCTGAATTTATGTGTATAGGTTATTGTTTTCAAGGCTTTCAATCCCGATTAGTGATTTATTCTTGTTATGGATGAGATTTCACATGCCAAATGTTGTGTTTACATTGCTTTCTGACATGCATGTGCTATATTGAGATTTGTGTATTCTAAGTGTATTTATAAAGTACCGTATACGTATAAAATATGCACTTGTGTTTGCCATGATTATTTGTCATGTATGTATGCTAGATGCATGTATGACAACTCCTTGGTAAAAGGAATTGTCTAAGTGCATGTATTTCAACATACGTCATGTATGTTGTTCCACGTATGCTAAGTGTTTGTAGAAATGCATGAATGATCTAAGTGTAACTTATTACACTAATTGTGGGCATTGAGAAGTGATTCTCAATACTCCTATTGATGCGCATGTTTTCCTTTATGCAGTTACATTCCAAGTTATTTAAATTCAAGCATCTCCTATGCTTACATTTATGTTAAGTTGATATTCTTCAGATGCGTTTGTGCCATGATTTGAGTTATTGTTCCATTACTGTTTTACATTCCATATGAATATCTGTAGTAGTGTAGGATATTTGGGACTATGCCTTAGTCCAGGAGATCGGTAATTGACCCTATATTCGTGGTTGAGATTGCTTTCGCCACGTAGGACGTATTAGACGAACCCGAGCCGTATTAGAGTTGGCGGTAGTGGTTTGGCCACGCGGAGTGTTTGCGCACTCTATGTCGTTCAATTCAACGTGCGCTCGTGCTAGTCGAGTTCGTCAAGTAACCCGATTGTCCGATGTATGTTAACCATGTATGGACGCTACTACTTGAATCTAGGGTACCGAACTTACCAGTGAAATCCTAATAACCATGGTACTTGATCCGCTAAGACTCATGAGCCGGACATGGTGGTATGGGACACCGTGGTCGAGCTGTCGGCCTTCTGGGGTGACGAGCCTCCCGTAGTGACCGGTGAGCAACTTAACTCGTGAGCCGATTATGGTGGTATGGGACACTATATTCGTCTTTGTCGGCCTACATTGATTGGTGACGAGCCCTTTGTAGTGACCTCGAGCATACCTGGATACCGCAAGGAGGTGACGAGCCGATCTGTGGTAGTAAGGGCATGAAAGGCGTGCATTGATTGGTGACGAGCCCTTTGCTACGACCTCAACTATATGATCGTATGAGATATCTAGGATTGACGACCCTAGTATGGATCACTGTTTGGATGGTGATATGAGGAAGGTATCTTAGCTTCCCAATCCTGTTGTGTGAAATGGACTAATAACAACTTGGTAATCATATCCATGCACCGCATTTGCATGTGCTTTGTAGATGTGGAGCACTTTGAGGCGATGTCATGCGTAACGTAAGATGAAGACGCTGAGGGTGTACGCGTGAGGGCACGCATCATATTGCATTCATCCTTGCATTAACAAGAGTACTTAGGATTTAATTACTTATCCTGCTTTACATTACTGTTTGATTGAGCTGATAACATGTTAACCGTGCCTTATTGTTCCACCGATTTGATCACTCACTCCCACGTTTATGGGCGGTGTTACACACCCACCGGACTCTGTCTTAGGCCCCGATGTTGCAGATGTGGATGCGATGTCCGAGGCGAGCGGGAGCCGGATGACGACGAGTGCCTTCTCCTATATGCGATTTTGAGACGAGTTCTAGCGAGCCTCGGTCTGATGCGGGATTTCTGGGATTATTTTGGGACTGAAATGATGTAATTTGATACTTATAATTTTGTTAAATAACACTTTTACACGATCTGGTTGTATATGTAATTCAGGGATTTACACTTGTACACATATTTTACTATAAGTCTTCCGCTTGCTTTATTCACTTATCCCTGAATCATATCTGTGTTTTGGCTTAATCTATTCCATGTTTTATGCACTAATACAGTCAACATACATTCATCATTGAATATGTTGCATAAGTGATGTTTTGGAACTCGGGAGCTGAGTTATACTCGACCCCCGAATTTCAGGGCGTTACAAGTTGGTATCAGAGCATGATCTGGATTAAACCGGACCTAGGTTATGGTCACACACCGCACGTTGTCGCCACTTTAGTGTATTTGGGTGCGGGTCTATCATCGCCTTGTGTTTGTGCTCCGTAGCTTCTATCGGCGAAAGTCTCTTGAAAACCTTTGCCGAGATCGAGTCTGTACTCTTACCTGATCACACACAGCGACCCGAAACCTTTCCTAAACCCTCTATTAATGAGTGTAGACGGTCTATCTTCCCCTTTTTCATTTTTAAACCTTCCAGAAATCGCTGTTTGAATCAGATTTCTGTCAGAATGGCCCGATAGGCCTCAAACTACGCAAGAGGCCATTTGGGGCATTTCCAGTGGGGCCCAGGGGGGAACCACACTTTTTGGGCCAAGGGGGACCAGGAGGGCCTCGCCAAATCGGTGAGGCATCGCCGATATGTCCAGAGACCGGTGATGCCATCGCCGGTCGCCGGGCCAGGCGGGCCGGGCCGACGCGGGCCGATCGTTCCTAGGGCTAGTGTGGCCCACCTCTCCATGGTTTCACCCTTATATCCTTTTCTTTACTCTATTTCCTTCACAAAACCCACCTCCAAGCTTTCCTTTTCTTCCAAAACCTCTCCAAACTCTCTCAAATCTCTCCCAAATCTTCATCTTCCTCCCATTTTCGTGCAAACCCATCACCCCATTCTCAAATCTTCCATTCCATTGTTGATTTCTTCTTTTTCCCTTCTCATTTGAGCCCTTTCATTCCCTATTTGGCTAATAGTTGTGTGGAAGCTTCACCATCTTCCTATTTCTCCCTTTCTCTCATTTCTCATGGGCCTCTTTGAGATTGTGACGGCCATCTTTTCCATTTCTTCCCTTCTTTCCTTGATGGGGAAGAAGAGAGCGCCCGTGGATGAAGCCGGGCCGAGCCGCCCAACCCGTGCACTGAGGCCGAGAGGTGCCGCCGCTAGCACGTCCGCCACGCGCGAGTTCCAGACGAAGCGGGACCTCGATCCTCGAGCTCCTGTCAGTAGGACCTTATTGGCGGAATTGTCGCATGGAGTCTATGAGGGGCGTAGAGTCCTTTTTGAGGCTCATGTTGATCCGCGGCTCTTTGGTGAGTTCTTCTTGTTGGAGCGCCTAGAAGGGGCTGTTTGGGGTCCCTTGTTCGAAGGCGAGTATCGCGCGAATGCTAGCACTGTTCGGGCCTTCTATGCCAACATTCTGGAGCCTTCGCTGGATCCTCTGCAGTTCAAGATTCCCTGTGGTAGCGGTCGAGTTAGAATTGTCAATGTTGCTTTGATATCCCGACTCTTGAAGGTGCCACTTGGGGAAGTGCATGCCAGCGAGAAGAATGTGGATAGTGTGCGCGAGAAGGATCATCGCACCCGATTCTTGTGTGGTCGTCTGGTTGAATGGCAGCCGAATAGGAGTCTTCTGGCTTCTTTCATGACGGACGACTTCCGTTTGCTTCACCACATCTTTACGTTCAATGTATATCCAAGGTGGAGCAACCGCAGCGAGTGTACGCGCCTGATGGTAGATTTCCTATATCAGTTGGGGCAGGATGCGAAGTTGTGTGTGCCGACGTACGTCCTGCGTCAGATTATTCTCATCGCTCGTTCGAGTAGACGGACCGAGTCTCTTCCCTTTAGCCGCCTCATTTGCAAGATCGCACATGAGTTTGGCTATAGGCTTGGAGCTGAGAAGCCGGTCCCTGTTCGCTATATCAACTTGAGGACCCTTAAGCTGATGGAGGTTGGTTCTGGTCGGCTTGCCTCAGAGGGTGAGGCCGGGTCTGAGAGTGGTGATGATGAGAGTTATGCTGAAGGCAGAGCGGAGTCTGGGGAAGAAGCAGAGCAAGACGAGGAAGAGATTGAGGCACAGGATTCGAGTGATAGCTCTCCTCCTGTGGTGCCAGAGCAGGGCGCAGAGCAGATTGCCAGAGATGCCCGTCTTACACGGCTTGAAGAAGGGCAAGCTGCTTTACGCCAGGAGATGGTTGATCTTCGAGGCTTTGTTAAGCATAAGTTTAAGAAGATGTCCCGGACTTTGAAGTCTATCCTGTGTTGCTTGCAGGATAAGGGTGCTCCGCCTCCATCTCCTGATTCCGACGAGTAGCATCGTCGTGGCCGTCTTTGCTTTGTTGTGTTTTTCTTTCTGTGTGTAGCCGTTGTTGGCTTGTAGTTGGAGTTGTTGTAGTGTGGTAGCTGTTAGTGGTTGTAGTTGTTGTGGTTGTTTGAAGTGTTAGATGTTGTTGTTTTCATGCTTTCCTAGTCGTGATTCATGTATTGCTGCACTACTTGTATTGCGACGATTTTGGTTAATGGAATGCATGTTGTTTGTCTTTGGAGTTGTGTTGTGCTGTGTTGTTGTTGTGTGGATGGATTATGTGACTTAGAATCTGACAGGTTGCATCCTTTGATTTAATGTAGGGATGCCTCCTAAGGGTTCGAAGACTTCGGCCCGTCTCTCTCTGATTGAGTCGCTTGCTGGGGTTCCTCCCTTGAGCGATAGCCAGTCAGATCCACAGGCGGGTCCATCTCGTGCTGGTGTTGGGTCGACACCTATGGCTCCTCCAGTCACACCCTCGGTTCCTGAGCCGAGCCATGCACCCTCTTCTGCTTCACCTGTTGATAGGTTTGAGCAGATGATGTTGTTGATGCAGCAGCAGCAGTTTCAGCAGCAGCAGTATCAGCAGCAGCAGGAGTTCCTCTCCTCCATGGCTGGCATCTTTGCTCAGTCAGTAGGGGCGACTCCACCTGTTTCACCTATGCCTCCATCTGGGAGTGCCAGTGCCAGTGTTAGTGTCAGCGGCACATTCGAGCGATTTCAGCGCTTGCGACCTCCTACTTTTGCGGGTTCTCATAGACCCGAGGAGGCCGAGTATTGGATTGACCGCATCTCTAAGATGCTGAGGCCGTTGCACTGCTCTGAGGTCGAGCAGGTTGAGCTTGCCACCTTCATGTTTGAGAAGGAGGCCAGTTTGTGGTGGGACAGTGTGCTTCGCACTGTCGAGGAGGACTTCGTGTGGTCGTGGCAGGCGTTTGAGGCGCGCTTCCACGAGAAGTATTTCCCGGTGACGTACCGACACGAGAAGGAGAGTGAGTTCCTTCGCCTCCGCCAGGGAGGGATGTCGGTTACGGAGTATGAGAACCGGTTTACTGAGTTGGGGCGGTATGTTCCTTTGATCCTGGGTGATCAGCCGATGAGGATGCGGCGTTTTTCTGAGGGGCTGCGACCTGAGATCCGATCGAAGATTTGCTGTGCCAGCATTTCTTCATATGCGGAGCTAGTGAGCATGTCCTTGCGAGCAGAGCAGGACGGAGATAGAGCGTCCCGCATGCGAGCACCGATGCCTCCTAGGCCGCGACCGGATTTCCAGGGTGCACCTTTCCTTGGCAAGAGGCCGCGAGTTGATTCTCCTCCTAGGCGTTCAGCGCCGCCCGCTCAGCAGATGAGAGCTGATCTGAGATGTTCTTATTGTGGGAAGGTTGGGCACTTGGACCGTTTCTGCTTTTCCCGTATGCGAGCAGGTGGTTTTACTCCACCGCAAAGGGTTTGCCGTCGATGCCTCGGTTATTTCTCCTCCTCCTCTTCGATCGGCGCCAGCTCATCCATCCTTCATACCTTCTGGTTTCAGGCCACCTCAGCGGCCCATGGTTCCTCCGCCAAATCGTCAGCAGCAGGCTCGTGTTCATGCGCTTTCAGCTGAAGCGCCTATGTCTGACTTGGTGCCGAGGTCCTTTGAGGTGACAGCGCATATTGAAGGTATTCTCGTTTCTGTGCTAGTGGATACAGGGTCCACTACTTCTCTTATTTCTTATGCGGCAGTTAGGCGTTTGGGTTTGAGATCTGTTCCTATGCCTGGAGTGATGCTTACTACCGCTACGGGGATGTCCTCTACCTTGGGCAAGCGTTGTATGGATTGTTTGGTCGATCTGGGAAGTGGATCGATCCGTGTTGATTTGCTAGTCGCATCGCTTTATCACTACGATGTTATTATGGGTATGGATTGGCTCACGAGGATGCGAGCTGAGATTGATTGTGAAGCGAGATCAGTGACGATCCATGGACCTGAGGGAGAGATTGTTACTTTCCCAGTTCAGGTCAGTTACCCTATTCGTATTGATTTTTATTCTTCTCTGTTGGAGAGTTCGGCCGAATCGGCGTTGGTTAGTACGCCGGTAGTTCAGGAGTTTGAAGATGTGTTTGAGTCGATTCCTGGATTACCTCCTCAGCGTGAGATTGATTTTGCTATCGATCTTATGCCTGGTGCGGCGCCCATTTCTTTACCCACCTATCGGATGCCTCCGAGTGAAATGGAGGAGTTGAGGAAGCAGATAGATGGTTTGCTGGAATTGGGTTTTATTCGGCCCAGTGTGTCTCCTTGGGGAGCACCTGTTCTGTTTGTGAAGAAGAAGGATGGTTCCTTGCGATTGTGTATTGATTATCGCAGGTTGAATTTGGTAACTGTGAAGAATAAGTACCCCTTGCCCAGGATTGATGATCTGTTTGATCAGTTGAAGGGGGCACGGTACTTCTCGAAGGTTGATCTGCAGTCAGGGTATCATCAGTTGCGCGTCAAGGATGGAGACGTGCAGAAGACCGCTTTTAGGACCAGCTTCGGTCATTATGAGTTCCTTGTGATGTCGTTCGGTCTGACGCTCGAGATAAAAAATACGACTATGGATAGTATAGTAGGAGCGTACATTCGAGCGTCAGGAGTTTCCATTATTATTATCTTGTATTTTCCTTTATACGCATTGTACTTTAAAGTTTTTTATTATAGTGAATTTTGTGATGGTGTTCTTATGGTTATTGTTCATGGGTTATGCTTATGGTTATGCTCATTACGAATCAAAATCATGTTAGAAACCTTACTTGTAGTATCCCAGGATCGGAACCTGGTGTATGGGTGCCGGGAGCCGAGAATGGGGTACTACGGAGGCTGTCGGCGCCAGATTCGGCAATCGGGAATTTTGTGAGCCCGATTTTTGAGTTTGGGGCATGACAACTTGCCTACTCTACTTCCGGCAGATGCACTCTCTCCTAGAGTGTATCGGATTTCATTATCTAATGGTTTTAAATTAGATTAATCATGAACCTTCACAACCTACACAAGGTTAACTAAGGGACCTATACAAGTTTCCCTTAGGTGCCTACACAAAGTGATGAGTCCAACACATTGACACAACTGGGACCCTACACGAGGCAACTCAAGCCTATAGAAGGCAACTTGAGCCTACACATGGTAGCACGTCATACCTAAGAACAACGTACTTTTCCGTTGGAGGCCTACAAAGAGGTCTTGGCGAGTTTGTCACTCAAACTCTGAATCTCAATCCTACATAAGGAAAGGACTTCAGACTCGATGGACTCTATATACATACAAGTAAGTGAGTGAGCCCCTTTCTTGCTCGGTGTGAAGATCTTCGATGATGACAAAGAGTCTTCAGCTCCCTTGAACCGCAATCTATTGTTGATGCTTTTACGAATGCTCCGAGGTTATGAGGTTTAGGGTTCTTTATCTTCTCTATGGATATAATATGATCTTAAATACACATAGAGAAGGTTCGCATGAGTTATGCATTCAGGAGTTCCAATAACATGATTTACCTACAAGGAGGTTTGTTGGAATATCACTGAATGCTAGAGTTCATAATTCAATCTTAAGCACATAAGATGTGAGTTAAAGCACATGCCAAGAATGAATGATGAACTCTAATAGGAAAGAGGGAATGAGGAAGAGAGTATAGTGTATGTGAAGCAACTCTCTTAATTTTTAGCTCATTTTACTAAGAGGCAACCTGAGGTATTTATAGAAGAAGAATCCCAATAGTTAAAAAACAGGGAGAAATTTGTCATTATTAATACTATCGAATTGTAGCGCCCTGAAATTCGGGTGTCGAGCATAACTCAGCTCCCGAGTTTCAAAACATCACTTATGCAACATATTTAATGATGGATGTATGTTGACTGTATTAGTGCATAAAACATGAAATAGATTAAGCCAAAATACAGATATGATTCAGGGACAAGTGAATAAAGCAAGCGGAAGACTTATAGCAAAATATGTGTACAAGTGTAAATCCCTGAATTACATATACAAGCCAGATCGTTTGAAAGTGTTATGTAACAAAATTTGAGTATAATTACATCATTTCAGTTCCAAAAATATAATCCCAGAGATCCCGCGCAACAGACCGAGGCTCGCTAGAACCCGTCTGAAAACTGCATATAGGAGAAGGCAGCCTCGTCGTCATCCAGCTCCTGCTCTGCCTCAGACGTCGCATCCACATCTGCAACATCAGAGCCTAAGACAGAGTCTAGTGGGTGTGTAACACCGCCCCAGAAACGTGGGAGTGAGTGATCAACTCAGTGGAACAATAAGGCACTGGTTAACATGTTATCAGTTCAATCAAACAGTAATGATAAAGCAGAACAATTAAATAAATCCTAAGTACTCTTGTTAATGCAGGTATGAATGCAATATGATGCGTGCCCTCACGCGTACACCCTCAGCGTCTTCATCTTACGTTATGCATGACATCGCCTCAAAGTGCGCCACATCTACAAAGCACATGCAAATGCGGTGCATGGATATGATTACCAAGTTGTTATTAGTCCGTTTCACACAACAGGATTGGGAAGCTTAGATACCTTCCTCATGTCACCATCCAAACGGTAATCCATACTAGGGTCGTCAATCCTAGACATATCATACGATCATACATTTGAGGTCGTAGCAAAGGGCTCGTCACCAATCAATGCACGTCTTTCATGCCTTTACTACCACAATTTGGCTCGTCACCTCTTTGCGGTATCCAGGTATGCTGAGGTCACTACAAAGGGCTCGTCACCAATCAATGTAGGCCGACAGCACGAATATAGTGTCCCATACCACCATAATCGGCTCACGAGTTTAGTTGCTCATTGGTCACTACGGGGAGGCTCGTCACCCCAGCGTAGGCCGACAGCTCGACCACGGTGTCCCATACCACCATGTCCGGCTCATGAGTATTAGCGGATCAGGTACCATGGTTATTAGGATGTCATCGGTAAGTTCGGTACCCTATATTCAAGCAATAGCGTCCATACATGGTTAACATACATCGGACAATCGGGTTATTTAACGAACTCGACTAGCACAAGCGCACATTGAATTGAACGACATGGAGTGCGCAAATACTCCGCGTGGCCAAACCACTGCCGACAACTCTAATACGACTCGGGTTCGTCTAATACGTCCGACGTGGCGAAAGCAATCTCAACCACGCATATAGGGTCAATTACCAATTTTCTGGACTAAGGCATAGTCCCAAACACCTTACACTACTACAGATACTCATATGGAATGTAAAACAGTAATGGAACAATAACTCAAATCATGGTACATCATCACTTAAAGAATAACAACTTAACATAAATATAAGCATAGGAAATGCTTAAATTTAAATAACATGGAATGTAACTAGCATAAAGGAAATCATGCGCATCAATAGGAGTATTGAGAATCACTTCTCAACGCCCATAATTAGTGTAATCAGTTACACTTAGATCATTCATGCATTTCTACAAACACTTAGCATACATGGAAACAACATACATGACGTATGTTGGAATACATGCACTTAGACAATTCCTTTTACCAAGGAGTTGTCATACATGCATCTAGCATACATACATGACAAATAATCATGGCAAACACAAGTGCGTATTTTATACGTATACGGTACTTTATAAATACACTTAGAATACACAAATCTCAATATAGCACATGCATATCAGGAAAGCAATGTAAACATAACATTTGGCATGTGAAATTTCATCCATAACAAGAATAAATCACTAACTGGGATTGAAAGCCTTGAAAACCATAACCTATACACTTAAAGTCCGCACCTTAAGCGAAGAAAGAACCATCGAACTGATTTAGACGAGTTGTCTTCGTCAACGGTGCTAGAATACCCTAAAATAAAGATAGCAATGAGATACAACAACTCCAAAACTAATCTAAGCTCTAACACAGGTTAGGGTTAGGTTTAACTTACCCCAAAAGAACTCAGAATCGTCAGAAGAACGATTCAAAGTGAAGGTTCAAAGATGAAGAAGAACAAGGAAGAATCCAAGATGATTCACCAACTAATCTCTCTCACTTTCTCTCTCTTTTCCACTCTCTTTCCAAGCTAGGGTTAGAGAAAATCGTATGGAAAAGAGAGCTAGGGTTTAAGGACTATAAATAGGCCTAAACTTGACAAAAATAACCCCAGGGTCAAGGTATACTTAGGTTATAACCAAAGTAAGCCTTTCTCGATCCAACGAAGCACTTATGGTGGGCCTATAACCACGAAAGGTCGGACTTAAGCTCCTTGACCATGGATCTAAGTCAAGCTGAGTTTTCATACCGACCGGCTCTTCAGATCAGCCGTGGCGGACCACACTTAATTCAACGGTCACGGAATCTCGATCAGGTCCACAAGCACTAGGATATGCCTGGGCCAACTATCCTGATCAGAGGGTGAAATTGGGTCAGAATCCAACGGTCAGATAGCTTAAAATCGTCGCGCAAGCGACACGACTCAGATTTTAATAAAAGCTTAATAAATTCCAACCGTTCTCACACTCTTCACTCCGAGCTCAAGCAAATCGACCCAGAATATCAGATCGACTTGATTTTCGAGGGGATGACCAAGCCCAACTCGGTGACCGCAACAGCCTAAGATCATTGCCATCGGACTTTCGACGCGCGGTCCAGGTCCGTTCCAGATCTTCCAAAAATTTCCTAGAACAACTAGATTTAGCGATGGATCCCAGATTTCAGAGTAACGTAGCGCTCACTAATCTACACGTTTAGAGCCATGCAGATACAATTTAAAGTGATTGATGCGGATTTCACAAGCAATCGAGTAAAGCGCTAATTACCCCAAAACAACTACTTAAGGAAAGATTAGCACAAAAATTCCGAGGTCGTTACACGAATAGTCTTCGATATTATCAAAATTTAAATTTCGATTATATCGAGTATCATTTGATTGTATCAAATTTCTACAAATATATGTTCATTTTTGTGTAGAATAGATTCTGCTCGATTGATCGAATAGCATTCAATGTTATCGATGTGCACTTCAATGTCATCAAAAGGTAGTTAGATCCCATTAGATCTTCTTTAGAAAACTACCTTTGGTCGCTGGAAGATTTTGTCTAGATATTCAATGTTATCGATCATCATTCGATGCTATCAAATTTTGAAGTTCGATGGCATCGAATAGTATTCAATGTGATCGAAGATATGTATTTTCTTTAATGCCTTGCTGGAAAAAATTTCGTAATATTCGATATAATCGAGCATAATTCGATATAATCGAGAACTTACTCTCGATGTAATCGAAGATAACTCGATTATATCGATGAACACTTTTGAGAATGATTCTATGTAGAAGGAGTGTCCAAAGTCAATGTTATCGAATAGGGTTCAATTCTATCAAATTTTGAATTTCGATAAGATCGGGCTATATTTAATGTAATCGAGATTTCCCAGAAGATGGTTATGTTGTTACTAGATAGAATGGGCCTATTATTCGATTCAATCGAACCATGTTCGATAGAATCGGAAATGAATTCTATTGCAAATCGATGTAATCGAGTTTATCTGTATAATTCATGTTTAACTCTATCATTCTAAGTGTTTAACACTTAAACTTACCAAAGTTGATTTTCAAGGAATTGAAGGTAAGACTAAGTTTAATAGGGGTCATTTACCTTAGGGGTTTGGTTAGGGAAGTGAGGCTTCATCTACCAGTTTGGAGAACTCGAACTTCTTTCACGTTGAGTTCTTGATCTTGTAATCTTCATCTTGAGGCTCACTTGAAGACTGACTCAACATTCAAGTAATTTGACAAACTAGGGCACTTTCAATCCTATGACGGAAAAGGAAATATTCGTGAAAACATTGTAGATAAGATGGAAGTAGAATCTAAGATATACTCTTTGGGCCTGGAAATTAAAGATGACCAGCTAGTTTACTTGGTCATGAATAACTTTTCTCCTTAAGATAGTACATTCCTTGTGAACTACAATACACTAAAGGATAAATGGACGTTAGATGAACTGATTTCATAGTGTGTCCAAAGGAGAAAAGGTTTAAGACACTAAACAAGGCACAAATTGTTAATCTAGTAACCTTAGGACATGGATATGGATATGGACATAATGCGAAGAGAAAAACGAAACAATGTTCTAATAAGGGATCATCAGGTCCTCCGACTAAAAATTACGAAATTCAACCTATGAATGGATCGTGCAACAAGTGAGCTAAAAATAAGCGGGCTAATTCTATAAGAAGTCTAGTCATTAGAAGAAAGACTGCATAAAGTACAAGTAGTAGCTCGTAAAGAAATGTAATAATATTATCCTAGCCTGTTTTAAATATAATCCAACTGATGTGTCAATAGATTCTTAGCGGATAGATTCCGGAACAACTATCCACATATATACTTCTATGCATGACTTGATACAGAGCAGGCCACCAACTGATGCGAAATGGTCAATATACATAGGCAATGTCGTTAAAGTTGACGTGAAGGTAGTTGAAATCTGTAGGCTTAAGTTAGGGTCAAGTTATTTATTGGATCTAGTATATAGATTTTGTGTGTCTTCTATAAAGCATAATTTAATCTATATTTCTCTTTTTAGATAAATTAGGTTATTCATTTAAATTTAAGAATAAAATATTGAGTATTTACTTTGATTCAATTAATGTTGGCACTGGATCTATGGTGAACAACCTATACAAACTAGACTTGAATGTCTCACACATGTATAATGTAAATGCCCAAAGAAATAAAGTAGGATTTAAGCGATGACTAGACTATAAAAATTTCTCCATGTTGTAGCATAGGCGATTATGTTATATTTCTCATGAGATATTGGATAGGCTGGTGCAAAAAAGGATTCTTCATTCTCTATACTTCTTCGACTATAAAATATGTGTTCATTGTATTAAGGGTAAACAGATCAAAATAAAAATAAAAATGTACAAGGAGTGTTGGACTCTTGGAGGTGATACATGCGACATATGTGGGTCATTCCTTACAGCATCTTGTAATGGGCACAAATATTGTTTCACCTTTATAGATCACTAATTTCATTTCAAGTACCTTTATCTTATCAACGAAAAATCAGATGCACTAGATGCTTTTAAAATATATAATGCTGAAGTGAAAAATCAACTTGATAGGAAGATTAAGGTCGTCGGGTCTAATCATGATGGTGAATATTATGCCAAATATAACAAATCAAGTCACAATCCAAGACCTTTCGTTAGATACCTACAAGATTATAACATTGTTGCCCACTACATCAGGCCTTAGACCCCAAAGTAGAATGGTGGGGTTAAAAGACGCAATCATACCCTTATGAATATGGTGCATAGCATGATAAGCGATTCGACATTCTCAAAATCTTTGTGGGATGATGTGATCAAAACTATAGTTCATATCCTTAACAGGGTCCCCAGCAAGGCTGTAAGTAAAACCCCTTTTGACTTGTGGAATAGAAAAAATCCAAGTCTTCGATATCTACATGTTTGTGAATGTCCTACTAAGGCCAAACTTTACAACTCATATGAAAGAAAGCTCAATCCCAAAACCATATGTTGTTTTTTTTATATAAGATACCTGAAAAGGTCAAAACATTATCGATTTTACTGTCCTTCCCACTATATCGGGATTATTGAGACTGGAAATGCCAGATTCATTTAGGATATTAAAAGTAGTGGGAGCACAAGCATTAGGAATTTTGTATTCGATGAAGAAAGAATTGTGACTCCCGTCATGGTCATTCCCAACCATGTTGGTATGAATCCTACAATTGAGCTTGTAGTCACTGTAGATCACCATGATGAACCTCTTGTATAACCCACTAAGGAAGGAAATCAAAGTCACACTTAAGAGGGTGAGCCATTGAGAAGATCAGAAAGAGAGGAGGCTTGTGAATCAAGAGGATTACATCATATATCTACAAGAGAACAAGTTTGGGATAAGGGTGGAAAAGGATCTTGAATCCTTTACACGAGCCAAACAAAGTATTAACCATTCTCATTGAATTGATGCCATTAGGATGAGTTGAAATCCGTGAAGAATAATAAAGTATGAGATCTTATTGAGTTATCCCAAGGAATAAAGTTGATTGGCTGTAAATTGAGTATTTAAAACCAAACAGGACTCCAAAAATAATGTCAAAAGATATAAAGGCAGACTTGTTTCCAAGGGTTTTAACCAACGTGAAGGCATTGATTTTAAGAAGACCTTCTCACCAGTATCTAAGAAAGACTCATTCAAATCATAATGACTCTTGTGGCTCATATAGATTTGGAGCTATATCAGATGAATGTAAAGATTACGTTTCTCAATGGAGATCTAAATGAGGATGTATATATGTTGCAACCTAAAGGTTTTACAACTGAAGGATTAAAACATATGGTTTGTAAACTCAAGAAAACCATCTATGAGCTAAAATAAGCATCACGGCAGTGGTACCTAATATTTCATGAATGGTACCTGAAATTTTATAAAGTGAGTTCCTCCTATGGTATTGTAGAAAATACTATATATGAATGCATCTACGTTAAAATCAATATGAGTAGTTCTCCTATTGGTTTTGTATGTTGATGACATTTTGTTAGCTAACAGTGACATTAAGATGATGAGTGATACAAAAAAATTCTTATCTCAAAGTTTAAGATGAAGGATCTTGGTGATGCCTCTTATATCATCGACATTGAGATATGTCATGACAGATTATGTTGACTGCTTAACTTATCATAAAGGGCCTATATTTATAAGGTACTCAAAAGGTACAACATACAAAATGGTGATAAATTCAGATAGTTCCAGTGTCATAGGAATGATTTGGAGAATAATTAAATGAAGGATTTTTTGTACGCGTCAGTAGTAGGGAGTATCATGTATGCTCAAGTCTACACACGACCGAATATTGCCTTTGCAGTGGAAATGTTGGGCAGGTATTTGTCTAATCTAGGATGTAGCACTGGATAGCTACAAAGAAGGTATTGTGCTACATGCAAAGAATAAAGGACTTCGAACTCACATATAGAAGGTCTAATCATTTAGAATTGGTCAAATACTCAAATGTAGATTATGCTAGGTCCATTAATACAAAGAAGTCCACCTCATGCTACATCTTCACGATGGTTTGTAGGGTTATATTAAAAAAGCATAAAACAATCGACAATAGCCTCATCCACATAAAAGTTGAGTTCATAGCTTGTTATAAAGTATTAAATCAGGCATTGCAGTTTTAACGTTTCTTCTCAAGTTTGTGGGTATTGAAGCATATCCCAAAACTTTTGAGAATATTTTTTGATAACTCAGTTGCAGTCTCCTTTTCAAGTAACAATAATTATTATCAAGGTCAAATCATATCAATGTTAAGTATCTTGTTGTGAAGAAAAGAGTTCAGAATCGTCTAGTGTCTGTGGAGTTCATCGACACCAAGTAGATGATTGCGAATCCACTCACTAAAGGGCTCCTTATCATGACATTTCAGGAGCATGTAACATCTATGGGAGTCAATGATCCCACAGATGTATTTAGTTATTGGGAGTTGAGCATGTTTTATTTTTATAGACATTGAAGAGATTTCATTGATGAAGTTTTTTATGATTTTGATATAAAATTAATTTTTACTTTTCTATATATATATATGTGCAATTTATTTTGATAAGAAGAAGTAAAGTTGTGTCTTGTTGGAGACATTTGAAAGCTCCCGAACCTCCTAAGGATAGATACATATTATCATAATACGTGTGTAATCCTTAAACCACACCTCCTAGTTCCTGATCTATGTTGTTATGACTGGTAGTATTTGTGACCACGCTTAGTCTTACTTCTCCAAGATTAAATATTGTGATGACTACCACAATCCGATACGAGTGGTCTTAATAGACCAGATTGCAATAGTGTTGCCCATATTATCCAACAGTTATATTGGTTAACCATTTGGTTATTTTCTTTAATACTAAAATATGTTTTCAAAAGTAATTCGGGATATTGATCAATGTGGCCCAAGTGGGAGAATGTAAGAATTCTATAAGCTGGGCCTTATTAATCAATAGTCTGGATCGCCCTAAGGGTTGGATAATATGATCAGGCATACCAGTGGAGCCCACTTAGTTGTGATTCATCTAAAATCATGTAAAGGGTGGTGCGCTACCACTGTATCACACGCACAGTGTTCTAGTTGGGCTAAGATTGACAAATTCATGTGGAGCCTGAAGGGAGTGGAGTTTTGATGGGTTTCAAACTCCTCAACCCTCTAAACAATGTAAACAAGGTTGGATCCCCAAGCCTACACACGTCAGAAGCTTTTCATCCCATTTCGGTGCTTCCCTAAGGGTGTAAGCTATGGAAGACTACGACAATCAACTGACTCAATCCCCATCTCTGATGCACTGCATGATCTTGTCAATTCCCCAAATAAAGTTTTACAATGTGGGCATGTGCATGCATAGCCCTATGAGGCTAACTATGAGGCCCACTATATGTATGTTGTTGTGTGAGACCCACCAGATTGCTTGATTTGTTGTGTGTGCATGCCCATGAGGCCCACCAAAGAGTGGGGTTCGTTATGTTGTGTGTGGCAATGTGGACCCGTTGTTTCGATAGTGGGGCCCACCTTTTAAGCATGCATGGCCCACCGTTGGGGCAACAACTCCCAATTTGTTAGGCCTTGCAAGGCCCATTTTGGAACCATATGGACCATTAGGGGATAGTGGGGCCCACCTTTTAGGCATGCATGTATGGCCCACCACTGGGGCAATAGGGTCCACTTTGTTAGGCCTTGCAAGGCCCATTTCGGAACCATATGGACCATTAGGAGATGGGTGGTGAAACCCATAGAGTTGGAGCTTAAGGCCCACTTTTGAGGGGCCTTTAGACCATTATTTTGGTGAACGTGGGGCAACCTACTAGGCAAGGCAACCGAACCCACTTTATTAATCTAGGGAGCCTGTTTGCCAACCATGTGTGGGCCGCCTTTGCTGGATTAGAAGCCCTCCAAATTGGGTTCCAAAGACTATTAAAATATGAGGGTATGAGGCTAGGGTTAGGGCCTTACTAGTTATTCAAAATGCGATGCTTGGATTAGCGTTTTGACCCTACATGTATGAAGATTTGATTAGTAGTGATAAGATCACATGACAATGTTGCTTAAACTAGCCTACTCAAGCGTGTGGTAACTGACGGGGCCGAGATCAGTCTACTTAAACAAAGTCAACGATGCTTAAAGTTATGCTTGAATATGTGAGGAACAAGCCTATTAAACAAATGAAATTTACACTAGATTGTTGTGCAAAGAACTCACATGTAAGAATACTCTTAAGGTAATATTAAACTAATGAAATGTACACTAATGATGTGTACATGAAGACTAATGTTCGAGCATATTAGTGTTGCTCATTTGACTTTGAGGATGTATATCAGTATAATGTATAAGTAGCCTCATTTGAGTACTCTAGTGTAATCCCTGCACAACACATAAATAGACCCTTACGTTAAATAAGTCTGGTGCAATATAATGACTACATAATGAGAGCTTAAGTGTATGGATATAGATATACATAGACCTTTGAAACATGATATTTTGTATTTAGATTAGCTATGTAAATGTGTTACAAACTCTAGATATGTTGTATCTTGACTTTAACCAATATTGATTATGAAACCGTATGGAGAATTGCCATACATTGAATGCATGTCAACCCTTGTGTCAAGTTGACTCATACATGTGCATTATTAGTACAATGGATGGCGGTGGATTCATGAGAGTTAGACATTGGGACTTTATGATAGGTCGTGGATATTTATACCTTTGCACATTGGGACCTTCATCATTGAGGCGAGTTAGGTGAGTATGTCAGTTGTGCAAGAGCCTCAATACCAAGGTCGGATGGAGAAGAGGTTTGATGATCCTACCTAGTATTGGGTGTTCACACCCCAAGTATAGGGTCGCGATGTAGTAATAATCTCGGTAAGACCGAGGTCGAATCCACAGGGACTGAACCTTGTACGTAATATGAAAGTAACTCAAACTAGAACTAGGCGAAGATGTAATCTAAATCAAGAAATTTTAAAGGAATAATGGTGAAATTTCAAACTAAAACTTGTAATAATCAAAGGTGGGAAACTAGGGATTCTAAGGATCCACTTGTAGAGATCAGGAATATCTATGCTTGATTCATGAACACAACTGGAATCAGAGTCCCATTTTCATCCAGTTGGAAATATCATTAAAATCCAAATCTGAACTTCCTTTGATATAGTTTTCAATAAAAAATAGGTATGAGAATTAGAATTGATTCCATCACAAAACCATGCCCATGAGACAAAGCAAACAACAGAATTTAGCCAATCCACATCCAATATAAGGGAGTTATGAATGTTAGGAAGGGTTCCATCACCAACCATGCCCGTGAGACAATGGTGAGCAATAGGGCTCCCATGCTCACAATCCCTATAATGCAGAGAACATACCCGAAGCTATCGCAGATCCATTGTAATTTAAGTCACAATAAACCATTAAAAACTACGAATATTCCTCATAATTAAACTATAATAAAAGAGAGTTCAATAAACATGAATCAAGGCCATAGAAATCACCCCATTACGCTACAAGCTTCACCTCTTAGCCTTAGCTAAGAGGTTTAGCCTGTCATAGGCATGCTAAAAGCTCTTAAAAACATAATGGAGAGAAGGAAAAAAAAAATAAAGAGGAAAAGGATAGAAGAACTCCAGCTATCTCCACGTCTTGCTCTCTCTCTCTCTCTCTCTCTCTCTCTCTCTCTCTCTCTCGCCTTGCTCTTTCTTCCCACGTGCATGGCCTCCATGGCTGCCCAAGATGGCTCTCCCTCTCACATTCTTCTCCTTTTTATAGACTAAGCAGGGTCGGTCAGTCCTGGATGGTTGTTTACGCACAGTAGAAAGTCGGTTGCTCAAAGCCAGAGGCAGTGGAGAATTTTCACAGCCAAAGTCGCGTGTGCAGGAAACATGTTGCGTTTGAATGTAGGTTTTGGACGGCTGATCGTCCAGACTCAGGATCTGAGTTCTTGGTGGGGTTCAAGACCCCCTCTTGCAACTTCTGGTCGATCCGGATCAACCGTGATCAAGATCACACATTGGCCCACGGAGGCCGGACATGCATTTGCACGTACCTACAAATTTTCTTACGCTAACGTGCTCAGTGGGCCCCAGAGCCATGTTTTTGGGAAAATCCACCCTACTCATTAGATTCCTAACGAAACACTAGTCGAGAAGGAGTGGTTTTGGTCGGGTTTTGGTGTGGTCCACTGTATCGAATCAACTCGCCGTTCATCTTGCATTTTCTGGCGATCCACGTGTGTATATACCCATGGGACCAAAAGGAAAGCATAGTTAGGGTCATGACCACCCTCCAGAGCGGATGTACGGTCCAGATCATCGAACTGGATGATGGGTGGGACCCACTACTCAACTCAGCAGTTGGACGTTTGGTGGAAAAACAGAATTTCTATTTTTTAAGAGGAGAGCTCGGGTCAGCGTGCGCTGACTCGTCTCTCGGTTTTGGTGCGGCATGGGAGTGCATCGACTATGCACTCTCACACCCACATGTGGGATCCACTGCGATGCTAATGAGAATCCGCTCCGTCCATCCCTTTCCTTATTTAATTTAAGGGGTTGAGACCAAAATTGAAGCATATCCAAAGATCAGGTGGGCCCTAAATTGCTAATATGTGGGCTGATTTATCTGTTGGGCCATGTTCAAAGGGATCCAAGGGCTGAATTTAGAAGTGTACAGTTAATTTATGGTCCTCAAACTAGAATAAAGTTTCGAGTCAAATGGATGGTGGGAACCCTATGATCTTGCATTCTGGATGACTTTCAGGCCACTTGAACTTCAATCATTTGATTTTCTCAGATCTCTGGTGTATAAATTCTTCGATCTCGGTCCTCTGGGGTCTGCCCCTTACCTTGGTGATTTTTGAGTGTTAAATCTAGGCTTTTAGCACTCTTTTAAGTCCAAGTTCCTAAATTCACCTTGCAACCAAAAACATGATTAAAATAGGACGTTAAACATTATCGTGTTCGTAAAATCAAGTATTAACTGGGGTCTAATATGCAATATTTAACCCTTAACATTGGGTCAAGTTAAGTGGACATATTTTGTAGAGCACAAGCCTCGACTATCGAGGTTGGTTAGGATTACTTATGAATGCGTCCCTTCATCGTTGAGCCGAGTAGGACAAATATGTAAACCCCATGGGAATTCTACCACCAAGGCTAGTTAAGGTTATTTACAAATGTGTCCATTCATCATCGGGCCGAGTAGGATAGATAGACCCCACGGGAGTCCTACAATCAAGGTCGAATGGAGTAGAGGTGTAATGAGCTTATCGTGTATATATTTTTCTAAAATGCATATAACCGTTATAACTGTAGGTCAGATGGGTGAGTGCATTAAGCACACAGATACACTACAAGAAAAATAGGCATTATCAGTGGCCAAAATCACCCCTAAAAGTCTAAAAAACCGCTGGTATAAGAATTACCGGGGGTCGGGCGGTTGCCGCAAAAGGGGGACATCGCTATATCATTTACCGGCGTTCGTCCATTTTTACCAGCGTTTTTGGCGGCCGCTACTAAAAGTTGGTCTTTACCGGTGCTTATTATCATTTACCGGCGACTCTACTGACTACCAGTAAAAACTGTAAAAGCGCCATTAAAAATAGTATGAAGCGCCGGGAAAAATGTCCAAAATGCCGTTAATCTTAAAAACGCCGGTAAAAGATATGAGGAATGCAAGTAAATTTTGCAACAAACACCGCAAAAATAACAACAAACGCCAGTAAAAATTTGTAACAAATGCTAATGGGAGATTAAAAAATGCCGGTAAAATCTGTTTAAAACGCTGATAAATCATTTACAGTGTAAAAGAAAAAAAAAATAATAGAAACAATTAAAAATTCTGCTAGGCTGAATCTTCTAAATCAAAAGACCTTTACAAGCTTAAATTAGCATTCAAACACAACCTGTAAATCATTTACAACCAGCCTCATTTACACGGGGCCTAAGAATGAAAGGTTACATAATGGACAGAAAATTTACAAATTGAGACACAAGGAAAAACAGAAGGAAAAATAAAAAATAAAAAATCAACAGACTTCAGCGACGCCCGAGGTGAGACTTCTCAAATGCACCCCAAGAACTAGAACTCATGCCATATAGAGGACCTTTGTCAGCACCACCCTGTCATGCATAGAGGTCAGGTAATAAAACAATATGTACACTCATAATCTGAGTTATACTATCTAAAATTAAATTTTTAGTCATAAATATTTCCTGCAAAAACAACCATACCGAATGAAGTCCATATCCATCCCCATATGAAGTAGCAAAGCTCCCCTCTGTTACCAATGCTCCACCCCAAATGCTCCACCTTCAGTTACCAATGCAAAGACAAAAGTTTACAAAATAAAATAAAATAACCAAAATAATAATAAAAAGCCAAGGGTGTGGGGCCCTTGCTTTTGGTGATCCTTACATGGAGTGGACTTGCCTAATTTTTGGACCGTGGCATCAAGAAGTGAGGAACCACCTGTGGAAAGCTTGGATATTGCACACCTTCTCTCCAGGCCTGTGTTGGATTGTAAGAGAGCTGGGTTGCACAAGCTCGAGGCTTTCCGACCTCAATGCATTTGTGTAAGCATTCGATATAAGGATAATTAGTGGTTGAGGTCCATTTCTTGGCTCAAGCAATTATGGACAAGCCAAGCACACATGAATGTATATTTTGATGATCTGAAACATCCCTCCAATGGATCTTATGTATCTGGACAAATTGAAAATTACTTTGGCAATTGCATTTTTATCATCAGAATGGTATCCCTCAAACAGGGCTAGAAGCAAAAATGGTTAAAGTTCATCAAATCTATAAGGTGTAAAAACACAAAATGATGAAAGAAAAGTTTAAATGGTCAGACCAGCTCTACTTTTATCAAAGGGGCATCAATGGTATAGTCTTCAACAATACATCCATGTGTGCCCATTCATCGATAGAGAAAGATGGTCCCACAAGTGAGATCCACACAAAACGTTCTTTATTGAGGTAATTCATCCAACAGTTGGTATGCATGATGTACAACATGTATTATACATTGTTTTGTCTGAAGGATTACAGAGTACTATTTCGATTTTCAGTTTGTACAAGTGAGCTCATTGGTTAGTGACTGAAAATGTCACTAGCAAGATTTGGTATAACAGACAAATTACCAACAAACAAAAAGGACAAAAAGGACAAAAGAAATTTGGACCATGCACGTGTGCCAACTCTACACATGTGAATGACCATGGATGCAGGTCTAAGAGTAGCATTCCTTCAGATATAGTTGTCTAACACCCCTAGTGAAGTACTCCCAAGTACAAAACCTACTACAAGCACATGCATACACTCATAAAGGTAAAGGATTTATAGAACTTCACCTGATCCACATCAAGAGATATGTCAAAACCCCGTACAAATAAATAAATTATTGCTTTGTATCTATTCTTACGCTAACGCTTCTAGGTCTCTATAAGTAGACAATGGCTAAAGGACTAGCTGGACTTAAACTTCACTGATGATTCCTTGTTTCCTCCTGCTTCCCTATCAATTTCAGCCTGCATTTTCAAAAATGCATTGGCATTGCTACCTTATGTTGTAGTGTTGTTCGTTGATTTTGGTTGTGGGGCCTACTCAAAGAGTGGACTAGCTTGATTTTATTTCCAGGTGATTATCATGGTGAAGCCCACCTTGTGCATTGGTCCAGTTCCCTACAACATGTATCATGTTTGGGAGAAAGACGAACCTCATAGAACCACTTGATTTGATGGCCTGATCTACTTCAAGCATGCAGGGACTGGAACTATTAAAGTCCCATGCACAACTAAAACTTGCAATGGCTAGTCCATTGTAACTCTGTCCAAACTAATTCCCAACAAAAAAGGATTGCTAACAAAATGGATAAATAGGTAATCTCTAGCCCATGCCACATCCAAAGTAGTAAAGTCATTCATAACAAATAACTTACACTAATAACGAATAATGTGAATCGCCTCCTTGGTTGTGAAAGTTGAAGAGTGTTTGTAGAAACAATCAAGAGATCTGTAGAAACAAAATGCTTCTCATGAGAATATTGAATAAAATTGACATAAAATCCACGCCTATTACAAAAACCAATCATTGAGAATAAATACTCTGAGATTGAATCCAGGTTTGAATTCATGTCTTTCAACCCTTGTCCATACGAGCTCCATGAATCTTGCTTTCCCTGAGGAATAAAGAAACCAATAGAGGCACTCAACATAGATTCACTAAAAAACTGAGCTACGAAAAGAAAAATCCAGATGTAGCCTCTAAAAGACCCCCTTTCTTAGATGAAACAAGGTCGTGGTTGAATATCTATTTCAATCAACAACTCTGAACAATGTTGTTGTGTCCTGTACGTTGTAATCATCCAATTTTCCAACATGGCCAGGACCTGACTAATACATGTGTTCTCTCCAAGAAGTAAGAGCTCCCCATTTGACCAATACATTTAAGTTCATGAGCTACTCTCAGAATATAGGCTTTGGGCCAAAATGGGAACTAAGCTTTAAGTTCTTTAGTGCTTGCCATCCTTAGACTAATGCCCAAATAGACATTAGTTAAGTTGAGATCATGAGCTACTTCTATGATAAATGTTCAAACAGAGGTAGTTCAAGGTACCCTAGAATAATCATGAGTTTGATAGAGCATTACTAGATTAGAGGTAGAAAATTATATTGTACATACTTCAGTAAAGCCACTATCTGGTTATGATCTTGTGATAGTATAACATCCAAGGGCTATATGATAAAGTAACAACTAACAAGAACAAATGGTTAGTCTATCATAGGACAATGAAGAACACACAACAATCTGAAATCCTGCAAAATCCATCAAAGAAACATGAAGTAGAATTTCTCAGAGAATTGATTAAAAAAACAAAGAAAAGAAAACAAATTGATAGTGCATGAGTCTAAAAATCAAGGTCGTGACCCTAGAACCAGGCCATTCATGGATGAAACATGTCCATCTCAGGCAGTACATACATACTTCAGATGATACTTTAACCCTTGGTCAAAATCCAACATAGAGACATAACTCCATTGAATAGAGACAAGAAAGAAAGGAAAAACCCACAAGATGATAGCACCACTTAAGAAAGAAAGCAAGAAAAGAAAAAGGCATTCCCTAATTAAGGAGTAGAAGAGAGTATATGAATAATATTATTAGTGAAATGTCTTGTTTAGATTTATTTTTACAGAGAAGAGAAGGACACCCTATTAGACAACATGCAGTTACTGAATGAATGCATTCTCTAACACCAAAGGAAATGGAGACCGTTCGATCTCATTAATGGAAATAGCGGTCCCCAGTGCATATAGAGAGAACACACTAGGAAAACACCTTTAAAATCCTATCCATACATTCCAAAGCATGGATACGGATCAAATGGTGGGGAAAAAAAAATAGGGCAACGTACCAGTACTCTGTTCATAACTCCAATGGTTGAGACAGCAACAGCTATGGCTTTTAGAAATCTTCCGTACACCCTTCCGTGGATTAGGTGATCCAGAGAGAGAAGCGTGTCATGGCAACAAGGGCATGGCCGAGAGATCAACGTACTTCCTCTTGCAGGCCTTCTCGGACTCTGGCATTTTCCGGCGAGAAGGAGGGCAACAGCCGAGAGATCAGGAGAGACCGGAGTGGAAAATGGAGATTGAGATACATTGGAGAGAGAGAGAGAGAGAGAGAGAGAGAGAGAGAGAGAGAGAGAGAGAGAGAGAGAGCCGGCCGGTTATTAAAGGGAGGAGAGAAGAGGGGAGAAGGGTTTTGGGAGAGAAGAAGAGGGAGAGAAGAGGGGAGAAAGGTTTTGGGAGAGGAGGGCGCGGGTGAGGGAGAGAAGAAGCCCGATTTGGAGAGGCGCACAATTTTGGGGGTAAAAATTTCATTTTAGGTTTTTTTATTTGAAAGTAGCGGCGGTGGATTCATTGTACACGGGCGGCCACTTAAAAACGCCCCTAATTTCCATCTACAGTGGCGATTTGTTGTGGCCGCCTATGATAAAAACGGCCCTAGTACTTGTGTTTTTTTTTTTTTGTAGTGATACCCCATTACTAAGGATCGGGTACCAGTAAGAGGTTAGGCCACTTGAGAGGAGCTGACTCCATTATTCACTCAGATTGACAATATTGGGATACAGTGGAGATGAACTTCATTCACATTGCATCCATACTTGCATTGCATTATGACCCTACCACATTGATGAATAGTATTATAACTCTTGTATTATATTTTCATTTATACTTATTATTATGTTTATTGCATTTTCTTTATTACCCGTGCCATTGGTATTTAAAGATCACCCTAATTGTGGTTTAACCTTTAAGGGAACCCTAGCTAGTTGAAGTAGCTGGGCAAGAAGAAGATTGCATTTCCGTTTTGATTAGTACTGAATTTTAATAATACAATAATATACTGGAAGTTGATGCATATTTTGGATGTTGATATATCATATTTTAAACGTGGATATATCTTCTTTTAAATGTTGTCATATTATTAGTAAGGGAAATCTTACCCAATCAACCATATAAACAGAAAGAGAAAAAAAAAAACCATTGTGTCATACCTCAAGGGTGGGCTAGGTGCCCAGGCATCATTTTGGGAGCGTAACATTCGGATTATGTCAATGGCGGGTGTTGGATTAGATTCATTGGTTGGTCCAATAATCAAGTGAACCCATGCTATATTCTCTCTATCTCACTAGGAATAGTCAAGTTTGGACTCAGGCTAGGCTTGGCCGTACCATATATTTGTATTCCTGGCAGGCACGGGTTGGAATATTTTGGCCTGTCAAGGTCACAGGTTTAGGCATAGGTAGAAGAATATGGGTTGGGCGTGGATAGAGCTTGGGCAGGCCCTAATCCAGACCATTGACAATCCATTCTCTCTCTCTCTCTCACACAGATACGGGTCGGGTTTGCTCCTCTCTCTCAGACACAAACACACAAAACCTCCGTCCCTTTCTCTCTCATGGGCCCTTCATGAACTTTTTAACGGTCTAGATTGCATCTATTATCATTAGAGGGTCCAAAATGTTGTCTACATATTTTTTGAATGCTTCAAATTGTCGTCCATTAATATTAGATGTCAGATGAGAGAGCAATGGTGATTTCACATGTTCACTCGAAATATTTGATTAGTAGGAAGAGTATTTATTTCATTTCTATGGGAGGGATCATCATTTCACATATTATGGGTTAGTTTTGTCATTTAGACAAAATAGGGTGATGGACACCAACGAATACTAGTAAATTAAGAAAGTCAAAACCCATAATGCTTTTAATTTTTCCTTTAAATTTTGGGTGGTTATATTTAATTAGCCAAAACGTGGGTGGTGCCATACAAATGGGAGCGGATCAGGCGTTACCCTGTAGTACCTTAGTGGGTGTTACCTTGACCGTGTGGGCCCACCGTGATAAATATGTTGTATATCCACACTGTCCTTCCATTTTTTCAGCTAATTTTAAATGTTATCCTAAATTTTAAGAAGGTCGAAACCTCAAATGGTCCACACCACTGGAAAAGTGGTGAATGATGAATAAAACTTTATGTGAGCCACAAAATTTTGGACCAAGCTGATCTTTATATTTTCCCTTCAGTTGAATGGCAAATAAACATTACGATGAGCTGTAAAAAAAATTTAATGGTGGATATTCAATCACCACAACATCCCGTGGTGTTGTCCACTAGAGATTTGGATGTGCCTAATTTTTTGAGACCGAGTCCTAGAATGGGATGAAAATTTGGATGGGCTGAGTGGATATACTACACATCATCAAGGTGGGCCCAACATGATGTATTTATTATATCCACACTGTCCATTCATTTGACAAGATTATTTTAGAGGATGAGCCCTAAAATGAGTAATATCCGAAACTCAAGTGGACCACACCACAAATAGCAGTGGGATCCCACTGTAATATCCATCCATTATAGGGTCTAATATAATGTTTATTTTCTGTTAAATCTGCTCGTAAAATCATACAAACATAGAAGAAGAAAAATAAATAAATATCAGATTGATCCAAAACTTATGTAAACCCCTAGAAGGCTTCAATGATAGATTTTCAATCCTCCACTATTTTATGTAGTTTTGTCCGCTTGATTGTTGTATGTCTTATTTAAAAAGATTTCACTAAATGGACGGACAGTTTAGATATAACACATACCTCATGGTGGGGCCCACATAACTTGGTGATGTCAACATACCATGGAAGTCGGTGGTGTGTGGTAAACCACCCCATCCGCTTCCCTGATTTTCCACTTGAGAACCGGCAATCCGAAGCCAAGCCAAGCCAAGCTAAGCCGCCAAACTCCGAAGGTCTTTAGAGTGTAGCCGGGGAATTCTGAAAGCATATCCTAGGCATGTAAATGAATTCCTTGACGCCATGGAATTCTTCTATTATTTTTTTTTTCCTCCCATGGAATTCTTTTATTATTTTTTTTTTCCGCTGTCAAACGCCCCGCACCCCCCCTATATGTATATGTGCATATCCCTTTAAGGCTTACATGTTTGTGCTGCAGTCCTTGAGAGAAATGGAGTGTCTGCGGTCGCATGTGCTCAGGTGGGTTCTAGTTTGTTGCACGTGGTTCTTCCTACATTCTCAAGCCTCGGATGAATACATCCGGCCACCGCCCCGCAATCTCATCTCCACCCTTCATAATGGGTCCAGTTCTCAACCCCAACAGGTCTCTCTCTCTCTCTCTCTCTCTCTCTCTCTCTCTCTCTCTCTCTCTCTCTCTCTCTCTCTCTCTGACATGCAATGTCAATAAGATTGAAACATGAAAACCGGGCAACAACTAATGTGTGGCCCGTGGGATAAATGGTCCTGAATGTTCTCCAACGCATGCGATGTGACGATTTTGCTAGGAGAGATTGAAGAGACGATTCATGGCAAAGTAGCGTACCATTGCCAGGTCCGAAACACTCAAGTGGTGCGTCACACCAACTACATTCGCACCACCAACTACATTCCCCGCACCTAAACTGAGACCGCTCAACTAATTAGGTGGGGCCGGATATGTATGAAAATAGTGGATGACAGAAGAAAAAAAGGAGCAATAGTGCATATCAATGTGCACATGTGGCCCACCTGATGAGGGTACTTAGCTCACTTGATGAATTTACAGGATCTTACACTCCCCTTTTCGTTGAATCGCCTCTCTCCTCCACATGAATTTCTGTGGCCCAAGTTGACTGTAACGTGATGATAAGGCATGTGGGAAACAAATTGTAAGGTGGAGGTTTCCTCATACCGTCGTTCGGTCTATTTATAGATGGAACTCACGACACCATTTCATTTCTTGGTCCCTAACGTAAATGGGCCAGGATGCAGAAAATCACTCACGAACTGAATTGAGATTACGCGACATAGAAGTTCAAGTAACAGTTTCTATTTAAGGAGATTTTAGCTTCCTTTTATGCTTTTTGGCAGCGGAGGCCTCCTTGGAGATGAATCGTCTACAGCGCATGTTTTAAGGCAGTCCATAAAACACTCAAGTTCCGTTGGGTCCACCATGTTGTAGATGTAAATCTAGTCCGTCCATTAGATGATAATCCTTATGTTGCGCAGCACACCAACAATGCAGGTGAATCGAGATCCAATCTCCGATCTTACCCACAAACGATAAACATGAAGAAATATAATCTATAAGTAGAATCCAAGTATACCAATAAACCACAAGACAGAATATACGTGGAAAAACCCCAACAAGGGTTAATAAATAAATAAATAAATAAAACCACAGGCGCAAACTTCTACTATGAAGAAAATGAGATTACAAGTAATATACTTACCTTGGACTTTTAGAAAACCCTTAGTCTTGCTTTAGAAAACCATTTTTCCTACCCTAGAATAACCCTAGGACTCCTATTTATATTTTTAAAAACTTTCGTTCTGAACCTCTACGAAACTGCCTCAAAATTACGCAGTCCGCACCAAATCTGCGCAGAATCTGCGTAACCCTCGACTAGTCGAGCTAGGGCCTCGACTGGTTGAGGTTAAAAAACATGACTCTCTAGACTTTGAGTCGAGCAGTCCCCTCGACCGGACGAGCAGCGCGATGAAAGACCTCCGTTTTACAATGGGTGCATTGGTGTGTTGGCTCCACGCCTCAATAATCTCCCACTTGGAGACACATCACCATAATCCTTCGTTTTCTACATCAAGAGTGCACCACCTCCCCGTCTTCAAGCCTAAAGACCAATCAAAGCTGAACAAAGCTTCAGCTTCTCCCGTGTGACCGCCTTCGTCAGCATATCTGTAGAGTTCTCACTTGTATGGATCTTCTCTAGAGCAATCGATCCATCTTCCAGTAACGAATGTATGAAGTGATATCTGATGTCAATATGCTTAGTCATTTAATGAAAGGCTAAATTCTTAGCCAAGTGTATTGTACTCTGACTGTCATTGTACATCTTGCAATTTGCTTACCTCTTTCCCAACTATTCCATGAAACCTTACATCCACATTATCTCCTTTCGCACTTCTGTAGTTGGAACATATTCTGCTTCCGTTGTACTGATGGATACTATCTTTTGTAACTGAGAGACTCAACTGACTGCAGCACTACCCAGAGTAAAGACATATCAATAGTGCTTCTTCTGTTGTCGATATCTCATGCCAAATCTGAATCTATATAGCCTTGTATCTTGATTTTGGATCCTCCATAACACAACCCTACATTCACAGTACCTACCAGATATCTAAGGATCCACTTCACAGCTTCCCAATGTTCCTTCTCGGGGTTGTTCATGAACCTTTTAACAACTCCCGCTGCTTGAGCAATATCTGACCTCGTGCTCACTATAGCATACATGAGGCTCCCAATAGCTGACGCGTATGGGACTTTAGTCATGTAGTCTCATTCCTCCTGTGTAATAGCACATTTCTCCTTAGAAAGCTTTAAGTGGTTGGCTAATGGAGTGCTAACCGGCTTAGCACCTCCCATACTAAATCGATCAAGTACCTTGGCTATGTACTCTACCTGTGACAAAACTAGTTTCTTGTTTTCTCTGTCACGCTTTATCCTCATACATAGGATTTGTTTTGCAGCTCCTAAATCCTTCATGGAAAATTCTCTAGACAATTGTCTTTTGAGATAGGAGATGTCCTTCATGATTGATCCGGCCATAAGCATATCATCAACATACATAAGAAGGATGATGTACGACGTATCAAATTTCTTCAAATATCAACAATGGTTTGCATAACATCTCCTAAAACTGTTTCCCGACATGAAACTATCGAACTTCTTATACCACTGCCTCGGGGCCTGCTTCAGACCATACAGACTCTTCTTCAGTCTACACACATTATTTTCCTTTCCTGGTACCATGTATCCTGTTGGCTGAAGTATGTATATCTCTTCTTCAAGGTCCACATGAAGAAAGACTGTCTTAACATTTAGATATTCTAGATGTAAGTCCTCTGTAGCCATTATACTCAAGACCATGCGAATCGTAAACATTTTCATCACTGGTGAAAATATTTTAGTGAAGTCGATAACTGCCTTTTGTTGAAACCCTTTCACAACCAATCTGGCCTTGTACCGTTTCGAACCATCGTGCTCCTCCTTTAGTTTGTAAACCCACTTGTTATGAAGAGCTTTCTTACCCTTAGGAAAAGTGACTAGCTCCCACGTACGATTGGACTCAAGAGAGTCCATCTCATCATCCATGGCTTGCTCCCACTTAACCTGTGTATCTAACTGTAATGCCTCTTCAAAATATTCTAGTTCACCATTATCTGTTAGTAGTAGATAATGTAAGGAGGGTGAGTATCAGACCTTCGGTCTCCTCTCCCGAGTAGACCTCCTTACAATCGGTGTCTGCGGCTCTGCCTCATTATACTTCTATGCATGCTCATCCTGTGACACTGTAACACCCATGTCTGGTAACTCTTTCAACTCTACGAATTCTTTCTCATCGGCCTTATTTTGTTTTTGCTGCATACTGTCCTTATGCATCACTTTTTCATTAAAAACTACATCTTTGCTTCTGATGATTTTCTGGTTCTCTATATCCCAAAATCGATAGCCAAAATCATGCTACCCGTATCTTATAAACGTGCACTTCTTGGACTTCGCATCTAGCTTGTTTCTGTGCTCCGCATCAATGTGAACATATGAAGTGCAACCGAACACTTTGAGATGTGCAAGATTCACTTCTTTCCCAATCTACGTTTCTTCTGGTAGCCCACCATCCAATGGTGCTGAGGGACTTCTATTGATGAGATATATGGCAATATTCATAGCATCTGCCTAAAACATCTTGGGCAACCTTGCATGTAACCTCATGCTCCTGGCGCACTCAAGGATAGTCTTGTTAATGCGCTCAGCCACACCGTTTTACTGTGGTGCCCCTGGAATCATTTTTTGATGTTTGATTTCATTTGCTGCACAATACTCCTCAAACCTTTTATCACACTACTCTCCCCCATTATCTGATCTAACACATTTTACTATTTTACCTGTCTCATTTTCTACCATTACTTTCCACTTCTTAAATACATCGAATATATCAGATTTGTGCTTTAAGAAATAAACTCACGGTTTTCTATTGGCATCATCAATAAAAGAAATAAAATAATGTGAGCCACTAAGAGATGATGCATGTGTCAATCCCTACACATTAGTGTGTACAAGCTAAAAAGGCCGAGCTAAGAGTCCTACGGGGGAGTGAATAGGACTATGCCAAATTAAAAATTAAATGCGGAAATAAACAAATGCAAATAAAGATAACACTTAAACAATCTCACAATGCAGAAATGAATAACAACCTCAAACGTACAAGTATTGAGAGGTTGATACAGATGTTGTTCCAAAGACAACCTTACTCCAAAAACCAATGGCTTATGGTAGGACAGCCTGATTCTTATAACGGTTTGTGTATCAAAATCCCAAACTGACACAGAGGAATAAAGAATAAAATAGCAAAGAAAGTAACTAAGTTATTACAACATTCCCACACTTGCATAAAAGATTACAACATTCTCCACAAATGCTTTAAAAAAAATTACAACATCCACACAATGTCACAATCAATCATTCACCATAAGGCCAGAAATTATAGTGGTTCGCTTGTGTGTACACCAACTGTTTAGAAAAACAGCCACACAACTACTCCACTCCCAATATCCTCACACAGTGGATATTGGCGTTCACTATGAAATAGGTTTTTCAAGGTTTGCCTAAAACCTTCACAATTGTGTCTTTCAAGTGGGCTTATACAATTTAAAAACCCTACACTCTGAATTTTCTGGATCACCTTAGATAAACCAATAAAAAGAAAGAGATTTTTCCTGGCACAATCTTAAAGAAGCTAAAAGAATAGATTTACATAAATGTAAAATACTTATCTGGATATTCTCCTTTGATGCAGCCTAGTACAACCAATTTGGAGTAGAAGTTCAACATAAATGTTCAATGTCTACACTCACTTATAAAAAGGTTCTAAGTTCTAAATGATTTTTAGATTAAATCACTTTGGGCTAACTTGATTTGATTTTGATTTCAAGAAATGAGAAAACTTCAATCCCTTCTTCAAATAAGATTAGAATGTAAAATACAAAATCAAATGTAAAAAAAAACTAATTAAAAAGAATATTAAATGAGCACTAAATAACTTAAGAATATCACTAACTTATCTCTCAGAGTGGTGTCTTGATTTTGCTTAAATTAAATGAAAAAATCTGAAAATCATGCTTTATTTATAAGTATAGAAACTGCTCACTCGACTGGCCCAGTGGTCAGCTCGACTGGTCGAAGGACCAACAAACTTTTAAAAATTCAGGCGCGATAAGATAAAGTCATTCCATGACTGGTCGAAGGGCTTGCACGACCGGTCGAGTGGCCTCCACGACCAGTCGAGCCATGCCCACGACTGGTCGTGTGGGACCCAATTTGGTTGCTGGACTTTGAGTCGAGCCTTCTCGACTGGTCGAGCACTGTTCAATCGACTGGTCAAGCAGTCTTTAGGACTAGTCGAGGCTATAACAGTAAATCCTAAAAATTAGTAACAAACCTTTGATTGGTCGAGCCAGTACTAGGACTAGTCGAACATAAACTAAGACTAGTCGAGAAAAAGCCTATATACTTATAAAGTGACCCAATTTAAGTATGCAATCAATATGACCTAACCTATAGTCAATCTAGGGTCATTCATACCTTATAAGTGATGTTTAAACATTGAATCATCATTTGCTTCGGTTGATAGTTGATCTTGACGTACATGAAGCTTGACATCTTGAAGTATGTTGAAGCTTGAACTTGTAACACTTTGAAGCTTGAATTTGAATTACTTTGAAGCTTGAATTTGTAGCACTTTGAAGCTTGAATTTGAATTACTTGAAATTCACCTTGAGCTTTGAGTACCAAAGTAAATTGTCTTAACATAGTAGAAGCTTGAAAGTTTGAACTATCAGTTGATGTAGTTCTTGAACTTGTATATCTCTTATACTTGTGATGCTTGAATCTTGAAGTGGAATATCTTGAAATTATACATGAATTACATGATCTTGAACATGAAGATGAGCTACACAAGATATAGATTCCAAGAGGTTTTGGCACTACAAAATTTGACAATCATAGGAAGTAGAAAACATAGCACTTACAATCTCCTTCTTTGTCAAATTTGTAACAAAACACACTTCATTAAAATAAGATAAGCATAACACGCATAATAAAGAATCATGCACAATATGCGCAGAACAAAGTATCAGACACCGGTTACAACAACCCGGTTAAAGAGTCATGCACCAGTTACAATAACCTGGTTAAATCAATACGCACCAAACGCACCAATACTCTCATCAATACTCAACAATACTCCCCCTTAATATCATACAGTAAAAAAAATGTACCTATCCACAATTCCATATTTCACAAGCATGATAAAATTCTTTCCCTTTTTGTCACAATATGACAAAGGAAAGAACCAATAAAATATAATGGAAGTAGATAAATAAGGAAGTAATTAGAAGAGTAATGATGAATAAGAGAATATAGGAACAAGATTACTAAGTTAACCAAGTCCATAAGCAAGCATGTCTAAGCATAAAAAACAAGAGAAGTTCAAGTATTTTAAAAGTTATTAGATAACACATATTCAAATACTAATTTGAACCCGAAGGAGCAGGTATGAAAGGATCAATTTGATTAAATCCCTTATTAATGCGCTTCAGATACTTGCGCATATATTTAAATTGCATTTCATAAGACATTCATACTTTCAACCTTCTCCTCAAGTGAGCGCAAATGTGCATCAAAGTCAGATGGCTGATAATCAGGATCAGCAGCAAAATCGAATTCAATTTCATCAAAGAGGTCATCCATGTTGACATCATCTGGAGGCAAATCACCTTCCTTTGCATTTGCGGCAGTAGCTCCACCAGCACCTACATCAACTTGGCCTGGGGGCCAACTTCAAATTCATCTTGTTAATGTTAGAGTTGTTGAAGGGTAAAAGATGAATGGGAGCTTCTCCAACAGGCATAGCCACTAAACTATGGGTAGCTAACACAGTTATAAGATAAGCAAAAGGTATATCATTGTGACTTGGGTGGAGACAGAACTGAATTATGCTATGACAAATCAAAGAAGGAAGACATATAGAGATTTCAGAAATGATAGAATGAAGAATACGAACCATGAACGTGGTAAGTTCGGTTTTATTACCAGATCGATGATAGAAATTTGAAATGAAAATCCTATGAAATATTTTTATCTGGGTAATAGAAACTTGGAGGCGAGCGCATTACCAATACTCCATTTCGCATCTATATTACATAAATCTCTAGTGAGCATTCGCTTCTCAGTTTCAGATGGTTTTGCCATTAGAGTACTAATGGGAATACCTTCATCATTGACAGGTATATCCATTAATCCAGAAATAAGATGACGGTCCACATCAATTGGACCTTCTCTAGTCGCAATAGTAAATGTCAGATTTTCAGTAGAAAAATTAATAATGCAAGCATACATAGCTTGCGCAATGGAGCGGTATGCAGGTCCACCCCAATGTAGTATGTTATCCCATCCTATAGACTGAAGGAAAGGAAGGATATCAAAAGGAACCAAATGATCAATGTTAATCGGTCGTTCTACTATCACATTGCGCAAACGAATATCCCACACATAAGTGGGATCATCCTCGGGCGACCGAAGGTGGCGCACCATGATAGGAGTTAAACGAGATGAAGAGGGACCACAAGATCCTTTCTTCTTGGTTCTACCCTCCATTTACAATAAAGAAATAAAAAAATAAAGAGATTGCAAAAGAGGTAAAATGGGTTTCTAATAGGTCATATTTTTTAATAAAAAACTCCAAAAACCAACATGAAACATGAAATAAACCATACAAATGAAGAAAAGGAAGTGCAAAGGACTTGAATCTATAAGAAAATTGAAAACAATACACTAACCATAGATGAATTGAAGATGAGTTCGACCGGTCGACGTAGGGCTCATTGGAGAAGAAAACCCAAATGAAGAAAAAGTAATTTTTCCCCAAATAAATGGTCAAACCCATGTTTCACGACAGGTCAAGTACATGCTCGACCAGTCGTGCCACGACTGGTCGAGTATGTACTCGAGTGGTCGTGCATAACACAAAATGTACAATTTTTCATAAAATTTTAAATTTTAAAAATTCAAAATAACTAATATATACATTATGTTACAGAAAGACATGAATCATCAATTCATATTGCACATACCAAGATCAAATTTCAATTTCGCAAACCTACTTTTGTCGAGCGGTTTTGTGAATATGTCTGCAAGTTGAGTCTTGGTCGGAATATAATCCAAATAAATTATTTTGTCTTCTACTAATTCACGATTGTAGTGATATCTAATGTCAATATGTTTGGTTCGTGAATGCTGAATTAGATTTTTGGAGATATTAATTGCGCTTGAATTATCACGATATAAAACCATAGTATCTTGCGCAATTCCATAACGCTTAGTATTCTTTTCATCCATACAAGATGAATACATGCATTACATGTAGCAATGTATTCAGTCTCAGCTGTTGAGAGCAATACGTAACTTTGTTTCTTACTTAGCCAAGAAACTAAACAGTTCCCAACATAGAAACAACCACCACTGGTTGATTTTTGATCATCAATGTTACCAGCCCAATCAATATCCGTGTAACCAGTTAATTGCACACTAGTATCATGTGGATACCAGAGACTAAGATTTGCTAAACTAGGGACATATCGCATAATCCGCTTAACAACAATTAAATGTGACTCTTTAGGGTCAAATTGATATCTAGCACAAATTCCAACACTAAATGCAATATCAGGTCGGCTCACAGTTAAATAAAGCAAACTACCTATCATACTGTGATACAACTTAGGATCTACACTCTTACCTGTAGAGTCCTTTGAGAGTTTTAAAGTAGTACTCATTGGAGTGTCAAAAATTTTCTCACTCTCAAATCTGAACCTTTTAACTAAGTTTAGAGCATATTTAGTTTGAGAGATAAAGAAACCATCAGGTAGTTGTTTGACTTGCAACCCTAGGAAATAATTCAATTCTCCAACCATGCACATTTTAAAATTTAGACTTCATAAGATCTATAAACTCAACAGTCATGTTAGCACAGGTAGATCCATAGATAATATCATCAACATAGATTTGCACTATTAGTATATGATCATTATGTTTCTTTACAAATAATGTCTTATTAACACTTCTCATTATAAAGTTATGACTTAGTAGAAACTTAGTCAACTTTTTGTACCATGCCATGGGAGCTTATTTTAAACTGTAAAGTGCCTTTTTTAGGTGGTAGACATGATTAGCATGTTTAGGGTCTTTAAAACCCGAAGGTTGTTCAACATACACTTTTTCATGCAAAACTCCATTTAAGAATGCACTCTTTACATTCATTTGATATATTTTAAACTTTCTAAAACATGTAATGGATATAAATAGTCTGATTGATTTAAGACGAGCTACTGGGGCAAAGGTCTCATCATAATCGATGCCTTCAATTTGAGTGTACCCTTGTACAACCAGCCTAGCCTTATTTCTAATAATATTACCAAGTTCATTAGACTTATTTTTCAAAATCCATTTAGTTTTGATAATGTATTTATCTTTTGGTCTTGGGAGCTCTTCTTGCATCGCAACAATCCAGTTTTCGTCAATAAGAGCTTCTTTTACGTTAGCCGGTTCTATCTGAGATGTAAAGGACATGTAGTTACACATATCTTCTAGTTGTTTACGAGTGCGCACACCAGTGAGAGGGTTTCCAAGGATTTGATTAGAAGGATGGTCTTTAACTATCCTCAGTTCAGTGTTATTTTTACTTAATGAAGAGTCTGGTTTATTAATTAAAAGATCTTCATCATTTTCTGAACTTGAGACAGGTGAATTCAAGTGATCGTCTATAACCACATTAATGGACTCTTGAATTACACCAGTCCTCTTATTAAGAACCCGATACGCTCGACTATTCAGAGCATACCCTAAAAATATCCCTTCATCACTTTTGGTGTCAAATTTACCCTGATTTTCTTGGTCACGTAAAATGTAGCACTTGCTGCCAAAAATTTGAAAGTATTTGACAGTAAGCTTCTTATCAAACCACATTTTATAAGCCGTTTTACCATTTGATTTTCTAGTATAAATGCGGTTAATTATATAACAAGCAGTATTTATGGCTTCGGCCCAAAAATTTTTAGGAAGCTTCATACTATTTAGCATTACATTTGTCATTTCTTAAAGCCCTCTATTTTTTCTTTCGACTACACCATTTTGTTGTAGTGTTTTGAGTGCAGAAAAGTCATGTGATATTCCCTGATCACTGCAAAATTTCTCAAAACCGTTATTTTCAAATTCTAAACCATGATCACTACCAATCTTAGAGACTTGTGATTCTTTTTCCGTTTGGATACGTTTAAGTATCATTTTTACTTCATCGAGAGTTTCTGATTTGTCTCTTAAGAAGACTACCCAAGTGTGCCTGGTAAAGTTATCAACAATTACCAGAATGTACTTCTTGCCACCTTAACTCTCATTCTAGTTGGTTCAATGAGATCCATGTAGAGAAGTTCGAGTGGTTTAGACGTGACATTGGAGTTCACCTTTTTGTGAGTACTCCTGGTTTGTTTGCCAATCTAGTATTCGCCACATATTTTATCTACTTTTTGTATTATGGGTAAACCTCTTACCAACTCTATTTTACTCAATTTATACAAGTTGCAGCAGTGTACATGTCCAAGGCATTTATGCCATAATTCGGTTTCATCAATATGGACCATGTAATATGATAGATTAGATGAGCTTGAATCACTCACAATGTAGCAGTTTTCAGAAGTTCTATGACCAGTTAATATAACAGAACCATTTTTATTTAGAATTTCACACCCTTGGTGAATTTTACACTATGATTATTATCGCATGTTTGAGAGATGTTTAATAAATTATGTTTTAACCCTTCCACATATAAAATATTCTCAAATAGAGAGAGGTTAAAGAGCTGAACCGTACCTTGGCCAATAATTTCGTAGTTGCTACAATCACTGAATGTGACTGAACCATCAGTCATGTCTTTAAGATTGGTGAATAGACCTTTGTCACCTGTCATGTGTCTGGAGCATCCATTGTCTAGGTACCACTTTGAATGGCTCAAAGCTTTGAAAGTGGTGTGGGCAACCAAACACGTAACCTTAGGGACCCATTTCATTACAGTTTTGGGTATAGGAGTATAGTTTATCTTCTTATGTTTGTAGTTGTTATAAGATCGACTCACTGAGTTAGATTTTAAGACCTCCTTAAGTAAATCAACAATTTTCTTAGCTAAAAGATTACGATCCTGATTTTTATAGTTGGCATGGTTGCTTTTAGGTTTTAAGTTGTGAAAAGTCTTAGTGTTTTTAAAATAATTTTGATTCAGACTTTTCCCTTTTGAGTTAGAAGACTCCCCTTTCACAAATTTAGGTAGAGTATTCTTATGATTAGGAGGAATATTTTTGTCGTAGCCCAATCCAGTTCGATCGCCACATTTTTTGGATCCGGATAAGAGTTTTTCTAACTTAGGATCACCTTGGGCATACCTCCAAGTGTATTTTAAACTTAAAAGTGAAGAGACTTTTAGTTTTTGCTTTTCATTTTCAGATTTTATGTTTTCAACTAGGGAGGTTTAGAAATCTAAGTCGCACTTAGTTTTTTCAAAGCAATCTGAAACGTGTGATTTTTCTAAGACTAGATTATCAAAATTTTCTTTTAGTTTTGAAAACTTTTCTTTCTAAAGTTCTAGTTTTACAGCAATTTTGTAACTTTCCTTGTATAGGGCATTATAAGCATCTTGAAGATCTTCTTCATTTTCATGGTCACTATTCAGATTTTCTTCACTGGTTAAATCATCATCATCTGATAAAGTGAACTTGGCTAGAGTCATTAAGGCTTTAACATCATTACCCGACTCGGTTTCAGAATCTTCTGACTCAGAAGAAGCTTCGAAGCAGGAAGATTCATCCCATGTAGCCAATATATCTTTCTTTTTAGGTTTGTCCTTTTTAAGACATTTATTCGTTAGACGCCCATATTCATGGCCGTTTGTAACATTGACTGTCTTTTAAAGATTTCAAAGTTTTAGATTTAGATTTTTCTTTTCATTAGGTTTTTGCAAATCAACCCTCTTTTTACTTTTGAAAATCTTATAAAACTTTTTAGCTAAAAGGGCTATATCATCTTCAGAATTTTCTAAATCAGAATTGTTATTTTCTTGAGAAATATTTTTAGAAGACTTAAGGGTGATGGATTTACCTTTAGGAGCTTTAAAGTTTAACTCATAGGTCTGTAAAGAACCAACCAATTCTTTTACCCTCATATTATCCGTATCACGAAGTTCCTAGATCGCAGTCACCTTTAAATTGAACCGTTCAAGCAATGAGCGCAGTATCTTTGCATAGACTTTACTTTCTGGGATTCTATCACCAAGACCCCACATAGAGTTGACAATGTCATTCAATCTTATATAGAAGTCCATGAAAGTTTCACTTTCTTCCATACGTATTTCCTCAAATTTGGGTTGAGGATTTGGACTTTAGATTTCTTTAAAATTGTTGTTCCCTCGTACGTCATTTCCAAAACATCCCAAGCTTGTTTTGCAGTATCACATGATATAATTCTCTTGAATTCATCCGGTGACAATGCACAAGTAATAACATTTAGAGCCTTTGCATTGGCACTACTCTCACTTTTCTGAAGATTGGTCCAAGTAAAATAAAGTGTTACTTTTACAGTTACAGATCCATCAATACTAGTCACTTCAGTGGTAGGAGGAGTTCAATTGATCACTGTGGCTTGCCACACGCTCTCATCCATGGATTTTAAGAAAATCTTCATTTTGTCTTTCCAATAGGCATAATTGGAGTCATCAAATGGTGGAGGCCTAGTGACTAAAAAGCTATCAAAATTTGACATCTTAAAAAGCTTAGATCGATTAGCTCAGGAAATGAATCCAAAAAAAATAAAGCGAGCTATTAGGCTTTGATACCACTTGAAAAGGGCGAGCTAAGAGTCCTAGAGGAAGGGGTGAATAGGACTATGCCAAATTAAAAATTAAATGCGAAAATAAACAAATGTAAATAAAGATAGCACTTAAACAATCTCACAATGCAGAAATGAATAACAACCTCAAACGTACAAGTATTGAGAGGTTGATACAAATATTGTTCTAAGGACAACCTTACACCAAAAATCAATGGCTTACGGTAGAACAACCTGATTCCTATAATGGTTTGTGTATCAAAATCCCAAACTAATACAGAAGAATAAAGAATAAAATAGCAAAGAAAATAACTAAGCTATTACAGCATTCCCACACTTGCATAAAAGATTATAACATTCTCCACAAATGCTTAAAAAGGAAATTACAACATCCACACAATGTCACAATCAATCATTCACCACAAGGCCAGAAATTATAGTGGTTTTCTTGTGTGTACACCAACTGTTTAGAAAAACAGCCACACAACTACTCCACTCCCAATATTCTCACACAGTGGATACTGGCGTTCACTATGAAATAGGTTTTTCAAGGTTCACCTAAAACCTTCATGGTTGTATCTTTCAAGTGGGCTTACACAAGAGTTTTCTGGATTACCTCAGACAAACCAATAAAAAGAAAGAGATTTTTCCTGGCATGATCTCATAGAAACCAAAAAAATAGATTTAAATAAACGTAAAATACTTATATGGATATTCTCCTTTGATGCAGCCCGGTACAACCAATTCGGAGTAGAAGTTCAATGTAGATGTTCAATGTCCACACTCACTTATGATATGGTTCTAAGTTCTAAATGATTTTTAGATTAAATCACTTTGGGCTAACTTGATTTGATTTTGATTCCAAGAAATGGAAAAAATTCAATCCCTTCTTCAAATAAGATTGGAGTGTAGAATACAAAATCAAATGCAAAAAAGCTAATTAAAGAGAATATTAAATGAGCACTAAATAGCTTAAGAATATCACTAACTTATCTCTCAGAGTGGTGTCTTGATTTTGCTTGAATTGAATGAAACACTTTGAACTAGTCGAGAAAAAGCGTATACACTTATAAAGTGACCCAATTTAAGTATGCAATCAATATGACCTAACCTATGGTTAATCTAGGGTCATTTATACCTTATAAGCGATGTTTGAACATTGAATCATCATTTACTTTGGTTGATAGTTGATCTTGACGTACATGAAGCCAGACATCTTGAAGTATGTTGAAGCTTGAATTTATAATACTTTGAAGCTTGAATTTGAATTACTTTAAAGCTTGAATCTGTAGCACTTTGAAGCTTAAATTTGAATTACTTGAGTTGAAATTCACCTTGAGCTTTGAGTACCAAAGTAAATTTTCTTAACATAGTATAAGCTTGAAAGTTTGAACTATCAGTTGATGTAGTTCTTGAACTTGTATATTTCTTATACTCGTGATGCTTGAATCTTGAAGTGGAACATCTTGAACTTGTACAAGAATTGCATGATCTTGAACATGAAGATGATCTACACAAGATATAGATTCCAAGAGGCACTACAAAATTTGACAATCATAGGAGCTAGAAAACAAAGCACTTACACAAGCTCCAATAGATGCATCTTTGGAGCTCGTCCTATTTTCTTGAAGCTTACCCTCTTTTGCTTGCCATACACGTAGTCCTCGCAGAATTCCAAGTCGATAGACTTTAGCCATAGTAGCTTCCCTTTTGACAATAGCACTTTCATCCCTTTCTCACTCATACGTCTCAACCTCTGATGTCATAACTGCCCATTCACTCCAGTTGATACGACTGTGAGTCAACTATATGATCTAGAAGTCACATACAAAGTACCTTCCTTCTTGCCTCGAGATATCACTAAGGCACCTTTTGTGACCTTCCAGGAATCACTAGTCAATGTCGTCACATATCCGGTATCAGCCAACTGCCCCACTGAGATCAAATTTCGTCTCAAACTCGGTACATGTCTGACATCCTTCAATTTCAAAGTCGTTCTGTCTTTTTGACTTATATGAACGTCTCCCTTTCCAATAATATTATATGGTCATCACCCAGGTAGACTCTTCCAAAGTCACCTGACACATAATCACGTAGAACTTCCTTACACAAAGTGGCATGAAACGAAGCACCCAAGTCTATGACCCAAGACTCATTCTGCGCATCAAGAGACAAGATCAACACCTCTGTGTCACTCTCCTCAGATAGATTCACTGAATCCTTCCCACCTTAAGAGCTTCATTCTTATTTCTTAAGCGCCCAATAATCACGTTTCATGTGCCCCTTCTTCCCTCAATGCCAACACCCGTCCTTGTCTTTCGGTTGACTTCTTTCTTAACTTAGAACGTCCATGTTTATTACCTCCTTTGTTTAGCGATCTTCCTCTTCCTTCAACGTTTAGAGCAATTCCCGAATCCCCTGAAACTCCTGATGCCTTTCTTCTAGATTCTTCGCTGAGAATTAGACCGGCCACATCATCGAACTTCAGCTTTGTCGACCCTGAAGAATTGCTCACGGTAATCACCAAACCATCCCAACTATTTGGCAAACTAGACAAGATCAATAACGCCCTAACGTCGTCATCAAAAGTGGTGCCAATGGATTCCAATTGGCTCGTGACTGTATTGAACTCGTTTAGATGTTCAGCTACGCTCCCACCATCTGGCATCTTCATGTTGAATAGTCATTTCATAAGATGAACCTTGTTAGATGCTGAGGATTTCTCATAAATCGTAGTTAGATCTTGTATTAATTCTTTTGTGGTCTTCACCTTGGATATATTGAAGGCGAAGCTCTTAGACAAAGAGAGTTGGATCGTTCTTAATGCCTTCCGATCCAATAAAGACCATTCATCATCTGTCATATTCTCTGATTTCTTCTCTTTTCCTCCTAGAGGAATATAGAGGTCCTTCTGATACAGATAATCCTCCATCTGCATCTTCCAGAAGGAAAAGTTTGAACCATCAAACTTCTTAATTCTAGTCTTCCCTTCTTCCAACATCGCTCCCACTTGAACTAAGCCAAATCTTTAATACCAGTTGTTGCGCAGCACGCCAACAATGCAGGTGAACTGAGATCCAATCTCCGGTCTTACCCACAAACGATAAACAGGAAAAATATAATCTAGAAGTAGAATCCAAGCATACCAACAAACCACAAGACAGAATATACGTGGAAAAACCCCAACAAGGGTAAAAAATCATGGGTGTAACTTCCACTATGAAGAAAACGAGATTACAAGCAATATACTCACCTTGGACGTATAGAAAACCCTTAGCCTTACTTTAGAAAACCCTTTTTCCTACCCTAGAATAACCCTAGGACCCCTATTTATAGTTTTAGAAACTTCTGTTCCGCACCTCTACGAAATTGCCTCAAAATTAGGCAGTCCGAACCAAATCCGCGCAGAATCTGCGTAACCGTCGACTGGTCGAGGGACCCTCTCGACTGGTCGAGCCTAACCCTCGACTGGTCGAGGCCAAAAAACATGACTCTTTACACTTTGAGTCGAGCAACCCACTCGACCAGTCGAGTAGTCCCCTCGGCCGGTCAAGCAGCGTGGTGAAAGACCTCTGTTTTACAATGGGCACATTGGTGTACTGGCTCCACACCTCAACACTTTATTTGAACCATATCTATAAAAGATCAGCTAGACTAAGAAAAAAAAACAACTCTAATGTGTAAAGCCATTTGGAGAATATAAAATTACTCTTAGAACCTCTAAGAGGTTAACTCCGTGTGGCCTTTATGAGTTTTGGGTCAGGCCAATTTTTAAATCTTCACTCCATCGTGATGAGTTACTCTCGGTTAATGGATTTGATGAAACATGCATGGCGTGGTGACCCCAAACACAAATTTATGATTGGCAACTCATCCCTTAGAGCTGATGATAGAACCTAATGGGCAAAGCCATTTTTACATATACCAGTGGTGGACCACAGAACATAGATGTTTCAGGCTCTAGTAAAAAAATTGTGTTGTAGAGGATTCAGGTCCAGCTCCTTTCTCATGGGCCCGACAAGCAATCTGTCATGTTATTTCAAGTGGTTGAAAATTAGTTGAGAGCAGGTGTACATTGATCATAACCATTCAAGAGGTTGTCCCCATCCTCTACAGGCCTATTTTAACTAAATAAATCCCGGTACTCTAAAGAAAACGCATGTCTTAAATGTTGGGAAACCATAGATGCACATAAAAACAAATCAAGCAAAGTACACAGAATCGCATATCTAAGTCCAAACACTAACTATCCAAATTTTATGTGAAAAAACCTTTCAACAAAAAAAAACCCATGGCACAGTGACAAGTACGCACTATAAAAGTAGAAATTACAAGAGAGAGTGTTACCGATTCAAACAAGCCTCGAATCCACTTCACAAGCCCGATATATGCCCTTGAAACCCTTAGGAATGAATTAGAAAGCCTTAGAAATCTTCTAATACACCCAAATCCTGATTACACCCGATATTTAAAGTATCTCAATCGGAATAGGAAACAAATCCTACACTTACGCAACTCTGCACGCACGCTCGATGGGACTTCAATGGCGTCGACGACCCTCGAGGATCTGTCAATGGCATCGAAGACCTTCAATGATAGTGAGTACCAACACTAAAATATAGCAGCAACCAACAAGGATTTTTTTAATGGCATCAAGTATTTGTCGATGGCATTGACCTCTGCTCAATAGCATTAACAGACCCGGTTGTTTACAAACTTAAGACATCAATAAAAATCTTGACCATGTCTTCAATCTTCATTCTTTATAACTCATTATCCATATCTGTAATTCTGCCTTGCATCTTAGCTCCACAATCGCTTCTCGTACACACTCCGTTTTCCATTTACGCCTTCACCAAGCTCAGAGAAGTACAAAACTTGAACTTCTCCATGGGAACCACCTTAGTAAGAATGTCAGCCAGATTCACGCTTATGTGAATCTTCTCTAGAATCATGCCTCCTTCCTCAAGTACATGTCAGATAGAATGGTGACGCACATCAATATGTTTAATACATGAGTGATAAATAGATTTTTTAGCCAAATTAATCGCACTCACACTATCACAATTGACTAATACAACTTCGTCCTGAAGCACAAACTAATTTATCATCCCCCTCAACTAAAGACCTTCCTTGAATGCTTCTATCACTGTCATATACTTATCTTCGGTTGTGAAAAGAGCCACCACAGACTGAATCTTTGACATCCAAGTGATCGTTCCACTCGTTATCACAAACGAGTAACCGGAAGTTGACATTCTATTATCCACACTGCCCACATAATTAGAATCCACATAACTTACCAGCTTGTCCCATGATTTCGCAAATGATAAGACGTAGTCCCATGTACCTCGAATATATTGAAGTAGCCATTTCATTACCTCCCAGTATTGCTTACCAGGGTTAGACATATATTTATTAACAACAACCACCACATGTGAAATTCTAGTCTTGTACAAACTATGACATACATGAAGCTACCACATATGGTTGAATAAGGCACATGAGACACAACCTGCTTTTCTTCATATATTTTAGAACATTGTTTAGAAGATAGCTTAAAATAAGCCATGTGGGGAACACTAACTATCTTTGCCTTGTCCATCCCATACTTCTTCAATACCTTCTCAACGTATTTAGCCTGAGATAACCATAGCCTACTTCTCTTTGTCTCTATGTATGTTGATGTCAAGAACCCTCCTCCCAGCCCCCAGATATTTCATCTTAAATGTCCTTGATAACTAAGTCTTCAATATGTCGATATCTGACACGCTATTACTGAAAATAAGCATGTCATCAACATACAATACCAAGATGATGAACTTTCTATCATTTAATCCTTCTTCACGTGCCCAGTCATCCCACAATTCCAGCATTTTAACTTTCGTTTGCCCTTGCCCTTGCCCTTGGATTCGAAGCTCGATCATGAAGATCCATTATCCCGCTTAGAATTTATCCCCCTCATAACTAGCGCATCTATAAAAGCACCCACATCACCGCTTTTCTTTCTCATCACCTTCGACTGAAGGGCTGAAATAACGGTTTTAACGTTAATGGCTGTTTTACCGACACAAAGAGTCCTTGAATGACTCATACGTAGCCGGGAAAGATTTCAGCAAAATGCATGCTTGATCCTCGCCTTTCATAATTTCCTCCACATCCAACAATTTACAAAATAACTTGTTGAAGTTATTAATGTGGGCTTCGACGTCAGCCCCCTCCATCATCTTTAGATTGAACAGCTGAAGCTTCAAGTACAAATGATTCTCAAGAGATTTTCTTTTGCATAGTTATTCTCTAATTTTTCCCATGTATTTGCTGCAGTTTTATCTCTCATGACATTATATAGGACCTCATCCATTAAGCATAATTGGATAGTGGTTCTCACTTTCTTATTCATCTTATTTCATTCATCATCAGTCATAGATTCCAGTAGATTTTCAAGGAGAACTTCATCCAATCCTTGTTGAAATAGGATACTGTTCATCTTAACTTCTCATAGTTCAAAATTATTTTTACCATAATATTTTTCTACATCAAACTTCGGGTTAGATGTCATTGATACCTTGCTTTCATATTTGATTTTCTTCCCAATGTTGTCTCTGATACCACTTGTTGGGGAACCGCAAAAGCACACAAAGATGAATTAAGAAAAGTAGACACAATTGCACAACAAAGTCCAAATAGAAATAATCTAAATTTTACATGGAAAAACCCTTTAAGAAAAAAAAACCACAACACAAAGCAACAAGTATGCACTATAAAATCAGAAATTACTATAAATAAAGTATTACCGATTCAAACAAGCCTCAATCCACTTCATAAGCCCGAGCTATGCCCTTGAAACCCTTAAGAATGAATTAAAAAGCCCTAGAACTCTTCTACTACAACCAAATCCCGATTACACCTGATATATAAAGTATCTCAATTAGAATAGGAAACAAATCCTACACTTACACAACTCTGCATGGGCGCTCGATGGGACTTCGATGGCATCGATGACCCTGGAGGACCTGTCGATGGCATCGAACACCTTTGATGACATTGAGTAGCAACAGCAAAATGTTCCAGCAACCAACATGGATTTTTTTAAATTTTTTCAAAGGCATCGACCTCTACTTGATGGCATCGAGTGGTCTGTCAATGGCATCGACAAACCTTGTTGTTTATAGATTTAAGACATCAACAACATTAAAATAATAATAATAGAAAATAAAGAAAGAAAAATAAAATAAAGGATGGTCTGATTCTTTTGTGCAAGATTTTGCTTATGGCCTTATGCATTTTGGGCCAACCAATTGGTTAGTTATGATATATGTCACGTGTCCAAAGATCTAAAGGACCGCCCGCTTTTGTGTGCTACTGCTACCATGTTGTACCTGTTGTTGTTGAATCTGGACACGTGGCCACACGGACAGCCGTGCGAATAGATTAAGTGCCTGCATGCCAGGGTTATTTTTTACTAGAATTAAATGAACACTTGTGACTCATGTGCTGAATTAGCTTCAATAAAAAGAAAAGTAAATAAGTAGCAGAGATTACCTATTATGGTCTGTGTTGGCAAACTAGTCGTGACCATTACTACTAGATGGTCCTAGGACGATTGCAGAAAATACCATATGGTTATAAGAAGATGTTGGCGAATGATCAACATGATACGATCAAGAGTTATTATGTAAGGACTCGGTAATCTGGGGATCCAACGATGAGGGTCATGAATATTTATACTTATGTAAGGACTCAGTAATTTGGGGATCTAATGATGGGGGTCATGAATATTTATACTATCCTATTAGCGTACTGCAATAGTGCACTGAATAATAATGAAACTAACGGTTCCAGACTTGATGTAGCATGGTGCTAGATAGAAGTGGAGGAAACTAAAATTAAATTAATAGATGTCCATGGGGGATGAAAGAGATAAGCAATTTAGAGATGAAAGTTTGTGTGTGATTGTATTGGTGTGAGGCCTTAAGCTCATCATTGAGCGTTGCTTTTATAGTTTTTTTAGAGGCAATGGCCATGTAAGATCCAGTAACTTGTGCAAGAGTCTTTCGATCATATAACAATTCTATCCTACTTAATTCTAGAGTCCTTGGTGTATTATGCCACCATAAGCAATATGTTTTTATCATCGGATGGCTTCTCGTTGTCTGCTTTGGTTTTCTTGTGGCTTCTAGAAAAGTCTTGGATGTTCCTCGGAGATAATTCCCTTTTGAATTAAAGTCCTGAATCGCTCATGTCATGTGATTATTGGCTATGCAAGAGTCTAACAATAGAAAGTGAACGAAAACTTTCTCTACACATTAGGGTCCTGCTTGCCTTTCGTTTATTGGTCGCATGTCATCCAAGAGACGACCATCTTTCAAGTTTTGACCATATGTACAACTTTAAGCATCTGTACTTTTGACAAGATATGTGTCCACAATAGATAGGCATTTGCAGTCTCTTCCTACTGCATGTATGTTTCTCTCCTATTTTCGAACAAGTGTGTGGACACATGGTGATTTCTTGTCAGGCTAATAAAAAATGCCCCCATGTCTCTTTGCATTAAGAGAATGTGAAGAAATGTTGTGTTATTTGGCTTTTTGGTTGGGAGTGACAAGCGACACATGACAGCAAGGGGTTTACTTTCGGTTATTTTGTATAGCCTCTTGTCGGCTAATATCTCAAAAATCATATGTCATTATTAAAAATCTTAATTGAAGGAACAAGAATCAATTACCAAATTTTCCAAAACAATCTTCAGAGGCCTTTCTGCTACTACATTTTTCATTTTTATCAATTGTCTTCTCCCTTCGATCTCACCAAATCTCCTCAACCCTTCCACTCTTTTCCAACTTTTCTTCTCTTCTTCTTCCTTCTTTAAGATTTTTGAAATGAAGCATACTCCAAGTAAAGTGCCTACTCCCTCTTTGGTATCTCTCATTATTGAGCATTTTTAGGTTTCGATTTCGCTTGAGGTACTATCTACCACTAAAACCTCTTCTTCTAGTTCTTTTGATAGGGAACAGGTCCTTAAACTTGCATTTCTACCTTCCTTTTCCAGTGACCGTTCTTCTCTTTCTCAGTTCTTCCCTTCTTATCAAGATGAGAGGCTTCTACTCGAGGTCGGCTCTCTTGATTGGTTATTGTGGAAATTGAATGCCCTAAAGTACAAACTTTGGCTGCATTTCCACACTAACTAGATTAATCGACTGAACCGGGTGGAAGCCTCCTTTGGCAATCTATAAAAATCCATTGGGATATATGAGTACAATCATCTTAAGCACTTCAATCTTTCCATTATGCTCTTTTAGCTTCAGCCATTTGTTTATGGAGTCGTTCTCACAATGTCTTCCAGTTTAGATGTGGGCTGATGAGCCCTACAATTTTAAACATTTGTGTCATCAGTGACCTCCTGACCATCGGTGAAATCATTAATGTTGGCCTTCGATGGCCTTCTCCTCCTTTCTTTAATAACCATAGCATATTTATTTATTATGGCATTTCATTAAAAAGGAGGCCAAGGCAAAAGGAAAAGTCTCCAACTAGGAGCATTGTACCTTCCTGATATGAATCTATCGGTTCCTTTTCTACGTCAGGGATGGTCAAATGACCAAAGAATACTACTTCTTGGCTAAAGTATTAGCTTCCAATCATAAATTAGCCCTTGCTCCTTTTATTCTTTCTCATCTTTATCGGACTCTTTTTTACCTTTCCGGCAAAGGTATTCATCTAGTTGGGGGTCTGCTTTGGATTCTCCAACTTTGGTTGTATGAATATTCTTCTCCTTTATTTGAACCTTTACCACCTCTGCCTCCTCGTTCTCCAACCCACATCCATCATTGTCTATCTCGTCACAAGTTCATCGAATGACCATTTTGAGAATGCTTATCCATCTTTGACTCTCTTTATCTTGATCATCTAGACAATGATTTTTTTTCTTTTTTAGGCCATATCTTTTGGCATGCCTTGGTTTATTAGTGAAGGATTCGACCCTTTCGACCGAGAACAAGTTAGGGTCAGAACTATCTGTGGGTCAGTTATTTGGTGGCCTAAAATCTTTCATAAAGCGGTGCCTTTGACGTTAGAAGATTAAACATCAAGGTAAGAGTTGAATTCTATCATCATCTCTTTGTGCTCATCACTTTAGTTTGACTCAGAGCATTCCTCTTCCTCTGTATCTTTTTTCTCCATTTTTTGCTAAAATGGAAATTTTCATTTTGAGTAAAGAGTAGTTGGTTCTCTGTCAAAGCTTCGATGCTACGACAAATAAGTTCTCTTCACGCCCTTCCTTCACGGCTATTAGCCACTCTAGGATTTCATGCTTGGTGGGATGTTTATTATCAAGGCCATTGGTGCTTCAATCATATTGCTAAGCCACACTGTCTTTTTTCTTTGATGGTCCCTCAAGCACTAGTTCTTAAGGCTCCACTAGCCTCTTAGCCTCCACCTCATGAAGCCACTAAGGCTACAAAGGTTATAGAAAGAGACAACGACCTATGGGAAGTGCACATAGGCACCAGTCGAGCCTGCTCATCCTAAAAAAAGTTGCTCCTCCAAAAGAAACTACACACACACCATCCATTGACGGCCGTTAACGTATCATTTTTAGTCCTTCATCAACTGCTAGTGATCCACATGGAGTTGTTCTCCTGATCATATTATACTAGCTGGCATTGTTTATGTTACCCCTCTTTCTCCTGGAAGTATTTAAAATTTAACGTTCGACGTCGTCTTATTGCAGTTTTTTTACTCTCTTATTTAACAACCTCTCTTTATAGTGAGTGTTCATCTTCGTGTTGAAGAGACTGAAGAGCGAGGTGAGGTTGAACATTAACCCCTTCTCAGAAGACGTCAGATATTTGTTGGTGTAATTTTCCCATACCCAAAGCATGTCTCAGCCGATCATAAGGAGCAGGAGAAAGATGAATTAAAGCAAAGATAGATCCCCACCAAACTTTGATTGTCAATTTAGAGTGAAGTAGCGGTGTGGTTGATTTGCCCTATAACCTTGAGACTCTGGGCAAGCAAAGTGAAGGATCTCATATGAGAGTTGTGTCGAAAAGCATTAAACCTCCCCAGGGGTCGAGTGTTCCATTTACAGAGCTTACTCTTGTCCCATTCTCTTCCCTAGATCCAAAATTGCCACATTGTTTAGAGATGTCAGCCCATTAGGTTGATTGCCCACCAAGCATGTCTCATGTAAGGTTGACCAACAACCCCTCCAGCTCTCCTTCTTGAAAATGCATGGAATAGTCTACAATGTCATGCAGAAGCTTGGCAGAGCTATGGAATGAATAGCTATGTCTTAGAGGTGGGTGATTAATTAAAATTTTTGTCAATTAAAACTTAATTTCTTACTTAAACTAATATGTCAATTAAACTAACCAATACGATTTAACACTAAGGCTTCTAAGCTAATAGTGGGTCCAATCACATAGACTGATAAAGATATGTCAATTATGCAACTAGTTTATAATTGATAGTGAGCTTATGTGTGCATTATAAGTTAAGTGCCTAGCATCCAATTCAATTCAAGTATTCATATGAACTTACCTAATCAAACACATAACTATGAATAATAATGTACGCAATTCATAATCATAAACACAAGCACGTATAGTGATTCAGTTTCTCTAATCACTCACTATTGATGAACTCTCCCTGAGTGTATTGGTATTCACTATCAAAGATTTTAAATCAGGTTCACCTCTAACCTACACAAGCGTACACTCTCAATGGAGGCCTACAAAAGGGCTTACTCACGTAGTCACTCGAGTCGATGGCCTATGTAAGGACTTACCACATACACCCTCATGTTGGTGTCTAATAGAAGTACTTACCCACGTACACACCCATGTTGGTGGCCTACACAAGGACTTACACATGTACTCACCTGTGTCGGTGGTGATACAGTCCAACATAAAAACTTACGCAAGTTTGGGTTACAAACTCTGTACTCAAAATCCTACATAAGAAAGGAGTATGTGGACTCTTAAAATTTAACAACTTACTTATCGGATTGAGCCCATTTTGTAACACATTCTCGAGTTGCTTGATCGATGCTCTTCCATACTTCAATTAGCTCCCCTTGTGCTCCCTCGATCATTGATGTCAATGCTTGTCAGTTCTTCAGCTCCAAGATCAAACACCTTGCACGCAATACTCCATTAAGGTGACCAAGGTGATGGAAGGATGGTGAAATCTCCCACAACTAATGAAAATGTTATAATCCTAACAATTTATTCCTTTATCAATTATATGACAAAAACCTAACCTAGATCATGTTATGGTCCATACCAATGACATACGAAAACAATTCAAAATTTTACATGTCAAATATAAATAATTTAGAACTCGAATACACTGAGACATGTAACATTTGCAATGCTCTTTGATTTTGCTCCCCCTTATCTTCATTAATCCCTTAAACAAATAGATCTTGTGAAATAAAATACACTTATTTTAATGGGACTTTATCTTCCTTTCCTTTTTTGTCATTATTTAACAAAGAGTTAATTCCAATAATATAACAATAAAAATATTGCATGGAACAACTCTACAAGTCATGGATTTACTAATTATAAAGCACATACTAACAAGCAAATAGGATGCATATAAAGATTAAAACATGGAACATACTTATTATGGTCATTCAAAAGATATATCAATTGAAATGGGAATGATCAATGATCGTCTAACCCTCATACTTTGCTAGCATACTTGGTGATATTATGTCCATAACCCTCATAGTTCAAACACTAGGTTACGCTCGGTCTTTTTAAAAAAAATTCTTTATGCCCAGGTTCAACCGACTTACCATTTCTGTCACAACTCTTCCCTCTATCAAACTTGAAAATTTTCTTAAACTTCCTAGAGAATTCATCATCCTCATCTTCATCATCACAATCACTTTCTGATTCAACATTCTTATGCCTATATGAATGCCTATGAGATATTTTAAAATAGTTAGTTTCTTTTCTCTAAAGGGGACCTTAAAATGTAGTTCATAAGTTTGTAGGAACTTAAGAGTTCTTCTACATTCATCTTAGCTATATTCTTACACTATTCTATTGAGGTTATCTTGGGAATGAACTTATCGAAAAGGAATGTAATATTTTTCTATATATACAATTATCTAGGATTCTCTCTCCTGAACCTTACATGGAGTTTTAAATATTATTAAGTTTAGAATAAAACTCTATGAAAATTTCAGAATCTTTCATTCTTATATTTTCAAATTGGGTCATTAAGACTTGAAGCTTCAATCGCTTTATTGTGCTAGTTTCCTCGTAGGAGACTTTTAATATGTCTCATGCTTCCTTACTCATTTCACATGTGCAAATACATTTAAATTCATTGTGAAAAGCCGCACAATAAATAGAATTGAGAGCTTTAACATCGTTAGTATACTGCTCTCTTTCATTGGCACTCCATTTGAATTTATCTTTGGGAGCGCTAATAGTTATACTATCAACCATGAATTATTTTACGAGCATAGTCAATCCCTGTTAAACAATTTCTCAAACCATAAGGCAAGGGATTTTAGAAAGACGTTCATCCTAGCCTTCTAATAGGTATATTTAAACCCATTAAAATATGGCGGTCATGTGACAGCACACCTCCCTTAGGTAGACATCATTCTTAAGCTCATTGGATCAACTTAAGACGATTAATCCCTTAAAGAGCTACCTTCTCTGAAACTAATTTGAAATTACGTGAAATAGTCTACCATGACACATAAAAGTATGGTAGAGTTATGGAGTGAATGCCTATGTCCTAGAGGGGGTTGATTAGGGCCAATAAAAATTTTACTAATTAAAACTCAATTTCTTAGTTAAACTAATATATTAATTAAAGTAAGTAAGGCTTTCCAAACCAATAATAGGTCCAATCACAGACTATTAAAGATATGTTGCGACAGCCCAACTAGCACAGTATGATATTGTCCGGTCTGGGCTTGTGCCCGCACGGCTTTGTTCTCATAGTTTTCCCCAAAAAGCCTCATGTGGGGGAAGGATATTGGTAGCTCGCCCAGACCCGGTGCTCCCGTGGTCTCGGCCACATCAACACCTATCCCACAGATATGTCCAACCTAACTGATAACCCATCAGAGTATGCAGCGGTGGTTTTGTTCCCCATAGGAAGGCCTCATACTATGAAGGTACTAACTCCACATATAACCACCATTACTTCGGACAGCGTTTCCGATGTGAGACAACGTTCACTATGAAGGTGCATGAAGGTGCTCGCCCAAACCCTTAGGCCCTGCCCACATCAGTGTCTGCCCACGTGTGCCCACCCACATGTGCAATAGTGACGGGGCGTCATATATGCCCATTATTTAACTAGTGTATAATTGATAGTGAGCTTGTGTATACATTACAAGTCAAGTGCCTAGCATATAATTCAATTTAATCATTCATATGAATTTACCTAATCAAACACATAACCACAAATAAGAATGTCCGCAATTCACAATCTCAAATGTAAACATATATAGTGGTTATGTTTCCTTACTCCACTCCCAATAGATACACTCTCCCTGAGTGTACTGGTATTCCTTATCGTAGGTTTTAAATCTAGTTCACCTTTAACCTAGTCAAGCATACACTCCCACTGGATGCCTACAAAAGGAATTACCCATGTACTCACCGATGTTAGTGGCCTACAAGAGAACTTACCTACATATATACCCGTGTCGATGGCCTACACAAGGACTTACACATGTACTCACCAATGTCTGTGGGAATATGGTCCTACATAAGAATCTACATGAGTTTGGGTTATAAAATATGCACCCAATCTTACACAATGAAGGAGCGTGTGGACACTTACAAATTGATAATTTACTTGTTGGATTTAGCCCCTTTTATAGCACCTTCTCTAATTACTTGATCGGTGCTCTCTTGTACTTTAATTAGTTCCCCTTCTGCTCCATCAATCATTGGTGTCTATGCTTGTCATTGTTTCAGCTCCAAGATCAAATATCATACATGCAATGCTCCATTGAGGTGACCAAGGTGATTGGAGGATGGTGAAATCTCCTACATCTAATGAAAATATTATAGTCATAGAGGATTCACCTATATGGGTCTTCTAAAGAATTTAGACAAAGGATTTGCCATTAGGGTTAGGTTTAATCTTTAGAAAATGGTGGAGTTCAACCTCATCTTCAAGGTGGAGGTTGGAATCCTCATTGGAGTGTTAATCTCAATAAGGATAACTTAGCATTGATTTAGAAGCTTGGGATGTGGGATATGAACATTGAATCACCTAGGCTTTTATTGCACAAAAAACTCATCATTTTGCCATAGAATTGAATTTTTATTTATAAAAAACTGATTTACAACGACTATAAAATACGTAGTTAACGACTCTGTTGATCCGATCGAAAGGCCCTTTAATGGGATCGAAGGTCCTTCAATAAGATCGAACAGTTTATTGATCCCATCGAGAAAATCTAAGAATTTTTTTATTGGGTTGCTAAACTGATTCTTCAATCGAATTGAGTGGTCCTCCGATTCCATCAGTCCCATCGATAACCTATCACTATGATCGAGGACCACTTGAAAACTATTATTTTGGGCATACAATTTCACAGAAACTTTGTACATCTTCTAGTATTACTTATCATATTCCAATTAAGCTTCTAAGGCTAAGGGATGATCAATAAGGTTTACCTATTAAGGTTGAGATCATCTAGAGGTTCAAGAATTATTTTAAGTCAAGGTTTAAGGTCACTAAGGCACCTCATATACCTGTTTTTTGTTCCTTGATGCTTCACATACTCTTCTATATTCAATCTTCAGCTTCCAAGGGCTTTATTGACTACATGACACACATACTCATGTGACTGACAAATAAGGTACACAAATCAGTATACTAACAATTCTAACAAGGCCACTAGGGTTGTTAAAGTTGACTCGTCTCCCAAATCTCTTGCTATCAATGAGGATGACGTTTTTGCTTCCTTAGAGTTGCTAATAAGTTCAAAAAACATTCCTGCCAAATACTGTGAACACGATGAGCCAAAACTGTTAAAGAGATGCTTGGAGGAACTTCTTCAGATGGAGTTTCCGTCACTAGTTCTCTCCATGAACTTGGTCGAGATTTGTTTCTTCATGGTCCAAATTCGTAATTAGATTAGTTCTGACACTGAGCGATTGTCCAAATTGGACTTTTGTATAGTGAGGGTATCAGTGGCCTTCGACTTCTGAGAAGCAAAACTCAAGCATTTGTAGGTCAATCAATTATTTGAGGCTCGAAAGAAAACGGTCAAAGAGTAGATGGAATTAAGGAAGGAATGTGATAGAAGCATAGCTAGGAAGAACACGTTAATGGATGAAGTTGAGGTGATGAACTCCCAAGCGAGAAGGATGACAGAAAAAATAAAGGACCTGGTGAAGACAGTAGTGCTTTTGGGGAACTAGATTAAAATTTAAAATAAATAAATAAATAAGTAAAAACTCAAAGAGCAATGAGTGGAGATCGAGGCTTAAATAAACAGCTACGAGGTAGGGCATAAAAGTGCCATAACAAATAGAAAGGACGACCTTGGGCACCTAAAGCGAGCGCAAGATGAGATTCCCCTCTAGATTTCTCAGATGAGAGATGCTAGGAGGAGAATGGAGAAGCGATGGAGCACGTCTCCTCATGCTAGAGAATAGGCTTCTTCTAGATGGGAGACCATTCTTATATAGTCTTCTCTTTTATTTTTATGGTTATGGAAAGGGTTGCCATAGATACTTTAGGGAAAGGATAGCCAAATAATGGTTTTCGCAACAAACTAACTCTAACTTTTAAATCGATTATTTCATACCTTTTTTTTCTTCAAATGAATGAATCTCTATAATTTCTTTTTGGATAAATGATCTTTGCCTTGTGCATATTCGTAATCTTTGTATGCAACCAACTAAACAATTTCTACTCCAAGTTTATGGAGGTCCTGACTTGGCCTGCTTAGATTGGCTAATGCTTTGGGCATTTTACGTCTTCCTTATTAGGCTTAATCTTGGTGTTCAGCCGTCATATGGCTTGTTCAACTTTTATGACTTTCCTTATAGGGAATGGACGACTAAAGAATTACATCTCCATGTCCTGCAAGTTGTCGTGCACTTTGTGTTTTACTCTGTTTTGGTTGTAGACAACATGATAGTTTGTGAGCTTGAATAATCTTGTTTGTGAGCTGTAACTTTCTGCCGATGTGAGATTAACCTATGCCTTTTCTTATTGTTGCATCATTATTGGTCATGGGAGAAGGTTATTTTCCTTCATTCGATGCTTGTTGAGATCTATCCTCTATCTCTCCTTTAGAATCCCTGCTGCAACCATTTGTCTTTGTAGATAATATTTTTTTGTCCTTGTTAACTCATATGAAGGTTGCGGAAACTTCAGGTGAACAACTTATGTCTAACGATCTCGTCAGGCATTCATTTGCTTTATCATTTTTTGACATCCGGGTCATCCATCTATCATGCATTCATACATGTCTAAAGAATGTCTCCCTTGAGTCTAACACGATTGGTGAGAAACTGAACGTTCACGATTCAAATCCTAGTTCCTTGAGGTCTGGTTCCAGGATTGAGCTAATTTTCTTATTATTTCTCAAGGTTCGACATGATCATGGAGGGCTCTTTGAGCATGTTCCGCCTCAAATCATGGCCTTCGTGGTTGTTGCAGTAATGTTGCAACAATCTTTTGATGTGTCACTCTAGGGACGACCGTTTGTGGTTGTCACGGATCTCCCTTGAGCAGTACTCATGTAATGTGGGTTGGATAGGCGAATTTATTACATGAGCCTTGGCCTTGTTATTTTACAGCAGCCCTTGCACCCCTTGTCATCCCCCAAAATTCAAAACTTGAGTATAGTGACACAAATCCCAAGTTATGGTGTAAATTAAAATTTGACCATTTATTCCATGTAATTTTATTCCACACATCGCATATTTACACTAAATCCAAATAAAACTCAGTAACTATAATTTAACTCAAACTTAAATTTAAACTCATAATCCACAACTAATTAAATTACTACCACTAAATTCTCTATTAAATGAATGTTTCACTAAGTGTCTTATTACATCGAATTCATGAAATAAAATAAATTGGCCTAATCTACAAATGATGCTTCAATAAAATTAACCATCTAGGTACTTCAGTTTGCCTCCGTCTTCTTCTTCCTACATGTAATGTTTAATTGGGTAAGTTGGAAGCTCGGTGAGATCGTGTTCATCATAATTAAATTCCAAGGAAGGTACAGACGGTTCGATAAATGCAGAAGTGAAACATAATATTAGTAAGATAGAGACAAACCAATATTTACACTAAGGTACAATGTGTGACTATATGTTTCTAGTCTCATGAATTCATGATGCATAAGGTTAGTTGTTTCATCTTGATTAATTTAGCAAAGCAGCTTTTCACGACTTGTATGGCATTGACAATAAGAACATTTTCCAATCCTGGAATGCTCACCTAATTGGTCCAGTGATGCATGTACTTATATCCAATATCTTGAAAGACACTAACATTAAGAACATTTAACAATCCTTACATGCTCACCTAATTGGTCCGACATTGTGGTCATCTTGACATGCTTGCAAATGAGCAATCCTAACATGCTCATATACCGGCGCACCGGAATCTTGCACGACACAACATTGGGAACCTTTTACAATCTCGACATGCTCACCTAATCGATCTAACGAAGCGGCAATCTTAACAAGCATGCAGATGAGCAATCCTGACATGCTAACCAATCCGTCTCCCAAAAGGAAAAATAAATCCAATTTCAAATTTTATTATTTATTTTTATTTATATCATGATCATACAATTTATCCATTCCTCAAGTAATAATAATGTAAGTCAATAACACGATTTCAAGCGCACAATGCTTATGATTTATGTAATGTTCATAAATAGACAACTTTAACGAGTGAGTCATAGTATGGCCCAATCTGTGAGGTACATTCTATCATTACGCAAGAGTATTAGCTAAAATGTTGTTTCAAGAACAATATACGATTCAAAGATATTCCTTAGCCTGAAAGGTTGGATACATGTGGTTATACGAATTTCAAAGATAAGAAAAGAAAGAAAAGGGCTTTTCCAAAATGAGGAGGAATTATCCTTAGGAAAAAAGGGTTAGACATGTGCTGCGTAAGACCTGATTAACTAACAATTTTATTGTCTTGAGTGGGGTGAGGTCCCTTGCCAACAACCTGGAAGAATTAACTTAGCAACAGAAAAAGATAAAAGATAGCTTGAATGAAACTAGGATAAAAATTTTAACGAAACAATTAGAATTAAAAGGGATGAATCACTTTGCGAAGTTTCTTAGCCTGAATTCACTCGAATCCGACTCAACTTGAATTGATTCGGTAAGTCAATTCACCTTCTTTTTTTTTTCCTTTCTTCTTCTTCTTTCTTTCTTTTGTCTTTTCTTTCTTTCTTTCTTCTTTCTCTCTACCAATTTACATCCACAACTCTCCTGAAACCAACCAGACCCCACTTAACTCAGTAAAGTGCATGAATCGACCCACATCTCTCTCTCTCTCTCTCTCTCTCTCTCTCTCTCTCTCTCTCTCTCTCTCTCTCTCTCTCTGATACCAATGTTAGAAATCCTCTACCTTGAAGAGATTCCTTGCATCCAATGGCAGAGGAAGGCGAAGGCTTGGATGTTGGATCTTTCGGAATACGTCTGATGTTACCGGAAGTAAGTTTGCTACCTCATTGATGAAGGAATGGGTCTAAAGGAACAACATTCTTCTTGTCAAGAATCCACACGGTAAATTGTGTGGTTGATGGAATCCTGTGCTTCCTTCTCTTTACTTACTCTTCGTGATGATCGTTGTCTCTATTCGTACGGGTTGAAAAAATCTCTCTTTTTCAAGAGATTTCTCTGTGGTTATATAATGCAAGTGAGTTTTACATAATTGCTTTTGCAAATGAGTGAATAGTTACTCAGTAACCACCCTAGATGGGCCAGACTTGGACAGAATATGTTACACTAGGATTTTCGGACAAACCAGGTTTGGCAAAGCTTCACGCGCCTTAGTTCTCTCTTTTTTAAAGTCATCCACGTCATTAGTGGTACAAATGGATCTGACCAACCTAACAGGTCTTAGATACAACCCATTAAGAAATGTATCTCCATCCGAATCTTGACTGGACGGGTGGGATCAGTGTTTAAAAACGCCATCTTAATTATTCATTTTGTTTTTTTTTATGTACTACCTGGTTGCACCACCATAAGTTATATGCCCTCCATTTGGATTGAAACACCCATTACTATGGTAGGTGAGCTAAATCCTTCAGTAGATTTTGATTGCAACTGTGGCCCACTTGATCTACAAGCCTCATCATCATCATCAACATCTAAGCGTTATCCAGGCTTGGGACCAACAATTATAAGGGTTGATCCACACAACTAAAATGTCAAATCAAGGTGGACCACTTGAGAGATTAGGTTGAATAATGCAAACATAGCCATGAGTAAACACTAAGCTTCCCTTTTTCAGGTTTTCACTTTAATTGAATCCTCATTTATGTATGCAATCGTAATATTCATTTGCTTAATTATTTTCAGGTCCATATATCACTAGTGGGGACAGATCACATGAGAATTTCATGGATTACCGAAGCTCACAGTGCACCATCTTCAGTGGAATATGGAAAAATATCTGGAAAATATGACGAATCAGCAACCGGCGAACATACATCATACAACTTCTTTTTATACCGTTCTGGGAAGATCCATCATGTTAAAATTGGACCGTTAGAACCCAGCACAATTTATTATTACCGATGTGGGGGAATCAGCAAGGAATTTGATTTCAAGACACCACCAGCAACATTCCCCATTGAATTTGCTGTATCAGGTTAGCTTCTTAAGCCATGAAAGCACCAAAAACATGTGGCTGAACATGACGTTTGCTTGTTTGAAGCAATCTTTTCTTTATATATTTTACTTTTTGGAGCTAGGAACCAAAGATACTAAAACGCTTGCGTGCCGTGGGTGCCTGACTATGCGTTGATGTGGATGGAAGACTTCATGTTATGTAGATCAACCTCTTCCATTAGGTGATCTGCCCTGTTTATGGACCGGCACCCAAAAATCAGTCCAATTCTCAATTCAGATGTATTGCCGGGAATAGTTGACAAGGAAAGTCTAACCATTAAAATCATTCAAATTGTGTGTGGGGTCATCCATCCGTTCATCTAACGTGCCACACTAAGATGAATGGATTTTGTGAAAATCAGGACATTACAAGACTAATGTGGGCCACACAACAAGAATTTAGAGTTTTTATGCATGACTTCACAATGTTCCCAGTGGTGTGACAGACCCTCTTAATTCTTGAATTTGACTGATTTCTAGGATCTATGGTGAAAATGTCGTGGCTCACCTGATGGACAGTGTGCATCTAACATGCACGCACGCCTTCCATATGATTAATTAGCCATAATCAGGCTAGCTCAGTCCATTAAAAATACGAGTGTGGCTCACCTTTGGCTCACCTAAGTTCCTGATATAGTGGGGCCACATCTACAATTTTATTGCGCTGAGTAAATGCTTGATGGGGAACCTATGATTCTTTTGATTATTTTTTTAAAAATTCTTTTAATGATTTTTTTTTATATATATTTTTGGGAGGGAACCTATATGATACATTTCGAGTAGGTATGTTTGCTAATGCTTTACGTTCAACTCACCAAGATAAGAGTTCAAGTTAAGGGAGCTGCCTATGACACTTGATATACACGGGCACTCAGAAATTGTACGCGTGGCATGTATTAACTCAAGTTAAACCAACCAAATTGTGGAAACTAATGTGGCTAATTCACAATCCGAGCAAATCAGATTGTTTGAAAAATACTATCATCTGGTCAGTGGACACACTTGTTTGTTGAAATATAGGATCTTAATGATTTTTAAGCATAGTTCAATTTCACTTTCTTGTATACCAGATATGCAATTTCCAGGTCTTTTGTAAGTACCAAAAGATTATAACCTCTGGTTCGCATTTCATTTAATTCATACATGTAAGTCCAATGGTTCATTGATCCAAAATGTTAATATTATGGGCGCAACCAAGGATTCCTGTGAAATCTTGTAAATGGAAAAATCTAAAACCATTCAATGGGTGGCCCAAGAAAGATGTGGTTAAGAAATAAAATGCAGCACGATCTTCCAATCTTTGGAATTTTAGGTGTATGGACTGCCAAATTAAGGTTGGAATCACTGTACCAACGTTTCAGATCATTAAACATGGCTCAATTACCTATAAAAAAACTCTCCTACAAAGCCATTGTGAAAAATATTGTGTAATGGACCAGATTTGCAAAACTTTTGTGAAATGGTGTGCATCCATACACAACATTATGGTTGGTTTGCAATTATTCAAATTTCTTTCTTTTCCCTGTAGGGGACTTGGGCCAAACCGAATGGACGTCATCGACACTGAAGCATATCAATAGTTCGGACTACGACGTGCTTTTGCTACCTGGTGATTTATCTTACGCGGACAATCAGCAGCCTCTATGGGACACCTTTGGCCGCTTGGTCGAGCCACTTGCGAGCCGCCGCCCTTGGATGGTCACAGAAGGCAACCACGAGATTGAGAAGATCCCCATAATCGGCCCTAGTGCATTTAAATCTTACAATGCTAGGTGGAAAATGCCATTCGAGGAGAGTGGATCTAACTCGAATCTCTATTACTCATTTGATGTTGCTGGGGTCCATGTCGTTATGTTAGGGTCTTACACGAACTTTGACATGGACTCAGCACAGTATAAGTGGCTCCAAGCAGACTTGGCTAAGGTCGATAGGAAGAGAACACCATGGCTTGTTGCACTCCTGCATGCACCATGGTACAATACAAATACTGCTCATCAAGGGGAGGGAGAGAGCATGAGAGAAGCCATGGAAGAATTGCTCTATAATGCTCGAACTGACATAGTTTTTGCAGGACACGTCCATGCATATGAGCGCTTCGTAAGTCTTCTTTCTATCTTCTAACAAATAGGAGTAACAAGGGCCAGGTTGTGTCATTCCATTAATGGGCTTTTCTTATGGGTCTACAAAGTCCAGGGCTCAGATCGTTTTACTGGGCCTTGAAATCAGACCTGGGCCAGTCAATTGGATCTTGAAATGGACCTGGACATGAACTCGTGCTGAGCCTCAATGGAATTTTTAACCACCTGGGGAAAAGCCTGAAATTCAAACTGGACCAGATCGATGGACTTCCTAGCCCAGCCAGCCATCGGCTGGGCATATATATATAACCGGCTAGTTACCAGGGGTGCAGCTTAGGTTGGTTGGGTTAGGTTCAGGGTCAACTGAGACCAACCCCACCTCAGAAGGACCCTACCCAATTTCCTAGTAGAGGTCCTTTTATATCTCCTAATAAGCCCATCCAAGATATGGCCCATTTCTTGGAGCAATTGGACGGACCGTTAATTGGGAACGCACGCCAATCCTAAGAAAGTTTATACACTGATTTTCAGTATAATGTGTTTAGTAATTTTCTTTTGGCCCTTATTTTTTATCACCTTAGCCTTTTACTGCATGCAAATATCTGACTTATTTTAATTTTTATTTACTTATTTATTTTTGTATTATGCAGAGGAGGGTGTACAACAACAGTGCCAACCATTGTGGTCCCATGCATTTGACCATTGGTGATGGAGGGAATAGAGAGGGCCTTGCTTTGTTGTAAGTAGTACTACTTGCTTCACTTGAAAGTTTTGATGAAGCAGGACAAGTATAACTTATAATCTATATCTCATGAAATTTATTAAATTTATGAAATCAATAGACAATTATTAATACATTTTATTACATCTTTTGTGTGAAGGTTTAAGACACCCACTTCTCCACTCTCATTGTTTCGGGAAGCAAGCTTTGGACATGGACGACTAAGGATGTATAACCAAACACATGCCCATTGGTCATGGCACCGCAACGACGACTCTTCTTCAACTATTCGTGATGAGGTGTGGCTAGAGAACCTAACTACATCATCTATGTGCGAGGTTTTACATGCCCAATTCTCGTCAACTTCTACTAAAGACGAACTTTAATTATGGGCAGATAAGGACATGCCCGTTGGTCATGGCACCGTAATGATGACTGTTCTTGGACTATCCGCCATGAGGTGTTTGTTAGAGAACCTAACTTCATCATCCATGATGAACTTTATCTAATAACATCTTTTCTTAGAGATGAAAATTATAACAATTAATGTATGTTTTATAAACAATTCATTAATCATTGTCCTAATGATCATTTTATTTCTGGTAGTTTAGTATTATATTTAAAATTTATATTAATGCATATGAATGGTATACTCGTGTTATCATTATCATCATCATCTAATGCTTGCCTAAATAATTGGGTTTGGTGTATCTGTGCATCGTTGAGTGGAAATTGTTATTTCGATAATTCATTTTAATTTGTATTTCTCTTAATGAACTATTTCACTCAATGGATTGCAAATCCCATATCCATAAAATCAAGATTTGGCTAAAATATAGGGCGTGTTTGGATAATAAGTTACTTATGCCTCAAGTAGCTTATCTTGGTTTCTACTTAATTGGTAGATGACCATGTTTGGTAAGTATGTTTTTTAAAACACCTTTGTCCAAAAGAAAGTTTGGTTAGGAAATGCCCAATCCATTAATATCGTGACTTTGGAGCCCACCTTTATGTATGTGTTATATGTCTATTCAATCCATTCATTTTTCCAACTCATTTTAAGGCATTGGCCCAAAATTGGGCCAGATCCCAATCTCAGGTGGACTACACCATAGGAAACAGTGGTCATTCAATGGTTGTGATTAAAAACTTCCTAGGGCCCACCATAATGCTTATTTGCCATCCAACTTGTTGATAAGGTCACATAGACAGGGATGAAGGGAAAATGCAAATATCAACTTGATCCAAAACTTTATAGCCCCTAATAAGCCTTTATTGGCAATCGTTCAATAATCATCATGTTTCCTATGGTGCGGTCCACCTGAGATTTGGATCTCCAAAAAATGAGCTGACAAAATAGATAGAGGGCATGGATGAACAACACATACATGCTTGTCTGAAAATGTTGTTACCTGAATTTGTTGGACATGATTGTTGGATGAGCCCAACTCTGCATGCCTAGGGCCCAGCATGATGTTTCTCAAAAATCTACCCGGTCCAACCATTTTACCACATCACATTAGGAGGTGGGCCCAAAAATGAGGGAGATCCAAGCTTAGGTGGGCCGTATTGAAGGAAACAATGGAGATTGAACGACCACCATTAAAATCTCTCTGAGGCCCACTGTGATGATTATATGCTATCCAAGCTGGTCATAAGGTCATTCCTACCCCATCAGATCATATGAAGAAACAGGTGGCCAGGTGGATATTTCAAAAAAAAAAAAAAAAAATTTGTGGGCCTTGTGACTATTTCAACAGTGGAGGTTCAATACCACTATTTCAAGTAGTGTGGCCTATTTGAGTGTTAGATCTATTTCATATTTGAGTCCACAGCCTAAAATGGACCAATGAAAGTGGTAGATAGGATGGATTTCTCAAAAAGACTATGGTGAGACATTTCAATTTGTGCTCCATTCTAATTTGGAGTTTAATAATACTTTTTAAAGTTATATGGCCCACCTGAGTTTTAGATCTTCATTATATTTGGACACACCAATTAAAATGAGCAGGAAAAATTGATAGACTAAGTGGATTTTTCAAAAACATTTTGGGGGGTCACACGACAATGAGCATGGTTTCAACAATGGGGGTTCAATGCCATTATTGTAAGTTGTGTGGCCTACTCGGGTGTTGGATCTACCTCATATTTTGGCCCACGCCCTAAAATGATATGAATAAAATAGCCAATGGGGTTTTTCAAAAACATCACAGGAAATATTTCCTAATTGTGGCAGATCCATTCATCAAGCTCTACAGACACATGTTACTCACAATGACCCAGTATAAGTTACTTTTGATAAGTTGAATAGCAAAATAAAAAGACTTACAAAAATAAGTTACTTTTTGTTATAAGTTAGTCATTTAAGTTGATTAACCAAACTAACTTAATTAAGAAAAGTAGCTTATTGACTTCTATAAGTTAAAAAAGCTATGTATTTGGTGGTATCTAAATGGGCCCATAATGTCTGGGGCTTCTATGAAAATGTTAGGATTAAGAATCCACCCACAATCCCCAAGTTCTCCAGGAGGGATTGACTATTCTCAAAATAGTGTTGCTCTACCACTGAGGACGTGTGATTCACCTTATGCTACCCTTCTTCCCTCACGATTCACTTCAAATAAGATCAAAGGCTCTAAGGAGGTTGTTGGGATGCTGGAAATTGGATATCCTAATGAGGAATTCTCAGGCAACTACTCCATGCTCCTTTTGGCATCTCATCCTCACAGAGGACCAGCTACGTGTGGAGCCTTTGCTCATCGTACTTTAGCTTCATCATGGTATAGTTGTCAATAAATCTATCGTACATAGGTGTCAATGAAAAGAGTATGGCATTAACAATAAATTCATCCTCGACATGTCCAATCATCTCCGATTCATTGGTCAATTTAAGACTTCAATGACATGCTTACTGATGATGCACATTCCTCTAGTCTCACGGTGTAAAGTTGCCCTCTCGAGGGTTTATGCACGGGCATTTATCCAAGCATTAAATATTCCCTTCAAGTGCAAGCATATGTCTTTGGCCTTAATCATGGTCTGCACCTAGCTTTCGAGCACACTAAAGATGGAAGCCAATATGTATACTTTGACTATCTCAGTGTCTCTTTCCCATTTGATAAACTTGGAAGAGACAGCCATGGGCTCTTTATCAGACCTTGGGTTGAGTTCAGGTGGAGAAGCCTTGTTTATGACATGCAATACTTGGTCTGAGGTGAGTATTAGCTAAAGCTTCTATGTTCAGTTAATAAAGCTCTTCCCAGTGAGGTTCTCGGAGGTAATAATTTCATAAATGCATTTAATTTTTTTCATATTTGTGTGACCACATATTATATTTAGTTTTCTTTCATCTTGTGTCAGGAATGTAACCTTTTCACACAAAGTTTGTCCTGTTGTGTTCCTAGCATGACTAACGATTCCCGCTCCATGAAGTAGCTAACCAAAGCCTTGTATATTCATACATAGATTGTCATCACAGGCAGAGTGTTGCATCAAGGCATGGGTTAGCCAATACAATGCCCTACTAAACTCAACTCAAAAACCATCTCACAACACAAACAAGCACGTAACATAATCATATCCGCAAACAGCAAGGCATTTGCTTGGTCTGTCTTGTCCTCCCTTGCTCATTGTGCCATACATCAATGAATGGGATCAAGAAACCTTTGATGTTTATAAGGCCTCAAGACGGAACTCGCAGCAGCATCCGTGATATCATTGAATGCAGGTTGCGTACTAAGTTACTTAGTACAATATGAATATCGAGTAAACACAGTGGTTCCCACATATGATGTATGTGTCTTATCTATGGTATCCATCCATTTATTCAAATCATGTTAGGGCATGAACCAAAATTGAAGCATATCCAAAGCTCAAGTGAACCACACCACAAGAAATAGCGAGTATAATGGCATCCATAGTTAAAACTGAAATTCTGCACATGGCGTGATGAGATTACAACGAATGTGCGTTCATAAGCTTGGCGGAGGTAAGGAATAAAGACTATGTCCTAGAGGGGGTGATTAGGACTAATTAAAAAATTATTCTTTTTAAAAAATAAATTGGCTAACTTAAACTAATTAACAATTAAACTAAGCAAGGTAATGTTACTTTAAGGCTTCCAAGCCGATAGAGGGTCCAATCATATAGACTACAAAGGATATGCAAGATAAGCAACTAATCTATAACATGATAGTGTACAAGTGTGTGTGAGATGTGCAAACTAACAATTCCTAGCATTCATCTAATCATGCATGCATATAATTAAGCATTCAACATATAAGCATAATTAAATATATGTGCAAATGACAATCCCAAACACAATCATATATAGTGGTTCGACTACTTGCTTACTCCACTCCCGACGAATGCACTCAACCCATTAGTGTACCGGATTTCACTATCGAAAGTTTTAAATCAGGTTAACCACTAACCTTTACTGCCCTACACAAGGACTCTAAGATTTAGGCCCTACACAAGAGCTAATGTCTTACACAAGAACCCAGATTTAGGCCCTACACAAGAGTCAAGGTCCTACATAGGAACCTCATACATACACTCACGATAGAGGCTCCTGCAAGAGACTTTAGTTTGTTTTCCATAAGCTAACCAACAACCACGGTCCTATCCAAGGCCCTACGTTTACTCTCGTCGGAGGCTCCTATGGAGACTGACACACAAACACTCATGCTGGTGACCTACACAAGGATTTGATTTAAGCCCTACACAAGAACCAATGTCCTACACAAGAACCTAAGATTTAGGCTCTATACAAGAGACAAGGTCCTATATAAGAACCTAGTCGAGTTTGGGTCGCAAACTCTTACCATCAATCATATACAAGGAAAGTTAGTAGATATACTCTTAAAATTGACAACTTGTCGGATTGAGCTCCTTTTGTAACGCCTTCTTAGGTAGCTTGACCGTCGCTCTCTCATGCTTCAATCAGCTCCCGGATTCTTCCCCGATCATGTTATCACTGCTTTACCAAGGCTCCAGCTCCAAGATCAAACACCTTGCATGTAGTGTTCCTTTGAGGTGACCAAGGTGTGGATGGTTGGTTGAATCTCTTACAACTAATTGGAAATTGTATTTCCTAGGGGATTCACCTAGATGGATCCTCTAGAAGATTTAGACAATAGTATACCAAGATAGCTTAAGTCTAATATCTAGAAAATGAAAGAGTTCAAGTATATCTTCAAGGTGAAGGTTGGAATCTTTATAAGAGTGTTAATCTCAAGGAATATTGCTTAAAACTCAATGGTATAGAGGCTTGGGATGAGGGATATGAACATGGATTCACCTAAGCTTTTATTGCACTAAAAACCTATCAAAATGCCAAAGAACCAAATGACCTTTATAAAAAGTTTGAGTTCTAACAGTGGAAATATGGGCAGAAAACGGCTCTGTCGATATTATCGAAGGCTTCCTTGATGTCATCGAGAAAATCAAATAATACGATGATTTCTTACCGGACATATCTAAGGTACCTTTGATACCATTGAGCGACACTTCATGTCATCTAACTTAATCTTCAACGCCATCAAAGGTGGCCTCGATGCCATCGCCAAAATCAGATAATTGATGAATTTCTTGCCAGACATATCTGACCCTCTACTCGATGCCATCGACGGACCTTTAATGCCATCAAACTTAACCTTCGATGTCATTGAAGGTGGCCTCGAAGCCATCAAGTAAATTGAAACAAATATGATTTAGTTGTTCGACAGTTCTAACTCTCGATCGATGCCATCAAGGGGACCTTCAATGCCAACGAAGGCCCTTTGATGGCTGCTCGATGCCATTGAATAGTCATTGAAAATTGTTGTTTTGGGTGCTTGTTTTCACAACAACTTCGCACTTATTCTATCCTTATTTATCATGTTCCACTTGGTTTTCTAAGGCTATGGGATAATCAATTTGGTATTCATATTAGGTAAAGATTATTCAGAGGTCAAGGGTTAGAGTCACCGAGGTACCTCTTTTACCTGTTCTTAACTCCTTGATGCTTTATCTTTGCTTGTGTCTTCGGTCTTCACTTTCTAGGGGCTCAACCCACTGCATGACACAAGGAGTCACGTGATTGACAAATAGGGTGCAAAAATCAGTGCACTAACAAAAACCTTCCTAAGACCAATCGTGATGTTTATTTGTCATCCAAACTATTCATAAGGTCACACTGACATGGATGAAGGGAAAACACAATTATGAGTTGGATCTAAAACTTTTGTGGTGCCTAAGAAGTTTTCAATGGTAGGCATTAAATTCTAACTATTTCATATGTAGTCCACTTAAACTTGGGATATACTTTAATTTTGGGCTCATTCCCGAAAATGAGCTAGAAAAATGGATGGACAATGTGGATAAGACACATACATCATGGTGGGCCCCATAAAGTTTACTCGGTATGCAATATGCATCATGGATTATCAAGTTAGGGTCTAATACAACTCGCAAACCATCATTTGTGCATAAGAGGGTGCTTATCTAAGAAATTCACATGATTAAACTTCGTACTACATAATTTGGACACTTCAATGTATTCAACACATCAAACTTCAGTTAATCTCTAGCGAATGAGGTCCATCCCCTAAATGATCTAATGGTCCAAAATCTATCTTAGACATATTTAAGCATCATACGTCGTCATGAGGAATAACACTTCCATTTGGAATTAAAGCCAAACAGCCCACCACTGGGTGAGACATGGTCAGATCAATTATAAGAGCATGACAGCCATCCATCACATAGGGTTCATTGGAGAGAGAAAATAAGTGATTTAATGACTACACCATGTAATGTCCATGGACAGATCATCAATCCACTGATCTGCCAAGTGGCTTACATGATCGCATGGGTAGGCTTATCGAAAAGAGGGCCTCACATGACCATCATAAATGAACATGGGACGCCACCATCCATTAAGGGTGGGTGTGTCACGCCCCAAACTTGGAAACTGGGCTCATAAAATTCCTGATTGCCGAATCTGGCACTGACAGCTTCCGTAGTACCCCATTCTTGGCTCCCGGCACCCATATATCAGGTTCCGATCTTAGGATCCTATAAAGAGGATTTTAAACATGAATTTGATTCGTAATAAGCATAACTATAAGGATAACCCACGAATAATAACGAGAACACCATCACAAAAATCCACTATGATCAAAACTTGAGTACAACGCAGAAGGGAAATATAATATCAATAACAGAAGCTCCAGAAGACAGTAGTTACAATAACAGAAGCTCCAGAAGACAGTAGTTATGAAAGTGTGTGCACAAGGCAGCAATGCAAGTATGCAATATCAGAGTAATGCAGAAATGCTGGTAAGTCCATGAATGCCATCAGTCGTACTAAGGCTATGCGATGCAAGGCATGAATGCTATCGACTACACCAAGGTCATGCGATGCGAGGCATGAATGCTATCGGCCATACCAAGGCTATGCGATGCAAGGCCTACAGGGCTAATGATATATGCGAGGGGCAACTCAAGCATACCAAATCTCATCTGAATCCTCATATCATCTGAATCCTCATATCACCGGGGTCTTGTACACTATACACCATATCGTCACCCACTGGATGCACAACCATGAAAGTGAAAGAGACCTCACTATCTGCTTACCAATATCGGCCCGGCCCATCGATAGCAGACCCATTTACGAGCTGGTCAAACTCAGCCTATCATTGCCCCCTACCCTCAGGCGGATAAGGCCACACCCTCTTCCAACCTACCACAACACAGTGGAAGACGTGGACTACTGGTATACGGCTCTCGTGCGCTCATGTATCCACTTGGTCTCGACATTAGAGTCATCCTCTGGTACCATTGGGTTTAGAAATTTTCACCCAGGGACATCTGTGGCACCCCGATGCTAGTAACAGTATTTTCGGTGTCCAATCCTATCATCCATGAGATGCTTGTGGAGGCTATGGCCCTAATGTCACTAGGGTGTATAAAAATCATATCACACAAATACGAGATGCATGAATCATACTACCCAGTCATGTAGCAATCCTGCGCGTACCGCGCACTCGTGTGGGCAACTCCTCCATCAGGGAGTCCCATAATAATTCGCCCAATGACATGTGTTATGATCAATCACTCCTCATATAAAGCATACATATGATGCGCATGGGCATGGATCATGGGGTTATACTAAGTATGATGATGATGATGTACTCTCCTCATATTAAGGATGGGCTTAACAATTATGGGGCCCAACAGTTTGGGTTACCCATTAAGGGGAGGTGAGAATGGGCCTATCAATGGGCCCTAGGGAGAGTTATAATGTGGACATTTAACTATCATTGCTCCCAAGGCATGGCATATCATAAACATTATTACATACATCATGGTGGAATCACACATCACATTAATCCTCATATACATCGCTTGGGCCTCAGACAAGGGTCTCACACACATTGTAGTGAGCCTCACTCATGAGTCTTACATACATCACATTGGGCCTCATACAAGGGCCTTATATACATTGCATTGGGCCACATCCCATGGGCCTCAAATATATCACAGTGGGCCACATCCATGGACCTCTCATACATCACATCAGGCCTCATCATATGGGCCAATATACATCACATCGGGCCTCATCAAATGGGTCACACATACAACACATCAAGGTGGGCCCTGCACATTTTAGATTTGTGTTGTACTTGGTAGATGATGAGGGGTAGAAGGCCCACCGTTTCGAGTCTCCGAGGCTGCATTATTAGGCTTGAGCTCCCAACTTTCGAGGAGGTAGCACGAAGGGCCCAGATCTTTGAGGATAAGTGGGCTGGCACACAAAGTGACCATGATCAGAGGAGAGACCGGAAGAGGCACGCCCCCTCTAGTAGCTACCAGTAGCATCGATGGCTACAGAGGCACATAGCCACCCATCCGCCAGAGCACCAGTAGCACTAGCGGCACCTCAACACCACCCCATAGGTCGTTTATAGGGACCTATTTTGGATGTGGTGGGACAGGGCACCACAGGCATGAGTGCCCCCGCCCTCAGCAACAGCAGTCAAGAGCACCTCAGCAACCTTCACAGCAGCAGGAGCGACCGCAGCCACCTCCCCCATAAAGGCCCCAGCTATAGCCGAGACAACAGTATAGGCCGTCGTAGTGGCAGTAGGAGCAGCAACACCCTCAGAGGGGACATGTACCTCCCCAGCCAGCTCAAGCTAGGTTCTATGCGGCTTAGTAGGACTCACAGTCCTCCGGAGGAGTCATTGAGGGTATACTTCTAGTCTCTGCATGCATCGCTCCAGTTTTGTTTAATTCCAGTGCTTCGCACTCCTTTATATCTAGGGATTTTTACCGATCATCATATCAAGCATACATATGATGCGCATGGCATGGATCATGGGGTTATACTAAGCATGATGATGATAATGTACTCTCCTCATATCAAGGATGGGCCTAACAATTATGGGGGCCCAATGGTTTGGGTTAGCCCATTAAGGGGAGGTGAGAATTGGCCTAATAATGGGCCCTAGGGAGAGTTATAATGTGAACATTTAACCATCATTGCTCCTAAGGCATGCCCTATCATAAACATTATTACATACATCATGGTGGAATCACACATCATATCGATCCTCATATACATCGCTTAGGCATCACACAAGGGTCGAACATACATTGCATTGGGCCTCACTCATGAGTCTCACATACATCACATTGGGCCTCATACAAGGGCCTCATATACATTGCATTGGGCCACATCCATAGGCCTCTCATATGTCACATCGGGCCTCATCATATGGGCCAATATACATCACATCAAGCCTGATATCTAGGCCTCAAATACATCACAATGGGTCTCTCACCTGGGCCTCAAATACATCTCAATGGGCCTTATGCCTGGGCCCCAATTACATCACATCGGGCCTCATCAAATGGGCCGCACATACAACCCATCAAGGTGGGCCCTGCACATTCCAAATGGGCCCCATCAGATGGACAGTTTGGATCAAACACGTACATCTCATGGGGGCCACGTCCCATGTGGACGGTGTGGATATACATGATATGGTCCTTGCAAATGCACGGTGTGGATTTAACACATATATCACGGTGGGCCACGGACGGATAGCATGTATATAAAATACATATATCAAGGTGGACTACGCACAGATGGATGGCACGGTATACAACGCATCATCAAGGTAGGGGCCACACAGTCCAAAATGGATGGGCAGCATGGATGTAAGGCACATACATCATGGTCGGCTCCATACAGCATCGTCCAAATGGACGGTGTGAATATAGAATGCATACATCAAGGTGGACCCCACCCCACATGTGCAACACATGTGGGTGGGTCCCACCGTCCTGCCAAAAAAATAGACGGACGGTGTGGATTAAATCCATACATCATGGTGCATCCATAGCAGCACTGTCCAGATGGACAGTGTGGGGACAGAATACATACATCAAGGTGGGTCCCACTATCCTGGACAGATGGATGGCTGAGAAAAGCACATACATCTTAGTGTGCCCACACCACACTGTCCAGATTGATGGTGCAGATTCATAATACATACATCAATGCGGGCCCCACCCATCCAGAAGGACGGACGGCTAGGATAAAACCCATATATAATGGTGGGTCCCACCATCTAGTAGCCTGAATGGTTACTAGACACACGTACAAGGTGGGACCCATGCTAATGGACGGTATAACACATACCTCGAGATGGGACCCAGAACTTGCAGACGTCAATACAACAGCTATATAGCTGCTGTAAGGTACCCAGCCAATCCGCTTCCATCCCACCGTCCCCGAATGGACGGTGAGGATAAAATACATATATCAGGGTGGGTCCACGTGGGTGTGGCCCACCCGTTAAAGCTGATAATTGTGGTTTTCCCACTGTCCAGGCCTGCTAGACGGTGAGGATGGGCCATGCACTAGGTGGGTCCCACGGATAGACGGCAGCATGTGGGTCCCACGTACATGTGGCTCACTGCTGGGGATCAAGCTGATATATGTGTTTTCCTCCAATCAGGCCCATCCAAACGGACTGCCAGGTGGGCCCACTCAGTGGACTGCATGGGTAAAATACATTCATCATGGTGGGCTGCAAAATATGGAAGAGAGAGAGACAACATAGTGGAGGGACCTCGCCACTATGGGCCCCTCTTTGTTTACAATACATACATCAAAATGGGTCCCATCACAAGTGGGCCCTCAAATGAAAATCAACGGTGAATATCCTAAAATCACCCACCGATTGCCTTCTTCTTTAGCTCCTTGGACTCCTTAGCTCCTAAGCTTTCCCTTTGAAGGTTTATGATGAAAATTGAAGGGTGGAGATGGGAGTTTTGGGGTAGGAAGTGGGCCACACCCTAGGCTCTCTTTGGGAATCTTGGATGTCCACTCTCTCTTGGTTGTTTGGAAAATGGTAGAGAGAAATGAGAGAGAGGAGATGGTGTTGTAAGAGAGAGGTGGAGTGATGGGTGATGGGTGTAAGGGAGGGATGAGTGGAGAGAGAGAGAGAGAGAGAGTTAACTTTGGATGAGAGAGGTATGGGTTACCATGCCTTATTAGTGAGAGAGGGATGGGTTAGGCATAGGTTGTACTTTAATTGATTGATGTGATGGGTTGTAGAGATTCTCTTGAAATTCGCAACGCGCGACATATTCCTTAAAATAAACGCGGACCCACAATTCCTGGCCTGAGTATCGCATCGGCGCGCGAGATGCGGCTTTCGAACCGCGGTGACGGTGCAGTCGCTAGGGTACAAGTCTCGGGTCGAGTCGACTCAGATATACGGGATGTGACTTAGGGTCGCATGCAAATGTTAATTACAAGTCGTAGGTTTCCATAATTCGACAGGGAGGATCGTGGAAGTCTAAGGAATGGTATGGATTAGGATATGGGCCTTACAGGGTGGGCACTACATATACCATACACATGGTCAACTAATTGAAGATCAACATGGATCACAATAAGCATGCACAAGATCAAGAATATAACATGAATTATCTACCCAAAATCAATCAAACAAGGTTGATGAACTAATCTAATTGTATTTCCATGATCAAGCACTCCAATAATCAATCCGAGCTGAAAAATGTTTTCAAAACAAGTCAATTGGGCCCAGGATCAAGTTTGAGCCTAATCAAGTGATAGATCTAACCGATCTGATCAAAACAATCCATTTCTAGGCAACATTAATCAACTTATGGTCTAAGATTTTTTGGATAGATCTGTACATAAGGTGTCTGATCTGATGTGCTCATCTAGATTTTCATATTCATAACATCACTCATAAACATTTTCATCTCAATTTAATCCTTAGATCTTAAAATATGGCCCACGCAATCTAAGCCATCTCTTGGTCATCAAAGAGTCCATCTTGTCCATCTAATAACTTTGTGATCTGAAAGGGACCAAAAGCGACCATCAAATGGACCAAAAGTGGGCCATAAGATAGTAGACATCATTAAGGATCGCGACACACATACCTAAACAACCCAACTTGATTCAGCTTGTGATTTATCAAGGGTACAGGCTTCGATTTGCGGTCCATGTACTTTATCAACAGTTGATTGATGATTGTCTTAAAGTCATTGAAGACCCTAATTAAGCACATATTCATCTCTTCTGCAATCTGTAGGCCGATGATAAATGTGGGTATTCCACATCGTTGTTCAATTAGGCAATACCTAAGGCAAAGGAGTACGGCAAAAAATTCCTTTGAGGACAAATAAATATAATGTTGGCACCATTGCCAGTTGCATGCGCAAACTCGTGAAGTACATCTGTCAAGGCATGTGTGTAACACCCCAAAACCCGGCACCTAAGTATAGGTGCTCCGACTATGAATTCGAGAGTGTTAGATAGTTAATGAAAGAATGCTTTTGTATAACACATTATTTTTTCAATCAATACACCTTTCACATTCATATGGTATACATCATATAAACAAAAATAAACTGAACTTTGTAAATAGCGTTATAATCATAATAATTAAATAAACTTATCCACTTAGCTGGGGACTTATTTTAAAATTAAATAATCCGTCAAACACCAATAGTTCTACTAAAATATTAGAAATAAATCTATCTATTGGTTGAGTTCTAAAAGCTCCGCCACACTCATGTAAGGCATCGCATCCACGGGGTCTTTATTCGATTCTTCAGGCATGTCATCATTCCCGTCTAGTCCTACATCATTTGTTTGTGTGTGTGTATATACAAAAGTGAAATTGCGGCTAAACTACTAATTAAAGTATGGAATTATGTCTGAGTGTTGAGGGGGGTGAATAGGACTTTTCAAAATTATTAATCCTACTTAATGTATATATTAAGTTCTTTAAACAATAACACGCAGGATTAATGTATAAACAAAAATTGACATAGTGGAATATATCTCACCCACATTTTATCAAACATGTAATGTGCATAATCTAAACATATCATCAAATAACAAAAATACATCCACAAACATTCATCCCAATGTGGCGATATATAGTTCAGCTACATGCCTACTCCACTCCCGGTGGACGCACTCAACCCATGAGTGTACTGGATTTCACTATCCAATGGTTTTAAATCAGGTTAACCATGAATCTTTACAACCTGCACAAAGTTAAACTAAGGAGCCTACACAAGGCAACCTTAGGTGCCTACACAAGGCAATTTTGTGCCTACACAAGGCAATAGGTCCTACACAAGGACACTTCTAGGGCCTACACAAGGCACCTATATGCCTACACAAGGCAGTGGGTCCTACACAAGGACACTACATGTATTCTCCCGTCAGAGGCCTACAAAAAGTTTTAGCAAGTTTGACAACTCAAACTCTGAATCTCAATCCTACATAAGGAAAGGGTTTCAGACTCAATGGACTCTTAGACTTACTTGTAATTAAGTGAGCCTTGTTTCAGCACATGTTGTTGAAGATCTTCCTAGTGGTAAAGAGTCTTTAGCTCCCTTGAACTGCAATCACTTGTAGATGCTCCAATCGAGGTACCGAGGTTATTGGGTTTAGGGTATGGTTGATCTACTCGAGTTAATGATATGCATTTAAGATCTAGAGAATATTTCCATAAGCAATGCCTTTAAAGATCCCAGCATAATGATTTTCCATTAAAGAGTGTTGTTGGATGATCAATGAAGGTCGGAGATCATTCTTCAATCCAAGCTATGAATATACCAATAAATACCTTTAAGTCATAGATTGAATGATGAACTCATATAGGAAAGAAGACTTGATAGTAAGGGAAATAACTCTGGTAACAACTCTTTCAAAGTTCTCTTCAATACTCGCTCAAATATCCAATAAGCAACTCAAGTGTTTATATAAAGTCAAATCCCAAAATTTATCATTTTACCACCTCATCCAACCCATGAGATGATGTTATGTAACAATCTCTAATCCTAGCCCTTCAACCATCTTTTGCCCCTGGACTTTACAGGAATTATAAGAAAATCAGGTTTGAAGGGTATAAATACCCCCCTTCCCTTCCCATTTCAATCACCATCATCCATTTTGAATCTCTCTAAGCATCAAGTAGTCATCCGAGCATCCCAAAAAACATTAGAGGCTTAGGAAATCCCTTATCCATCTAGCCATTCCATCCCTCCACCAAGGAGAGTGAGAGTGAAAGAAAGAGTCTAGCCCTGGTCTAGTCTAGCCTAACCAGAGCTCAAGCCTCCTGAATCAATTAAGCCTTGATCCAAGCCACTCGATCTTCCCTTTGTGATATTATCGTCCATCCAACCACTCAACTTCAATCAGCCTCGGTTAATTCTAATCATTAACATTGTGCAACACGCATTCCCTTCTCAGCCCCCTTGCTCCCTAGATACACCATGATTGCATTACATTTCATCATTTTCTCAAATTTAATTAGTAGGCGTATGCGTTATAGTTTCCTGATATAATCGGAGCTTGCCTATCAGAAATCCATCTAATTAGTCGTCATTTTATCATAAGTATCAACACAAAATCGAGCATCCCACACATCACTTTTCCACATTCCCATAGCACTCAACACTCGGTAAGTTCGAACGTATGCTCTATAGCTTGCAATATAATACAGATCCTGCCCGTTAAAAATTCGAATCGATTAACCATCATCATCGTTGCATTGTATTCCAATATTTTATGTGTGAAATTTAATCATAATCTTTAAAAATTAGTCAGATCTTGTGAAGTAAAAACCATACACACGTACGGGCAGAGTGTGTGCCTAACAACTTCCCTTTATGTAATCGTGGTCCCTTACTCAAAATCTTTAAAACACAAACTCAATAGTCATCTTAGGGTTAGGGATCTTTGGATTCTCATTCCTAAGCATTTCTACAGGGTCTAACCGACTGTAGGATCGAAATAATTGGTTAGTGGTGACTCTAGTTAAACATAACACCCTCTTAATCCCAAAAAGCCCTCGAGAGAGGCAACCAGTGGAAGGTGAGTCAATTCCTCCACTTGGGATGTAGCATCCACAGAATGGCGACTCTATTGGGGATATGTTAGTCACTCTAGTCGAGACTTGACTTAAAAACCAAGATTGTAGAAATTCCTGAGGAACACCAGTTCTCGCACATTTGCATATGCATCTGTGTCGACATCTATTTCAAAGAACTAAAAAAGAACCAGAAAACTGTGACTCTATAAGTCAGAGTCCTCGAAAAAACCCCTCTTGTCGCAACATAATCTCCACTAAATCACAGATAGCTATGGCCAACCATGAGAAAGATGTTTAACACTTTCACATTCTCGATCTCGCAGAAGCTCAACCTGCACAACTATAATAGAAAGAAGTCATGTAAATGGCCTACATCCAGGAATTGGCACAAGGCACAAAAGCAATGTAAGAAATGTCAAGCCCCAAACTCGGGAACTAGACTTACAAAATTCACAGTCACCAAATCTGGTGCTGACCGCCTCCGTAGTACCTCATTCTTGGCTCCCAACTCTCATGCACTAGGTTCCAATCCTAGGATCCTACAAGGAGGATTTTCAGGGTGATTTTTATTTTTATTTTTGTAAATGAGCATAACCATGAGTGTAACCAAGAAACAAAACATCATCTCCACATATCTACTAATATAATCTTTAAGTATGATGTTGAAAGGGAATACATGATATAACAAAATTCCAAAAGATCTGGTACATGCTCCTACTTCACTGCTGTTGTGGTTTACACTCATGGTTAGAGAGTATGTGCGAGTGTGCGCAATACATGTGCCAAGCCTACATCACCAAAGTCATATGCTAAATATGCAATGTAATATGCCAATCCTCCACTAGTCCACATGTTAGAATAATTCTCAATTGGATCATCACTAGGGTCTAGTACACTTCCAACACTGGTTACTGCCAATCGCACCCAAGACTAGGCAAATCTAAAAGACCTCACTATCCACCTCATCAGTGGTACACGAAAACCACCCGGTCCGTTGATAGCGAACCCATTTCACGAGCTGGTCAAACTCAACCGAGCATATAGCCCTCTGCACCCGGGCGGGTAAGGTCAAACCCCCTTCAAACCGACCCCGACACAGTGGGAGACACGGCCTACCGGTATTCAGCCATCGTGTGATCAAGAATCCACTCTGTCTAGATGTTGGAGCATCCTACTGGTACAACAAGGTTTAGGGACTTTCACCTAGGGATGCCTATGACGCCCTATAACCTCAGTAATTTTTGGTGTCCATCATTTGCTAGCCACAACAAGGCTACAGGACAACCTCCCCGTTGTCTCTAGGGAGTAGATGTATGTGCCACACAGTTCAGAATGCATGAATCATACTATCCAAGGCAAGCACCAAACCTGCATGTATCGTGCGAATCATGCGGGGAGACCCTGTCTCATATAGTCCCCTAAGTCTCTCAAGTCAAACGGCATATACAATGAACAATCGTCATCCACAACAGGCACACAAATGATGTGTATGGGCATATAATTGGGCATGATATCCATTACACTAAGCATGCTATCATTGTGTCTTACCAGGCTAAATACATGAACATTTTATCAGATATTCATGAGATAATCGGCCTTAATTGGCACATAATATGCAAAGAGGTGGAATCGAATGGCAGGACTCACTAGAAATGTAAAGGTCTATGTGGCATGGCCCACTTGAGACTAGAACCAACTCATTATGTAGCCTATAAGGCATGAGTAATACATACACCAAAGTGGGGTCCACTGGGAGTGACCAGGATGGACACCCACATGTACAACATGTGTGTCACCAAGCTACCAATCCATTTGGGTACATGGCCCACTAATGATGTCCCAAAATAATCTGATTACCAATGACATTACTATAATTACTTTAGGATGATCCACTCCATCCATCTTGTCGTTCAACTCTCCTTCGACCAAAGGAGTCTAGGATTGGGCAGGTTTTCATCAGACACCCACATAACAGTGGCCCTTAGAAAGTTTCAATAGTGGGATTTGTTTCCCTCAGTAAGGTCCACTCGGGACTAGGATCTGTCTCATTTATTGGCCCATATCCTAAAATGATCTATAGAAAAATGTGGATGGCATGGATCTAACATATACATATCAAGGTGGGGTCTACAACTGGGATGGCCCCACCCCATGCCCACATAGCTGACGTGAGGGAGTGCTCCCAACCCCACCGTCGCCTTTAGTGTGGTCCACCTGATTGGTGGATCATCTAGATTTTTGGGCTTAACGCCTAAATTTTTTTGGGTAGATAGGAATTTATGAAAAGAGAGGGGTAAAATGGGGAGAAAAAGGAGGAAAGCACCCGTGTGGTCATTAGGGTGCAAGTATTAGAGTATTGCGGTACTAAAAATGGGATCGCGATCAAAACTCGTCGATCTAGTCCACTAGGAACATGTCATTGTCGAAGTAGAAGTGTTAGGAAGGCCTCACGAGGTTACAAGTCTTATAGGAAATGTTCCTGTAATTCATGCAAGCGCAAGTGTAACACCCCGATTTTCGAAACCTGAGTATATGACTCATTTTTCAAAAACCAGAGTGTTAGCCTTTAAAATTCAGCCTAAATTTAAACATTCTTATCATTAATCAGAATCAACAGTAATTGTTAGAAGAATAAACCATGCATTGTATAAAAACATTTCAATCACCATAAATATCCAAATGTAGCGCCCATACAGGATGTATACAATCCCAAATAACAAAGTTCATTAAACAAAGATAGAAATCAATCATCTAATGATGGAGCTCAATATAGGCCGTAGGGTCCCTGTCTAGCTCCTCAGCTACCTGATTTGCTTTAGTGACCCAGTGAACAGCATCGGCTCGCTCTACACCTGCGTTAACTGATATGGATTGATAGGGTCAACAGTTATCGCAGTGAGGAGTACCCTCTAAGATTACACACTCATCATTCATAATCCAGGATCGATCGCAAGTCATGAGAATGTATATATTAAATGGCATAATTAATAATCATGATCATATACTCAAAAATTAAACTGATTAACATAATTTCAACATTAAGAAAATATAATACCAATCGCGATGCAAGTGAATGTGTCCAGATAATCAAATAATCAATCATACAACTTTCTGTTGTGCCTGAAAATCACATTGTATGTGAACTTCGTAAGTTCGCTAGAAAATCGATAAGCGAACTCCCACTCTACCCGAAAATCACAATATAAGTGAACTCCGTAAGGTGAATAGAAAATCAACCTTTAAACCTCTACTTCACTCAGAAATCATATCGTACGTGAACTCCACAAGATGGCTAGAAAATCAATAAGCGAACTTCAGCTCCACCTGAAAATCATGGTATGACTGAACTCCTCGAGATGAAGAGAGAATCAACAGGGGCATTCCGACATTATCCAAAAATCATATGAACTCCGCAAGATGGCTAGAAAATCAGTAAGCGACTTTAGCTCCACCTGAAAATCATAACGAACTTTGCATAATGGGAATCAACACACAAACATCTACTTCACTCGAAAATCATATCATACATGAACTCCGCAAGATGGGTAGAAAATCGATAAGTGAACTTCAGCTCCACCTTAAAATTATAGTATGACTGAATTCCGCAAGATGAAGAGAAAATCAACATACAATCTCTAGACCACCTGAAAATCATATCGTACGTGAACTTCGCAAGATGACTAGAAAATCGATAAGTGAACTTTAGTTCCACCCGAAAATCATGGCATGATTAAACACCACAAGATGGCTAAGAAATCAACATACAAACCTCTACTTCACCCGGAAATCATATCATACGTGAACTCTATAAGATGACTAGAAAATCGATAAGCGAACTTCAGCTCCACCCAAAAATCATGGTACGATTGAACTCCACAAGATGAAGAGAGAATCAACATAGGAACGCCGGTGTCATTCAGAAATCGTATGAACTCCGCAAGATGGCTAGAAAATTGATAAGCGAACTTCAGCTCCACCCGAAAATCATAACAAACTCCGCATAATGACACGAAAATCAACAAGATATGTAAATATAACCAACAAGCCACAAAAAGGGCGTCGATGTTCCATCAAAGCCACAAAGGGAAAATAAGTGATCAAAGGCATGTAAGGCAATGTATGATCCAAGCCGTGTTAGGCAGATGTATGATCCAAGCCGCGTAAGTCAAATATGGACCGCAAGATAGTAAGTCAATGACAGGTTTCATTCATTCCATCACTTAATCACAAGCAACAAACATACAATTAATTAACAAATGTACAACTAAAGATAGTTTGTTATCATCAAATCATTTATGCTTACTATAATTAAATAAAGATGTCTATCATCTAACACAAGAAATAATTGCACAATAATTTAGTATATTCAATAGTGAGGTAAGTAACTCAATGAAAGAAATCAAAGCATCATCTATGACTAGATTGATGAATTTAACTGGGAAACTCAAAGTGTGAGTCCTCACTTCGAATTTTGATTGAAATGGGTTCAACTCGGAAACATGAATCCAACATGACTGAGAAACCAGATGAGGATAAGAAAAATAGATAATTATTATAAAATAAGGATTTAATAACTAACATTCTTTTAGGGGGCTAATATACAAGGTTTTAACTCACCTTCTAAACTTGGGTTCACTTCTCAAATCCTTAGAATGGAACTTTTTGTACTCTAGGCACAAGTCCTAACCCAAATCATCACCAATCAATAGTTAGAATCATACTTAGAGTTTTAATTGTGAATACTAATGTAGCTAATTCCACAACCTCGAGCCTAGGGTTAAGGTTAGGAAATTTAAGTTTCATTGCGTAACTCTAGCTACGTAATCAAGTATGAATTTTATAAAAGAGGCATATAACTTACTAACCTCCCTTCTTAAAGTTGCACGATTCGACCTAGGTCGACAAAGATTGGATGCAACTCGATGGAGCGCAGATTCAAACGAAAAGGTTAGGAGAACAAGATCCATGCATCCAATTTAGAAGCATAAATATGAAAACTTTGATTTTACTTAAACCCTTAAAAAAAAAAAGGTTTAAGAGGGGATCTTACCTTACAAGTTTAGTTCACACTTGACTCGATTTTAAACCGAGTCGACTCAACAACTCCTCTTTTCTTCTAATTTATTTAGCAAGGTTGCTAGACCAAGATCAACTCGCAACTCGGTTAGCAACTCAACCGAGTCAGGTTGGTGCATTACCAATGTATCGACTCGACTCGACTCACTCTCTTTCTTTCTCTCTTTCTCCATTCATTTTAGTTTCTCTCTTAATGATGGGGCATCCAGCAACCCTAAATTTGAACCAGACTTGCCCTACCTACCTTGACTCAACAGCAAGTCGGTTCGATGCAACAACTCTGCGCCATGACTCGGCAGCGAGTCAGATGTGGCTCAATACCTTTGAGGCAGCAACCCAGTCACTCCAACTTCTTTATATTTCCTTTCCTTCCTTCTCCTTTCTCTTTTCTTCACCTGTCATTCTCTCCTTCTTCTCCGTTTGTTTCTCTCTCTTCTTCCTTTGGCATGACCAACATGATTGTCGGCCCCAAAACTCTGCCAATGACTCAGACGAGTCACCTGGTGCTGCACAAACTTGGACATTCACACACTCTAGCTTTCCCTTCTTCTCCTCTGCGTCACCTTTGCTTCTCTCTCTTTCTTCATCATTCCCTCTTTCTAAAACGACCAGCGAATCCTCTGGTTCAAACCAGACTCGTCGTATAATCCTGGCAGCTCCTAGCAACTTGGTGCGGCAGCAACAGCAAGGAGGACATCGTCCTCACTCTCCCTCTCTCTTTCTCTCCATTTTCTTCCTCTTCCCTTTTTCTCTCTTTGGATAGGGGAGGAACTCCAACTTGAACAGCAGCTCGAGCTAGTGTGGCAGTGGCGAGTGCAGCAGTAGGTCGTGGCCTTCACTTCTCTCTACTCTTTCTTCTCTTTTCTCTTTTTTTTTTTCCTTTGCGTGGACAAGGGCCGTCCTAAAGGATAGTTTTTATAAACTACGCCAATACCACTTTGGAAGATTCAAACCTACTAACCAAAGGTTTAGATAAAGGATCCCTGTTGATCTAACTAAGGAGTTTGAGTCGTTAAACTCAAATCCTACTAGCATGACTATAATCAGATTGCATGGATGGGCCTCTAGTCACATGGCCCACCATATGATCACCTTTGATTGAAGGATAGAGCTTGACTCAAGGTTATGGGTCTTTCAGTCGCACGAGGAAGACGACTCCACCATTGATGACAAATCATTGGTGGATGGCTAATCTGCTCATCCATCACTCTTGGATGGTGTGGATTCGTCCCCTGATCACCGTGGGACCCTCCAAATGGACGGTTAACAGCGCTCTTATGATGGTGTTTGATTTCCAATTGCGGTGACGGTGGGAGAAAGCTCGAGCCACAAATATCATGAAAGCCCTAGCATGGAGGACTAGGATGGCTCTCAATGGAGGGCTGGGATCCTAGGAGGCCATTCTACGCGGATTGTCAACGTGGAAAGGAGGAAGGAATGAAATCTTTTCATTTTCAGAAAGATCAACCGCATACAACCCAGTTTGTAGTTGATATTGTGTGCGTGCCTATGCCATCCAACAGTGGAAATGGGTAGAGACTGGTCTTCTTTGGGTCCTCTACAATATTGACGATTTGGATCATCAGGAGGGCCCTTGATGGTGGGCCATATCTAAGCCAAACAGATGTTGTCCATTTGAGTTAGCTCGGGCGGGAAGAAAGCTCCCTGTTTTCATGCCAAATCCATCTAGTCAAACCCATTTGATTGGATTTCCTGGTCCAATGCACCATGGGTGCGCGTGTGTGGTGCACATGCACCACCAAAAGTGGGGCCCATATGACTGGTTCCTGCAATCTGTACCATCCACGTCGTTTCACTAGCTTCATCAAGTCCCCTGACCTGAGATGGGGAAAATCCTAAATTCATGGAGACCACATTTAGAATCTTATGCTTTAATTGTGAATCTTTGCTGATCTAACGATGATCTATGGTTGAATCTCGCGATCAACACCATTCACCTAAGTAGTGAGCCACCCAATGACACTCTTTACTTTAAATTGATGTCATCTTATATGTATAAGCTACACAACATTTTCCCTTTTTGGATTTTATTGACGATTTTCATCGAGTGGACAGTCGGATTGTTTCTAAATTTGATATTCAAGTTTCATATGGATTCATGGTTAATTCTATAAGGAACTTAATGGTGTCTTAGGTGTTTATTAGTCAATTCATATGTTCTTGGTGTGATTCATCCTCTATGTTATTAAGGATGCACCGAACAGTGGATGTGCGACTTAAGATATCATATTTGTGGCAGATGGTTTAGTTTAGGGTGACATGATGGCTCATCTTGAGAAATTAATGGATGAATGGGTAGGTCTACAGATGAAGATCACCATTAACAAGTTTAGGCTAGAGTTTGTGAATATTCGAACAAATCGGGCTTGTGTTATACTAAGTTAGGTCCCCATGGTAATGCCCGAGTACTGAAAAGTACAAGGTGTTATAGCAAGCTACCGCAGCCTGTAACCAAGTTCGCCCTTTTCAATAACAACAACAACAATCAGCTTTCAGGCTCTTTCCAGCCTTAAAGCACAACCACGTAGTCCGCACAGGACAACTAACAATAGCCACATAGCCCTTGACCATGAGGCACTTCTTTCAATATTCTCCCATGGCTAGAAGTCATTCTCAAAATAATCTCGCAACTGAGATTCCCAGTCAATTTTAAAATAGCCTTGCAGTTGGGGCTTCCAATCAATCCCTAGCGAACCTCATAATTAGGGATTTCAAATAATTTCAAACAGATCCTAGAATCAGGGTCTCCAATCAATTTTTAGCACATTCCTTAACCAGGATCTAAAACCAATTTCAAGTAATAGCTTCCCTGACCGAAAGCCTAGGTACAACACTAGTGAATGTCCACAATAGGGGTCAGTGTTAAGCCTAGTTCAACCTGCCGAATGTGGCAAATACCCAACAAAGGGGTCATTTCCCATCATCTCAACTTCCCCCGACCGGGAGTACTTTTTAATTTCAATTTTCCACAAATAAAAACACGATTACATTTCAACAAGCTCCCCCTCATGGGAGCCATAGGATCGAAGAAATCGATCACCATGTCAAAGAAGCGAAACAAGTCTTGCCTTGAGAGACACCGATCCCTCAAACGAGCTGCACATAAATAGATGAGTTACGAGAGAAGCTCCAAACCATGCAAAACCAGCTTCAAAGTCAATAAGGGGTCAATCTCATTTAACAAAGTTTAGGGACTTTTGTCCCTTCTCAGATGCACAAGTACATTAAAACTTTGAGGTACCCAAATTCAAGAGATACAACGACAGTGGATGTCCTACATCACTTCTCAAGGCATTCTGTGGGGAATTGAAAGTAGTAGTAGGGAATGAAGGAGCCCTTATCCGCCTATTCCAAAAGTTATTGAAGGGTGATGCCCTAAACTGGTACACTTCCTTAAATTATCATTAAATCAAGACCAGGGAACAACTCTCACAAGCATTCTTGACAAGTTTGCCTACAACTTCAATGTGGTTCCTAGGAGAGCAGACCTGGAAGCCTTAAGACAATAAGGTGACGAAGAGTTATCTGCATATGTGGGACAATGACGAGCATTGGTCGCCAAAATGCACAATCCAATCGATGACGAGGAGCAAATCTCCATGATTGTCCATTCAATGAATTCGGGCATTTTTGGATATCTAATATCACATCTGTTGAGGGTCAAATATTGCATATCGGACCCCAGTTATTGCCTGGATTTATGAACATGATACTGCTTAATGCCCTATTTTAATCGTGTTTGTGAGCAAGGCGTATTTACAAGCTTGGACTGAAAAAGAGTGCTAAATGCATGGATTTGATACTCTAAAATCACCAAGGCAAGGGATGGACCCAAGGGGACCAAGATCAACAGATTTACACGTCAGAGACCCGAGAAAATCGAGAAACTGAAGTTCAAATGTTCCGAAATTGGTCCAGAATGCAAGATCACATGGTTCCAAACATCCATTTGGCTCGAAACTTCATACATGGCCTGAATGCCATAAATTAACTGTACATGTAGAATTTCATCCATTGTATCCATGTGGAATTGGTCCAACAGTCAGATTAGCACATTAATCATCAATATGGGGCCCACCTGATCTCTGGATACGCTTCAGTTTTGGACTCAACGTCTTAAATTAAATGAGGAAGGGGATGGATGGAGCGGATTTCTCACAAGCATCACAGTGGACCCTACATATATAGTGTATGTACATAGTATACATGCACCGGCCGCGCACCAGACGGTCAACCCGGTCAAAGACGGGCCGACCCGTCTTCTTCTTGCGTGGTAATAGCAAACGGACGCTGTTCGTCTATTTTTTGATAGTGGACCCCACACATCATCCAATCGGATGATCCGAACCATCCATTCACTCCGGGGGATGGCTAAGACCTCATCAAGGTGAACTTTTACCCCCATGCATGTGTACGAACGAAATTAAAGTCCCAACGCAAGATGAACGGTGTAATGCCAAGTCTTATGGGCCACACCGAAATCAAACCGCTCTCGCCCTTCCCCAATGGTTTTTTGAGATAATTCTAATGGACGGAGTGGATTTTTCAGAATACACAGATTACGGACCCACCGACCACCTCAGCGAGTTTCGTGGGCCACCACCGTACACCGAAGGTTCGATCCGGACCGTCCATGGGAATCTCACCGATCCTCTTATCCTCTCCTAGGTGTCAATTTGACCCTATGCAAGGTATCGAAAGATCCTAGCTGTTAAACGTAGGATGGACGGCGGAATAAAGGATCCTGTGGACCACATCAAGAGAAGGCCAAAAATTCAATGGAGGGATTGGATCTCTCCTATAACATCAATCATGGGCCCCACTGACGTCGAAAATCTAAAATTTCGCACTTCTTACGCACTACACGCGTCCGGACGTTGTCCGATTTTGGTGATCATTTTGTGAACGAGATCACGGTCGGATCCCTGATCCAGACCGTCCACACGTTGCAATAGGTGGCCAAGACCATGACCATGCAATCAAAACCAAAGATGGGACGTCCACTGTCTAGAAATTCAAGCTAAATGCAAGTTGATTTAGGTTGTTTTTCCACATGCGCACAGTGATGCTTAAAGGCTACGAACCCGACTTCAGCAGCACTGACATCTCGCTGGCTGGCTATAAAAGAGAAGAAGAAACGAGAGAGAGGGGATAAAATTCCAATAGGCATTCAAGGAGCTTGGCTGGGACTTGAAGCAAGAAAAGAGACAGGGTAGAGACGGGTTCTACTTTCCCTTCTTCTTTAGTATTTTCTTTTGTTTATGAATTTTTCCAGAGAGTATAGCCTCACCATGTCCATGAGTGGCAGAACCTCTTAGCTAGGGCTAAAAGGTGAAGCTTGTAGCGTGATGGGGGACTCTTTTGCTTGTGTTTTGTATTCATACTGAACTGATACTGATTATAATTTATTTAAGGGAGTGTTTTTAGTTTTTAATGGTCTGTTGTGACTAAAATTATAATGGATCTACAATGGCTTTGAGCATGTTCCTTCCTTTTATGTTTATGACGTCAGGAAGCCCTGTTGTTCACCATCGTCTCCTGGGCATGGTAGGATGATGGTACCCTTCCTAACCTTCATAGCATGTTGATTGGTTGGTAATTAGTTTAATTCTGTTGTTTGCTTTGTCTCCTGGGCATGGTTTGGTGATGGAATCCATTCTAATTCATATACTTTTCATCTCTTTAAAATTTTATTAGAGAAAGTTCAGTTTAATTTTCATGATTTTTGAAGCAGGCATAAGATCTCACTGATCTCTACAAGTGGATCCTCTGAATCCCTAGTTTCTTATCTCTGATTTCTCTTAAGTTTTACATTAATCTCTCACCAATATTCATCAATTTATATTTGATTTAGATTTCATCTTAGGCTAGTTCTATTTCTACCTAGTTTCAGATTACGTACAGGTATCAGTCCCTTGGGATTCGAGCTCGGTCTCACCGAGTTTATTACTACATCACAACCCTATACTTGGGGAGTGAACAAGTTTTTGGCACCGTTGCCGGGGTTTGACGGTTACGTTTTTTTGAAATTAACTAGTTTTAGAATTATTTTAAGATTAGGATTTTACTAACTTTAGTTTTAGATTTTTATTTCTATTTGATTTCTAGAACTAACTTGTTTTCCTGTTTTGTAGGATCCTGACATAAACTTCTAAATTGGAAATCCTTTTCTAATTCCTCTACTTTTTCTATTTTTAGAATTAGGGTTTGAGTTTTAGAAATTTTCTAATTCTAGTATTTTTCTATTTTTAGGAAATAGTTTATTTTTAGAAACTTTTCTCTTTTGTTTTTAGAAACTAGGTTAGTTAATTCCCTTTTTAGAAATTCTTTCTAATTTTAGAAACTAATTCATCTTTTCTTTATTTTATTTTTAGAAACTTTCTAATTTTAGGTTTGGATTTTGTATTTTAGAAACTTTCTAATTCTAACTCTTTTAGAATCTAACTTTGTTTCCTAATTTATTTTTAGAAATTTTCTACTTGTAGACTTTTTGTTTAAGAAACTAACTTTCCTATTTTGTAGGCTTTTAAGATAGAAATTTCTAATTCGGTAAGATCCTTCTCTACTTTCTATTTTTCAGATCTCTTTTAGTAACTTACTTCCTAGTTTAGGACTTTCCTAATTTATTTTAGAAATTTCCACTTTCCTTTAGGAATTTCTTCTTTTAGAAACTAGTTTACTTTTATCCTTTTTTTAAGGATTTTCTAACTTTCTTTTTAGAATCTGACTTGTTTTGTTTTCTTTTGCAAGTTTTTAACTTAGGGACTCCAATTTGGTAACTTCTTTCCAACCCTCTCTTTCTTTCTAGATTCTCTTTTCCCTTCTTAGGATTAGATTCCGAATTTGATTGAGGGCTACGAGTGTTTCATGCCCAAGTGGGCCTATGACAACACTTGACGTCTCTTGACTGAAGGAGGATTGGTTGAGGGTTAACTATCCATCGCAGGACTAAACACCACTTGAAATCCCCTGAGTTAATTGAAGTGATGGCTGAAAACTAACCTCTTCTACCCTAACCTAGGGTGGAGGACATTTAGGATGAGAATGAGGTGCATCAAGCGCCCCCGCCTCGTACTTTATGAGATTATTTACAACCAACGGGGGTGAGTACGCCCTTATGCATGATTTTTATTGAAAATACAGGACATATGGACATCAAGCCAGGAGTTATCCAACTCCTTCTTAAGTTCCATGGGCTGAAATCTGAAGAACCATATCTACATTTGAAAGAGTTTGATGAGATCATAGCCACTTTATATTTTGAAAATGTGTCTGAGGACACAGTTAGGCTGAGACTCTTTCCTTTTTCCTTAAAGGAGAAGGCTAAGACATGGTTACATTCACTGCATCCTAGATCCATTGGCACATGGAATGATATGCAAAGGGAATTTATAAAGAAATTTTTTCCACATCATAAAACAATTACCCTTAGAAAAGTAATCATGAACTTCACCCAAAAGGAGGATGAAACATTTTACCAATGTTAGGAAAGGTTCAAGGATTTGGTCAGTTCATGCCCACAACACGGCTTTGAAACGTGGCGCATTACAAATTTTTTCTACGATGGACTGACATCTTTGATGCGCCAAATGGTTGAGACAATGTGTAATGGAGAATTCATTAATAAAAATGTCGACAAGGTATGGGATTACCTCAATAGTCTTGATGAAAAAACACAATCATGGGATTATTACTCAAAATCGAACACCACGTCTAGGCCAACTCAATATAAGGAGAAAGGTGGATTGTATCTCTTGAAAGAAGAGGATGATCTCAATTATAAAGTGACTACGCTCATAAGGAAAGTTGAGGCCATGGAAGGAAAGAAGGATAAGGTTAATGAAAGTGTTTGCGGCATCTGTGATTGCAACATTCATATAACTGAAAATTGTCCTACAATACCCGCCTTTCGAGAAGTGTTGAATAAACAATCCAATGCCATAAATAATTATCAAAGACCTTTCAATGGACCGACCTCTAATACATACAATCCTGGTTGGAAAAATCATCTAAACTTTAGTTGGAGAAATGGACAAACTGCTACCCCTCAAAGTTTCTTCAATCAAAATCCAAATCAGGGGAAACTTCAAGAAGAACCGGTTCAAAATTTCATGCAAGAGCTGACCCAGCCAATGCGAGATTTTATGCAAAAGATGGATTACGTATGACGGTTATAGAAAAGGGGATGCTTCCTGCGCAACCGCTCCCCAATCCTAAACCACAATACGAGATAAGTAATCCCAGCTCTTTAAATCAAATGGAGCACGTTAAATCCATCACCACTCTTAGGAGTGGGAAGATCATTGATAAAACTCTTCCGGTTAGGCCTGAAAAGCCTCAAGAACCAGAAGAGGATAACAATGATGAATCTAGTGAGGCCCTATAAAAATTAGAACCGGAACTTCTAGAAAAGCTAGTTGCTCCATTTCCCCAACGGTTGGTCGTACCGAAACCTCTCTCTAACTCTCAGGATATCCTAGAGGTGTTGAAATAAGTGAAAGTCAACATTCCTCTACTTGATGTCATAAAACAGATACCTTCATATGCCAAATTCCTGAAAGACTTATGCATGACCAAACGACGGCAGAGTATTCAAAAGAAGATCTTCTTGACCGAGAAAGTGAGTGTCATCCTAAAGTAAGATGTGTCACAGAAATTCAAAGATCCCGGTAGCCCAACCATATCATGTGTAATTGGGGACCACCGAATTGATCATACACTTCTTGACTTAGGAGCGAGCATCAATCTGATTCCCTACTCGGTATACAAACAGTAAGGTTTGGGTGGATTAAAACCCACCCTAACCATACTACAACTTGCTGATCGCTCTATTCGTGTACTAAGAGGGATAATTGAGGATGTGTTGGTCCAAGTTGATAGATTTTACTACCCTATAGATTTTATCATCTTGGACACCGAACCCATTAATAACATGAACACTCAGATTCCTGTCATTCTTGGTCGCCCATTCCTTGTCACTTCAAACGCAATTATCAATTGCAGGAATGGTGTCATGACTATGTCTTTTAGGAATATAACATTAGAGTCAAACATCTTTTTCAATAGCGGTAGAAACTTAGAGGATGATGACGATTTCCATGACATTAACATGATTGACTCTTTTATGGAAGATACGACATCTCTGACCTTATCCTCTGACCCTCTAGAGACGTGCTTGGCTCACTCTCATGATTTTGATGATGACATGATTAGGGAGACGTATGCCTTGCTTGATACTGCACCGGTACTTGAAGTTAACTGGTGGAGGCCACAATTTGAAGAGTTGCCCTAAACTGATGTAGTGCCTCTACCGTCTAACCTCAAGCCACCGAAGCTTGACCTAAAACCTTTACTCTCTGATTTGAAAAATGTCTATTTAGGTCAAGATGAGACATATCCGGTGGTGATCTCTACCCACCTGGAGAAAGAACAGGAGAGTATGCTCATATCTACTCTTATTGAGCATAAGGGAGCCCTTGGATGGACGATAGCGAACCTCAAGGGAATCGACCCCTCAATTTGTACTCACAGCATATATCTTGAGGATAATGTGAAGACCACTCGGCAATCACAATGTAGACTAAATCCAAACATGAGGGAAGTGGTTAAGGCCGAGATTCTTAAACTATTGGATGTGGGTATCATATACCCCATATCCGATAGTCAATGGGTGAGTCCAACTCAGGTAGTTCCTAAGAAGTCCGGGATCACCATCGTAGCCAATGCCAATAATGAACTCGTGCCAACTAGAGTTACTACTGGTTGGAGAATGTGCATTGACTACAGGAAGCTGAATACCGTCACGAGGAAGGACCACTTTCCTTTGCCCTTCATTGATCAAATATTGAAAAAGCTAGCTGGTCATTCCTATTACTGTTTCCTTGACGGGTATTCGAGCTACAATCAGATTGAAATCGCCCCTGAGGATCAGGAAAAGACCACATTTCCATGTCCCTACGGCACCTTTGGCTATATAAGGATGCCATTCGGATTATGTAATGCCCCTGCCAACTTTCAGCGATGTATGATGAGTATCTTTTTTGACATGGTGGGAAAATATCTAGAGGTCTTCATGGATAATTTTTCAGTTTTCGGTTCATCTTTCAGTAAGTGTTTAGAAAGTCTTAAATGTGTGCTGAAAAGATGTGAAGAGAAGAACTTGGTACTTAATTGGGAGAAGTACCATTTCATGGTTCATAAGGGAATTGTCCTTGGACATATTATCTCATCCAAAGGAATTGAGGTGGATAAGGCAAAAATTGATCTTATCTCTAACCTACCACTACCTAAGAACATACGAGACGTGCGATCCTTCTTAGGACACACTGGGTTTTACAGAAGATTCATAAAGAACTTTAGTCTCATCTCTCGTACTTTATGTAATCTACTTCAAAAGGATGCACCATACGAGTGGACTGAACCATGTCAAGAAGCTTTCACTAAGCTTAAGGGCATGTTGACTAGTGCACCCATCATACAACCACCCAACTGGAGCCTTCCTTTTGAGCTTATGTGCGACGCTTCTGATTATGCTCTTGAAGCGGTTTTAGGTCGGAGAAAAGATAAGAGGCCTTACATCATTCATTATGCGAGTAGGACTCTAAATCCTGCCCAAGTGAACTACTCAAATACGGAAAAGGAACTCTTAGCCGTAGTGTTCGCCTTGGACAAATTTAGGTCCTACCTGATCGGATCTAAGACCATTATCTACACAAATCATGCAGCACTCAAGTAACTTCTTTCTAAGAATGATTCTAAGCCCCGCATAATAAGATGGATCCTTCTACTCTAAGAATTTGATTTGAAAATTAAAGATAGAAAGGGGAGTAGAGAACGTAGTGGCCAATCACCTTTCTCGCCTTAATACCTCCGATTCCCTTGAGGCGACCCATATCAATGATATGTTCCCTGATGAACAACTGTTCAGAGTCTCCCATTCACCTTGGTTCGCTGATATTGTTAATTATCTTGCCACAGGTTCCATACCGACACATTGGACTGCGCAAGATAAGAAGAAATTCTTTACCAAGGTACGCAACTTTTTCTGGGATCCATATTTATTTAAATATTGCCCAGACCAAATCTTAAGGAGATGTTTGACAAACGTTGAGCATCAGAGTGTCATCTCTTTCTGTCATTCACAAGCCTGTGGTGGTCACTTTTCTGTTAAAAAGACCACAGCCAAGATTTTACAGTGTAGCTTTTACTGGCCCACTATGTTCAGGGATACTCATGAGTTTTGCAAAGCTTGTGAGCGTTGTCAAAAATTGGGAGCGTTGTCCCGTCGAAATATGATGCCCTTGAATCTCATTCTTATCATCAAGGCATTTGATTGCTGGGGCATTGATTTCATGGGATCATTCCCCTAATCTTTTGGAAATCTATATATTTTGCTCGCTGTAGACTATGTCACTAAATGGGTTGAAGTGATCCCATGTCGGAATAATGACCATCGCACAGTCATTAAATTCCTAAAAGAGAACATCCTTTCCCGATTCGGAACGCCTCAAGCTATCATTAGTGATGGGGGCTCAAACTTTTGTAATAGGCTATTCGAGAGTTTAATGAAGAAATACGGTATCTCTCATAAGGTGAGCACCCCATATCACCCACAGACAAGTGGGCAAGTTGAGATTTCCAATAGGGAGATCAAACACATTTTGGAGAAAATGGTTAACCCTGACCGTAAGGATTGGTCCATCCGATTGACCGATGCCTTATGGGCTTACTGTACTGCATTTAAAACCCCTATTGGAATGTCTCCCTTTAGACTTGTCTATAGGAAGGCTTGCCACTTGCCTGTGGAGTTGGAACATAGAGCCTACTGGGCAATCAAAAAATTGAATTTCAATCTGGACAATGCTGGCTCGCTACGCAAACTTCAGTTGAATGAACTCGAAGAAATCCAGAACGACGCATACGAGAACTCGAGAATTTACAAGGACAGAATGAAGGCGTTTCATGACTAACGTATTCTACGAAAATCATTCACACCTGGTCAGAAAATCCTTTTGTATAATTCTCAATTACATCTCTTTCCAGGTAAGCTTCGATCTCGTTGGACTGGCCCTTACATTGTGGTCATTGCGTATCCTCATGGGGCCGTTGAGATAAGAGATCCAGACAATGGCAAGGAGTTTAAAGTAAATGGACATCGCTTAAAGCCATTTGTCGAGAAATCTGATTCAGAGGACATGTCCATACCTCTGACTGATCCTGTTTACCAGGATTGATCTCCTAGTCTGATGGAGGTATAGGTAGGTTTCCTGTTTTCATAGGACTAGGGCAGTTTGTTTTATGCTATTCTAGGTTAATTTGTTTTCTACATTGTTTTAGAATAGTTCTCTTTTATTGGTTTCTCTCTTGTGTTGACTTGCTTTCATGCTGAGATCTTTGTGTAAAAACTTCTTGAATCCCTCGTCCAGGTACAATCTTCCCATCACTTCTCATTTACTTTCATTGTCTCATATACATTACGAGCATATCTTTTGCATTGAGGACAATATAGACTTTAGATTGGGGGTGGGAGATTAGGTCTCTTAATCGGTGTTTTCATGGTCTTAAGCGCGAAAATTGTGAAAATTTTTAAATTTTTAAATTTTTTTGGAATTTCGTATGAATTCAAAGTGATTTTGATGGCCATATTCGATTTAGAATTACAAGATAAGTGATGTTGGAAATTTATGACTCTTGGATTCAACTATTTGTTAGATTTCACAATTAAGTTCGAACTATTAATCCATGGTTAGAGGTTTTAAATATTGATTGAGTCATGATTTCACAAAACACATCTCGCTTGCACATTAAGGGTTCAGTTCGATATTAAAGGATTAACTTGGTAATCACTAAGCTTGAAAGGAACCAATCTGAGAAATTAAAAGGATTGGGCGAATGGTCTACACCATTGGTTTGCTCCCTATAGGTGTAGATTTAATTCCCCATAGATGATATGTGAAAAATTTTGGGTGTATAGTCTTCACCATAGGTTTGCTCCCTATAGGTGAGGATTTAATTCCCCTTCTTGGCGTTACTTTTACTAGAAAAATCAAAAGCTAAAAAAATAAAAAGATGATCTGTGAGGCAAGTTTTGGTTTAAGTTTTGGTTATCATGAATTATCTTGTTGGTTACCAATAATTTCCTGAAATAAAGAAGTGAATTTTAATGATGATAAGCCGAGATTGCACTATACACTCATGGAACTCAATGTTTAGAACTTTTCTAATTGATGGAGTAATACTTTGAACTTGATTATGTAATTTACCGTGCGCTTGAGTCCATGAGAAAGTAATGCCTAAATTCATGAATCTTAGAATTCGAGGATCTGAATCATTTTTCAAAAATTACTTAAGTTCAGAGAAATCATCCTGTAATTCTCAAACATATTTTTCGCATATTTTGCTCAAGACTAGCAAAATGCTGGTTGGGGGTTGTGTTGAGGGTCAAATATTGCATATCAGACCCCAGTTATTGCCTGGATTTACGAACATGATACTGTTTAATGCCCTATTTTAATTGTGTTTGTGTGCAAGGTGTATTTACAAGCTTGGACTGAAAATGGGTGCTAAATGCATGGATTTGACACTCCAAAATCACCAAGGCAAGGGATGGACCCAAGGGGACCAAGATCAACGGATTTACACGTCAGAGACCCGAGAAAATCGAGAAACTGAAGTTCGAATGTTCCAAAATTGGTCCAGAATGCAAGATCACACGGTCCAACCATCCATTTGGCTCAAAACTTCATACATGGCCTGAATGCCATAAATTAACTGTGCACGTAGAATTTCATCCATTGGATCCATGTGGAATTGGTCCAACAGTCAGATCAGGACATTAATCATCAATATGGGGCCCACTTAATCTCTGGATACGCTTCAGTTTTGGACTCAATGTCTTAAATTAAATGAGGAAGGGGATGGACAGAGCGGATTTCTCACAAGCATCATAGTGGACCTTACATATATAGTGCATGTACATAGTGTACACGCACCGGCCGTGCACCGGACGGTTAGCCTTGTCAAAGACGGGCCGACCCGTCTTCTTCTTGCATGGGAACAGTGAATGGACGTTGTTCGTCTGTTTTTTTATAGTGGACCTCACACATCATCCAATCGGATGATCCGAACCATCCATTCACTCCAGGGGATGGCTAAGACCTCATCAAGGTGAACTTTTACTCCCATGCATGTGTACGAACGGAATTAAAGTCCCAACGCAAGACGAACGGTGTAACGCCAAGTCTTGTGGGCCACACCAAAATCAAACTGGTCTCGCCCTTCCCCAACGGTTTTTCGAGATAATTCCAATGGACGGAGTGGATTTTCCATAATACACTAATCACGGGCCCACAGACCACCTCAGCGCAACTACGCAGGCTCTGTTTCGCAAACAGAGCCTACGGACGAGTTTCGTGGGCCACCACCTTACACCGAAGGTCTGATCCGGACCATCCATGGGAATCTCACCGATCCTCTTATCCTCTCCTAGGTGTCAGTTTGACCCCATGCATGGTATCGTAAGATCCTAGCCGTTAAATGCAGGATGGACAGCGAAATAAAGGATCGTATGGACCACATCAAAAGAAGGCCAAAAATACACCTTCCCAACTTAAATTCCGAGATAAATTCAATAGATGGATCGGATCTCTCCTATAACATCAATCATGGGCCCCACTAACGCCGAAAATCTAAAATTTCGCACTTCTTACGCACTACGCGCGTCCGGACGCTGTCCGGTTTTGACGATCATTTTGTGAACAAGATCATGGTCAGATCCCTGATCCAGACCGTCCACACGTTGCAACAGGTGGCCAAGACTATGACCATGCAGTCAGAACTAAAGATGGGACGTCCATTGTCCAGAAATTCAAGCTAAACGCAAGTTGATTTGTATTGCTTTTCCACATGCGCACGGTGATGCGTAAAGGCTACGAAACCGACTTCAGCAGCACCGACATCTCGCTGGCTGGCTATAAAAGAGAAGAAGAAATGAGAGAGAGGGGATAAAATTCCAATAGGCATTCAAGGAGCTTAGCTGGGACGTGAAGCAAGAAGAGAGACAGGGCAGAGACGGGTTCTACTTTCCCTTCTTCTTCTTTAGTATTTTCTTTTGTTTATGAATTTTTCCAGAGAGTATAGCCTCACCATGTCCATGAGTGGCTGAACCTCTTAGCTAGGGCTAAGAGGTGAAGCCTGTAGCGTGATGGGGGACTCTTTCGCTTGTGTTTTGTATTCATACTGAACTGATACTGATTATAGTTTATTTAAGGGAGTGTTTTTAGTTTTTAATGGTCTGTTGTGACTAAAATTACAATGGATCTGCAATAGCTTTGAGCATGTTCCTTCCTTTTATGTTTATGACGTCAGGAAGCCCTGTTGTTCACCATCGTCTCCTAAGCATGGTAGGATGACGGTACCCTTCCTAACCTTCATAGCATGTTGATTGGTTGGTAATTAGTTTAATTCTGTTGTTTGCTTTGTCTCTTGGGAATGGTTTGGTGATGGAATCCATTCTAATTCATATACTTTTCATCTCTTTAAAATTTTATTAGAGGAAGTTCAGTTTAATTTCCATGATTTTTGAAGCAGGCATAAGATCTCCCTGATCTCTACAAGTTGATCCTCTGAATCCCTAGTTTCTTATCTCTGATTTATCTTAAGTTTTACATTAATCTCTCACCATTATTCATCAATTATATTTGATTTAGATTTCATCTTTTGCTAATTCTATTTCTACCTAGTTTCAGATTACGTACAGGTATCAGTCCCTTGGGATTCGACCTCGGTCTCACCGAGTTTATTACTACATCACAACCCTATACTTGGGGAGTTAACAACATCCCTATGCGAATTTTGTTGAACTCATCTGCATTGGAGAGTAAGTAGAAGTAGGAATACACATTGGGATGATCTCTCCATGGCCTCATCAAGCTGCTCCAATCAAACGAAACAAAGTTAAAGGAAGACCCATGGGATATAAGAATGGATATGGCAACGAATCCGCCGTCTCTCTGCAAAAGAAAATAACATCATCACCACAAATTAAGGCACCCAGCATGCGCCTAAATAAGGATGCCAGCAATACCGGTAGTACAACCCTCAACATCAAGAACAAAGATATCAACCACCACCTCCACCACAACAAAATCTGCAGTCACAGCCTCCGCAACCACAACAACAATAACAACCTAGGGAAAATTCCTAATACCCCCATCAGAACCAGCAGATGATTAGGAAGTGTAAGAGGTTCACCCCACTCACACAAACGTACAGTCAAATCATAGCAACTTTAGTACAGAAACATTGTAATGCTATGATGGTGAGCACACATAGATTGTCAAATTTCATGACACAAAAGTGCTTTAAGATAGAACCTAAAGATCAACTCAAGATTGGCTTATGTTCAAGAAAAGATCAGCATAGCTTCTCAAAGAAATTGTCGCCCTAATTCAAGATAAAGTTTAAGACGAAGTTCAAGAGAAAGTTCAACTCAAAGGTACTCAAATATTTGATATATCTCAGGTGATATAAACCCTAGAAAGACCTTAGGACTAGGTGCTTTCAAAACCAATTTTATCATGATTTTTTGCTTGGAATTCGACCAGCCTAACTTCTGGTTCAGCCAGCCCAACTTCAAGCCCGAGCAAAATAACTTTTGTTGAAATTTCGGATAGCCCAAGCTTGAAATTCAGCTAGCCCGAGAAAATTCGGGTGAAATTCCAGCAACACCAACTTTTGAAATTCAAGGGAATTCGGTCAGCTGAAGGGAAATTTCGGCTAGCCGAATTATGATGTTCAGCCAACCAAACTTGAACTTGGGCCAGCCAAATTTTGTATAATTCTTATCCAGCGCAATTCGAAATTTGTTGAACTGAATCCGGTGAACTCGAGCTAATCGAAGCTTATCTTTGGCTAGCTGAAGTTCTAACTTCTTTGCCTATAAATTAAGTCTTTCTCTCATTCCAAATACACAAAATTATTATCATAATTCCTCTACAAGCGAGAGAGAAGCTTAAGTCCTTGACAAGCTATTTGTTAGTATTTATAATTTATTTTAATAGCTTATTCAATTCCCTTTATTCTCAGATCTTTTAAGTCTTAATCTAAGAGAGTAAACTATACTATTCTTTGAGATCTAAGATAATTGAATTAACTAGCATTTGGATTTTACATAATTAAAATATATAGAACCCTAGATTCTTTCTGTCTGATTGAACATTGTGCCATCTACATTCAAGAAAGAGGTCCTTCTGCTATAAGCTTCTGCTACGTCTTCTACATTTAAAGATAAGTATATCTTCTAAAACTCTATTTTTGTTTTTCTGAGATTTCCTGTGAAAATCTCAGTTGAGATTTTGTCTAAGATAACTTGTGAAAATCTCAATAGGGTTTTTATTGTGATATCACGTAAAAATCACAAAGAACTGTATCAGGTTGTTAAGGTGACCCCGTGAAAACCTTTTTTATAGTGAAAGCTAAAATTATGAGGGAAGTAATTTTGGAAGTGGAGTAGATGTGGTTGTTTTAAGCATCGAACCACAATGACTCTTTGTGTCATATGGTGAATGCTTTGTTATTATTTTTGGTGATTAGATGTAATTTATTATTTTATTTTAGTGGTGAATATTGTAATCCTTTTATATATTATTGCTAGTTTGAAAGTTTGATTTTAAAAATATTTGTGAAATAAGGTTGTCTTGCTTAATATTTTAGGTGAAGGTTGTCCTACGAATTATTTGAAATCAAGGTTTCAATACTCAAGTGATTGAGATTTTTGTAATCTTTTTTATTTTTCACATTTATTTTGATTGTTTGACATTGTCCTATTCACCCTTCCTCCCCCATCTAGACGCTTGTGGGATCCCGGTCTTTTGCAACATCGCTCATATGCACATGTATCCCAACTCGCACCGTTGATAGACCATACACTGCACCCTAGTGCACCTAGAAAACTCACCCAAGTGATTTGTTCTGGATGATCTTGAGACCTCTATCATGTGGACCGCATCATCGTTGCGATCGCAATTGTGAAAACTGCCCATCAATCTGATACTCCGTTAGTGAGATATGACCCATCGAATGTAAGGCCCAAATTATGTATCTGGTAACACAAGCAACCTTTATTATGCTAGGCCCATTGGACTTGAGCCCATGTGGGCCTAAAGTCCACTTTTAGAACATAGAAATTACCAACAAATAGGACATTGCTACATGACAATATAAGAAGCTAGCACATATATGACAAGTACTATAAGATAAAATTGGATTCTATCCCAAAACTCATCATTAGCTCTCTTCCCATGCCTTAGAAACTAATCATGCTCATGTCCACCTCATCCTATAACATGTCTTGATTTGTGCTACATCACTTTAAACAATCAATTGCAACACTCCACTTCATCAGTCACCATACATCACCTATAACCCATAACCCTTATCCATCCATTAGCCAATGCATGTCTATATTTTTTCCACCTTGGCCAATGCATGCTTAGCACCATCCACCTCATCCATCCACTGCTCATACCATACATCACCTTACACTTCACTTTTAACACCAATAAGATCCCATAAACTTGCCACATCATCTTGTCACCTCAACCCCCAATTCCCTATATAAGAGTAGGAGCTCTTTTACACTTATTATTTTCCTATAGGAAAATAAGAGAGAGTGAGAGAGAGTGGGGCCAAGGTGTGGCCCACCTTGATCAAAGAGGGAGTGGACCACACATCATCATCCAACCATCCATACATTGAGGTGAGTCTACACCCCTCCTCTCATCCTCCTCATCCTCCTCATCCTCCTCTTTCTTCCTCTTTTTATTTTCTTGATATGTGTGGGCCCCACTGGTGTGGAGCTCTTATGTGCATGTATTTATAGCTATGGTGGTCAGCAAAGTGACCCATGTCAGTATGGTCCACCATGATGAACATCATACCCACACCCTTCACATGTAATCCTTTTTTTTATATCTGGATAGCAAGTTCTAAAAATCATATAAAATCGATCATTCTAAGATCAGAGTTGAAACTTGGGAATAATATGAAACACATATGAACTAACTCTGGACCAAATTTCGTACCCATCTAACGGTCTAATCATCCGTTACATCAAGTTTACTTAGTCGTTGTCCAACAACACATGTAGGATTTCGATTTTCCTAAAATGGATCCATTTTTACCTCTTTTAATGAATGTATTAAAAATATACATTTTGTTAGATTCATAAAAAATTGAACCAGCTTTACAACAGTATATAATAAGCCTCAATCGGAGTTCAGACGGCTGAGATCTTGGCCTTATACGAAAGATATATTTGGGGGCTTGTTATGACCATTCTTGTGTGGTCGATATCCATGATTCCAATGGTCAGATGCATTTGATATTTGTTCTTAACTTACTTGAGATAGTAAATAATCATATGTATGGTCCCTATGATCAGATTCTTTCATGATAAAATTTAAAAAATTCTGAATCGACAGATACTTTCGTAAGGATAAATCTTAAATTATTTTGTATGGTCCAGATGGATCCAAGGCTCTGTATGGTTGGAAACCTACTTACATCCTAAATGATGTATTACTAAACCATCCATTGGATCATATTTTCCAACAGAGAATCTGATCATAGAGATTTGATCAATATATTTCATGTGCTACTAGATGTGTGTGTTAGATATATGTTGTATATAAAATTCATCTTCTTATTGACCCACTTGGGTATGGGATCACTTGTGATTTATTCATTTTATGAGTTCATCTAATCTGGAAACCTATGTATATTTTTGTGTGTCTCTTATCTATGGTTTGCTAGCATGTGGGCCCCACTTGCCATTGGATATATTTCATTTTCTTTTTTACTTTTTGTTTGCTGAAAATTTCCAAGTAATTGACTGTATTACATCTAGGCCTCTTTGACACCTTGTAGTGGGCTCTACATTCTCTAGTTAAGGGTCCCACTTTGGGGGATGTTTAATCCTTATATAAGTGAACTGGGATGACCCACCTTTTTGTCAAGAATGATTCCCTAAGTGTTTAAAAATTGGGCCTTAAGTTGTGAGAGACCCCATTTCTGAAAATTGTCTGATTATGTGTTTTGTACTAACTTTAGGCCTCTATAGTGGACCACACGCTGGAGATATGAGTAAACCACCACTTGGAACCTTTAACCTACACCAATGAATAGATAAATAATATTTTACTTAGGCTAAATCAGACCCCACATGATCAGGGAGTGGATCCTAAAATGTGGTCAGGCATGGTTGTGCAGAAAATTATTTGTAAAAAATCAAAGTACCTACGTTTGGCCCTATACCAAATATTATGTGTACACAACCAGTTAGTTCCAGCTTATACTTTTTTAAGTAGATATATAGTACTACCAAGGGCACCTAACGGAACACTAAAGGTTGTCCCTTGTAATCTTGGGACATACTCAAAGTCGGGACAAAACTAATTCTGCACTGTGTTTCCTGCACATTTCCTCCAAGTACCCATATTTGGGACATCACCGTAAATTGTATACACCAAACCAATGAGGATCGCCTTATACCTTTTAAAGCCCATATGTAGAGCTACCAGATGGATCCTTCTTTTCACTAGATGTGGGTCCCACATGATCATAAATCTAAATTGAAGATGGCCAGAAACCAACATTTGCACAAAAATTTGTTTGATGTAAAATTTATGTGGGGTCACGTCAGTTAGGTCCACCACCTTCCCAATGCATTTAATGTAGCACCTAAACTCTGAAAAATAACTCTTAGATATTATTGATCTTAAAAACCTTAAGTGGGTCATCTAGTATGGGCTATCTTGTATGGGCCTTACCTTTCATGTAATGAGGTCCACCTGGTATGTTTTATAAATGGGTGTTATATAAGTTGTAAAATATTCAGTGGACACATCTTGTTGTCCAAATGTTCTCTTAAGATATAAGTGGTATTGGGCCCATCTAAATGATGTAACCCTAATGCCCAAGCGGGCCCAACACTAAAAGAAATCGTTGGGGAATGAGAAACCCACATTGGTAACCTTCCTTATGCCTATTGGGCAGGCCCATTGCCTACTGAGGCAGCATGCCTTTCAAACTACCTCTAGTCAAGTGGACCATGCTTAGAGAGACCTATTTTACAATGCATAAACTGAATAATTGGGCTTTTTTTGGTTTGTTGTGTATGTGGCTAGGCTCAATATGATATGTCATGAAAGATGTTAGCATGTTATCCTTTATGTTTGAGATTGTGCATTCTTTCTAGTTGGTGGAATATGTGGCACCCACTTAGTTGTGGAAATAGATCCACACCGTTGAAACTATTGTGGTTGGACATTTATGCCCTTGGGTTGGCCTATTAGTTCACTAAGTAAGATCATACTTGACTTATACGACCACATGCCTTACATGTAGTTCAATCCAATGTGGAAGTCACGCTAGGTAGGATACATCTAGTGATGGGTGAGATGATAATACACATATGGTAACGTGATAATGATGATTATGAGCTGTTGGTTGAAATGATAGATATGATTTAATGGATGGTGAATTATGGCATATGCATTGATGATAAACAAGTAATTATTTGTGTTACTTATGACATTGTTTATGTTAATCATGAAGTGAAAATGATCCTCATGGTGTTTCGAACAAGAAACAAATGCATTTCGTTTGGAAAATTTCATTCATTGAATTGATTATGAGAAGAAGATAAGAAAGACAATCACTTTATTTATATATTCTAAGTTCTTTTCATCCCTTTCTCCTTTGATTCCAAATAGAATACTTATGAATTATAGTACACAATCAGTATTTAACACTGAGATTATGCATAAATGTATACAACCTTAAAACATAATGTTGAATACTGTGCTGGAAGTCATTGTGCACTGTCAAAAGCCATTGTGCGCTGACAAAAGTCATTGTGTGTTGACAGAAGTCATTGTGAGCTGGAGGAAAGCATTGTGCACTGACTGTTGTTGTACGCTAGCTTCTGTTGCGTGCCAACTCTTGTTGTGCACCAGCACTTGTTGTGTGTCAGTAGTGTTGTGCACCAGTAGTGTTGTGCACCGCAGAACACCTATTCCACACAATGGTTGCGGACTCTATGTTTCTTCTTCTATAGTTTCTTCTCTCTCCGCGATTGGCTGCTCATGACCCCCTTAGAGGGGTCAAGGGGTATTTATAACCCTCTCACACGTGCGAACATGCCACGTCGTTGTTATGCGGTCCTCTTTGCACAAGCCTCCTTATGTAGATTCCATTGTGTGGGATACTTTAACTTTATGCGGAATCCTTGGTGCGAACCTCCTTTGCACGGAATCTTTTGTGTGGAAACTATTGTGCAGACCTAGGTGTCCACTTTTTTATATGCAGTCTTTGCTGTGCTCTCCAATCTTCTGCGCATAAGGATCATTTCCGCATAATGAGCACTTTTTCCACACAAAGCTTCTTTTTTCTACACAATGCTCTTTTTAAACATACTATTTGCGCACAATTCTTCTTCTACTATCTTCCTCACTTTTTATGCCTCAACAAATGCCCCCTTGATCCTGTATTTTTATTTTGATACCTACAAAAATAAATATGTAGGATCAATCCTTTCCAAATACTATTTTCTCCCTCATTGTGCGCTTATTTTCTTTATTGTGTGCTGATTGATTGCGCACAATGAATTTCACACAACGATTTGCGCACAACTATTAGTGCAAAATAGCCAGGATTCTACCTATAAATACAGGACTTGTCTTCATTTGCATCATCTCTCTCCACTGCCCTACACTATCTTTGGATCAATTTTCTATATTTGTGCGCCAACCTCATTGTGCGCCGCACAACTACTGTTTTGCACAAAGCCCTTTGCATGCAATAACTTGTTCCACACAACAAGACTTAGCACATAACACCCCTCCTGTACTTAGTCAAAATCAAGTGCACTTTAGGTAGCGCTTAATGACCTTGCGCACAACACTTGACATACTTCATTCTGCGCACACCAGCTGTTTCGCACAACAACCCTGCACACAATACCCTGCGCACAACATTTTGCGCACTTCATTTTGTGCATAACAACTGTTTCGCACAACAGCCCTACGCATAATACACTGCGCACAACACTTTGCGCACAACGATTTATGCAGATAAATTCAGACTTTAAATTTATTCGTTCTTCCTTCTTAGCACTTTACAATACTTTCATTTCAGCTTAATGAATTTTCTTCCTCCTGTGTAGGTTTCAAATGGCTAGCTCGAAAAGACCTCTCGCTTCCCCCAAGTATTGTGGGATCATCTGACCCACAATCTGTGGAAACCCATAATCAGAAAAGACTTCGCTCTAGCGAGAATTATAGTTCCTTTTTCAAAGAACCAGTTCCTATTATCATCAACTTTATAGATTGTATTCAATGTCTATCTGAGCATATTCGCATGGGTATAATAATAAAGGAGATAGAGGGTCCTCCCCTTTCAGGACAAGAATCTGATTGGGAAAATTGGTAAAAATGTATAACCAACTTTCGTACTATGATAATTGTCCTTCTGCTATAGAGGCTTCTCCTCCCCCATCAGTTCCAAAACAAGCAAGAGAAAAGAGCCAAGATGAAATTTTCTAGGAGAAGATTCGAGAACATAACCGAAGACATTTCCAAAATGCTTGGGATTTAGTCAAGCTGATAACTGAAGCAATTAAGTTCCGCAATCTGTATAGAGATGAGACCATTGCCCTACCCCTGCAACTTCAGCGCCACCTCTCCATCCTCCAGAGCAAACTAATAGACTACATGACACAGAACAAGATCTTATTTGTGTCTAATTGGGTAATAAAAGAGCCGCAAATTCTTGAGGGTTATGTCATAGATAAAGGCTTAACTCAAAAGACTGGGCAAATAAGATACATGCACTTTCTCATGTTATGTCACGACCCTCATTCCCTATATTATACTCATTTCTTGAGACAATTCAACAATGTTTTCATCATCATAAGTCATTGTGGGGTAAAGATGAATTCAAAACAAGAGGTCTTTGGACCGCTCGTCCATACTACAGTGCTTGGACTAAAGCAATTTTGGAGAGACATAAGGACAACCTTACTGCAGCCAGAATTTATCATGTCATAGAAGCTACTTTGGAATTCTTCCAAAAAGACACAATGATATATTAAGGTTTTCTGAAATACTAGTCTTCTACTACGAATTCTTTCCATCTTCCAGTAAGAGAAGTAAGTATCACCCTGTGGGATCTTTATAGGATGGCGGGTCTACCTATCTCTGGGTCCTTTCTTGATGAATACATTCCTTCAAACAAAGAGTTTGCCTTTGTTGCACCCATAGGGTGCTCAAAATTACAGCATCAACCATTGAACTTTTCCTTAAAACATCTTATTATGCTGACGTCCACAAGGTTTCTCCTCTTCAATGGATGGCGCACTTTTCCCGATACTTGGTGTAAGTATTTTAACCTTTTCTTTCCCTTTCAAACAACACTTACCATAAGCATGAATTACTCATTGGTCTTCTCCTTTTTTTTCTCTCTTTTTAGGTTTCCTGGCAGCCATTGTGCTGAATTAGAAGCCACTCGCAAGAAAATAAGAGGTCCAGCCAACTTCACTGCTAAAACTGAACTAGTCGCTTTCCTGGCTTACTGGTTGAGCTTAGTCGTGCTTCCTAGTTCAAAGAGTTCAGACTCTATTCGGCCAACTCTATTCGTAGTGGCAGGTGCAATGGCGGAAGGTAGAAAAAGATATTCCTTGACCCCTCCTGTTTTATGTTCATTATATAGAGCTTTCGGTCATGCCGCAACGCATTGCTCATGCCCGGCACTAGGAGTTTCATCTGCTTCGCTCCATGGCATTACTTCTCCGGATGGCTCGACATTTATTTCCCCTGGACATACAATGATTTGGAGAAGGCTTATGTCCATCCTGACCATCTGCCCTTATGGCATTTTCTGAAATGGAAAATGATAAGGAAGGGACATGAATGGATAGTAGATAAAATTGACAACATGGAATCCATCAACTTCTTTCCTTTTTACTTAGATCATCAGGCCGAGGTCAGAGATGTTGAGGACAACTAGGACCTGGACCCTATTGAAAGGACTTTCTTCCTCTGCATTCATTCTGATAGTCTTCCATTATAGGAAGGACTAGAGTTTTGGCGAGAACCATATTACCCGAATCGATTCGCAAGATAGTTTGGGTATGATCAGGCTATGCCCCAAGTAAGTGAAGAAGTCACCAGAAAAATGAGGAGCTATGGAGTTGGTCCTTACAATTGGGCTCTGATATGGAAGCAGCTCCTGACTAGAAATGTTGGCTCTCGATTCGTCCTCCCAGGGTATAATCATAGAGTAACAGCTTCATATTCTTAGATGCGATGGTGGATTCATCATTACTATTTAGCATGCAATTGCTTCTTAGTGGATCGCCCTATCTGGGTTCCTCCCCCACGTTTGAGGAATTACAGACCAAAATAAGGGATCAAATACTTTTATGAAAAAGATCAAGCCGCCGTCCCAGGGTAACTTCGTCGAAAAATTTCTGTAGAAGAGTCTATCAGATAAATAAAGCCCCCAAACACTCTTGAAGGCTGGATTGCTTTTGGTTCCCCTTTGGATTTAATAAATCGGAGAGAAAGATCGGCCAGTCCTCATAATGAATTTGAAACTACAGGGGATATTCTTCCTTGCCCTACTCCCGTAGTGGAAAATCAACTTGCAAGTCCTACTCTTGTTATTCCTTTGGTTACAGAACCTGTCCCTCCTGAAACTTCCTAACCTGTCGAACATGCAGCTGTCATGATTGTTCTATCATGGATCTTACAGAAACTGCAGCCAATCATGTTACTGCCACAACTTCTCCGGCTATATGTTGAATTGTCATTGCTACTTCTCCCATGACCCGCTCTCGTGCTAAGTCACTATCTCCTATGGTTTAGGCACAACCAATTCCTTCTCCCTCTTGAGGTGCACGTCTTCTTCCTGTGAAGACTATTTATAAAGGAAAAGAAACCATATCAAAGGAACACAGCTCGTCAGAATATTCTGCAAACACTGCAAGCGAAGACATGTCTTCTCCCACAAGTCTCACTGATGAAGGAGATGCTTTGCTAAATGCAGATACTGATGCTAAGATAAACGTTGGAGAAGAGAGCGATGCTGAAGTTAGGTCTTCTCTTCCTGATGCTCCGACCACTCATCCTGACACTTCCCATCCCATTTCGGAGACTTCTCTGGATAATGAAGAGCAACTTGACTATGGAGAATATGGTGGTACTCCTGGTAGAAACATCTTCCTTTCTTTTGATGCTTCGTATTCCCCTTGTATCATGGATGCTGCTGAGGTGGCTGCTCGTGGAACATCAACTTAAGGGGATGTAGAGGCTCAACCCTCTGATATTTAGGTAATGATGGGGAACATACTTCTTCTTCCCAGTCCAGAAGAAAATTTGCCATCAGTCCCTCAAACATTTGATGCCTCCGCTCAGACTAGCAAGTCCCCTACTATAGGTCCTTCTCCTATTCAGCCAGTGGCTCGAAGTTTGGAGTTTCTTTCTGATCCAATTGATGTCCCTACCCCAAGCACCCTTGACTCAAGCACTGTAGGAGCTCAAGAACTTTCTTTCAATGCTATTGTAACTACAGAAGTCCCCATCTCTATAGCTCCTACAACTCATTCTATTCTAGTTGCCCCTGCTGCTACTCCTACTCCAAGTGTGTGTGTGTGTGTGTGTGTGTGTGTGTGTGTATATATATATTGCTTATTTCATACCAACATTGAATATACATATGATTTCTTTTGAACTTATATTCCCTTCTTATCGTTTAGTTTCAATTGTGCCAACTCCCAGTGGATCTGAAGGATCTAACTCAGTAACTACGGCTTTCAACAAGTTCTCTCTAAAAAAGGTGCCGCCTCTTATGTTGGGGCTCTTCAAAAATGCGATTTCTGTCATCGTCGGTGCTTTTAAAGTCCAACTCAATGGCCCTTTTTAGATAGTGCTCTAGCAGTTCTTGCTCACTCAGCTCGCCTAGCACATGTAGATGTTCAGCCTCTCTACACTTATCACAATTTTATGACTCCATGAAGATCTTAGAAGCAGCGCGGAATATCGTTATTGCTTCTGAAATTCTACATCGTCAAAAGGAATTGGCGCTTCTTAAGGAGAAACTCTCTTAGGCGGATGATGTTCTTGCTAACTATAATACTATTAATCAGCCTCTCCATGAGAAATTGAAGATTTCTGATAGAAATAAGGCAAACATTAGTGATCAGATTACTTTTCTTGAGAAGGAGATTCTATTACTCAAGAGTCAGTGGGAAGTGGAAGATGCAACTATTTGCCAGAACAAAGCGGAGCTGGAAACAAATAATCAATTAATTGATACCGTACAAACTGAACGGACGAGGAATGGGGAAGCTGCCACTTCTTTAAAATCTGAATTGATCGGTGCTCCTGACCAGGCCAGCATGATCCTTGCAGCTGAGTGCACAACTGCTGCAGTACAGTCCCAATTGAAAGAAGAGTTGCAACATTACCTGGAGATATTGAACATTGTGAAGATCTATAGATGTTTCATGTAAATATTCTTTTTATATCATGATATATAAACAACTTGCAAAATTTCTTAGAGATATTTCAAGCTATTTTTTCTCTTTCATCGATTTCTACATCATGAATCATTTTGGGATTCATGATATATAGCATGTTCACCTATGTAATAGTCTCAACATGACATCTCATCTAAGCACTATTAACAAAATCACCACATATAATGATTGTCAGTATGGGATTCCCCTATGTGATTTATATTTTGATAGGTGGTGCTAGGTTTCAGTTTAGTTAGATAGCCACACACAGTTTAAACTCTTGAGTAGTTAGAGCAATCATGGCCATGAGTGAGATTTACGCATAGAGATGGCCACAGTAAGTCTTTAGAGTTTGCAGGGCTTTACCAGGCTACCTTAGGTACCAAATCCAAGGTCGTGAGTCCATCAATGAGTAGGTTTATGCCCTTCCTCATGAGTTAATACTGAAATCAAACCAGGGATCTGGGTTTTCTTTGTCTGTGAGTTCGGACCCATTCCTAGGAGGGTATTTTCATCCTCGTCCATGACGCTGTCGGAGAGCTCACAAACGACATTGGTCTCATGCATGACTAGCTGTTTTATAACTTTTTAGTCTTTTAAGGCTTTTAGTCGCTGGCTCTGTCCGCTGCCCGCATGGGTATGCACATGATGGCCTTCACAGGCTTTTTAGGGCCACTAGCTTCTCATTGCTGCCCAAATGGCGAAAGCAATAGGTCTTATGCGTAGTTGGCCATGTAAGGCTTGGCTAGGCTGCCTTAAGAAGTAAGCTGCCATCACTGCATCAACTTTGATATTTCGCTGTCAAAATTGGTAAATCAATAATTGATATTTCGTCGTCGCTGATGATGTCCTGAGAACATTCGTATTATGTTCAACATATTATATCAGCTTGGTGATGATAGCAATTTTGATAAAATAAACTCATATGAGCGATTGGTGATGACAGCGACAGTTGCTAATTTTGGCGATAATCATCGACGTTTGGCGAATTTTGCGATAATCATCGACGCTTGGCGATAATCAATGCTTGGTAGCAATCATCAATGTTTTGGCGGCAAAGTTTGCACCTTTTATTCATTCTCATGAGGGGGAGTACATGACTTTGTCCTTCACAGCTCTTTTGCTCATGAAGATAAAATATAAGGTTGTGCCTGTAAAGGCTATTTCATCATTTCATCTTTTCATCTGTGATTACCCTCTTTCGATATAGAAGGATTATCTTGATAATCTTCTAAATCAAAATTTCTCCCGCTATCAGGAGTAATATTTCTTGAGGAAGCGAGCATTGATCGGTATACTGATGCCTCGTCTGTTTTGATCTGTTATTCTGTACGCTCCATTGGAGTAAACTTTAGTTATCACATATGGTCCATCCCACTTAAGGTCAAACTTGCCCCCTGTTCGCCAAGTGACTACTATCAGCCTTTTCAACATCAAAACCAAATCCCCTTTCTTGAAAGATTGGTGTTTAACTTTTTTATCGAAGGCAGCAGAAACTCGGGCTCGATATAATTGTAAGTGTTGTTGGGCTGCCAGCCTTTTTTCATCAAGCAAATCCAATTCTTTCAGCCGTATCTTTGCACTTTCGTCATCTATAATTGATTAATGCATCGCCACCCTTACTGAAGCGACTTGTATCTCGATGGGCATGATAACTTCCACACCATGAACTAACGACTACAGAGTAGCCTGTGTCGCTACATGATGTGTTGTTCTATAAGCCCATAGAGCTTCATGCAGTTTTTCATCCCAGTCACGCATATTTCCACTCACCATTTTCTTCAGTATTTTTACAATCGTCTTATTGAATGCATCAGCCAACCCATTGGCTAGTGGATAATAGGGTGCTGAGAATGGCTGGTGAATCTTGAATTCTGACATAACTTCTCCATCCCCTTATTTTTTAAAGGAGTGTCGTTATGTGTAATGATTCTCTTTGGGATACCATAGCGATATATTATCGCATGCCGAATGAAACTAACAACATATTTCTCTTTAACGCTTCGTAGTGCAACTGCTTCCGTCCATTTGGAAAAGTAGTCCGTTGCTGCTAATATAAATATTTCCCTTTAGACGATGGTGGATTTATTGGGCCAATGACATCAAGTCCCCATGCGGCAAAAGGCCAAGAAGTAGCTGACTGATGAAGATCTTTAGGCGGGACATGCATGATGTCTTTGTGAATTTGATACTCATGGCACCGCTTCTCATAATCTATTGCGTCTTTAAACATTGTTGGCCAGTAATATCCCATTTGATGCACTCGGTGGAACAAATTCCTCCCAGCTTGATGCACCCCGCATTCCCCAGAATGTGCCTCTTATAGCACTTGACATCCCTCTTCTTTGTTTAGACATCGCAATAACATTTCATTATAATATCTTTTGTATAATTCTTTATTACACAAAATGAATCTTTCTACTTGCTGCTTAATCTGTGATTTCACTTCTGGATTGTCTGGCAAGATATCGTACTTTAGATAATCGATGAAAGGTTGATGCTAATCATCTATTGTCACTTCTAAGCAGGATACGAGTAGGTCTTCCATTATTTCACCAACTATCTCTGCCGAAGGCAGGAATCTCCTTTCTTCGATTGTTACTTACAGGGGGCTTTGATCTGGGCAAGATAGCGCTGCTGCTAGACTGGCCAGAGCATCGGCCTTCACATTCTCATATCATGGTATATGCTTAACTTCAACGTTTAAAAATTTCTCCAATAAGTGTTGCATTTTTCGACGGTACGGCAAAAGTTCCGGTTTCCTTATCTCAAATTCCGTCGCCACCTGATTTATGACCAGCTTAGAATCCCCATAAATCTGCAGGTGTTTTATTCCCAGTCCACTGTCTATCTCCATCCTGATGATGAGGGCGTTATATTTAGCTTTGTTATTCATACACGCCATAGCTAACGTGAAAGAATAGGGCAACAAATCGCCCTGTGGGGTAATGAATATTACTCCGGCACTTGCCCTCATTGGCCGAGCCGCTCCATCAAAGAACATTTACCATGCTTTAGGCAATTCTGTCATCCTGACTTGTTCATCTAGAAAGTCATCGAGAATAGCTTTGTAATCTATCATAGGATGAGTTGCTAAAAAATCTGTCACTGCTTGTCCTTTTACTGCTTTTGCCAGTTCGTACATAATCGCATACTCTGACAACAGTAACATCCACTTTACCATCCTTCCTGAGAACATCTGCCTTATCATAAAAAACTTAATGGGATTTGCTTAAGATATCAGAGTTATATCATGGGACAAACAATAATGCCTTAATTTCTGAACTGCAAACACCAATATCAGGCATATCTTTTCGATAGGCGTATAGTTGCATTCTACATCGATCAATGTTTGACTTAAATAATAAAGTGTTGCTTCTTTTCCATTTTCATTCACTTGTGCCAGCAGGGCTCCTAGTGAATTCTCAGTTGCTGATATATACAAAATGAGGGGCCTTCCTTTCAGGGGGGCTGTTTATGTTAGAGGCTGTTTTAACAATTCTTTTATCGAATCAAAGGCATTTTGGCAGGATTTATCCCATATGAATTCCACTCCTTTGTTCATCAAATGAGAAAATGGCTGGCATCTTCTTGCTAGGTTTAAGACAAAGCGGCGGATATAAGCTAACTTGCCCTGCAAACTTTTTAGCTCTTTCAACGTTCTCGGAGGAGGCATAACCTGAATAACTGTAATTTTCTTTGGATCTATTTTGATACCCCTGTGTCTTACCACGAAACCAAGGAATTTTCCCAATGACACTCCAAACATACATTTAGCTGGGTTCATCTTCAATTGTTTCTTTCTGATCAATGGAAGACCGATGCCAAATGTTCACGATGCTCCTCATGATGATTTGACCTGACCACCAAGTCATCCACGTAACACTCAACATGCTTATGCATCATGTCTTGAAATATGTTCTACATTGCCCTTTGATACATTGCACTTGCATTCTTGAGTCCGAATGGCTTGACCTTGTAACAATATATTCCCAATGGGGTTCTGAAAGCCGCCGCCTCCTCATCTTCAAGTGTCATTCGTATTTGATTATAGCCGGCGTTGCCGTCCATAAAGGACATGACAACATACTGCATAGTACTATCAATTAACATTTCTGTTATCGGCAGTGGAAAATCATCTTTTGGACATGCTTCATTCAAAATTCTGAAGTCAACACAAACCCTGATCTACCCATTTTTCTTCTTTACCAGGAGTATATTTGATATGCACCTGGGATATTTAACTTCTCTAATCAATACAACCTTTATCAGCTTGCTTATTTCTTCTTCTATCTTGGGAACCAAGTCTGGGTGAAACTGCCTCTGTGTTTGCTTAATGGGTCTTTTGTCTTTAGAGATATTCAGCCGATGTATTGCTACTATCGGCTCTAGATCTGGCATTTCCGCATACGTCCAAGCAAAGACTTCTTTATTTTCTTTCAAGAGACTAACATATTGATCAGCTTATTTTTTTTGATAGACTGGCACTTATGAAAGTATTCCGCAATTCTTCCTTTGTTCCCAAATTTATATCTTTCAAGCTGTCAATTTTTGGTTGCCCCCCATCCTCCATTTGCTTTGGAGCTGTCTCGGGCTTACTGATCATATCAAGGTCCATTTCTTCTATCTGGTCGGCTGTCACCATATTGACTAAAGATTCTATCCCCAGACCTCAGAATTTTTCTCGCTTCCTTTGATTGACCCCGATTGGAATCTGATTTCCTTTCCCATAATTTAAACCAATAGGTTCTTCGTGGTCAAAGCCTATTTTCTTCATGATTTTTCAACTTGCCAAACTATATCTCTCCAGCTCTTTGGTCATTAAGCTTCCATTTTCTTCATGATTTTCCACCCCATTGCTGATTGTTTCACCCTGTTTTATTTCTGAAGGAGCATAGAATTCGATCGACTCTTGATACCTTGCACTGGGTTTAACATAAAACCTCTTCAGAATGAGGGGAAACGACCTATTCCTCTCAGCATACGAGAGCAGTACTGTATAATTTGACTACATAATCTCTAATTGTTCAAGTGATATCACGTTAATGGCGGTTGCCCTGGCTGTCGCAGATGTTTTGGGACAAAATAGAACTTCTTCTTCACTTTCTCTGTTACAGGAGACTTTGTTCCTTTTTCTTTCACTATTTCCATGTAAGCATTTTCTTGGTTCCTGTCCTCATCATTCTCTTTCTCTTCCTTGCTGGCAAATGTATCATAATAACTCGCATCTGTGAAGAAAGCTTTAGCTTCTATATATGGTCTTTCATCGGCTAACACTTTATGTTCTACCCCGTCTTTGCAGTACTTAAAACACTGGTGTAGGGTATAAGGTATGATGCCATACTAATGCATCCATGGTCTTTCCAAGAGGAGATTATATATATAGTCACTACATTTATAACATGGCAAACGACATTCATAATTAGCTCTCCTATCTCCAGCGTTATTGTGATCTTTCCAAGCACATGCTGTCTGTCTTAATTAAAGCCCTGTATCATCATTCCACTAGGGCATAGGTTAAGCGTCGATAACCTAATTTATTTAGCATTGTTAATGGCAACAGGTTTATAACAGACCCATTATTGAGCATTATCCGTTTTACTTGCTTACCGCGAATATGACCCATTATCATTAATGGCATATTATGTTCCCCATCACAGGTCAGGTCTTCATCAGAGAAGGAGATAACCAACAGACAATCCTCTTGTTTCTCACTTTCTAATTCAGTTAGAAACACTTCTCTTATACTTTCATCAGGTAATGCTTTGATTAAATTTTGTCAAGTATCTTCTGACAACTTCACAGCGTCATAAACACTCAACCAGGCTGGAACACCTTTCAAGTGACTTATAATGTCATAAGTCACTTTCCTTGTCTCCTTTCCTTTTCCTTCTTACCACTGCTATTGTCGCTGTCATGACTCTTGGCTATTTCTGCCTTTGCTTTTTCATTTTTCAAACTTGGTGGGCTAGTCATCTTCTTCCCTGATTGCAGGTAGTCACGGCAACTTTCCCTGTTGTTCTCTGATCATTCACCCTTGTCCTCTCTTGATAATCTTCTTGTAAGGTGAGTACATTTGCAGTGGCTATTCTATCCCTTTCTTTCACTTTCCCGACTATTATTTCACCCTTGTTTATCATCCTTTGTATAATACACTTCAGTGGATAACAATTTTCTATCGGGTGCCCTACTAGGCAGTGATAATGATGGAAGTCTCTTTCCTTTGCTTTAGATGCCTCCTTGGGATGTTTTGATAGCGACAGTTCAATTGTTCTAGCTTTTAGCAACTGATTCATCATGGGGTGTACGTCCTCCTTTTCAAATGCGAAACCCTCATGAGAATTCAATAATCGGGGTCTCTTGTCGTAAAACCTCCCTCTGGGGTGACTCAACTCTTCTCTCCTTTCTATCCTTTTGCCTTTCACTTCTCTTACTTCCTGGCTCCTCTTTTCGTGATCAACCATATTTGTGATCAACTTTTGCGGTCTTTTTCTAACCATTTCATAATTAAACCCAGCAACTTCTAAGTCATTAATTCTAGAGCATGCGCTTTTGTAGCCAAGTCACGGAAGGTTCTGATGTCTGCACTGGTGAGACCAAATACTATTCCAGTTTAGAGTTCAAGCACATTTTCGCCTGTTTCTCTTCTGGTAATTGCTTGCAAGAAGCTCCCAAGGTCTTCCATCTGTCTATAAAATTTTCCATTGTCTCTCCTTCTCTCTATTGCACTGAAGCTAATTCTGTGATACTAACATCACGTTCTGATGAGAAGAAATTTGACATGAACGCGTCTTGCATCTGTTCCCATGTTCTTATCGACCTTGGCGTTAAGCTAGCATACCACCTGAACGCTTTATTCGTTAGAGAAGACCCAAATAATCGGAGACAGTATTAGGGTACTGTGGAGAAATTCCCCATACTGGTGGTGAAGTGCATTAGGTGTTCTTCTAGCGATCCATCCCCATTAAACTTTTGAAAGTCCGAATGTTTAAAATTGTTCAGGAAAGGGATATCCTCCACTTCTCTTGGGTATGATATACAATATCTGAATCTTCCTGTGCCCTCATGTTCTTTCTCTGACCTAACCACCTCTTTAACGACCTATCGTACTTCTTCCTGTGTCACCATTCTTGTCATGGGAACAGATCCATGTGACCCAGTCCTCGGCAGTTGCGACCCTTCGGGGTGTTGCTCTCTTTCATTCACATTATCAGTCACTGGGGGCGCTGCCATTTGGGTAACATTGTGTGTGAGAGTTGTTAAGGCTTCTCTAAGATTTCTGCATTTTCCATTAGTTCTCTTTGTGCTTCCGCCATTTCATTTACATATTCCTCCATAGTTGGTGTATTTTCCTGATTTGTTCCTGCCATGTGCACCGCGACTTCTCCACTCTTTGATGAAGCTGTAGTCATAGTGGGATAAGAATACCTTGACATAATGGGGCTCATGAAAAGAGGGGAGGATGGGTTTCATTCAACTTCTCTGTGCCCCTGTTGCCATTGATTGATTGGGGTGAAACAGACGCCGGTGAACTTACTAGCAGTGCTTTGCTTTTATGTTCTTTCGTCTATCTGGCTCTCGGGGTCATCAAAGTCGGGAAATCACGCGACGTCAGCTACGGAACTGTTCGCTCGGGGTATAGCGTAGGAGGTGCAAGTTCAGGAATTTTTTTTGCGGCATTTCGTGTTATCGGCCCCCTAACTCTTCTCAATGGTGAGCTTGTTCTTGTTGTAGTTACATTCTGAGTCTTTGTCCTTCTATGAGTGACGATGATCCATTCATCTTTTTCTCCTTGCGTTACTAGCGAAGCAGTCACAACTGCAATAGCTTCCCGTGATTCTGTTTGCTTGTCTGCTACCGCTTTACTTTCACTAAGTCTAGTTCGTTTATCAGCATACTCCACAACAAACCCTGTCGTGGTGAAGTAAAAAATTGTATTCCCCTGAACGGCTACCATTGATTGGTTGGTTGCAATGTTTTTTTTCTCCTGTCATTCATATTCACGAAGTAAAGGAAAATTAGTACTCACATTAAATCGTATTCTATTTTAGAGATGAAAGGTAGGATGTTCCCATTGAGAGTCGCCATTTTAGCACCTTGAAGACGCTAAATAGTTGTGATTATCTCCCTTATAATTCTTAGGTTAATATTCAAGTGAATATGAAAAGTCCCCAGCAGAGTCGCCATTTTGTTTCGAACAAGAAACAAATGTATTTCATTTGGGAAATTTCATTCATTGAATTGATTACCAGAAGAAGACAAGAAACACAATCACTTTATTTATATATTCTAAGTTCTTTACATTCATTTCTCTTTTAATTCCAAATAGAATACTTATGAATTATAGTACATAATCAGTATTTAGCACCCAGTACATAAATGTATAAAAAGTTAAAACATAATGTTGAATGCTGTGCTGGAAATCATTGTGCACTGTTAAAAGTCATTGTGTGCTAGCAGAAGTCGTTATGCGCTGACAGAAGTCATTGTGCGCTGGAGGAAACCATTGTGCGCTAGCTGCTGTTGTATGTTGGCTGCTGTTGTGTGCCGGCACTTGTTGTGTGCCAGCAGTGTTGTACGCCACACAACACATGTTCTGCACAACGGTTGTGGACTCTACCTATCTTCTTCTGCAGTTTCTTCTCTCTTCACAATTGGCTGCTCATGACCCCCTTAGAGGGGTCAAGGGGTATTTATAGCCCTCTCACACATGCGAACATACCACGTCGTCATTGTGCGGTCCTCTTTGCGTGAGCCTCCTTGGGCGGATTCCATTGTGCGGGATACTTTAACTTTGTGCAGAATCCTTAGTGTGAACCTCCTTTATGCGGAATCTTTTGTACAAAAACTATTGTACGGACCTAGGTGTGCACTCTTCTATGTGCGGTCTTCGCTGTGCGCTCCAATCTTCTGGGCACAAGGATCATTTCCGCACAATGAACACTTTTTCCGCACAATGCTCTTTTTGAACATACTATTTTCCCACAATGCTACTTCTACTATCTTCCTCACTTTTTATGCCTCAACACATTGTAATGATGATGATATTATATATATATGCATGATGATAAAACATGCTAGTTGACTACCATGCTTGATATCCAAGTGAGAATAATGCACGTATTGATTGTCATGATGATAATTTGGATAAGAAAACCATATTTTACTTGATGCGTTGATAATGATAAATAAATGATGTTGGTGGATGTAAGGATAACCTTATGCATGATAGACAACTAATGCATAGGACATGTATAATGACAGTATTGGACAATGGCCATGATATTGATGATGCATGTGAATCCTTATATGCTATGTACTCTATGCACATGATTGCATGATACATGTTATGAGGATAAATTTGATGTTGAATGATGTCTATGATAACAATGATACATGTTAGAACTTGTGTACACCATAACCTATGCACCATATGTATGTGCGTGTTATAGGAGCCTTGGTGGCCATTTGTTAAGTATTCACAAGAGGTATAGGGCCTCAGTGTGCTATTGAAGACACTTAAATATATGGACCCTCTCGTCACATTGGTTATTCTTGTGTTTAGGCCGATTATTGTTTATATCTGATATCTGATGGTCATGCTAGTGTACCTAGTCTAGTAGGACACACTGAGAATATGCGTAGTATAGCATCATGATACATGCTCATACGCATCATTTGCATGCTTGCTATGAGGAGTGATTGATCATAACATGTGTCATTGGGATGGTTGTTTATGGGACTCCCTGAGAGAAGGAGTGGCCCTACAAGAGCGCGCGGTACATGCAGGTTTAATGCATGACTGGATAGTATGACTCATGCATCTCACATTTTGTCTGACATGATCATTGTACGTCCTAGCGACATCAAGGCCGTAGCCTCCACAGGCATATCGTGGATGGTAGGATTGGACACTAGAAATGTTTTGGTTCGAGACATGGGGCGTCATAGATGCCCCTAAGTGAAAGTCCCTAAAATCTTATGGTACCAAGAGGATGCTCCAATGTCGATATTGAGTGGATGCATGAGCACATGAGGGTCGTATACTAGTAGGCCACATCTCCGACTATGTCGTGGTCGGTTGGAAGGGGGTGTGGCCTTATCCGCCTAAGTGAGGGGGCTTTAAGTTAGGCTAAGTTTGACTAGCTCATAAATGGGTCCGCTACCTACATGTCGGGTAGATATTTATAGACTCTAGCCAGACTGTCACGCCCTAGACTCGGAACCGGACTCACAAGTAGCCCGATGGCCGGTTCTGGTCGCAACAGCCTCCGTAGTACCCCGTTCTAGGCTCCTGAGGCAGGTTCCAATCCTGGGATCCTACAAGGAGGATTTCCATAACAATATAATCATTCCAACACAAGCATACCCAAGATCACAGCAAGTATTCCTGAGAATAACAGAGGGCACACATCATAAAATCCACTAAGAATTTGAACTTTTACAATCATCCATAAGGTCCAAAAGGACATACATGAGATAAAAAGGAAAAGAGAGAAAGGTCAGCAACACTAGAGTCCTGAAATGTTCAGCTCTACTCCACGCTCTCTTGCTATGACGCCTGCCTAGAATCTCCTGCACACATCAATCATGCATAAGCTTATAGAAGCTTAGAGGGTGGTGTAGGTGTGTGATAATGGTGCACAGAAGAGTAGTAGGAGATACAAGGAGAGAAGCATGATCAAAGAGAATATCACTAGCCTTACCCAGGCTTACCATGAATATGATGCAAAGAGTACTGGATGCCATACCAAGACAATGCATGAGGGGGCTTGTACAGCCAATGCTAATGCGATGCAAGTAATGTCAATGCTCATATCCAAACCATATGTCAAGTACGTTTTCAATCATAAGGAAATCACCGGGGTCCATTACACTACTGAATGACTGCCGCTCTACAGACCTCGCACAGTCAAACGAGCGTAAGAGACCTCACTACCCACATGTGGACAACCAATTACCAACAAGGCCTGAAGGTAGCGGACCCATTTACGAGCTGGTCAGACTCAGCCTAGCAATGCCTCCTCACACTAAGCAGGTAAGGCCAAACCCCTATCCAACCGACTACACGACAGTGGGAGTCGCGGCCTAACAATATAAGGCCCTCATGCACTCATGTATTCCACCAGGTCATGGCATTGGAGCAGATCCTTAGTACCATGGAAGTTTTGAGAATTTCACCCATGGGCATCCTATACACCCGGTATGCTCAACTAATATTTTCGGTGTCCACACATACGGCATCCACGAATACCCCTATGAAGGCAAGGCCCTAATGAAGTAAGGGCGGATATCCACAAGCTATGCAATGCCAAATACATGAATCACACAATCACCCATGCAACAATCCCAAGCATCCATCTCTTGGGGAGATACCAACATTTTCTACACAATGGCACAACCATGGCCAATCATACCTCAACCAAGCATGCATATGATGCGTATGGGAGTGAGCCATGAAGATGAATATGGGTGCCAATGAGGTGAAGATGAACTCTCTACCTAACCATTAAGGGTCTTGGTACTTAACCAATTCCTCATAAGGAATACAACCTCTAGTGGGGGCCCATATACCTGGGGTAGCCCACGAGACTAAGGAGAACAATGGTATGGGCCTAAATAGATGAAATGGGCCTAGCAAGGGTCTATGGTTGGCCTTTAACCACCCATATAAGCCCATGGACCTACCTTAGGACCACCAATGTGGACATCCAACAACAATTGGACCCCAAGAGGTAGCCCATCTCTAATTGATCATGGATCAAGGCCCAAGGCCCATGCAACATCAGAAATAAGAAACGGGCAGCCATGATCATACCAAAAATACTCACATTGGGCTTCAGAAAGGTGGCCCAAGGCCTATCCAAAACATGGGTCTAAGGGAAACACACATACCCCAACCCATATATACCACTATGGACCCATAGGGGAAAGGTTAGGGCCCAACATAAAGGCCACTAATCCCATATATTGTGGTGGCCTATTGGGCAGTCCATTGCTCAAACCACATGGCAAATGTCATGCTCTTAGTCAAACAAGTTGGGCCTACAACCAGGCCTAAGTATTAAAGTTGATTTGGTGGGCAACCAAGGGCCCATCTACTTATGTAATCTGGCCCACTAACCCAACACAATAGTATGGTAAAATGGCCCAAGAGTTCAATGGGCCTATCTGGCAAGTTCCAGCCCAATTGGGACTAAAGAGTTCAACAACTAGGAACATTCATGGACCCAATTAAATTCAACTGTGGTGGGCCTTAAAAGTGCATTTATTAAGCCCAACATTTAAGGAACCAAAGGTATAAATTATTCCCTCTAAGATCTTCATAATTTGGTGGGATATACAACACATATAGGTGGGCCTACAAGGCAGGCTAGAGGGCTAACTAAGGCTGGGCGCCCCAGCCTGGGAGTCCTTTCCTAGTGGGCCACTCCCAACCACACCACGGCCAGCTCAAATGTCTGTTGGGTCTGAAATTTTGTGGGATGATGCTTTGATATGTGCGTCACACTCTTACAAAATTTTAAGATTTTTAGATTTTTATAAGTATTTTAATTTATTTAAACAAAAAAGTCTATCCAGAAAATCGGACAGACCTGGACGTCCCAACGTGGTGGGCCAGTCCAGCCCTCGGGACGGTGTGCACAGGGGTCCATTGGCCCTGAAATTTTGTAGGTGGATCATAAAATGAGTTTACCACAATTTCACAAAATTTTATAATTTTTAGACGTCTATAAATATTTTAATTCATTTAAATAAATCAATCTATCCTAAAAATTGGACTGATCTGGACACCATATTATAGTTGGCCGGTCCAGCCACCACCATGGTGAGTGCAAGTGTCCATTGGCCCCAAGATTTTGTAGGTGGCTCATATCATGGGCGGACCACCTCTCTACAAAATTTTACACTTTTTGGAGTAGTGAAAGTATTTTTAATAATTCATACAATTTATGGACAGCAATGTTGCAGAATAATTAAAGATTGTTATCTCCATTTGGATCACCTAAGGAGTGGGCATATGCTCATCAAATCAAGGGAAAAATGGAGGGAAGGGTGCCTCTATTACTGTACAATAAGGTAGGGTCCACATCAGTTGGCCACCTTCCCAAAATTAGATCACATTGGGGTCTTTCCCTCTTCCACTAACATGGCTGGACGGTCCCATATGTTTGACTGTCCAGGCCCTTAGGCCCAGCCCCTGGACGTCCCAAAAAGGGCTGCATGGGATAGGTTTTTAGCATGTATTAAGGTGGGGTCCTCATACCAATAACCCACCCTTATCTTCTTCAAAACAAGGCAACACATGGGCCCAAACAATTAGCAACATGGCCCTTAAAAAAAATGGGGACAGCAAGGTATATAGCTGCCTAGTGCAGTCCACCATTAAAGTTCCAGCAAAATAATCTTCATCCACATCAAGATGTGGCCACCTAGATGGGCCACACACATCTGGGACATACTGCCAAATGATCCAAGCCTTGCATGTGTGAATGGACAGCAAGGTGGATCTCCACATGTCCAGAAAATGGGACATATAGACGTCCCAACAAGGATGGACGGTTGGATGTACCTTGCACATCAGGTGGGCCCCCACGACCAACAATTATTTAGGGAGAAGGAATAAAAGAGATAGAGGAAATAAAAGGAGGAGATCGGCCATTCAAGAGGGGTTTCGCCACTAAAAACCCCTTATATACAAAGAAGATTCAACCATACAATTGCTCATCTATGGATCTATGCATGCATGGGCCTCCATTGTAAAAATCTGAGGTGGGGATGTCATCCCACCATAAAACAAAGGTCTAAATGACCTTAGCAGGGCTGAGATCATGAAACACATCATGATGGGGTCCATGGAGAATGGTCCCATCATGGATAAACACATACATGATGGATGGCCAATAGGCACATCCAAAGGGTTAGATGGGATCCCCACCATGGGTTGGGGGGTCCCACTTGTTCCCTACATAAAGAAACAAAAGAAATAAGAGAGGGAAGGGAGGTTAGCATTTGTGGAAAACACCCACCTTGAATCTTCAAGCTACCACTAACACTAAGTACTCCAAGCTCCAAGCTTAAAGGTTCAATGGTCAAGATGAGTTTGTGGTGGATAGATAGAGGAAGAAAGGAAGCGGAAGTTGCTGGAAATTGGGAGACGGAGGGCTGGAAATTTCACCATGGAAGAGGAAAATGAGAGAATGAGGGAGGAGAGAGAGGAAGGGAAGGTTGTAGGAGAGTCATTGTTGCTCTCCCTCCTTGGTTAGAGAAAGAAATCATGACCTATGGTGATACAGACAATGCTTACTAGGGTAGGTTAGGAGTGGGTAGTATTTAGGATGGGTAGTGTTTATTCCATGGGAATTGTAGTGTGTGTGGGTGGTGTGCATGGGAACTTGTGCCTGAGAGTGGTCCATATGCTTTTGTACAAAAAGTGGTCCACTGATGAAATGCTCACAACTTTTGATCTAGAAGTCGGATGAACGCACAAGACGCGTTGTTGGAACCGCAACGACAATATGAACGAGATAGCATAGGTCTCGGGCCGATCCGAGTTAGGTCAACATGACCAGACTCAAGGATGACCGCAAATGCTACCCAAAGGTCGTGGGTTGCCAAAATTTGACCGGTAGGACCGCGGGACCAAAATGAACGAAATGCATAGTCACATACACACATGCACACATGCGAACTCGGGTCGGGTCTCACTACCCTCCCCACCAATAAAGAAATTTTGTCCTCAAAATTGACAAAATCGGAACAACAAAATGCATAACACATCATACATATATCAATCATCAATCTCAAGAGAAGGCAATACAAGCAATCGGTCATCAAACAAATGGGGATAACGCTATCTAATCTCGGCCTCATGTTCCCAAGATACCTCGGCCTCCGAATGATGACCCCATTGCACCTTTACTAAGGGAATGACCTTGGTCTTAAGGACCTGCTCCTTCCCTTCAAGAATACGAATCGGTTGCTCAATATAAGAAGCATCCTCACGGACCTCAAGTGGCTGCCAATCAATCATGGGAATAGTGTTTGACCCACACTTCCTCAACATAGAAACATGGAACACGTCATGGATTGCAGACAACTCAGGAGGTAAGGCAAGCCTATAGGCCACAGTGCCTATGCATTCGGTAATCTCTAAGCGACACCCTCCCTCATCACCACGTGACCAAGGAACTTCTTCTCCTCCTACCAAAACTCGCACTTCTCCAGCTTCGCATTCAGGTGGTGGGCACGGAGGGTCTCAAGCACAATCTGCAGGTGCTCAACATGGTCCTCACGGGTCCTCGAATATACAAGAATATCATCAATGAATACCACCATGAACTGATCGAGGAACGGCCAAAAAACCTCGTTCATCAGCTGTATAAATACGGCGGGTGCATTGGTCAATCCAAACGACATGACCAGGAACTCGAAGTGACCGTAGCGTGTCCACAAAGCCGTCTTCGGAATGTCCTCCTCTCGAACCCGAATCTGATGGTAACCAGAATGCAAGTCTATCTTGAAAAAATACTGTGCACCCTACAACTGATCGAACAAATCATCAAAACGGGGAAGCGGGTATCGGTTCTTGATGGTGACTTTGTTGAGCTCATGATAATCTACACAGAGTCACAACAAACCATCATTCTTCTTCACAAACAATACCAAGGCTCCCTAAGGTGAACTATTAGGACGAATGAAACCTAACTCCCGGAGCTCATCCAACTGCTCCTGCAGTTCCCTCAACTCCAACGGTGCCATCCGGTAGTGGGCCTTCGAGATGGGTGCAGTACCAGGCACCAAATCAATTTGGAACTCCACCTGCCGACGTGGAGGCAAACCCAGGATCTCCTGAAACACATCCGGGTACTCACAAACAACTAGCAGCTGCTCAATACTCTCTGCCATAAAATCCTCAATGACTGAAGCCAAGAAACTAGATAACGGCTCTCCTCTGAACTCAGCGACGAACTGGAATACTGGCAAGCCTGGAATATGAAATGTAACTGTCCTCGCAGCATAGTCTAAGACGACACCATACTCTGCAAACCAGTCCATACCCAGAATAACATCAAAACCTGACATCGGCATCACGAATAGATCGGTAGGAAGGAACATCTCGCCCACTAACACCGGGTAAGAAGGGCAGCGACGAGTCAATACCACAGACTTTCCCATAGGAGTCGAAACAACTAAGTCCTCGGACACGGACTCCGATGGAATACTGGTCAATCAGAAAAATTGCTGGGCCACAAAAGAATGGGAGGTACCAGAATCAAATAAAACATGAGCAATATGGGTAGAAACAAGAAGAATACCCTCAACGACTCCACCGGTAGATGACTGTGGGTCCTGGCTTGGCGCCTACTGCGCAAAATAAAAGTGGCCCTGAACTGGTAAGGGAAGCAGCCCGGAAGACTGAGGGTCCTGAGTCTGTGCCTGCTGGGCTGCTATACACACTGGACCCAAGGACCGGACAGCATACGGATATCCCCTCTGCTGGTGCTGCGGCTGCTGCTGTCTCTGCTGAGGAGGTCTGCCTGGCTACCTCTGTTGCTGAGGAGGAGCCCTAGGAGCGGCGGGTAGAAATTGTGCTCTCTGCTACTTCTGAAGAGGACGAGGAGGGGGCAATTACAGTGGCCTCTGCCGCGGAATGGGGAGAGGGCACTCACGCCTCCGATGCCCGGCCCGTCCATAACTGAAGCAAATGCCGGAAAATGGGCCAGAAGATGAAACAGCTGGCGGTGCTGATGATGATGAAGAAGCTACTGTCTGAACTGCGGGCTGTCGAAATCCTGATTTGCCCCTGTCTCTGCTGACGGAGCTGCCTGGAACTACTGGCTGGTGCTCTCCTCTTTCGGTGTCCACCGGAACTCTGCTCTCTCAACTTCTGGGTCATAGCCCAGTCCTCCTCATAAACCAGTGCTCGATGAATGACCTGGTCAAACGTCTCCAAACAATGCCCTACCACACGGCTACAAAGGGCAGGACGCAACCCAGCCACAAAACGACGGGCCCTCATCTTCTCATCGCTGGTGAGATGAGGAGCAAATCTAGACAAGGCTAAGAAACGGGCCTCATACTAAGATACGGTCATATCACCCTGCACTAGGGTCTCAAACTCGATCGCCCGCTAGATCTGAACATGCTCAGGGAAGAACTTCTGGTCAAAATGGACCACAAACTCCTCCCATGTCTAAACAAACTGAGGTTCGACCATCCTAGATACAGATGACCACCAATGGCGAGCCTCACCCTAAAGGAGATAGGTCGCAAGGGATACTCTCTGACCTGCAGGACACTGAATAGTGTTAAAAATCCTCGCAACCTCAGTGCACCAAGCCTCGGCGGCAGAAGGGTCAGGGTCACCACTAAACCTCAGGGGATCATGCTGCCAGAACTCACGCGCTATCGCACTAGCACGCGGTAAGTCAGACTGCCCAAAAACCTCAACGGTAGCAGGCTGACGGGTCTGCAATGCGGTGGCAACAAGCTGCATCAACTGCTGGAAATGCTCAGCTCCTATAGGTACTGTTAGAAAGGCAGGGGCGGCACTCGCCTCCGGCTGAGGCACGGGTGCGGTAGGTGGAGAAGGAGCCTCAGTAACTAAAACAGCAGGCTGAGGAAGGGGGAATAGGTGTGGGAACCGGAGCAACTGGAGGAACAGGCTGGATCGGGACCTCTGGAATCGGATCCTCAACAACGGGAGCGGGATGTACTCGAGTAGGATGGGTACCTTGGGCGCCTCGTCCATGGGCACCACGACCACGAGTGCCACGTCCATATGGCATCGTCTATAAAATAATGATGACACAAGGAATCAGGACAATTATAGGCTCAATACGGAGCAAAAGGAAGAATCTCAGGAACTACTTGTCCTACGTTCTTGGCAGACATGCGATGTCATCCTGAGTAATCCCAGAATTACTTGCTATGCTCTAATACCAACTCCTGTCATGCTCTAGACTTGGTAACCGGACTCACAAGTAGCCCGATGGCCGGTTCTGGCCGCAACAGCCTCCTTAGTACTCCATTTTGGGCTCCTAAGGAAGGTTCCAATCTTGGGATCCTACAAGAAGGATTTTTATAACAGTATAATCATTCCAATATAAGCATACCCAAGATCACAGTAAGTATTCCAAAGAATAACAGAGGGCACACATCACAAAATCCACTAAGAATTTGAACTTTTACAATCATCCATAAGGTCCAAAAGGACATACATGATATAAAAAGGAAAAGAAAGAAAGGTCGGCAACACTAGAGTCCTCAAATGCTCAGCTCTACTCCACGCTCTACTGCTACGACGCCTGCCTAGAATTTCCTGCACGCATCAATCGTGCATAAGCTTATATAAGCTTAGAAGGTGGTGTAGGTGTGTGATAATGGTGCACAGAAGAGTAGTAGGAGATACAAGGAGAGAAGCATGATCAAAGAGAATATCACTAGCCTTACTCAGGCTTACCATGAATATGATGCAAAGAGTACTGGACGCCATACCAAGGCAATGCATGAGGGGGCTTGTACAGCCATTGCTATTGCAATGCAAGTAATGTCAATGCTCATATCCAAACCATATGTCAAGTATGTTTCCAATCATAAGAAAATCACCGCGGTCCATTACACTACTAAATGACTGCTGCTCTACAGACCCCCCACAGTCAAACGAGAGTAAGAGACCTCACTACCCACCTGTGGACAACCAATCACTAACAAGGCCTGAAGGTAGTGGACCCATTTACGAGCTGGTCAGACTCAGACTAGCAATGCCTCCTCACACCAGGCAGGTAAGGCCACACCCCTATCCAACCGACTACACGACAGTGGGAGTCGCAGCCTAATGGTATAAGGCCCTCGTGTGCTCATGTATTCCACCCGGTCACGGCGTTGGAGCAGACCCTTTGTACCATGAAAGTTTTGAAAATTTCACCAATGGGCATCCTATGCACCCCGTATGCTCAACTAATATTTTCGGTGTCCCCACATACGGCCATCCACGAATACCCCTGTGAAGGCAAGGCCCTAATGAAGTAAGGGTGGATATCTACAAGCTATGCAATGCCAAATACATGAATCACACAATCACCCATGCATCAATCCCAAGCATCCATCTCTCAGGGAGATACCAACATGTCCTAGATAATGGCACAACCATGGCCAATCATACCTCAACCAAACATGCATATGATGCGTATGGGAGTGGGCCATGAAGATGAATTGAGGTGCCAATGAGGTGAAGATGAACTCTCTACCTAACCATGAAGGGTCTAGGTACTTAACCAATTCCTCATAAGCGATACAACCTCTAGTGGGGGCCCATATACCTGGGGTAGCCCACGAGACTAAGGAGAACAATGGTATGGGCCTAAATAGATGAAACGGACCTAGTAAGGGTCTATGGTGGGCCTTTAACCACCCATGGACCTACCTTAGGGCCACTAATGTGGACATCTAACCACAATTGGTCCCCAAGAGGTAGCCCATCTCTAATTGATCATGGATCAAGGCCTAAGGGCCACGCAACATCAGAAATAAGAAACGGGCAGCCATGATCATACCACAAACACTCACGTTGGGCTTCAGAAAGGTGGCCTAAGGCCTATCCAAAACATGGGTCTAAGAGAAACACACATACCCCAACCCATATATACCACTATGGACCCATAAGGGAAAGGTTAGGGCCCAACATAAATGCCACTAATCCCATATATTGTAGTCGCCTAGTGGGCATTCCATTGCTCAAACCACATGGGCAAATGTCATGCTCTTAGTCAAGTAAGTTGGGCCTACAACTCGGCCCAAGTATTAAAGTTGATTTGGTGGGCAACCAAGGGCCCATCTCATGTGTAATCCAGCCCACTAACCCAACACAATAGTATGGTAAAAATGGCCCAAGAGTTTAATGGGCCTATCTGGAAAGTTCCAGCCCAATTGGGCCTAAAGAGTTCAACAACTAGCTACATTCATGGACCCAATTAAATTCAACTGTGGTGGGCCTCAAAAGTGCATTTATTAAGCCCAACATTTAAGGAACCAAAGGTATAAATTATTCCCTCTAAGAACTTCATAATTTGGTGAGATATACAACACATTTAGGTGGGCCCACAAGGCAGGCTAGAGGGCCAACCAAGGCTGGACACCCCAACCTGGGAGTCCCTGCCTAGTGGGCCACTCCCGACCACACCACGGCCAGCTCAAATGTCCCTTAGGTCTGAAATTTTGTAGGATGATGTTTCCATATGTGGGCCACACTCCCACAAAATTTTAGGATTTTTGGATTTTGCTAAGTATTTTAATTTTTTTTTAAACAAAACAGTCTGTCCAGAAAATCGGACAACCTGGATGTCCCAACGTGGTGGGCCAGTCCAGCCCTCGCCATGGTGTGCATAGGGATCCATTGGCACTGGAATTTTGTAGGTGGATCCTCAAATGAATTTACCACATTCCAAAAAATTTTAGAATTTTTAGGCATCTGTAAATATTTTAATTCATTTAAATAAATCAATCTTCCTAAAAATTGGACTAATCTGGAAACCATATTATAGTGGGCCGGTCCAGCCACCACCATGGTGAGTACACGTGTCCATTGGTCCCAAGATTTTGTAGGTGGCTCCTGTAATGGGAGGGCCACCTCTCTACAAAATTTTACACTTTTTGAAGTAGTGAAAGTATTTTTAATAATTCATACAATTTATGGACAACAATGTTGCAGAATAATTAAAAATTGCTATCCCCTTTTGGATCACCCAAGGAGTGGGCCTATGCTCATCAAATTAAGGGAAAAATGGAGGGAAGGGTGCCTCTATTACTGTACAACAAGGTAGGGTCCACATCAGTTGGCCACCTTCCCAAAATCATATCACACTGGGTTCTTTCCCTCTTCCACCAACATGGCTGGACGGTCCCATATGTTGGACCGTCCAGGCCCTTAGGCCCAGCCCCTGGACGTCCCAAAAAGGGCTGCATGGGATAGGTTTTCAGCATGTATTAAGGTGGAGTCCTCATACCAATAACCCACCCTTATCTTCTTCAAAGCAAGGCAACACATGGGCCCAAACAATTAGCAACATAGCCCTTAAAAAAAATATATGGACGGCAAGGTATATAGCTACCTATTGCAGTCCACCATTAAAGTTCTAGCAAAATAATCTTCATGCACATCAAGATGTAGCCACCTAGATGGGCCACACACATCTGGGACATACTCCCAAATGATCCAAACCTTGCATGTGTGAATGGACAACAAGTGGATCTCCACATGTCCAGAAAATGGGACATATAGATGTCCCAACAAGGATAGACGGTTGGATGTACCTTGCACATTAGGTGGGCCCCCATGACCAACAATTATTTAGGGAGAAGGAATAAAAGAGATAGAGGAAATAAGAGGAGGAGATCGGTCATTCAATAGGGGTTTCGCCACTAAAAATCCCTTATGTACAAAGAAGATTCAACTATACAATTGCTCATCTATGGATCTATGCATGCATGGGCCTCCATAGTAAAAATCTGAGGTGGGGATGCTATCTCACCCTAAAATAAAGGTCTAGTTGACCTTAAGAGGGCTGAGATCATAAAACACATCATGATGGGGTCCATGGAGAATGGCCTCATTATGGATTAACACATGCATGATGGATGGCCAATATGCACATCCAAAGGGTTAGATGGGATCCCCACCATGGGTTGGTGGGTCCCAGTTGTTCCCTACATGAAGAAACAAAAGAAATAAGAGAGGGAAGGGAGGTTAGCATTTTTGGAAAATACCCACCTTGAATCTTCAAGCTACCACCAACACTAAGTACTCCAAGCTCCAAGCTTAAAGGTTCAATGGTCAAGATGAGTTTGTAGTGGCTAGATGGAGGAAGAAAGGAAGGGGAAGTTGCTGGAAATTAGGAGAGGGAGGGCTGGAAATTCCACCATGGAAGAGAAAAATGAGAGAATGAAGGAGGAGAGAGAGGAAGGGAAGGTTGTAGGAGAGTCATCATTGCTCTCCCTCCTTGGTTAAGAAAGAAATCATGACCTATGGTGATACAAACAATGCTTGCTATGGTAGGTTAGGTGTGGGTAGTGTTTAGGATGGGTAGTGTTTATTCCATGGGAATTGTAGTGTGTGTGGGTGGTGTGCATGGGAACTTGTGCCTGAGAGTGGTCCATATGCTTTTGTACAAAAGTGGGCCACATGATGAAATGCTCACAACTTTTGATCTATAAGTCAGATGAACGCACAAGACGCGTCGTTGGAACCGCAACGATTATACGAACGAGATAGCATAGGTCTCATGCTGATCCGGGTCAGTTCAACTTGACCAGACTCAAGGATGACCGTAAACGCTACCTAAAGGTCACGGGTTGCCAAAATTTGACCGTTAGCACTGCGCGACCAAAATGAACGAAATACATACACACACACATGCACACATGCAAACTTGGGTTGGGTCTCACACAGACGAGTAGTGAGGTCTCTTCTACTTGCATGGTTGTGCGTTCAGATGGGGTAGCGATCTAGTGTATAGTGTACTAGACCTCGGTGATTGTCTAGAGATGAATTGTACTAATATGTGGATCTTGATGAGGACTGGCATACTTGTGATTGCATCTTGCATATGACATTGGCCATGTAGGCCTTGCACCGCATTGCCTTGGTATGGCTGACAACATTGTACTAGACCCCAGTGATATCCCAAAGATGTATGATACTGATATTGTGACACCCCGTCACTGTTGCACACATGGGCCGGCACACATGGGCAGACACTAATGTGGGTGGGGCCTAAGGGCCTGAGTGAGCTACCAGTGGTTGGCAGGCTACTGTGCATACAGTGGGGTGGAACCTTGTCCCACATCGGAAGCGTTGTGGTGGTTATATGTGGACTTGCTGAGTAGGAGTTGGGTACATGACCAACCTGAGATCAGGAGTTTACCACATTGAGTCTAGCTTTCCAAATTTAGGTATTGGCCTGGTTTGGATAGAAGTCCCTTGTGATGGACACCACAGCTTGCAATACCACGTACTATCATCCCGACTCCACACGCCAGCTCTGTCATTGCCCTTCTATCGTATGTCATATAGTAGAAAATGAAATTTGATTATCTTGTTTATGATGATTGGCTATTTTAATGATTCATGGTCACTTGTTGAGTGACATGGCTATTATCGATGTCAAGTTCATGATAACTTGTATAGTTATACAACATGCTTAATTGATAACCTACTCACCTATGATAACATGATTGGCTGATAGCATGCCTATGGTTGTTTTGGATGTCTTTACAGGAGCGCCCAAATAAGACGTGTTTTACTCCCGGCACGCAGTAAACTCATGAGCTATGGTTTGCTCATATGTATAACTTACACTTTTTCAGGATGCATATAAGAGCTGTTGGAGTTTGCTATTGTTTCCTTCCTGTTGAGCTGGTGCACCATATTATGTGTAACATGTCGAACAGGTTTGTCTTTTCGATATGCGTTGATACCATGAACAAAAGTGTAACTACCTAAACACATTAACCATTCAAAAAAAAAATCACACTAAAAATCCTCCTTGTAGGACCCCAGGATCGGAATCTGGCATATGGGTGTTGGGAGCTGAGAATGGGATACTACGAAGGCTATTAGTGCCGGATTCGGTGGTAGGGAATTTTGTGAGCCTTGTTTCCGAGTTTTGGGCATGACATCGCTAGCTCTCCATTTCAAGTGGTATTAGATCGGGTTGCTCTTTTTATTTTTTAGATTTACCTCCTTGACCTAGATCTAAAGCTACAAGCTGTCAAATTTTGAAAGCCTATCCATTATCAGGCCACCTCCCTTTGATGACTCTAATTGTTCATGTTGGAAAGCCGGGATGAGGATTTTCCTCAAATACATTGATGAAAGTATGTGGCAAGCCACTGTAACTAAATGGATTCCTCCTATTATGGAAGTAGCAGCTGATGATGGAACCATATCAATGAAAGAAATTGCATTTACCTATTGGACTACAGTTTAGAAAAGCGAAAGCAGTGCAAATGCAAAAGCCTTAAATGCAATAACTTGTGCTTATCGCTAGATGAATTCACTACGCCATAATCACGAATTTTTGACGAACTTTGCGACAACCGTCGTCGTCGCAAAAATCGCTCGGTTTAACGATGGATTTAATCCATCGCTAACAGAAAAATTCCATCACTAATCCCATCTTTCTCGAAAATCCATAGTTCAAAAGTTGCGAAATTTCACGACGGACGAAAATTCGTCGCTAAAATCTGATTTACGACAAATTGTGGTTCGTCGTAAATTTGCGACGGACTAATGGTGATTCATGGCGGTTTTTAGTTGCTTCTGCGACGGATCATGGTCCGTCATAAAAGGACTTTTGCTTTAAAACGTTTATTTTATTTTATTTTTCATTTTTTTAAGAATATGGTGGCAAATTATGCTTTATTATAGTCTAAAAATTGGTTTTTAATAGAATTTCAGTGGTTTAATTGTACATATTTGTATCTAAGATTATTTTTTAACAATTGATTGAATGCAAAAAATAAAGATAAAAAAATTATTTTCTTTTTATATCAAATGAGTGAAATTTTATATTTATATATATATATATATATATATAAAATTTAAAACTAATATTTATATGATTTGTAATATCACATGAAAAAGAATATCGAGAAGTTTAAAAATTTAACAATGTTTGAGAAAAATTGAGATTTTGAAAAAAATAAAAATAAAAAATCGTGATTGAATAAAAAAAAAAAACTATTTTGTGGGAAAATAATAATATTGAATAAAGTAGAAAATTTTGAAAAAAAGAATTTGATTTCAAGAAAAAAAATAATTTCCTGAAAAAGAAAATTAAAAAGATTTTTAAAAAATTGTGAAAATTTTGACAACGTAGAAAAATGAAAATATTTTGAAAAAGAAAATGAGAGTTTGTATTTTGAAAAATAAAATAAATTTGAAGTTCAATAAAAATTGACAAGTTGGAAAAAAAATGCTTTTTAAAAAAATGGAGAAGTTCGAAAGAATTGAATATTTTAAAATAAAATGATATTAAAAAATTGATACTTTAACAAAAAACAAACATTTTGAAACGACAAATGAAGAAGTTGAAAAAATTTGTGATATTGAAAAATAATTGAAAATGTTCAAAATTTGAAATTAAAAGAAAAAGTTATTTATATAAACACTGAGATTTATATATATATATATATATATATATATATATATATATATATATATATATATATATATATATATATATATATATATATCATTTTAAAAAAGAAAATTGAAAAGTTGAAAACAAAATTATGCTTTTGAAGAAAAAATTCGGCAATTTGAAATTTTTCAGAAAAAAAATTAAAATTTTAATTTTTTTTGAGATTTTGAAAATAAAAATTCAGAATTTGTATTTTAATTTTTTTGGAAATATTTTATAATAAAAATGATATTTTGTTAAAGTTTTCAAAGAAAAATTAAGAGAAAAAAATATATACATTTTGAAAAAAATGTGATTTTTAAATGGAAATTGAAATTTATCTACGAAAAAAGAATATTTTATTAAATTATTAGGCACATCCACTAATTGAACCTTTAACCATTTTTGGACAATCTAATCAGTCCAAATTGAAGAGTAACTTTAGATATTAAAATCAAATTTCACTCAAATTGTTGATTAATCTTGTCTACCCAATTCTTTCTCATATGTAGCCTAATTGGGGCGAGTAACTAGTCAAATTGATAGTATTGATCAGTAAAATAGAGTGAATGCACCAGACATGTAAAATGGGCCAAATATTCTGGTCAAAATTGTGACCCAACTTATTGACCTCGTGAGAACCCAAGAATTGATGTTAGTATGTTTTGCGGGCCTCATCATAATGTGTGTTGAACATCAACACCATGCATTTGATGTGTCCCCTTTAGGTTATGAGATATCTCAAAAATCATCCGTATATGAAACTCAGGTGGGCCATACCATCTAAAACTATATGAAGACATCCTAAAAAATATTAAAGCACTTGGTGGGGCCCACATGAGTTTTAGATGCGGCCGACACTTGGTCTGACCCCTCATCCAAGTGGGACACACATAATGAGTGTTATGGATATGTGAATCACATTTAGGTAGGCCCAACATATGATTATGAATGTTTTAAGGAAACCCCTCCCCACTCTATTTAGGTGAGTTACTCATTACCCTTGGCATACTGAGTAAACTCTGTGGGGTCCACCATTATTTATTTATTTTATCCACTCCATTCATCCATGTTAACAAATAATTTGAGGTCTAAAGAATAAAAGGAAGCATATCCAAAGCTCAAGTGGACCACACCACAGGAAATAGTGTGATTGAACCTCTACCATTGAAAAAATCTTGGAGGCCATAGAAGTTTTGGGTCAAGCAGATGTTTGTGTTTTCTCTTCATTCACTTCTTTTTTATATTATCAATAGGTTGGATGGAAAAAACATTACTGTGGGCCCAAGGAAGGTATCAACTGTAGAAATCATTATTCCCCACTGTTTCGTGTGGCATGGTCCACTTGAGCTTTGGATTTACCATAAATTTAGGATTAACCCACGCCGTTCATCCATTTTTCGAGATCATTTTAGATAATTATCCAAAAAATGAATCATATCCAAAGATTAAATGGACCACACCACAAATACTAGCAGGGGTGATGATTTTCACCATTAAAAAATTTGTAGGGCCCACCATAATGTTTATTTTCCATCCAATATGTTCATAAGGTCACAAAGACCTGGATAAAGAGGAAAAAAGAATTTCATATTGATCCAAAACTTCTGTGACCCCCAAAAGGGTTTCAATGGTAGACGTTCAATCCCCCACATGCTTTCGATTGTGTGGTCCACTTGATAGTTAGATCTATCTTATTTTTTGTCTCAAGCCTTATGACGAGCTCGCCATATGGATGGATGGTTTGGATATAACACATACCTCATGATAGGACCCACAGAACTTGCTAATGTCACCCAGCCCCCCTCTCTCAAGGGTGCGGATTGGCTACTGACAAGTTGAGTAGGGAAACTGCTACTGAAGTGACGTCACCAAGTTCTTTGGGCCCACCATGATGTATGTTTTGTATCCACGTCATCCATCCATCTGGAGAGACCATTTTAGGGTAAGATCCAAAGAATGAGTTACATCGAAAGCTCCAATGGACCCCATCAGAGAAAACAGTGGGGAGAGTGACACCACCATTAAAAACTTTTAATGAGGACTGGTTAGGGCGCCGGCCTTAACCAACCCCTCTCTCATCCGCCTCTCTCTCTCTCTCTGCACCTCTCCCTCTCCCTCCATCTCTCCCTCTCTCTCTCTCTCTATGCGCCACTCCCTCTCTCTCTCTACGCCTCTCCCTCTCTCCCCCTCTCTCTGTGCCTCTCCCTCTCTCTCTCTACGCCTCTCCCTCTCCCTCTACAATTGAGCTATGTCCGCTATGTTGGAATATTTGGTTGAATTAAATAGACTATTAAAATCAAGAACCAAAAAAGGAAAATAAAATTTTGAGAAAGAAGAACTTATTGAATTGAGTCGAGGCGTGACTGAGTCACTCGGCTTGAAATTGAATTTGCTCCCCTTGGACAGCGTCCCAAGTGCAACAGGTTTCCAGAGCAATCGACCTCTAGGATACAACGACTATGACCCGGTCCCAGCAGTGCACTCACTGTACATGGGCTCGAACCACTTGCAGTTTAGTCCGAAAGTGCTGAGTTGACTCAGCGATGAACTCAGTAGAAAAAATGCTTAAAACTGAATATCAGAGAGCGTTTTATAAGAGAAGAATTTTTCATATTTTTGAAACTGGATTATATAGATTCCGAAGTGGTGTCTATTGGGTTTAAACCCAACAGGGGCGACCAACCGGAAGGAATGCATCTCTCTGGTTTAAAACGAAGAGGCGCAAGTGCGAGTACACTCTCACACATAAAGTCCTGCGAGTACCCATACACACACTCATGCGAGTACACTTACACCGCACCCGCACCCGCACCCGCACCCACGCCCATGCCCAGCCCAGCCCAGCCCGTCTCGTCTGGTCGCGCACGTGCACGCGCACATGGACACGGACTCGGACTCCGGCTCGGCACGGCATGGCACAGCACGGCTCGGCTTGGCTCGACTCGGTGCGCGGGTACATGTGTGGTCAATGACATAGATTAGAGTTATTGGCATAGCCCCCCCCACAGGATCAAATTCACATGCCCCCTGAAAGGGGCTCAAGCCTTAGGCAAAAAGACTATCTTATATACAAGATAGTTTACTTTGTCAAATTTGATGTGGGATAAAACCCACAACTCAAAAGTACCACAGCTTTTCAAAAATGGAGGGAAATCACCAAAAATTTAAAAATTCAAATTTTAATATTATTTTAAAACAAAATATAACAATCCCCCACATGTTTTAAAATAAAAATCTTTCGGATTAAAGCATAATAGTTGTGCAATGGTGCCGGTGCCACCATAGACTTAAATCGACATTAGAGTAAGCAAGACAGGTCTACAGGAATTAGGTGACACCATAGTCTTGTACCTGAATCCTTTTAATGTAGATCGCAAGTACATGCCACTCACACAACTCTTCCTCTACAAGTGATTCTGCGGTTCGGTGCGTTTCGGCCATACACCATTACTTAGATTTCATGAGTGCTCTAGAGAATTCGTCTAGATTCTTATAGGAAGCGGCCTCTACCTGCACACCCATATAGGTGAATTCCATCAAGTGTATGCAGTAACTGTATACACCACCAAATATATGGCTATGGATTCATTAAGAGTTCTAATAGCTCATCCTTCTGCGTTGTTGCTTACACTGTACACCATAGAAGGGGCTCATACAACTCGGTGAAATTGTCTATCTCGTGTCTTGTTGTTTACCCATTGAAACTATCTCATGGGATCTCCACTTGTATAAGTTGGGTTGCCGACACTGGCAGCTCATATATTAGGCTCAGCTCCATTCCCTTCGATGTATCATTGACTAACCTTTTAAATAGTCCTTTGGTCAGAGGATCTATTAGATTCTTTTCTGACCTCACAAAGTCAATGGATATGACTCCATCACGCAACATGTGTTTCACTATGTTATGTCTGAGTCTAATATGCCTATTTTTTCCATTATATATTTTACTCTTTGCTTTTGTTATAGCTGCTTGACAGTCACAATGAATAGACACGGCCGATACAGGCTTTGGCCACAATAGTATATCAGTTAAGAGATTTCTAAGCCACTCGGCTTCTGATCCAGCCTTTTCTAAGGCAATAAACTCGGATTCCATAGTGGACCGAGAGATATATGTCTGCTTAGTAGACTTTCAAGAGACTGCTCCTCCACCCAAAGTGAAGACATATTCACTCATGAATTTTGTCTCATCTGAATCACTAATCTAGTTAGCATCACTGTATCCTTCTAACACAGAAGGAAAACCATTATAATGTAAACCATAGACTATACTGCCTTTTAGGTATCTCAAAATCCTAGATAAAACATTCTAATGCTTTTTTTCAGGGTTATGTGTATATCTACTTAGCCTTCCTACTGCAAAAGCTATGTCTGGTCTAGTGCAGTTTGTTAGATACATGAGGCTACCAATTATTCTGGAATACTCCAATTGAGACACACTATTTTCTGTATTCTTCATGAGAGTCACACTATAATCATAAGGAATACCAACAAGTAAACACTCAAAATGGTTAAACTTTCTCAATATCTTCTCAATGTAATGAGATTGTGATAATATAATAACACCATTTTTTCTGGTTACTTCAATACCCAAGATTACACTAACCTCTCATAAGTCTTTCATTTTAAACTTAGATGACAATAATTTCTTAGTTGCATTAACTAATTTAATATTAATTCTAAAAATAAACATGTCATCAACATAAAGGCATATAATAACATAATCATTTTCAGAAATTTTACTATATACACATCTATCTACATCATTTATATGATAACCATTTGATTTTAAAACACCATCAAATTTTTCATGTCATTATTTAGGAGCTTATTTTAAACCATATAGTGATTTAATTAGTCTATATATTTTATTTTCTTTACCTAATATTTTATAATCCTTAGGTTGCTCCATATATATTTCTTCTTCTATGTCTCCATTTAGGAAAGCCGTCTTAATGTCCATCTGGTGTACCACTAGTTTATATATGGAGGCTATCGCTATTAAGAGTCTAATAGTTGTAATCCTAGTTACAGGGGAATATGTATCAAAGTAATTTATTCATTCCTTTTGTTTAAACTCTTTCGCTACCAACCTAGCCTTAAATTTATCAATAGTCCCATCTGGTTTTAATTTCTTTCTAAACACCCATTTACAGCCTATTGGTTTATTTCCAGGTGGTAGGTCTACAAGTTTCCAAGTATTATTAGATATAATAGTTTCTAATTCATCATTTATTGCTTCCTTCCAAAAGGTTTCATCTGCAGAGTTAATTGCTTCTGTATATGTTGTAAGATTATCTTCTACTAAGAAGGTGAAAAAACCATCTCCTAGGTTAGTTTCTCTTCTAACCCTAGTACTTTTTCTTGGTTGTATCTCTTCTACTACTTTCTCGTAAGTATTTTTACTAGTAGACGCAATATCTGATTCATTGACTTCCTCTATTCCTATAGATTTAGATTTTATAGGAAATACGTTCTCAAAGAACTCTCAATCCCTAGCTTCTATAATTGTATTAAGATCTAGAATATTATCCTTAGTTTTTAAAACTAGAAACTTATAAGCCGCACTGTTTTGTGCATACCCTATAAATGCACAGTCGTTCGTTTTAGGACCTAACTTTCTTTTCTTAGTTTCAGGCAATCCTACTTTAGCAAGACACCCCCACACTTTAATATATTTATAACTAGGAACAAGATTCTTCCAAAGTTCATATGATGTTAGTTCAGAATATTTAGAAGGAATCCTATTTAGGATATAACAAGAAGATAGAATTGCTTCTCCCCACATATTTGAGGGTAAGCCTGAACTGTTTAACATGGCATTTATCATCTCTTTTAGAGTTCGATTCTTACGTTCTGCTATTCCATTCTTTTTTGGTGTATAAGGAGCTGTAGTTTCGGGAACTATTCCATTCTTTTCATATAATTTTCTAAATTGAGAAGATTCATATTCACCTCTTCTATCTGTTCTAAGTCTTTTAATTTTTATATTTAACTGATGTGAGACCAGACCCAAGTTCGCATGTGTGCATGTATGTGTGTAAGTATGCATTTTGTTCATTTTGGTCCTGCGGTCCTACCGGTCAAATTTTAACAACCCGCGACCTTTGGGTAGCGTTTGCTGTCATCCTTGAGTTTGATCACGTTAACTCAGCTTGGATCGGCCTGAGACCTATGCTATCTCGTTCGTATCGTTGTTGCGATTCCAACGACACGTCTTGTGCGTTCATCCGACTTATAGATCAAAAGTTGTGAGCATTTCATCATGTGACACACTTTTTGTACAAAAGCATATGGACCACTCTCAGGCACAAGTTCCCAGGCACACCACCCACACACACTACAATTCCCATGAAATAAACACTACCCATCCTAAACACTACCCACACCAAACCTACCCTAGCAAGCATTGTTTGTATCACCATAGGTCATGATTTCTTTCTCTAACCAAGGAGGGAGAGCAATGATGACTCTCCTACAACCTTCCCTTCCTCTCTCTCCTCCTTCATTCTCTCATTTTCCTCTTCCATGGTGGAATTTTCAGCCCTCCCTCTCCCAATTTCCAGCAACTTCCCCTTCCTTTCTTTCTCCATCTAGCCATCACAAACTCATCTTGACCATTGAACCTTTAAGATTGGAGCCTGGAGTACTTAGTGTTGGTGGTAGCTTGAAGATTCAAGGTGGATATTTTCCACAAATGCTAACCTCCCTTCCCTCTCTTATTTCTTTTGTTTCTTCATGTAGGGAACAAGTGGGACCCACCAACCCATGGTGGGGATCCCATCTAACCCTTTGGATGTGCCTATTGGCCATCCATCATACATGTGTTAATCCATGATGAGGCCATTCTCCATGGACCCCATCATGATGTGTTTTATGATCTCAGCCCTCCTAAGGTCATCTAGACCTTTGTTTTATGGTGGGGATGACATCCCCACCTCAGATTTTTACTAAGGAGGTCCATGCATGCATAGATCCATATATGAGTAATTGTATGGTTGAATCTTCTTTGTACATAAGGGGTTTTTAGTGGCAAAACTCCTCTTGAATGGCCTATCTCCTCCCTTATTTCCTCTATCTCTTTTATTCCTTCTCCCCAAATAATTTTTGGTCATGGGGGCCCACCTAATGTGCAAGGCACATCCAACCGTCCATCCTTATTGGGATGTCTATATGTCCCATTTTTTGGACATGTGGAGATCCACCTTGCTGTCCATTCACACATGCAAGGCTTAGATCATTTGGGAGTATGTCCCAGATGTGTGTGGCCCATCTAGGTGGCTACATCTTGATGTGCATGAAGATTATTTTGCTGGAACTTTAATGGTGGATTGCACTAGGCAGCTATATACCTTGCTGTCCAGATTTTTTTAAGGGCCATGTTGTTAATTGTTTGGGCCCATGTGTTGCCTTGTTTTGAAGAAGATAAGGGTGGGTTATTGGTATGAGGACCCCACCTTAATACATGCTGAAAACCTATCCCATGCAGCCCTTTTTGGGACGTCCAGGGGCTGGGCCTAAGGGCCTGGACGGTCCAACATATGGGACCGTCCAGCCATGTTGGTGGAAGAGGGAAAGACCCCAGTGTGATTTAATTTTGGGAAGGTGGCCAACTGATGTGGACCTTACCTTGTTGTACAGTAATGGAGGCACCGTTCCCTCCATTTTTCCCTTGATTTGATGAGCATAGGCCCACTCCTTGGGTGATCCAAAAGGGGACAGCAATCTTTAATTATTCTGCAACATTGTTGTCCATAAATTGTATGAATTATTAAAAATACTTTCACTACTCCAAAAAGTGTAAAATTTTGCAGAGAGGTGGCCCACCCATGACAGGAGCCACCTACAAACTCTTAGGGCCAATGGACACCTGTACTCACCATGGTGGGGGCTGGACTGGCCCACTATAATATGGTGTCCAGATCAGTCTGGTTTTTAGGATAGATTGATTTATTTAAATGAATTAAAATATTTACAGATGTCTAAAAATTCTAAAATTTTTTGAAAGTGTGATAAAATCATTTCACAATCCACCTACAAAATTCCAGGGCCAATGGACCCCTATGTACACCGTGGCGAGGGCCGGACTGGCCCACCACGTTGGGACGTCCAGGTCTTTCCGATTTTCTAGACAGATTGTCTTGTTTAAATAAATTAAAATACTTAGGAAAATATAAAAATCTTGAAATTTTGTGGGGGTGTGGCTAACATATGGAAGTACCTTCCCACAAAATTTTAGACCCAACGGAGATTTGAATTGGCAGTAGTGTAGGCGGGAGTGTCCCACTAGGCAGGGACTCCCAGGCTGGGGCGTCCAGCCTTGGTTGGCCCTCTAGCCTGCCTTGTGGGCCCACCTAAATGTGTTGTATATCCCACCACATTATGAAGATCTTAGAGGGAATAATTTATACCTTTGGTTCCTTAATTGTTGGGTTTAATAAATGCACTTTTCAGGCCCACCACAGTTGAATTTAATTGGGTCCATGAATGTAGCTAGTTGTTAGATTCTTTAGGCCCAATTGGGCTAGAACTTTCCAGATAAGCCCATTAAACTCTTGGGCCATTTTTACCATACTATTGTGTTGGGTTAGTTGGCCAGATTACACAAGTAGATGAGCCCTTGGTTGCCCACCAAATCAACTTTAATACTTGGGTAGGGTTGTAGGCCCCACTTACTTGACTAAGAGCATGACATTTGCCCATGTGGTTTGAGCAATGGACTGCCCACTAGGCCACCACAATATATGAGATTAGTGGCCTTTATGTTGGGCCCTAACCTTTCCCATATGGGCCCATAGTGGTATATATGGGTTGGGTTATATGTGTTTCCCTTGGACCCATGTTTTGGATAGGCCTTGGGCCACCTTTCTGAAGCCCAACATGAGTGTTTGTGGTATGATCATGGCTGCCCGTTTCTTATTTCTGATGTTGTGTGGGCCTTAGGCCTTGATCCATGATCAATTAGAGATGGGCTACCTCTTGGGGACCAATTGTGGTTGGATGTCTACATTGGTGGCCCTGAGGTAGGTCTATGGGCTTCTATGGGTGGTTAAAGGCCTACTATAGACCCTTGTTAGGCCCGTTTCATCTATTTAGGCTCGTACCATTGTTTTCCTTAGTCTCGTGGGCTACCCCTGGTATATGGGCCCCCACTAGAGGTTGTATTCCTTATGAGGAATTGGTTAAGTACCTAGACCCTTCATGTTTAGGTAGAGAGTTCATCTTCACCTCATTGGTACCCTTATTCATCTTCATAGCCCACTCCTATACGCATCATATGCATGCTTGGTTGAGGTATGATTGGTCATGGTTGTGCCATTGTGTAGGACATGTTGGTATCTCTCCGAGAGATGGATGCTTGGGATTGATGCATGGGTGATTATGCGATTCATGTATCTGACATTGCATAACTTGTGGATATCCGCCCTTACTTCATCAAGGCCTTGCCTTCACAGGGGTATTCGTGGATGGCCGTATGTGTGGACACCAGAAATATTAGTTAAGCATACTGGGTGCATAGGATGCCCATGGGTGAAATATTCCAGGCTTGCCAGTATTCCAGTTCTTCGCTGAGCTCAGAGGGGAGCCGTTATCTAGTTTCTTGGCTTCAGTCATTGAGGATTTTATGGCAGAGAGTATTGAGCAGCTGCCAGTTGTTTGTGAGTACCCGGATGTGTTTCAGGAGATCCCAGGTTTGCCTCCACATCGACAGGTGGAGTTCCAGATTGATTTGGTGCCTGGTACTGCACCCATCTCGAAGGCCCCCTACTGGATGGCACCGTTGAAGTTGAGGAAACTGCAGGAGCAGTTAGATGAGCTCAGAGAGTTAGGTTTCATTTGTCCTAGTAGTTCACCTTGGGGAGCCCTGGTATTGTTTGTGAAGAAGAAAGATGGTTCGTTGCGACTCTGTGTAGATTATCATGAGCTCAACAGAGTCACCATCAAGAACTGATACCAGCTTCCATGTGTTGATGATTTGTTCGATCAGTTGCAGGGTGCACAGTATTTTTCCAAGATAGACTTGTGTTCCGGTTACCATCAGATTCGGGTCCGAGAGGAGGACATTCTGAAGATGGTTTTTGGGACACGCTATGGTTACTTCAAGTTCCTGGTAATGTCATTTGGATTGACCAACGCACCCGCTGTATTCATGCAGCTAATGAACGAGGTTTTTTGGCCGTTCCTCGATCAGTTCGTGGTGGTATTCATTAATGATATTCTTATATATTTAAGGACTCGTGAGGACCATGCCGAGTACCTGCAGATTGTGCTTGAAACCCTTCGTGCCCACCACCGGTATTCGAAGCTAGAGAAGTGTGAGTTTCTACAGGAGGAGGTGAAGTTTCTCGGTTACGTGGTGACGAGGGAGGGTGTCGCTGTGGACCCCTCGAAGGTTGATGCAGTGCGTCGGTGGGGCCAGCCCATGAACACATCCGAGATTTGGAGCTTCCTTGGTCTAGCGAGATATTACCGACGGTTTATCGAGGATTTATCCCGTATTGCAGCACTACTGACCCGGTTGACGCGGAAGGGCGTCGAGTTCGTCTAGAGTGACGCTTGCGAGAAGGCATTTACGGAGTTGAAGGACCGCCTCACGTCCGCTCCTGTTCTCACTCTTCCTGATGAGAGTGAGGGTTTCATTGTTTTTACTGATGCCTCTAAAGTTGGCTTGGGTGCTGTACTAATGCAGCACGGAAAGCCAGTGGCGAATACCTCGCACCAGCTCAAGGTCCATGAGCTGAAGGTGTGGAGGCATTATTTATACGGGGTCAGGTTTGAACTCTTCTCAGATCATAAGAGCTTGAAGTATCTATTTTCGCAGTACGAGTTGAACTTGCGACAGAGGCGATTGATGGAGTTGCTGAAAGATTATGATTTCGACCTTCAGTACCACCCGGGCAAGGCAAACGTGGTGGCAGACGCGCTCAGCCGCCAGCCACGAAGCTTAGTGGCACAGATGATGGTGCGTGAGTGGAAGATGCTCAAGGATGTATCAGAGTTTGACTTTGAGTTCAGTCTGCAGTCTTCCATTATTTAGGTTTCGAGCTTGTCGATTCAACCCTCCTTAGTGGCCAGGGTGATCGAGGCTTAGCAGATGGACGAGTCACTTCAGGAGTACCAAGCAGAGGCCACATCCGTGGAGCAATTAGACTAGAATATTGGTTCCGATGGTGGATTATGCTTCAAAGGCCGATTGTGGGTCCCGGATGTTCTAGAGTTGCGTCAGGATCTGATGACCGAGGCACACTGATCGAGATTTACTATCCACCTGGGCTCCACGAAGATGTATCGTGATATGAGGAGGCAGTACTTCTGGCAGGGGATGAAGTGCCAAATTGTGAGTTTTGTGGCTGAGTGTGACACATGCCAGCGGGTCAAGGCCGAATATCAGAGACCCCCTGGTCCCTTGCAGTCGTTGAGCGTTCCAGAGTGGAAGTGGGAGCATGTATCGATGGACTTCATCGCAGGTTTGCTGAGGACTCAGCGCGGTCATGATACCATTTGGGTTATTGTCGATCATCTGACGAAGTCGGCTCATTTCATTCCAGTACGTGCTTCCTGGTCTATGGACCGGTTAGCGAGGATATTCCTTGAGGAGATTGTGAGACTGTACGGCGTCCCAGTTTCGATCGTTTCAGACCGAGACTCCAGGTTTACGTCTCAGTTTTGAAGGAGTTTTCAGCAGGCATTGGGGGTCACTTTGCATCTCAGCACCGCTTATCATCCGCAGACGGATGGGCAGACCGAAAGGGTGAACCAGATCCTTGAGGATATGCTCAAGGCTTGTGTGATCAACTTTGCGGGGAATTAGGATGAGCATATGCGCCTCGCCGAGTTCGCATACAACAACAACTATTAAGTGACTATCGGCATGGCTCCTTTTGAGGCACTTTATGACAGACCGTGCAGATCTCCTAGTTGTTAGACCGAGGTTGGAGAGCATCGTCTCTTAGGTCTTGAGCTTGTGCAGCAGACGTCAGAGGTTATTGATGTTATCAGGCAGAGGATGCGCATAGCTCAGAGCCGGCAGAAGAGTTTTACTGATCGTCGGTGTCGATCCCTTGATTTTATAGTCGGGGACATGGTGTATCTCAAGGTCTCGCCTATGAAAGGCGTGGTTCGCTTTGGTGTGAAGGGCAAGCTCACCCCGAGATTCATTGGACCTTTTGTGATTACTGAACGCATAGGTGTTGTGGCCTATAGGCTTGCCTTACCTCCTGAGTTGTCTGCAATCCACCACGTGTTCCATGTTTCTATGTTGCGGAAGTGTGGGTCGGACACTATTCCCATGATTGATTGGCAGCCACTTGAGGTCCATGAGGATGCTTCTTATATTAAGCAGCCGATTCGTATTCTTGATTTGAAGGAGCAGGTCCTCAAGACCAAGGTCATTCCCTTAGTAAAGGTGCAATGGGGTCATCATTCGGAGGTTGAGGCATCTTGGGAATGTGAGGCCAACATTAGAGAGCGTTATCCCCATCTGTTTGATGACTGATTGCTTGTATTTCCTTCTCTTGAGATTGATGATTGATATATGTATGATGTGTTATGCATTTTGCTATTCTAATTTTGTCAATTTTAAGAATGAAATTTCTTTGTTGGTGGGGAGGGTTGTGAGACCCGACCCGAGTTCGCATGTGTGCATGTGTGTGTGAGTATGCATTTTATTCATTTTGGTCCCGCGGTCCTACCTGTCAAATTTCAGCAACCCGCAACCTTTAGATAGAATTTACGGTCATCCTTGAGTCTGGTCACGTTGACCCAACTCAGATCAGCCCGAGACCTATGCTATCTCGTTCGTATCGTCGTTGCGGTTCCAATGACGTGTCTTGTGCATTCATCCGACTTATAGACCAAAAGTTGTGAGCATTTCATCATGTGGCCCACTTTTTGTACAAAAGCATATGGACCACTCTCAGGCACAAGTTCCCATGTACACCACCCACTCATACTACAATTCCCATGGAATAAACACTACCCATCCTAAACACTACCCACACCTAACCTACCCTAACAAGCATTGTTTGTATCACCATAGGTCATGATTTCTTTCTCTGACCAAGGAGGGAGAGCAATGATGACTCTCCTACAACCTTCCCTTCCTCTCTCTCCTCCTTCATTCTCTCATTTTCCTCTTCCATGGTGAAATTTTTAGCCCTCCCTCTCCCAATTTCCAGTAACTTCCCCTTCCTTTCTTCCTCCATCTAGCCATCACAAACTCATCTTGACCATTGAACCTTTAAGCTTGGAGCTTGGAGTACTTAGTTTTAGTGGTAGCTTGAAGATTTAAGGTGGGTGTTTTCCACAAATGCTAACCTCCATTCCCTCTCTTATTTCTTTTGTTTCTTCATGTAGGGAACAAGTGGGACCCACCAACCCATGGTGGGGATCCCATATAACCCTTTGGATGTGCCTATTAGCCATCCATCATGCATGTGTTAATCCATGATGGGGCCATTCTCCATGGACTCCATCATGATGTGTTTCATGATCTCAGCCCTCCTAAGGTCATCTCGACCTTTGTTTTATGGTGGGGATGGCATCCCCACCTCAGATTTTTACTATGGAGGCGCATGCATGCATAGATCTATAGATGAGCAATTGTATGGTTGAATCTTCTTTGTACATAAGGGGTTTTTAGTGGTGAAACCCCTCTTGAATGGCCAATCTCCTCCTCTTATTTCCTTTATCTCTTTTATTCCTTCTCCCTAAATAATTGTTGGTCATGGGGGCCCACCTGATGTGCAAGGCATATCCAACCGTCCATCCATGTTGGGACGTCTATATGTCCCATTTTTTGGACATGTGGAAATCCATCTTGCTGTCCATTCACACATGCAAGGCTTAGATCATTTGGGAGTATGTCCCAGATGTGTGTGGCCCATCTAGGTGGCTACATCTTGATGTGCATGAAGATTATTTTGCTGGAACTTTAATGGTGGACTGCACCAGGCAGCTATATACCTTGCTGTCCAGATTTTTTTAAGGGCTATGTTGCTAATTGTTTGGGCCCATGTGTTGTCTTGTTTTGAAGAAGATAAGGGTGGGTTATTGGTATGAGGACCCCACCTTAATACATGCTGAAAACCTATCCCATGCAGCCCTTTTTGGGACGTCCAGGGGCTGGGCCTAAGGGCCTGGACGGCCCAACATATGGGACCGTCTAGCCATGTTGGTGGAAGAGGGAAAGACCCTAGTGTGATCTGATTTTGGGAAGGTGACCAACTGATGTGGACCCTACCTTGTTGTACAGTAATGGAGGCACCCTTCCCTCCATTTTTCCCTTGATTTGATGAGCATAGGCCCACTCCTTGGGTAATTCAAAATGGGACAGCAATCTTTAATTATTCTGCAACATTATTGTCCATAAATTGTATGAATTATTAAAAATACTTTCACTACTCCAAAAAGTGTAAAATTTTGCAGAGAGGTGGCCCACCCATGATAGGAGCCACCTACAAAATCTTAGGGCTAATGGACACCTGTACTCACCATGGTGGTGGCTAGACCGGCCCACTATATTATGGTGTCCAGATCAGTCTGATTTTTAGGACAGATTGATTTATTTAAATGAATTAAAATATTTACAGATGTCTAAAAATTCTAAAATTTTTAGAAGTGTGGTAAACTCATTTACAGATGTCTAAAATTTCAGGGCCAATTGATCCCTGTGCACACCGTGGCGAGGGCCGGACTGGCCCACCACGTTAGGACGTCCAGGTCTGTCCAATTTTCTGGACAGACTATTTTGTTTAAATAAATTAAAATACTTAGGAAAATTTAAAAATCCTGAAATTTTGTGGGGTTGTAGCCCATATATGGAAGTATCATCCCACAAAATTTCAGACCCAACGAACATTTGAGTTAGCCGTGGTGTGGGCGGGAGTGTCCCACTAGGCAGGGACTCCCAGGCTGGGGCGTCCAGCCTTGGTTGGTCCTCTAGCCTGCCTTGTGGGCCCACCTAGATGTGTTGTATATCCCACCACATTATGAAGATCTTAGAGGAAATAATTTATACCTTTGGTTCCTTAAATGTTGGGCTTAATAAATGCACTTTTCAGGCCCACCACAATTGAATTTAATTGGGTCCATGAATATATCTAGTTGTTGAACTCTTTAGGCCCAATTGGGCTGGAACTTTCCAGATAGGCCCATTGAACTCTTGGGCCATTTTTACCATACTATAGTGTTGGGTTAGTGGGCCGGATTACACAAGTAGATGGGCCCTTGGTTGCCCACCAAATCAACTTTAATACTTAGGTCGGGTTGTAGGCCCAACTTACTTGACTAAGAGCATGACATTTGCCCATGTGGTTTGAGCAATGGACTGCCCACTAGGCCACCACAGTATATGAGATTAGTGGCCTTTATGTTGGGCCCTAACCTTTTCCCTATGGGCCCATAGTGGTATATATGGGTTGGGCTATGTGTGTTTCCCTTGGACCCATGTTTTGAATAGGCCTTGGGCCGCCTTTCTGAAGCCCAACATGAGTGTTTGTGGTATGATCATGGCTGCCCGTTTCTTATTTCTGATGTTGAGTGGGCCTTGGGCCTTGATCCATGATCAATTAGAGATGGGCTACCTTTTGGGGACCAATTGTGGTTGGATGTCCACATTGGTGGCCCTAAGGTAGGTCCATGGGCTTCTATGGGTGGTTAAAGTCCCACCATAGACCCTTGCTAAGCCCGTTTCATCTATTTAGGCTCATACCATTGTTCTCCTTAGTCTCATGGATTACCCCAGGTATATGGGCCCCCACTAGAGGTTATATTCCTTATGAGGAATTGGTTAAGTACTAAACCCTTCATGGTTAGGTAGAGAGTTCATCTTCACCTCATTGGCACCCCTATTCATCTTTATGGCCCACTCCCATATGCATCATTTGCAAGCTTGGTTGAGGTATGATTAGCATTGGTTGTGCCATTGTGTAGGACATGTTGGTATCTCCTCGAGAGATGGATGTTTGGGATTGATGCATAGGTGATTGTGTGATTCATGTATTTGGCATTGCATAGCTTGTGGATATCTGCCCTTACTTCATCAAGGCCTTGCCTTCATAGGGGTATTCGTGGATGGCCATATGTGTGGACACCGAAAATATTAGTTGAGCATACCGAGTGCATAGGATGCCCATGGGTGAAATTCTCAAAACTTCCATGGTACTAAGGATTTGCTCCAACGCCGTGACCAGGTGGAATACATGAGCGCACGAGGACCTTATACCGTTAGGCCACGACTCCCACTGTCGTGTAGTCGGTTGGATAGGGGTATGGCCTTACCTGTCTGGTGTGAGGAGGCATTGCTAGGCTGAGTCTGACCAGCTCGTAAATGGGTCTGTTACCTTCAGGCCTTGTTGGTGATTGGTTGTCCACAGGCAGGTAGTGAGGTCTCTTACGCTCATTTGACTGTGCGGGGTTTGCAGAGCAGCAATCATTCAGTAGTGTAATTTACCCCGGTGATTTCCTTGTGATTGGAAACATACTTGACATATGGTTTGGATATGAGCACTAATATTACTTGCATCACATTAGCATTGGCTGTACAAGCCCCTTCATGCATTGCCTTGGGTATGCTTGTATTGAAATGATTATACTCTTATGGAAATCCTCCTTATAGGATCCCAGGATTGGAACCTGCCCAGGAGCTAAGAATGGGGTACTACGGAGGCTGTTGCGGCCAGAACCGGCCATCGGGCTACTTGTGAGTCCGGTTACCCAGTCTGGGGCGTGACAACTTATTTTCAACTTCAATTTTGTATTTAGAAAAAGTATCTAAAGCTTCATCTTTGTTTCTTAACAAATATACTCCAGTGAACCTAAAGTAGTCATCTACAAAAGTTATATAATATCTTTTTTTACCTCTAAACATGTGATTTCTAAAATCACCTAAGTCACTGTGTATTAACTCTAATAGAACAGATAATCTTTCTATTTGTTTAAAAGGTTTTCTAATGAATTTTGATTCGACACATGTTTCACATTTGTCGAATTTTTCATTAGATATATTAGGTAATAAACCTAATCTTTTCATTTTCTTCAAAGATGCTATATTCATATGACCTAATTTACTATGCGGTAAATAAAAAGGTTCAACGATATAAACAGAACTGAATGTCTTCTTCTTATTATTATTGGATACATTTATAATGAATAAACCATCACTACAGTACCCCTTACCAACAAAGGTTCCATTCTTAGTCATTACAAGCTTATCTAAATCAAATACTAACTTAACACCAGCCTTATTAAGGAGTGAACCAGAGACCAAGTTTCTTCTAATGTCAGTCACATGTAAGACATCATTCAACATTAAAGTCTTTCCAGAAGTGAGTTTCAAAAGTGCTTTCCCTTTCCCTACAATTGGAGACGTTTTAACATTACCCATAAACACCTGTTCATCATCTCCTGATACTTGGTAGGAAGTAAACATGCTACGATTCTTGCACACGTGCCTAGTTGCACCAGTGTCTAGCACCCACTCCAAGTTGTTTATAAGGAAGACTTCTGACACCACAACTACTACCATGTCAGACTCATTGCCTGTTTCTGTAAGATTAGCCTGTGCCTTATCTTTGTTTTTCTTAAGCCTGAAGGTTTTGACATGATGTCCAGGCTTTCCACAGTTGTAGCAGTTTCCCTTTTTCTTAAATTGATTATTTACATTCTTCTTTTTGAGCATGCATTTATTTGCATAATGTTCAGGTTTGCCACAGTTATGACAATTGTCTTTTTTCTTATTATTTGCCCGACTTAATTCCACAAGATTCGCCTTTGAATTTATCTCATTTTTATTTTCTTTTTGGTCCCTGATTCTATTGGCATCCTTTATTCGTATGTGTACGATAGTGGTTTCCAAAGAAACACCGTTCTTTTTATGTTTCATTCTATTCTTATATTCTTTCTAGGAGGGTGGTAACTTTTCTATTAGCGTTCCTGACAAAACACCTCATCCAACTTAATTCCTTCTGTCTATAGTTCGTGAACTAGAATTTGAAAATTGTGAATCTGATTTGTGACAGGTATATCATCTGTCATTTCATAATGAAGGAAAATAACAATTGCATGTTTCTTAGCGCATGCATCTTTTAATATGTATTTCTTTTCCAAAGCAGTCCATATGTCTTGGCAGACACGTAAGAAGCATACACATCATATAGTTCGTTAGATAAAGAGTTTAGAATATAGTTTTTATAATTATTTTCATCTATTACTTCAGTTTGATTTGCTAGATCTATAGTAAATGATTCAGATAAAATGTATGAAACTTTCAGGGTGGTCAGAGCGAACATCAGTTTCTGTTTCTACCGTTTAAATGATTGTTTAGTAAACGGTTCGATTTTAGCTAACTCAGCAGAAGCATTTACTGTTACTGTAGCCATAATCTATGTAATTCAACACAAATTCGATTTCAAGATTGTTGGAATATTTAGTTGAATTAAATAGACTATTAAAATCACGAACCAAAAAAGGAAAATAAAATTTTGAGAAAGAAGAACTTATTGAATTGAGTCGAGGCGTGACTGAGTTACTCGGCTTGAAATCGAATTTGCTCCCCTTGGACAGCGTCCCAAGTGCAACAGGTTTCCAGAGGAATCGACCTCCAGGATACAACGACTATGACCCGGTCCCAGCGGTGCACTCACTGTACACAGGCTCGAACCACTTGCAGTTTAATCCGAAAGTGCTGAGTTGACTCAGCGATGAACTCAGTAGAAAAAATGCTTAAAATCGAATATCAAAGAGCATTTTATAAGAGAAGAATTTTTTGTATTTTTGAAATTAGAATCGATAGTCTTTATATAGACTCCGAAGTGGTGCATAAGCACCCTTTACGAAAGGTTAGGTCCGTTGGGTTTAAACCCAACAGGAGCGACCAACCGAAAGGGATGCATCTTTCTGGTTTAAAACGAAAGGTGCAAGCACGAGCACACTCTCGCACATAAAGTCTTACGAGTACCCATACACACACCTACGCGAGTACACTCACACCGCACCCACACCGGCGCCTATGCCCATGCCCACGCCCACGCCCAGCCTAGCCTAGCCTAGCCTAGCCCGTCCCATTACGTCGCGCACGTGCACACGGACACGGACTCGGACTTGGCTCGGCATGACATGGCTCGGCGCACGCGGGTGTGGTCAAGAGCATAGATTAGAGCTATTGGCATAGCCTCCCCACAGGGCCAAATTCACATGCCCCTTGAAAGGGGCTCAAGCCTTAGGCAAAAAGACTATCTTATATACAAGATAGTTTACTTTGTCAAATCCGATGTGGGACAAAACCTACAACTCAAAAGTACCACAACTTTTAAAAAATGAAGGGAGATCACCGAAAATTTGAAATTTGAAATTTTAATATTATTTTAAAACAAAATATAACACGCTACACCCGAACGCATACAGATTACTTTCGTTCTGCCCATCGGATATATGATGTTCCGCAACAAGTGGGTCTCGTCCTCTTCTTCCTACTCTAAGCAGACGTAGGTGTGCCACCATTTTTGCTTTTCATTCTCTTCTTTTATGTAATTGATCATTTTCTTGGATTCAAAATGGAATTCCGGTTCTGCTCACGGTCGGATCGCATTTACTGCAGTCTGATCTCTGTGGATGGAATTCAACGGCATTTCTATAATTTCATCTTTTTTCTGCGTTGACTTTTCAGGAATAAAGTCCTGATATAGGAATGCTGCGGAGATTTAGCTTCTTTTCTGTCCCTGGTTATTGGAAGGACCACCGGTAATGCGGTTATTCTTATTCAGCTTTGAATGTAAAATCTGATTTTTGGGTTTTTAGTTATTGAAAATTCTAATGCTATTTCCATAATATGAATGTATTTGGTCTGATTTGTTTGTCATGGAGAATTGCATTTGTTCAAGTGTCGTGTGTTTTCTTGAATCTTTTCTTCTTCTTTTTTTCCTCGCACATCTGCAAAGAATTCTCTAAGTGAAAACAGAGAGACAAAGGGCTGATATTTGAAAAGGAAAAAAGAATGGATCTGTAGGGTCCCAAATGAATTGGTTTTTTTGAAAAAAAAGCCTTGTTCAATGTATTAACATATAGTTCCTTTGTTGGGATTATTTTGGGAACCATTGGCTCGGAAGTGATATCAGTGACAAGGTTTGAAAATTGTTGCTATGGTGGTCTCCACCAAAGCCAGATTCTTTTGTCCGTATCGCCCCGTGTTGGGCTGATACAGCCATATCATTTATGCATGAAACTGGTAATGCATGGGGAATAAAGTACCTGTTTCCTATGATACTGTAACCCTTGGTTGGTGATGCTATAAATTGTAAATTCTATTTTGGGTGCATTTGGATGCACAATTGATTTAGAATGTGTATGTTCATTTCAATTATAAGAGAAATCATCATAGATTTTGCTGAAATATTGTCTTTTATCTACTGCAAGCTATATTTAAGCCACCAAAAGCAATGCAAGGAGGAATCCCCATTTGTTTCCCACAGGTTCATGCATGCTCATATCTTTTCCTGTGGTATCTAATTCCAAGTTCCCAACTAACATCATGTTTTAATGCTCTTGAAGTTTGGAAACTGTGGATCACTGGAGAAACATGGGTTTGCAAGGAACAGGATTTGGACCATTGATGATGATCCTCCACCTCTTCATCCTTTTGAGTACATTGGAAAATCTGCTATAGACTTGCTACTAAAACCATCTGAAGAGGATCTGAAGTGTTGGCCCCACTGGTATGAACCCAGTACCTATAGACAATTGGGCTGTTGTTGTTATTGTCATTAGAACATTTGGGTAGTATTGGACTTGCAATAGTTGAAACTTGATCGGGTCATTGGAATTTAGAACTCTTTTGTAGGGCATGTTTGCATGTGGGCGGCACTAATCAAATCAGATAAGATTAGCCTGATGTATTTTGTTTTCTATGGGGAGACGAAATGAAATGAATTGATACAGTTGACCCTTTTAAGGTGTTTCCCCTTTAATGGGGCTGTTTTACATTAACCTTGTTCGATTAAAATCTTTTTTCTATTAGAAAAATGAAAAATCTTGGGAATTGTCGCCCTTCCAACTGGCCCTTAAATAGTTCAGATGAAAAATGATGAAACTTTTGTATCTTCTTTTCTATTCTCTTTTTCGTGTTAAATTTTCTCTTTTATTTATTTATTTTGTATGCGATGTCTTGCTAATGAAAAAATTTACTGTGGCATTTCAGTTTTGAGTTTTGTCTTAGAGTGGCTCTTGCGTTGAATGGAGATCTCACCATGATATCGCAGATTAGGAACCTCGACAGGAAGCCATTTAGTTTCTCTTTTGCTTTCCACACATATTTCTTTGTTTCTGACATTAGGTACAGAAAAATCTCTGTTAGATTAGAATCGACATCCTTGTATTGGATAGGACCATAGAACTCATCTTCATTTAATCCACTAATTAAATTATCATTTGATATTTTTTTCTTGTTGTTCAAACTTTAGTGTTCAAATTCAGAATTGAATTTTTTATATGAAGCTTCTTAAGGTCACATGCACTCCTCCATCCACACCTCTACATGTGACCACACATGCCAACCTTGCAAGCGCATGCAAAAATCAAGCAGTGTGTCAAGTGGGTCCCACATTTTAGATGACCTGGCCTAAATCATCATGCCAAATGAATCATTGGGTGGATCACGCTCAAGGAAGCAAGGGACGGTTTTAAAAAGTTGTCATGACTCCATAACAACTTAGACATGTGCCCCAGCTGATGAGGGGACTTCCTGGTTTTCAAGCCAGGTCATCTGCATGATGGGTCCCATGTGATTAGCACGCTGGATGTCCCACACACATTCATGATTGGCATGTGGAGCCACATGCAGGGGTATGTATGGGCTAAGCAAACCTCTAACTTCATGGGATCAAGCGATGCTTTGATTATGTTCTTATTTACTGATGAGTGGTTCCATTTTAGTTGTATCCATTCAGCTTTAGGTGTACTTCTATTTAAGTGCATGAATTCATGCTTTATGTAGTCTTAAATATTAGAATGGGTTGGATATGAACTTGAATTGTGTGCACACTGAAGTGAGGATAGAAGGGTTGGAGACACTTGATTATCTGGACAACCTTTGCCAACGAGAACACTTCACTGAATAAGGAGATGCCATAACATTTGAGTCTGAGGTAAGAGTACTGAGACTGGCCAAACATGTGGGATACTATGTGAATGGAACTATGTTTTGCTGGAAACATTGAAATGGGTCTGAAACCCAACCATCCCTCCTAGAAAAACAAGGAAACAATTGCTAAGTTTTTCTTCTTTTTTACTTTTCAAATGATTCTATACGTGAGCAATTTTCCATCTTGTGCTTGACCAGAGTAGATTACAAGAATCACATAAAGGATCTCTTACAAGATTTCTCTAAAGTACGCAGGTGGATCGCGTTTATCTTAGCTCTCCAAATGTAATTGCAGTCCTTGACCATGAAAAGAAGTGGACGTTTGTTATAAGAAAAGAGGGGCTTCCCGATGTTGGTAAGATGTCCATTCTCTCCTAAATTTCCGTAATTCCACCATTCATTTCACATTAATAATTAATTGCCTTGTACATTTTGTGGGGAAGAATTCTATGCTTTTTCAACCTGAGCATAGGCACAATATACTTAGGCTTTTCAGTTTGTACAATTGAACCATGGCTCAGTGATCTAGACCATTGGTCCATTGGGGCCTCTTCGCCGATGAAACCATGCTCTGAAAAACCACCGGGAGATACTAGCCATCTATCTTGGGCTGTTTTTTGAGTTGAATATGGATGTTTTACCATGTTTCTCTTCTAGACCATCTATTTGCAGGCCACAAATTGAAAGGTTAGGATTCTCCTATTGAGAAGATGGTCCATCTGCAGTGGTGCCCAACATGCCCATTCTTTGGACAACTGAACAGCAGGTCCCGTTCTATAAACCAAAAACCCGAGTATACCGTGCATATTTTTGGGTGGCAAACTGTGTAATTCCTCTTTTCTCAATATATGCCTACTACAATTCCGTAGCCTGTTTGGTGGAAAGGAATTCCTTGGCATCCTCCCTTGTGTGGAATGGCAGAATAGAATTCATGTAGCTAACCCAAAAGCCCAAGATTCAGTTCTATTCATGTAGACCACACAATTGGAAACAGTGTACAGGGCAACCCTCACCCTCCAAACTGTTTCCCTTCGTGTGACCCACCTAAATCATAGATGCATGGGCTCAATTTTTGGACCGATGCATAAATTCTAATGTGGAATCAAATGGTTGGAGTTGATTATCCAAAGCTTTCAAGTGCACGTGGGATGCCCAATCCGAATTGTCCATTCTTTCATACAATTAGGTACAACTATGCCAATAGGATGATCCCAATTGTTCAATCAATCGTAGGGATAATGGGCAGTCAAGATTGAGCAAAGAACCAAAATAGGTCCATCATCATCTTGAGCCATCTATTTGATAGATCCTGCTTTTATATTGTTTATGATTCCAAAGTAGCACTTTGGTTTGATGATTCTAACAGTGTGATCTATGGTTTGTAAAAAATAGACAGAATAAATTGGAATCTTTCATGGGTTACAATCATCCAATCGGTGTGATTCTTGGTCATAGCTTTCTCCCTATGTTACTATTAAATGAACAGTCTGGATTAAAGATTGGGCACCCCACGTGTCACATTGGGAACAATTAGCAAAATCCAACATAACTAGTTGGCATGTGGGACCCACCATGGTGTTTGTATGGCATTTTGCCCATCCAACTATCAGGTGGGGCACACTACAGAACTCTGTGTGTGTGAACACAAACACAACCTTTAAGTCCAACTGGTTGGACAACAAGTTATACTCCACCCAGCTGATAACTTCTAACTAGTTAAGAGCATGTGAAATCCAGCCCCTCAAATAGGCTATATATATATATATATATATATATATATATATATATAGTAATTCGAGGCTGTTGTCAACTTCAAATGAAGCCTTTTTTTTTTTCTTTTCCTTAATAGTGGTCTGGTATCCATGGGAGAAGAAATCAAGATCCATGATAGATTTTGGTGACGAAGAGTACAAACAGATGCTTTGTGTTGATGGGGCGGCGATCGAGAAACCAATCACCTTAAATCCAGGCGAGGAATGGACAGGGTGGTTGGAACTATGTGCGGTTCCATCCTGCTACTGCAATGAGGACTGAATCACATCGATGCTTGTTGGGAGATGAAAGAGAAGGCAGGCAATGTGCTCATCTTTACTTTTAATGTGCCACTGCAATATTAGCTCTTTAAACCGTATTGTATTACGTACATATGTGATTATAAAAATGTTAATTTTAGAGTGGTTTCAGCCGACAGTGTGCTTGGAAATCCATTTATGGAACTGACCCACTCACTCATTGCCACTTATAATTCGCCCAGTTTCTAGTCTCTGGTGACTGGGTTTGTAGGTTTATATTTTCTAATGGGGATGATGTTGCACAAGGAGAAAACTCCAAGTAAGTCATCTTTCTTGTAATTAGTTGCGTGACTGCATTTTCTTGCCAAGTGCAGGCTGTCAGTCATGTCAAAATGTGTCTTAATCTTTTGTTTGGTTACCCCTTTGATGGTGTTACCCATTACCAAGTTTTAGCTTCAGCGAATTTTGGAAACTCGGAAAGCTGTTCTTTGGAAAGAGCAAGCCATGGCATATGCTCAGCTTCTGTAGCAGGATTTGAAGAGGATAGTTTAGATGATCTCATATATTTTGCTGATGTTTTTGGCGCATCTCGCTTAGGGTATGAACTACTATGTCCAATATTGAGTTGCAAAATTTACTTTTGAAAATGATGCTGAATGAGATTGACTTTACTTATGAACTTTCTTGTATAAATATTGATACTTACACAAAAAGTAGTTTTTCTTTATGCTTTTGATGTGTGGTTTTTGGCATTTATTATTTACCTCATGCAACTACTTGGATGCATTTTTTTATTTTTACTTTGTTCTATGGTACAGAGTTTTTTTTTTTTTTTTGCAAGCATCTGCTCTACTTGCTACGATGTTCTAGAAATTTATCGTGTTATTTCAACTCATAGATACCAATTTTCATGGGTTGCATCATTTGTAGAGGTTATGAGACTTATGCAACAACCAATAATTAGAAATAAACAAACAATGCAAGAGTTGGCAACTCTAGTATTTGCAAGTTGGCCTGGAACTCCAGTCCAGCTGATGGCAATGGTCAGGTTGATGTCCTAAAGATCAAAGTTATCACAACAACAATATCTACACATGAGAAGAAGCAACTAATGTATCTACACACAGAAATTAGCAAGTGGAAAAAGAAAAAAGAAAATTTAAGAAAAGAAAATCCAAAATTCAATTAAGCAAATACCTATAAAGAGCAATTAGTAAAGCATAGGCCACAAATTTTCTTTTAGGGGTGTTAATGAGCCAACCCAGGTGAAGTGAAATCAGAATCTTGAATAGGGTGGCAGAGTCTAGCCCAACCAGTTCAAATTTCAGGCTGAAGCCAACCCATGCCTGATATGTTAACAGCCAATGAGCTATGCTTATCCCCACTTAAAATTCCACAAGGTGTTATGTTTTCTAAATAATGCCATTTCATTTGTTTATTATGTGCAGGTACTTTAATTCGTTGCAGAGTGAGTGCTTTCCTTGTTGCTTCCTCTCCGACCAAAACATGGTTATCTCAGCACCGACAAGAAGTGGTAAAACAGTGTTATTTGAGCTCTGTATTTTGAGACTTCTTTCAAGGTTCCTTTCACATGATGGGAAGTTCGACCACATAGAAGGAAACTTTAAAACAGTACATTACATACTTCTTGTTAGTTTATTTGCGATGGATGAATAGTTAAACTTTAATTTTATGGAATTAACACTGTTATCGCATAATAATTGCATCTCTAGAAATATTATGGTATTTTGACCATCCAATCTTTATGTAGATCATATTCTTCCTTTGAAAAAAATATTGAATTAACTAAAACTAGTATTTAGCAGATCACAGAAATGTAATTAATGAACTAGATTCACCACTGATATTGGTCATGTGTACAATTGAATGTCGCATGTGAAGGGTGCATATGGATGGACAGGAGTGGATAAAACACATGCATCAATGTAGGCCCAATAGATGTAATGGAATTCAAGTTACAACATTTGTTGTCTTGATAGTTTTTGGCTTTTTAAGGACAGGATCAAAGGATTGATTATTTTTCCATGCATCAATTTGTTGAATGCTACTTTTTTATTTTATTTTTTTTTTCCTTGTATGTAGGATTTTAATCAATTGTACCTAAATTTAGGCCTACAAGCACTTCAGCCTTTTGACGCCACTTGTGCTACAAGTAGACCATATAGAGGATTTATTTCTATTTATTTATTGGAGACTATTTTTAATTTATTATAATAAATATTATATATATATGGGAAAAGGTACTATGCGCTCGAGCTGATGGGACCATCCCATGAGGTTGAGCTGTGTGGGCCCCACCGTGATGCGTTTCGAACATCTACTCCATCAGTCAAATGCACCATTCCATCGTGGGCCTAGGTCTCAAAAATCAAGTCAATCCGTGACTTGTGTGGGCCACACCACATACAGAAGTGTGGAGGGGCCGTGCAACATTAAAACATTCATAATCATTTTTTGGGCCCAACGAGATGTGGTTTGCAAATCCAGCCCATCCATTATGTGTGTCCCACTTGGATGAGGGTTCAGACCAAGTTTCAGCAGCATTCAAGACTTAGGTGGACCCCACCAAGTGCTTTTATATGTTTTTGGCATGTCTTCACATGATTTTAGATGGTATGGCCCACCTGAGTTCCGTATACGGCTGATTTTTGGGATATCCCATAATCTAGAGGGGACCCATCAAATGCACGGTGTTGATGGTCGACACGCATCATAGTGGGGCCCACATAGCTCGACCTCACGGGAGCTTAATGTGAGGTCGAGCGCATAGTACCTTTTCCCTATATATATATATATATATATATATATATATATATATATATATATATTGTGAAGTAATATCATATGAAGAGATTGGAAATTTCATTGCTAAAGATTTTCTTCTGATCCTTGGCATATCCAAGCAGAAGTTATCGGCCACAGAAATCAAGGTAAACATGTGTTATCTAAATGTGCTTTGCTAGCTGAGCTTGCACTCATTTGTTATCTTGAGGCCCTTTCAAGTTATCTAACATGGATGTTAAATTGTCTTCCTTTGTAGCACAGGTGGTTGGGTCTTCTTTGCTCACTTCAAATTATTATGTTGTTTGGCATAAATTGTGGTTTTGAAATCTATGATGAAACTCATTGCATATATAATGTCCTTTAAGCAGGAATTTCAATGGGAGCTGTTACTAGAATCTCTGTTGCAGCAGTTGCCATTATATTGTTTCTAGGAGTTTTGTCTATACATTGGTGCATCTAGAAGAAAGAAACTGAAGAAGGCATCATTGCTTTGACCACCTTTCGAAGATAACTCTATTCACCATGGACAAGGTAAATCTCTTGGTTGGGCATTAATCTCTACATTTTCCTTTTAGGAATGCTCCTTCAATGTTCCACCGAGGCCATGGCAATTTGAAAGTGATTCATGTTAGGAAAGATTGAATAGGTGGTTTGTCACTCCCAAGGTATTCAATAACGGTAATGGCCAGCATAATAGGTGGTTGTTGAACTGTTTTATGGGCTGTAATGGTCGATTTTTTTTAGCTATTTCACTACCTTATTTCATCAGTAGCTGATCTAATTTTTGTTATTTACTATATATTAAGTTCAGTTTCTTATTAAGGCCTACTGAGCATCCAAACACATTAATATTTAGTACAGTTTCATATTCAGCCCAATCTTTTGCATCTCATGAATGTGATTCTTATTAAACAATCATGTGAATTAATTTTTAAATGACTATCAGGTGTAAGATTCAAAAAAATAAAAATAAAAATCTGACGAAATAATTTTTTTATTTACGGATATTTTAGCTACGGATCAAATCCGTTGCTAATTTCCGAACAAGTTGAAAATCAAGGACGGATTTGAGGTCCGTCGCTCTCCTCATATTAGCAACGGACCTTATCCGTCGCTAATATTTTTAATGACGAATAATTCGGGTGGGTTTTTTCGAATTTTAGCAACGGATTTTTTATTTCAAAAAAAAAAAAAAATGACCCAGTAAACAGCAATGGATGAAATCCGTCGTTTATTTGGTTTTATGATGGATTTAGTCTGTCGCAAATTCGTGATTTTGGCATAGTGATTCAAAAGAATCATTTCTTGCGATACAACTAAATAAGCATGGGATATTCTCGAAATGACATATGAAGGAACTACTATTATATATATATATATATATATAAAAAGTCTAAAATCCAAATCCTCAATCAATTTTGAAGAAATTCGTATGAAAGAAAATGAGTCTTGGAGATAAAATCCCTGAAAGCAAGGTTTGCGCAAAAATACTGTGATCACTTCTTGATAGGTTTAATTCAAAGGTTATTGCTATACAGGAATTAAGGGATACATATACTATGAAAGTTGAGTTAGTTGGTTCTCTTCAAATTTATGAGCTAAATTTAAAAGCTCCCAAAATCAAGTCCATTACTCTTATATCTTCTAAATCTAATTCAAAGGAATCTAATGTAAATTCTGATTTTGAAGAAAATGAAGATATGGCTATGTTAGCAAAGAAATTTTATAGAATTTTCAAAAACATGAAAAGGACAGATTTTTAAAAACCATTTGATAAAAGAAAAGGAAAATCAAATTTTTGAAAATCTAAAATAAAAGATAGCCAATGTTTCAACTGTTCTGAATATGGGCATTTAGCTTCTAAATGTCCTAAAAATGATAAATCTAAAAGAAAAGGCAGGATAACTACTTCGGATGAATCATCAGAGTTTGAAACTAATTCTGAATCTGATGAATCAAATCAGGAAAATGCAAACGATTTGAAAGCCTTTATCACTTCTTCAGATAGCGTGATATATCTGACTATGATACTCTAAGAAGTTAATCTTAAAATGAAGATGATCTTCAAGATACATATAATGCCCTATATAGAGAAAGTTGTAAAATTATGGTCAAATTGAAAATTCAAAAAGAAAATTAGGCTAAATTACAATTAGAACTTGAAAATGTTATTTTAGAAAAATCTTATTTTTCTGATTGTTTTGAAAAGACTAAATTAGATTTGAGTTTTAAGTATACAGAATTGTAAAAACTTAAAACCGAAAATGAGAAATTAAAACTTGAAGTTTCTTCCCTTCAGAGTTCAAAGGACACTTGGAAATATACCCTTAATGATTAGAAACTTAAAAACTTGTTTACCTCATTGAGACGATGTGGTGACAAGTCTGGATTGGCTTGTATTAAAAATAACTCTTTGAAATATAAGGATTCTGCTCCTACCTTTTTAAAAAGAGGATCCTCAAATTCTAAAACAGAGACTTTAAAAGATTCAAACTATAAAAGGAATGATTTTAAAAACTCAAAGCCTTTTCAAGTCTCTAAAATAAATAATAATACCATCAATTATAAACATCAAAGGAATAATAACAGAAATCATCCTTTAGCTGAAAAAATCATGGACTTGCTTAAAGAGCTATTGAAATCCAACTCTGATAAGACTGGAGTATTTAGAAAAAGGAGAAATCCTAACTCCCAAATACAACGTAAAGCAAGAGTCCTCCTAAACCTAAAACCGTAATGAAAAGGGTTCCAAAGGTTAAGTGTCTTGTAATCCACGTAGCTTTCAAAGCACGTAGCCATTCAAGATGATACCTATATAGTGGATGTTCAAGACACATGGCAGTGATAAGGCTATACTCTCAAACATCAACGAAGTAAATGGCGGCTCAGTGATATTCGGAGGTGGAAGTAATAACAAGATAATTGGCCAATGTAATGTACAACTTCCTAACTTACCTCTCTTCGAAAATGTTCTATATGTTGAAGGATTAAAACATAATTTTTTGAGCATATATCATATTTGTGATAATAAACATAACGTAAAATTTTATGATCACGGATGTGAAATTATAAATGAGAAAGGAAATTTAATATTAAATAGTTGCAGAACATTTGAAAATTGCTATATAATTGATAATTCTTTCTTAACAAATCATTCGTATTACATGTTCCAAACAGATGAGACTGAACTATGGCATCAACATCTTGGACCTATAAATTATAAAGATTTATATAAATTGAGCAAAAGAGATCACTTACGTGGCCTACCCAAACTGAAAAAGATAGAAAAAATATGTGGCGCTTGTCAAATAGGTGAACAAATTAAAAGTAGTTACAAGAAAGTGAACTCCTTAGCGACAGCAAGACCTCTTGAACTTCTCCATACGAATTTAGTCAGACCAATTAGAACGGAAAATGAAGGTGAAAAGAAATATTTTCTGGTGGTAGTTGATTACTAGACTAGATACTCTTGGGTAGCCTTTCTAAGAGAAAAATTAGATACTCTTGATGAAGTCAAAAAACTTATTAAACGCGTTCATACTGAAAAAGAGTTATTTGTAATCAAAATTAAAAGATCATGTGTCACGCCCCGAAATTCGGCACCTGGGTATATCCGACCCCGATTCTGTACTCGCGGGCATTACTTATGTTTTGTATGTTTACATTTCATATTGCACACATATATTGACAAAATAACCTCATTCATAAAATATAACAATCCAAAAATTAAATAATTAAACATTTATTTAAAGAAAAATGTCCATGTTCTAACTATTCAAGATTATCATCAAATACATGTCATCGTAATGTTGTCATACTAAATGTTCATTACACTTATTTAGAAAATGGTAAAGAAACAAAAATAAATAAATAAAAATCTCTTTAAGCTCCTCCATGTGATCTCGATCCTAAAATTTTAAAATCCCAATAGGATAAGCTGTGAAGCCTAGTAAGTAATCTCAACACAGGTTTCAAAATAATCTCATGTAATATAAATAAAACTGTATAAAAATACAATACATATTTGGGCAAAACAACAAATGAGGAGATTTAATAAATAAAATGTTTTAATGTAAATTCAAAGAAAAATGGATGAATGAAATCAACATATGTTATACTCCATAATAACATGTGCAGTTTATTCTTTTTAACACCAGGGCCAGTTTACACCGGTTGGCCAACACCCGTGCGAATACAACACCTAGCCTGACAATGGGAGCCTCTTGCATGATATGATTAACCATCCAAAGGGCACTTGGTGAGGGACCCATTTGTACGTTAGCTGGTCAGACTACTACCCTACCGAACTTGGTAGTGGGAAGCTTTTGCAATCTTGACATGCTCACCCACTCAAAGGGTACGGTAGAGGTTCCAAAAGGTACCAGTTGGGTTTCTAGGACTTTCAACCCAAAGGGTCTTGATCGCTCCAACTATTTACGCTTTAGGAATTTTTAACCTAGAGGACTTGATCGCCTCACCTATTTTTTGGTGTTTCATAACTATTTTAATGATGCATGATTTTAATATTGCATAAATCAAATATTTCTAAAAACATTTAACGACTCCTATTGATCAATTCATAATAAGTGATGTGCACAATTTATTAAATTTAAAACAAAATTGTTAATCGCGGTAAATTGCATATACATGATTAAAGTTCTACAAAAAAAATAATAAATAAAAATAAAAATAAATAAACATGCAATATAATTTATTTAATTTAAGAATTCAAAATTTATAAACTCAAGATTTTTGCAATAATATCATGTCAATTAAAATAAAAACAACCGAACAACAAAAATTAAAATGACATGTTTAAAACTATAGTAAGCAATTAAAACAAATAATAAAAAATAAACAAACAACAATACATATAAGATGGGCAAGTAAGATCTAATTATTTGAATGAATGAATAATTAAATAATAAAAAAACATTTTTTTTTTTAAATATCAAGTGAGAGAAAAACTCACCTTTTTCTTAAAAAGTATTTTCTTTTTTTTTCTTTTTCTTTTCTTCCTCTCTCTTCCTTTTTCTCTCTCTTCTCTCTCCCTCTCTTTTCAACGTGAATGTCCAGCAATACTCTCTCTCTCTCTCTCTCTCTCTCTCTCTCTCTCTCCTTACTTCCTCACCTCACGTTTCACAACCTACCACCTCACATAACAATTCCTCTTATCCTATTTATAGTGATTCATTTCACTAGCTATTACACACGTGGGGAGAAGGCAACAGTTGTTGCTTCGGTTTTCATCTCATTTGGTCACGGTTTTTTTTTTTCTTTAGATTTAAACAACATGCACCATTAAAGTAGTATAAGGTGCCATGCATTGCATGCATGTCACGTGTGTGGCACATGCATGTGCCACATGTGTTTGGTCCATATATGTGAGGTGTGGTTATGATGAGTGTGCATAGTGTATAGTTTATGATGCATACATGGGCCACTTGTGTGTGCATGTGAATTATGTATGTGATGTGTTTGATGCATGTGTGTGGTTATGATGTACTCAATGGTGCATAAATGGTTGATGTACATGGATGGATGGATCAATGTATAATAGATGGACGGATGGATGTATGGATAGATGGATGGATGTGCATGATGTGTTTGGTGCATGTGTGTGGTTGTGATGTATTTAATGGTACATGGATGATGTAGATGGATGGATGGATCAAGGTATAATAGATGGACGGGATGGATGTATGGGTAGATAGATGGATAAATGTACGGCTATATGAGATCGGGGAATGGATTTCGTTATGTACCTGTAGATTAGTGGTGAGATGGACAGTCAGTTTACATGTATGGTAGATTGATGGTAGATGGATGGACAAGTATTTTGATGATTTCAGCATATGGACGATTTGATGGTTGTATCGTTGGATGGATTTATTAGTTAATGAACAGTTGGATCGGATATGTCCAAATCAATGGTTAAGTTTGAACCAGTTGATCTTATAGATCGTCAGTTATATCGGACAAATTGGGTACGTCGATCAATGGTTAAAATTTGATGGTCAAGATTTATTTGGGTTATTACATTCTACCCTCCTTACAAGAAATTTTGTCCTCGAAATTTACATACCTATAATGTGAATAGGTAAGGTATTTCTCTTGGATCTCGGCCTCTCGTTCCCAAGAAGCCTTTTCCTCAGTATGGTCACTCCACTGAACCTTGACTAACATTATAACTCTAGATCGAAGCACTTGGTCTTTCTGGTTAAGAATATGTATTGGGTGTTTGATGTATGAAGCGTCTTCTCGGATCTCTAATGGTTGCCAGTCTATAACATGAGAAACGTCCCGCTCATATTTCCTTAACATCGATACATGGAAAATATCATGAATACCAGACAACTGAGGAGGTAATGCAAGCCTATGTGCGACAACATCAACCCTCTCTAGAATCTCAAGCGGACCTATATACCTTGGAGCCAACTTTCCCTTTTTACCGAACCTCATGACGCCCTTCATAGGAGAAATCTTTAAGAAGACATGATCTCCAACTGCAAACTCTAGATCTCTTCTGCTATTGTCTGCATAAATCTTCTAACGACTTTGGGCTGCGCGCAAACGGTTTCAAATGATAAAAATCTTCTCCATTGTCTCTTGCACAATCTCTGGTCCAAGCAAATTACCTTCTCCAACTTCTGTCCAACAATTTGGAGATCTACAAGGCCTCCCGTACAAAGCCTCATATGGCGCCATGCCAATACTTGTCTAGTGGCTATTATTATAAGTGAACTCGATCAATGGTAAATGATCATCCCAACTCCCTTTGAAATCAAGCACGCAAGCTTGGAGCATGTCTTCAAGGATCTGATTCACTTGTTTAGTTTGCCTGTCAATCTGAGGGTGAAATGCGGTGCTAAAATCAAGAGTATTTCCCAGTGCCTTCTGTAAACTTCTCCAAAAATGAGATGTAAACCTAGAATCCCGATCAGATACGATAGATACAGCCACTCCGTGCAGTCTAACTATTTCTTTAATATATAGTTTACATAATTCCTCTAGGGGATAGGTAGCACGTATAGGAAGAAAATGTGCGGACTTAGTTAACCGGTCGACGATGACCCAAACTGCATCATGATTATTACGTGTCCATGGCAATCCCATAATAAAATCCATGGATATGTGCTCCCACTTCCACTCAGCAATCGGTAGTGGCTGTAACATCCCTGACGGCTTCTGATGCTCTGCTTTCACCTGTTGACAAGTGAGACATTTGGCCATAAATTCAGTGATCTCTCTCTTCATATTATTCCACTAATATTGCCTACGCATATCACGATACATCTTCGTACCTCTAGGGTGGATTGTGAACTTAGTGCGGTGTGCCTCGTCCATAATTTCCTTCTTTCAGCAACATTTGGTATACATAATCTTCCTTAGAACCTTAATCTACCATTGGTACCAGCTTTTCATTCCGACGTACCACTTTTTTCAGCTTCTATTACCTTAGCTTGCAGCCATGAATCTTGTTGTTGAGCTTCTATAACCTTACTAATTAAGGAAGGTTGAACGGCTAGGTTAAAGAAATGAGCTACAAATGTTTGCGAATTCAATTGGACATCAAAATCCTTCACCGTATCTAACATTATCCACCATTGAATCATTAGGTGAGCGATTACTATCTGTGACTTACGACTTAAGGCATTTACTGGGGTGCTTGATAGTGTGGTTGCTGAGGCGGTCGTATATAAAAATGAGCAGAGTGACCCTCCATTCCGCAGTTATAACATTAACTTGTAAATATGTTCGTTGGCTGAGCAGGAGTTGAGGTGTTTGTTACCGTCATCTTTAGCTTCTTGGAAGCATCGCCCTGTGTTTGAGATGTATTCGATGCAGCCCTAGCATTGCTCTTCGCTTCTCTCTTCTGGTTACGACTTTTCCAGAATTCTTCGTTGTCTCGCTCTATCATTAGAGCCCGTTCTACTACATCGGCATACAATCTAAGCTTAAGAGGAGTCAGCTTGTTATGAATTGACCCTCTCAGACCTCACTCAAACTTCTTAGCTTTGTGAGCTTCATTCTGAATCATAAATGGGGAAAAACGGGATAATTCAGTAAATTTAGATTCATACTGGCCTACAATCATCTCCCCCTGTTCTAAGCTTATGAATTCCTCTACCTTCTACTCTCGTACACACTCAGGAAAGTATTTTTCATTGAACTTCTCACAGAACATATCCCATGTCCATACGGTATTTTCGATAATTGTTCTAGCAATTGTCTCCCACCAATGGTCGGCCTCTCCCTCGAACATGAAAACTGCAAGCGTAACCTTCTGCCCCTCGTTACATCTAAAAACAGTGAATATCTTTTCTATTTGCTTTTTTCACTTTTCTGTCTTCATAGGGTCCGACAAACCCTCGAAAGCAGGTGGTTTCAATCTCTTAAATTTCTCTATTAAGCCCCCAATGTCATCCTTCACAACTTGGGCGACTCTTCTATTATCACGACGAATGTGTTGTCCAAGAATGGCTATCATGTCGCCTAAAGCACGAAAGACCCCATCAAGTGATTGGCCACTTTCGGTAGTGCCCGGTGTGGCCGCCATAAGACTGGCTCTACCTCTACCTCTATCTCCACGCCCGCTCCCAGACATGTTTGAAATCAAACAATAAGCTTTAGATATCACGTAAGGGTGGATCACTAAAAAACAATACTATAAGTTAAGTTTTGATAACAACAACACTCGCAGGGGATATATCCTAATTTTCAAAGTGATTGCAGTTTCAAGTAAAACCTTAGGTCCTCCTCAATGATTCTAAACCTAAGCTTTGATACCAATCTGTCATGCCCCGAAATCCAGCACCTGGGTATATCCGACCCCAATTCCGTACCTGTAGGCATGACTTATGTTTTGTATGTTTACATTTCATATTCCACACATATATTGACAAAATAACCTCATTCATAAAATATAACAATCCAAAAATTAAATAATTAAACATTTATTTAAAGAAAAATGTCCATGTTCCGACTATTCAAGATTATCATCAAACACATGTCATCGTAATATTGTCATACTAAATGTTCATTACACTTATTTAGAAAATGGTAAAGAAACAAAAATAAATAAAAGAAAATTTCTTTAAGCTCCTCCATGTGATCCCGATCTTAAAATTTTAAAATCCCAACAAGGTAAGCTGCGTAGCCTAGTGAGTAATCTCAACACAGGTTTCAAAATAATCTCATGTAATATGAATATAACTGTATAAAAATACAATACATATTTGGGCGAAACAACAAATGAGGAGATTTAATAAACAAAATGTTTCAATGTAAATTCAAAGAAAAATGGATGAATAAAATCAACATATGTTATATTCCATAATAACATGTGCGGTTTATTCTTTTTAACATCAGGGCCAGTTTATACCGGTTGGCCAACACCCGCGCCAATACAACACCTAGCCTGGCAATGGGAACCTCTTGTATGATATGCTCACCCATCCAAAGGGCACTTGGTGAGGGACCCATTTGTACGTTAATTGGTCAGACTACTACCCTACCGAACTTGACAGTGGGAAGCTTTTGCAATCCTGACATACTTACCCACTCAAATGGTACGGTAGAGGTTCCAAAAGGTACCAGTTGAGTTTCTAGGACTTTCAACCCAAGGGTCTTCATCGCCCCACCTATTTACGCTTTACCTATTTTTTAATATTGCATAAATCAAATATTTCTAAAAACATTTAACGACTCCTATTGATTAATTCATAATACGTGACGTGCACAAATTATTAAATTTAAAACAAAATTGTTAATCAATGAAAATTGCATATACATTATTAAAGTTCTAAAAAAAAATAATAAATAAAAATAAAAATAAATAAACATGCAATATAATTTATTTGATTTAAGAATCCAAAATTTATAAACTTAAGATTTTTGCAATAATATCATGTCAATTAAAATAAAGACAACCGAACGACAAAAATTAAAATGACATGTTTAAAACTATAATAAGCAATTAAAACAAATAATAAAAATTAAACATACAACAATGCATATAAGATGGGCAAGTAAGATCTAATTATTTGAATGAATGACTAATTAAATAATAATAAAAACATTATTTTTTTAAAATATCAAGTGAGAGAAAAACTCACCTTTTTCTTAAAAAAGTATTTTCTTTTTTTTTTCTTTTTCTTTTCTTTTCTTCCTGTCTCTTCCTTTTTCTCTCTCCTCTTTTCTTTCTTCCTTTTTCTCTCTCTTCTCTCTCTCCCTCTATTTTCAACGTGAATGTCCTGTAATCTCTCTCTCTCTCTCTCTCTCTCTCTCTCTCTCTCTCTCTCTCTCTCTCTCTCCTTACTTCCTCACCTCACCTCACCTCACGTTTCACAACCTACCACCTCACATAACAATTTCTCTTATCCTATTTATAGTGATTCATTTCACTAGCTACTATTACAAAAAATACCAGTATTACGGGCATTTTTATCACACGCAGCTATGATAAACCACCACTATAGATAGAAATAAGGGGCGCTTTTACGTGGCCGCCCATGTACAATGAATCCATCGCCACTCCTTTCAAATAAAAAAAACCTAAATCTATTTTTTACCCCCAAATCGCGTTTCTCTCCCGCGTGCCTCTTCTCTCCTAAAACCCTTCTCCTGCCTCTTCTATCCCAAAACCCTTCTCCCCTCTTCTCTCCTCCCTTCAATAACCGACCGAAACTCTGTGTGTGTGTGTGTGTGTGTGTGTGTGTGTGTGTGTGTGCAACCCGCGAAAACCCACAAAACCTCCTACTGCTGCAACTCCGCCCCCTACTCTCTCTCTCTCTCAATCAATCGCCGAAGCAATGACCATGGCACAAGCACTCTCGGTCTCCCTCTCTCAGGTCTCTCCCTCTTTCTCTGTCCATCTCGTGCTTAGTCCACTACCAAAAAAATGGGCAAAGGTTACGGATAAAATCCGTAGCCATAGGCCTATGGCTATGGTTTTTGTCCGTAGCTAGTCTGTGGCACGACCATAGTCGTAGGTGTCGTAACAATAGGTCTGGAACCTATAGCTACGGATTAAATCCGTAGCTATAGGTTACAACAACTATAGATATAATCCATAGCAATTATATCTGTAGCGATAACATAAACAGCTACGGATATTATTTGTAGCTAAAAGTTTGTAGCAATGTGCCAAATTCAATAATGGCTACAGTTGTCAGATTAACGGCTACGGTCAATATCCGTAGCTATTTTGTACATTAAAAAAATATATAATCATTTGTTCATTCAATTACCACCTGGATAATCATTCATTCATTCCATTACAATCAATTACAATCCTTCATTCAATCAATTACAATTATAATAATGCTGAAAATACAAATCTTTGGCTTCATTAGAGCAATTTGCTCGACTTTACCCTGAAATTTCAATGATAAAGAATTGAAAAAGAAGATATATTTTGATGGTATGATATTTTTTTTTCACAAGTAAATAGGCCTTTTTCAGCCATCAGCCCATCACCTACCTGAAGAATCAAAAATCGATTGTTGTCCAAGTCCACTCCCTTTCCTTTCAATTTCTTAGTGACCTCTGTAAAATTACTTCCACAGTCATTTATGTAGACATTTGAAGAGTTGTCTCGAAATGCAACTCTAGTAATGACAAAGTCACTTCCTGCAACAGCTTCGTATATTCCATCATCCTACAAATAGTCATGGCATTCATAAATCGGAGTGACCATTGGGGGAAAGAAAGACAAAGTGAAAGAAATGCATCATGTATAACCATTTTCTTTTTTATTCTTAATGAATTAATAAAAACTCAAAGAGAAATGAAATTGACACAAAAGAAATGGTCTCACCATATGGTTTGTAGGGCCAAAATAAACGTCTGGACGATTTCCGCAAGGAGGACCATCGGTAGCCACAAGTACCCACTTCCCAAGTGGAACAGATACTGACCACGAGTATCTATGACCTGAAAAATGTGCAAGCAGAGCTGACCATCATGAAAAGAAAATCTCCATTTACTTTTTAATTACAAGTAGGACATGCTAGTGATTAGTGGCAATGCCTCGAGTTCTAGATAGTTTATAGGTTTTGGGATTTCAGAATAGGTTTAGGTTGTAGGTTTAGGTTATAAGTTTATGTTAATGTTGTAGGTTATAGGTTTAAGTTATAGGTTTAGGTTTAGGTTTAGGGATTTGAGAATACATTTACGTTTTAGGTTTAGGTTTAGGTTTTACATTTAGGTTAAGGTTATAGGTTTAGGTTTAGGTTTAGTTTATAAGTGTAGGTTATAGGTTTAGGTGTAGGTTAGGTTATAGGTTAAGGTTTAGGGAATTGAGTTTAGGTTATAGGTTATAGGTTTAGGTTATAGGTTATAGGTTATAGGTTAAGGTTTAGGTTTAGGTTATAGGTTAAGGTTTAGCTTTAGGTTATAGGTTTAGCTTTAGGTTTTGGGTTTTGGGATTTGAGAATAGGTTTATGTTATAAGTATAGGTTTAGGTTAATGTTGTAGGTTATAGGTTTAGGTTATAAGTTTATGTTAATGTTGTAGGTTATAGGTTTAGGTTTAGGTTTAGGTTTAGCTTTTAGGTTTTGGTTATAGGTATAGGTTTAGGTTTAGGTTATAGGTAATAGGTTATAGCTTTAGGGAATTGAGAATAGGTTAATGTTTAAGTTTAGGAAATCGGGTTCAGGTTCGGGATCGGGTTTAGGATTGGGTTTTCAAGTTTAGGTTTAGGTTAAGGAGTTGAGATTAGGATTAGGTGTAGGTTTAGGTTTAAGGATTTGAGAATACATTTAGGTTTTAGGTTTAGGTTTAGGTTTTAGGTTTAGGTTAGAGGTTTAGGTTAGGTTTAGGTTTAGGTTATATGTTATAGGTTATAAGTTATAGCTTTAGGGAATTGAGAATAGGTTAAGGTTTAGGTTTAGGAAATTGGGTTCAGGTTCGGGATTGGGTTTAAGTTTGGGTTTTCAAGTTTAGGCTTAGGTTTAGGTTAGGGAGTTGAGATTAGGATTAGGTGTAGGTTTAGGTTTAGGGATTTGAGAATACATTTAGGTTTTAGGTTTAGGTTTAGGTTTTAGGTTATAGGTTAAGGTTTAGGTTTAGGAAATCGGGTTCGGGTTCAGGATTGGGTTTAGGTTTGGGTTTTCAAGTTTAGGTTTAGGTTAGGGAGTTGAGATTAGGATTAGGTGTAGGTTTAGGTTTAGGGATTTGAGAATACATTTAGGTTTTAGGTTTAGGTTTAGGTCTTAGGTTATAGTTTTAGGTTTAGGTTTAGGAAATCGGGTTCGGGTTCGGGATCGGGTTTAGGTTTGGGTTTTCAAGTTTAGGTTTTGGTTTAGGTTTAGGTTAAGGTTAGGTTATAGGTTATAAGTATAGGTTATAGGCTATAGGTTAAGGTTTAGGTTATAGGTTTTGGTTTAGGTTTAGGAAATCGGGTTCGGGTTTGGGATCGGGTTTAGGTTTGGGTTTTCAAGTTTAGGTTTAGGTTTAGATTAGGGAGTTGAGATTAGGATTAGGTGTAGGTTTAGGTTTAAGGATTTGAGAATACATTTAGGTTTTAGGTTTAGGTTAAGGTTATAGGTTTAGGTTAGGTTTAGGTTTAGGTTATAGGCTATAGCTTTAGGGAATTGAGAATAGGTTAAGGTTTAGGTTTAGGAAATCGGGTTCAGGTTCGGAATTGGGTTTAGGTTTAGGTTTTCAAGTTTAGGTTTAGGTTTAGGTTAGGGAGTTGAGATTAGGATTAGGTGTAGGTTTTGGTTTAGGGATTTGACAATACATTTAGGTTTTAGGTTATAGGTTAAGGTTTAGGTTTTAGGAAATTGGGATTGGGTTCGGGATTAGGTTTAGGTTTGTGTTTTCAAGTTTAGGTTTAGGTTAGGGAGTTGAGATTAGGATTAGGTGTATGTTTAAGCTTAGGAATTTGAGAATACATCTAGGTTTTAGGTTTTGGTTTAGGTCTTAGGTTATAGTTTTAGGTTTAGGTTTAGGAAATCGGGTTCGGGTTCGGGATCGGGTTTAGGTTTGGGTTTTCAAGTTTAGGTTTAGGTTTAGGTTTAGGTTAAGGGTAGGTTATTGGTTATAAGTATAGGTTATAGGTTATAGGTTAAGGTTTAGGTTATAAGTTTTGGTTTAGATTTAGGAAATCGGGTTCGGGTTCGGGATCAGGTTTAGGTTTGGGTTTTCAAGTTTAGGTTTATGTTTAGGTTAGGGAGTTGAGATTAGGATTAGGTGTAGGTTTAGGTTTAAGGATTTGAGAATACATTTAGGTTTTAGGTTTAGGTTTAGGTTTTAGGTTATATATACATTTAGGTTAATGTTAGGTTATAGGTTATAGGTTTAGGTTATAGGTTATAGGTTATAGGTTATAGGTTAAGGTTTAGCTTTAGGTTATAGGTTTAGGTTTAGGTTATAGGTTTTGGGATTTGAGAATAGGTTTAGGTTATAAGTATAGGTTTAGGCTAATGTTGTAGGTAATAGGTTTAGGTTATAAGTTTATGTTAATGTTCTAGGTTATAGGTTTAGGTTTATGTTTAGGTTTAGGGATTTGAGAATACATTTAGGTTTTAGGTTTAGGTTTAGGTTTTAGTTTTAGGCTAAGGATGTAGGTTTAGGTTATAGGTTTAGGTTTAGGTTTAGGTTATAGGTTATAGATTATAGCTTTAGGGAATTGAGAATAGGTTAAGGTTTAAGTTTAGGAAATCGGGTTCCGGTTAGGGATCGGGTTTAGGTTTGGAAGGTTTAGGTTAAAGAGTTGAGATTAGGATTAGGTGTAGGTTTAGGTTTAAGGATTTGAGAATACATTTAGGTTTTAGGTTTAGGTTAAGGTTATAGGTTTAGGTTATAGGTTATAGGTTATAGCTTTAGGGAATTGAGATTAAGTTAATGTTTAGGTTTAGGAAATCGGGTTCAGGTTCGGGAATGGGTTTAAGTTTGGGTTTTCAAGTTTAGGTTTAGGTTTAGGTTAGGAAGTTGAGATTAGGATTAGGTGTAGGTTTAGGTTTAGGGATTTGAGAATACATTTAGGTTTTAGGTTTAGGTTTAGGTTTTAGGTTATAGGTTAAGGTTTAGGTTTAGGAAATTGGGTTCGGGTTCGGGATCGGGTTTAGGTTTGGATTTTCAAGTTTAGGTTTAGGTTAGGGAGTTGAGATTAGGATTAGGTGTAGGTTTAGGCTTAGGAATTTGAGAATACATCTATGTTTTAGTTTTAGGTTTAGGTTTAGGTCTTAGGTTATAGTTTTAGGTTTAGGTTTAGGAAATCGGGTTCGGGTTCGGGATCGGGTTTAGGTTTGGGTTTTCAAGTTTAGGTTTAGGTTTAGGTTTAGGTTAAGGTTAGGTTATTGGTTATAAGTATAGGTTATAGGTTAAGGTTTAGGTTATAGGTTTTGGTTTAGGTTTAGAAAATCGGGTTCGGGTTCGGGATCAGGTTTAGGTTTGGGTTTTCAAGTTTAGGTTTATGTTTAGGTTAGGGAGTTGAGATTAAGATTAGGTGTAGGTTTAGGTTTAAGGATTTAAGAATACATTTAGGTTTTAGGTTTAGGTTTTGGCTTTAGGTTATATATACGTTTAGGTTAATGTTAGGTTATAGGTTATAGGTTTAGGTTATAGGTTATAGGTTATAGGTTAAGGTTTAGGTTATAGGTTAAGGTTTAGCTTTAGGTTATAGGTTTTGGGATTTGAGAATAGGTTTGGGTTATAAGTATAGGTTTAGGCTAAGGTTGTAGGTAATAGGTTTAGGTTATAAGTTTATGTTAATGTTCTAGGTTATAGGTTTAGGTTTATGTTTAGGTTTAGGGATTTGAGAATACATTTAGGTTTTAGGTTTAGGTTTAGGTTTTAGTTTTAGGCTAAGGATATAGGTTTAGGTTTAGGTTTAGGCTATAGGTTATAGGTTATAGCTTTACAGAATTGAGAATAGGTTAAGGTTTAAGTTTAGGAAATCGGGTTCCGGTTCGGGATTGGGTTTATGTTTGGGTTTTCAAGTTTAGGTTTATGTTAAGGAGTTGAGATTAGGATTAGGTATAGGTTTAGGTTTAAGGATTTGAGAATACATTTAGGTTTTAGGTTTAGGTTAAGGTTATAGGTTTAGGTTATAGGTTATAGGTTATAGCTTTAGGGAATTGAGATTAAGTTAATGTTTAGGTTTAGGAAATCGGGTTCAGGTTCGGGAATGGGTTTAAGTTTGGGTTTTCAAGTTTAGGTTTAGGTTTAGGTTAGGGAGTTGAGATTAGGATTAGGTGTAGGTTTAGGTTTAGGGATTTGAGAATACATTTAGGTTTTAGGTTTAGGTTTAGGTTTTAGGTTATAGGTTAAGGTTTAGGTTTAGAAAATCGGGTTCGGGTTCGGGATCGGGTTTAAGTTTAGGTTTTAGGTTTGGGTTTTCACGTTTAGGTTTAGGTTAGGGAGTTGAGATTAGGATTAGGTGTAGGTTTAGGTTTAGGGATTTGAGAATACATTTAGGTTTTAGGTTTAGGTCTTAGGTTATAGTTTTAGGTTTAGGTTTAGGAAATCGGGTTCAGGTTCGAGATCGGGTTTAAGTTTGGGTTTTCAAGTTTAGGTTTAGGTTTAGGTTTAGGTTAAGGTTAGGTTATAGGTTATAAGTTTAGGTTATAGGTTATAGGTTAAGGTTTAGGTTATAGGTTTTGGTTTAGGTTTAGGAAATCGGGTTTGGGTTCGAGATTGGATTTAGGTTTGGGTTTTCAAGTTTAGGTTTAGGTTTAGGTTAGGGAGTTGAGATTAGGATTAGGTGCAGGTTTAGGTTTAGGGATTTGAGAATACATTTAGGTTTTAGGTTTAGGTTATAGGTTAATGTTAGGTTGTAGGTTATAAGTTTAGGTTATAAGTTATAGGTTATAGGTTATATATTAAGGTTTAGGTTATAGATTTTGGTTTAGGTTAAGGTTATAGGTTTAGGTTTAGGGTTAAGTTATAAGTTTAGGTTAGGTTTAGGTTTAGGTTATAGGTTATATGTTATAGGTTATAGTTTTTGGGAATTGAGAATTGATTAAGGTTTAGGTTTAGGAAATTGGGTTTGGGTTCGAGTTCGGGTTTAGGTTTGGATTTTCAAGTTTAGGCTTAGGTTAGGGAGTTGAGTTTAGGATTATGTATAGGTTTAGGTTTAGGGATTTGAGAATACAGTTAGATTTTAGTTTTAGATTTAGGTTAATGTTATAGGTTTATGTTATAGGTTATAGGTTATAGGTATAGGTTTTAGGATTTAAGAATAGGCTTAGATTAAGGTTAAGGTTTAGGTCTAGGTTATAGGTTATAAGTATAGGTTTATGTTTAGGTTAAGGTCTAGGTTTAGGTTATAGGTATAGGTTTAGGGAATTGAGAATCGGTTTAGGTTAAGTTATAAGTATAGGTTAAGGTTTAGGTTTAGGAAATTGGGTTTGGGTTTGGGATCGGGTTTAGGTTTCGATTTAGGTTTTGGGTTATAGGTTATAGGTTTAGGTTTGGGTTATAGGTTAAGGTTTAGGTAAGGTTTTAGGTTAAGGTTATAGGTTATAGCTTTAGGGAATTGAGAATAGGTTTAGGTTATAGGTTTAGGGTGTGGTTTAGGTTAAGGGTGTGGTACCTGCAAATACAGACACAAACACGCCCTGTCCAAATGGCCAGGCCCCTCCAATGCTGTCCATAGGAAATGGTCAGCTTCATCTTGGTCATAACTGCTGTTCCCACTTTCTAAGGACCCCCACTCATCCAGATAGCTCCAACGGGTTTGCTCCATTAATTTCGAACAAATACATAAACACGACCTGTCCAAATGGTCAGGCCCCTCTAATGCTGTCCATAAGAAATGGACAGCTTCATCATGGTCATAACAGTGGTTCCCACCTTCCAAGGACCCCCGCTCATCTGGATAGTTCCGATGTACATCCGGGTCTGCTCCATTAATTTCAAGCAAATACATAAACACGGCCTGTCCAAATGGCCAGGCCACTCCAATGCTGTCCATAGGAAATGGACAGCTTCATCATGGTCATAACAACGGTTCCCACCTTTCAGGGACCCCCGCTCAACATTCGGATAGCTCCAACACACATCCGGGTCTGCTCTATCAATTTTTACGGAATTATGCATGTCCTGCTCATGAGCATGCCTAATATTGCCAATGCATGGGATTCAACACAAATACTTTTTCATTATTCAAAGAAGGGAACTCGAGGGTTTTCCTTACCTTCCATTGTATGCTTCCAAGGTGCAAATGGCCCCTGAAACACACATACATCCTGGGAATCGCTTCTCAAAACCGCAGACTGTTTTGTTTTGAAACTCGTTCATCTCACCTGAAAACCTGTCACATAATGAATAACTGTAATCACAATGATAACTATTGTGAATGCTACCTTCTAATCCTGCTCTATTAACTAAGTTTCATAAAGCAGTTGAACCATTGGAGGAAGATAGAGACAGGTCTAATCCTAAAGAAATTGATGTTTATATCAACTAGAATATGAAGCATTTCAACATCCAAATCTAAAGAGTGATCATTTCTTCATTTTCTACATGGTATAAAGAAAATTCAGCAAGAACAATTTTGAATGTCGCATTACTCTTAATTTAAAGTTCTTTATATTCATTTCCTTCGACATGTGTGTGATGCCCACTTCTTCCAAAACTATCAAGATGGTTCAAAGTGGGCCGAAGGTGCATATATGGTCAGATTTGCATCTACCATAAGATTTGGTTCCAAGTTACAACCAAGTCATGCTATTAATCATCCAGTTGCATGCCAACAGTCTAATAAAATCCTTACAATGTGGGGACCACCTAAAGTGATGCCTAGCATGGAATGCCGAATGCTTGCCTGAAACAAAAACAAAAACAAAAACAAAAAATAAAAAAATTGAGAAACCAACCTTAATTGGATGTTGGGATAAATGTTTGCAGCTCTGGCATTATAGCCTCAGCACAAGCTCTGGCATTCATCTTCACTTGATATCTTCATATCCCTACAAATGAGAGGTAGATTTTATAAGAGATTAGATATATGTAGAGAGAGGTTCTTCCTTTCATGTAGCATGTAGATATATTCCAACATATTTATACATGGGCATGAAATTGTGTCCACTACCAAAAGTTCATAGGCAAAGGAGTTAATGAAGCTTATTTTGCACTTATCTTTCTAGAAGAGAACCCGAGTCAAAGCCAACAACTTGCATGGATGATTTTAACATGAAAGATATTTGTCCATCTCCAGCAAAATGTATTCAAAATAATCCAATTGGAATGAAGGATGATTTTTTATTTTTTTATTTTTAAACACAAACTCACACTCACACCCACACCACATGGAAAATCAATCTCATGACCTCCCAGTTAAACATCTTGAAATAATAAATAAATAAACAAACAACTATATCACAGTTATGGCGTTCTTAACAAACAGAATTCTAGATATTAAAATAATCAGCAGCTACTTTAAATGCCAGATAAATCAAACTCACAAGTACATGTCTAGAAAAATCAAAGTCAAGATTTGTTGTTAAAACCCTCACTCTACCCTTATCGGTATTACACTTTATCCACAGGATTTTTGTGGCACAAGAAATAAAGTACTCCTTACACTTTATCCACAGATGACTTCTTTTTTTATGCCAATTCTTTTCTTCTTCTTTTTGGCATATTATGGCCTACCTAGGAGTTAAACAACCTGATTTTTGGCCAAAAGTTCAAAACAATGTGGCCCACCTATCGAAAATCTCCCAACTATATTGGCACATGTACCTGTAAATGCAATCATGTTTTCATTGCAAACCTCACTTCTTACCTTACACTTCAATTTCCTTGAGTTCTTCCACTCTTTCCATAACTTAAATCTTCCATTTTTATTTTTATTTTTATTTTTTATTTTTTGCATAAAGGTGGGAGCACACTACCTGTAACTTTGTTAAAAAAAAAAAAGGTGTACAAACACTTTAGTAGGCTCCAAAATGAAAAAAAGGGGTCACCCTTGACCTATGAAACCTACAACTCATAGCATTAGCCTATGCAATAAAAAGTAAAACCAGTAAAACAGAAAATACAATAATCTCCAACCACAAAGAGAAGCCCCTGCAGCTACGAAAAAGAGGAAATCCAACAACATTGGACAACCAACAACACCGAGACTTTCCCTCAGTAAGACCTCCACCATTATAGCAATCAACAAACCCAAATAAATGATAGCAGGATGACATTGTGAGGTGTGAGTGAGTGTGTTAAAAAGAAAAGAAAAAAAAAACTATGCTTTCTTTTCCTCAAGTGTCTTGGAAATGAAGTTTTCTGAGAAAGACTATTTCTTTCCCATGCTTTTCACAAATTAAAACAGGCCCTTAAGTGAAACCTAAAATTCTCATGAGAAATTTGTAAATTTAAGAAATTTTGGAGAATGAGATTTGTCAGTAGCTAGTATGCTTACAACTACATACCTTTCCAGTGTAAATACAAGGTTCCGATAAACAAACCACTACAAAATATAAAGCAAATGCGTCAATTACCAAGAACCGTTGAAGCAGGTGGGACCCATTTCAAATGCAATCATGGCCATGTAAATTATAAAGGTTCTGGTAGAGGTGGCCATGGTGAATATGGTGGTGGTTGTATACAAATCTGAATAGAGAAAAATCCGGTAGCAGACCCTCCCCACACATTAGAATGGATCAATGCAAATTGAGGAATTGATTTATTTTTAGCAACAAGATGAGCAAAACAAGCGTGTTTAGATAATAGGCAAGGCAAGCTTCACGATCAAAGGAAACAATGGTGCTAAGATTATTAGAAAAAAAAAAAGCAAGAGAACATACGAACCGAAATGTATCCTAATCGAGCAAGCAAATGATGCATATAATTTGGATTGTTCAACCCATACTCAGCCACATGAGTAGAAAATAACCGGTCTACATCCAACAAATATAATCCTCTAGCCTCATGTCCATCCCCAATTCTCTTCTTGATCTTCAAATCCTAGACCACAAAATGTAAAAAGAGGTGATAGAACAATTTAATTGTTTTGTTAAAGTACTGAGAAAAATAAATAAATTTGATAGGAAGGTTGAGACATGAAGAACATAGGGCAGCAAAAAGCTAAGCTGTTAAGATCCTTTACCACTTTGGAATAGGATCCATTAGCTGCTCTAATTCAATGAGGAAAGGAAGAACAAATATAGAAACATTGAGATCTCAGGAACTCTATAACGAAGCCCATTAATGGCACCAGGCTTTACTGTGGCAATCTCCCCCTCAACTATCTGTGTTAGCCCTAATGGATCATCTCAGTTTCGATAGGACTTGCTGCTAGATCAAGAATCACCCACATCCCCAACATATTGCCACCTGAAGCATCTTCCACGAAATAGAGACCTCTTGGAAAGGCCTCTCCCTCAAGTAGCTATCACTCCACCAAGGGTCTTAGAAGACCCAATTCATATTAAAAAGCTTTAGGAAGTGACACCAATTTTTAGTAGCTATGGGCAAATGAATAAAGAGGTGATGAACTGATTCTGCTTCCCTTTTACACATACTACATCTGGTAGGAATACTTAACCTTTGTATGGATAAGATGATCCTAGATTCAAATTTTTATCCACCATTGCAGTCTGCATGAAGATTTCAAACTCTCCCCAACCAGACATTGGGGAGAAGAAAGAGCAAGCAGCAAAAGAAGCCAGTGGAATCATGTTCACAAACCTTTGTCCTCTAATCCAATCATGAGGAGTTCGTTGGGCATTTCTATAAGATGAATATGATACTCCCTATTATTTCATTAAGATTCTTCTAAACTTGATATTCCAGACTGTGTTTCTCCCCACCATGCAGTTAGCCGGTTAGTAATCTTAGATTAGGTTCTCTTCAGGAAGAGTTACATGATTAAAGCCTAGGGAACACTCCTACAAAAAGCTAATCATCCAACCAAGCTATCAAAATCTGGCGTCCCCCTTTGATTCCCCCCACAGCCACCCCCCAAAGATGAGGCATGGAAGAAACTTCATCATAGAAAACTTGCCACTAGGTGTAGACATCCTCCAAAACACACAACTCCTCAAGAGGGTCCATTCCAAAATTCCAAAATTTCTATTTCAAAGGTATCCAGAGCTGAGTTCATGAAGGTAAACAAAATTTAATAGCCTCGAAAAAAAGGACGCATGCCCCCAAGTCACTCATAATGTCAAGTAACACTTATATTACACCAAACCAATTTGTAATGTTTTAAACCATAATAAATAATAACATTTAATAATTGAGAGTTATAGCTGGTTAAATATTTGGAACTGAACACCTACAGGCAAGGTACCACAACTTGTGGTTACTATAACACCCTTCCTTTCAACATGCCACTTTTGTAGCACATCAGTACAATGAAAATGGAAGGTCGCTGGAGATTTACCTGGCACAAAATTCAGGTCGGTCCACTCATCAGGCAATGGAACAACCTACAGTATGAATCAACGTGCACACCAGCCCACCTAGTGAGCTTCTCTTCCTAATTTTGGAGAAGGTCATCACCATGGTGGTGCCTATCATTTTCTTGGTACTGATTTCCTAAAAAAGTGGCCGTAAGTGATTGGTTTTCAAAGATCTAATGGAAGAATGATAGAATTTGATGCAACAAAACTATTTAAACATAAATATGAAATCCTAAAGTTTAACAAACGAGATTACAGCAAAAGTGCCACATATCACAAACCACCTTTGTTGGTATAAATGTGTCATGGTTTGAAGGGCAATTTTATGCAAAAAGGGGATGGTAGAAGCAACACTCAACACCATTATGTCATAACTTACATTCATATTTGCCACAACGTCATAATAGGATAGGTTATGAAGTCATACCTTTCTGCAAGCATTGCAGAGCCCTCTTCAAATAGTTCCTCAACAGCCCCAACAGAAGAAAGCTTGTTCGCCGGTTTATTCACAGAATTACTTAACTTTTTCCCAAATATAAGTGAACTTAGCACATTTTGCTTCTTTTTTGGTGATGATGGTAAAATGGAATAGTCAGGAGGAATGACGTCAACAACTACGCAGGTTGTATCATCTTTTAAGCCGCTTGACCTTAGAGCTTCCTTAACAACCATCTTCGCAGCAAGCTCTGCAGGTAATCCACGGCAAGATTGTGCAACCGTCTCGGATGATAAGGCATCTTATATGCCATTAGAAGCAATTATCAGCCTCCCCCCGGAATTTGAAAGCTAAACATCAAAATAAACAGGTCAAAAGGGCAAAAGGGCAAAACCATTGTGACTCATGAAGATCAAAATCACAAGCATTAGAAGGCAAATGTGAAACACTCAATGCGAACTCACCTTCACTTGCTTAACATGTGGTATCGGGACAATGAACTCACCCACATCAGTATCACCAATCGATCTAGAAAGGCATAACCCACCAGGCCAGCACCTTAGGGGGCCCACCAGTGTGTCACATAAGAAATTGAAGACTCCTTAAAAGAACAAACTACAAGATATATGAAGGATCACTTTCCAACTAAGTAACATTTCAGCTAGGAATATTAAATAGTTCAACAGATGCACTACCTCGGTACCCCCACAAACATTGGGCCTACCCACTTCACCCCCACTTGCAGTCACACGTTCTCTCTCTTCAGCATTCTCTTCAAGCCTGTGATCAACCGTCAGCAGAGAAACCACACCACCCTGAGTATCCAAAATGCATGGAGAATCCCCAACTGATGCAACTGTCACAGTCAATCCATCAACCACAACAAAGGTAACTGTAGTCCCAGAAGTCTCCCCTGTTATGAACATTGATACCAATAACACAAAACAGCATAAGATGCAAGGAAGAATAAAGAAGCATAAAAGGAGTATGTATTCCACACGTGCCTTTTCGCTGAAAGTCTATGTCAGTTTTCACGAAACCAGCAACTAGTGCTCGAGGAAGGGCTTGAAGCCACTCTTCCCTATCAATTCCTTAAAGAATCGTGCTCATAACATGATTCAACAAATTCTCTTTTGAGAATACAGTAGCAGATATGCCATTGTGCCCATCAAAGATCTGCCAACCAATTCCAAGTTTAAAGAACTGAAGGGTATATATATGGGGCTAGTGTACAGTGGCCAGCCAAAATACTAGCATTTTCATTCACTCTAGAAATTCGTACAAGTGAGGTTCATCTTCTAGTGATCCAGATCACTCACCTGAGGATGGGCAATGGACCAAAAATCTCTTCCATCAAAGAGTCCCAGCCATCCGGTTGGAGTACATCTTGCCATTGCATTGTGACATTGGCTATATTTTCTTTGCAACTGCCCATGTCCAGGAAAATTATTGCACAGCTAAGATTGTACATGCATCTGAAGTTGAAATATCACAAGTCCCATCTCATCGAGGACCATCACAAGAAAAACTACAATTCTTTGCCACATCAACCTTTCATGGTGACTACCACCAGATGAACCAGCTGGATCACTGAAAGGCATGTCCAATTTTTAACAAACAGAAAAGTCCCTGATCCAACTTAAGCATTGTGTTTTTCCTCATATACAAGAGTACTCTGGATTATATGAGTAACAGAGAGAAGTGACGAGATTACCGCAAACACAGAAAATGATGCCATAGGGTTCCCAGGAATCCTCTGACAATCCAGTTTTAGCAGGAAATAGTCTTCCCCTTTCTTCGCAAGAGCGGCATGTCCGTACCTGACCAGTGGCTTCTCAATCTTCTCATTCGGTAAAGACTCTCTCTCTCTCTCTCTCAAATCACGTTTCTCCTTGCTTCGATTTTCAATCAAATGTAGAAATTGTGAGTTTCTACGATCCCATGTGCAGAATTGCCGCAAACACGAACAGGGGTGGTAGCTACGGACGAAGGCTGAGGTCACAGGGGCTGCGACTGGTGGATGAGTCGGGGCAGTGACCAGGGTTGGATGAAAGGGGTTTCAAAAACCCTAGCACGGAATGTGCTCACATCAATGGTGAGTTTGCAGTGACATGAGGTTTTAAAAACCCTAGCGAGAGAGACAGAGAGGTTGGGAAACAGAGAGAGGGAAATGGGACTGAGTGACAGAGAGAGGATGAGGGAGTGCGAGAGATCGCGAGAGGGCGAGGGAAAGGGAGAGGGTGAGTGTGAGAGAGGGAGAGAGAGAGAGAGAGAGAGAGAGAGAGAGAGAGAGAGAGCGGGGGGGTTTTGGTTTTGGGAATTTGGGTGTGCGCGGGAGAGGAGCGCAGGTAGTATTAAGTTTTAGGGGTGACGGACATCACCATCTTGGTTTAGTTTCGAACTTGTGGGGCCCACCATTGTGTATTTTATCTATCCACTCCATCCATTCATTTTCACGGCTCCTTTTTAGGGTTTATCTAAAAAATGAGTCAGAATGAAGATGTATATGGAGCACACCATATATTAACGATATAAATATATTTTTCATTATTTCTTATGGTGTGGCCCACTTAAACTTTTGATCTTTCTACTTTTTGGGCTCTTGTACCGAAATAATATTTTAAAATTGATGGACGGATTAGATAAAACAAATATATTGCAATGGGCCCCATGGAGCTCCTTAAGCATCATCAGTATCTAATAAAGTCCAATGGGGGAGGTATGTTTTAGCTCCGGATTAAGTAGGTTTTAGCTACATATTAAATCCGTAGTAATATAGCTACGGATTAAATCCGTAGCGAAAAACCTACGTAGTCCCCAGCCTTTGCTCATTCTTTTGGTAGTGATCTCTCTATGCGTGTGTGTTGGTTGTTTTCTTATTTCCCCATACGTTTAGTAGGAATCCTAAACTCGACCATGGAAGATGGAGAGATCAGTTTTCGGTTCAGGCCTGCACTTTTGATTTCCTCATTTCCATCTCAGAGAACGGTAAATCTCTCTCTGTAATTTCATCTCAGAATCGATTTTCTGTTTCTCCATTTATTGGATTTTCAAATGTTCCTGAATTTTCAGAATTACGTTTGGGTTTTTAAACCTGACTTTTCTAAATTCTAGATCTGAAACAAATTTTCAGCAATACATTTGGGTCCCAAATTCAATCGAATGTGAATAAAGAAATTATGCTTATCTGTTTATTTAGTGCCTGGAAGTGTTTACTTCTTATGACACAAGGTTACTCTGTCGACCTATTGATGTGCATTTGGTGCCTGGAAATGTTTATTTCTTAAGACACAGAGTTGCTTTGCAATGGCATGGGCTAGGGCACTCAAGGTTAATGGGGTTTCATCATTTTGTTTAAGGATATGCAATATGTTTTCTTGTAGAAATCGATTACAGAAACTGGAGAAGATTAAAGACTCAAATAGGCAGAGCCGGCAGTTGGAAGAACTTACAGGAAAGATGCGGGAATGTAAGAGGTTGGTGGAAAATTCCATTTTCATGCATGATACTAGTTTATTAGATGAACTAGATGTGGAAAATTTCATCCCCTAGATGAAAGAACCTTTCCATACTTGTCATTGGGTTATTGTTTCTCAAGCTTATCAAAGAGTTTGACGGAGAAGTTAAGGAAGAGGAGAGTAGAAATACTCCAGACACCAACGAAATGCGTAGTGAGAAAAAACAATCAATGGTGTTGTTCACTCCTTAAAGATCTTTACTCTTTATAAGCAATTGCAACTTCTCGGTGTTTGTTTGAAACTCTAATAAGCTTTTTGTCCATATTCATTGTTATGTATTGAACTTGAGAATACTTTCTCATTTTTTACAGATTAAAGAATTGAATTCTTATGTCGCTCTTAAAAAGCAGTGAGTTGTCAACATTTCTTACAAATTACTGAAGCTGGCTTGATGTGGAACCATTTCATTTACAAAAGCATCTATTTGTTTATTTCGAAGCATCACATTTTTTTAGAACATCTACTTTGACTTTTGCTATGTTTTCTTTACATTTGTTTATTCAAAAAATGAAAAATGCCCTTTTCCATCTTGCTACTCTAAAACCAGTTTGTGTTGTCAGATATCCGAGTCTCTATTACTAAATAATTGCAAAGGGCTTTGGGACCCATGTGATTATGGATGTTTTTTAGAATAGGAAAGATGGCAGCATCCAAGTCCTATTGCTGGAAGTATACAGAAATATGAATCAACTTAAATTTCAGCTCACATAGTGGAAGTCAGGGGTGTTAAAGGCAATTCTAGACATAGGTACATTGAATGATGAACCAATCAAAGATTGGATAAGAGAAAAAGGTTAGATGACTACAACTTTAGATAACACAAGGAATAAAATTAGCTTAGGAAATGAGCTATTTGTAGGAATTTGTCTATCAATTTTGAGATTATTATCCCCCAGTGCCCTTGTTGTGAAAACTGTGCTTTTACTCTTGAATGATTAGAGTTTGTTTATTTTTATTTTTATTTTTATTTTTTAATTTTTTTAATTTTTTAGTTTGGAGCATTCAACAATTTAAGATCTTCTAGCCATCACATGAATAATTAACTATAGCAATATCGATTGGCCATTTCTGCAAGAATTCTTCACCTTTGGTCTTACAATTATCTGATTCATGGTTCTTTTCATGCTTGCAAGTTTGCCTTTTGGCCTCATTTCTAGGAAACCTGATTTATGTTGCCCGCCTGTGGCAGCTCTGCATTCTCCCAAAATTTGTTATTGTTTCCTTCCTAAAATAGGAGTAATGAATGAACTCACAAGAGTTTCAACATGAGGTTATGGGTTCAAGTACCAATTGTAATGAAATTCCACTATGGTGTGAGTGTGTGGGCGTGTGTGGGGTGTGAGTGTGTGTTTAACAAAATGAACTCCAATTTCAACAAAAGATAGCTCCCAAAATTAGGAAGATTGCGGATGTGTGGTCAGTGACGCCCACAAAAGATGGATATTCTAATTGGTCTTGTAAGGATGTGCTCATTGAGATTAAGGGACATGAACTTAAATACATGATTGGTTTCCTATCGTTGTTAGGGTAGATATCATTCATGTTGGGTGCATTTAAATTACCATCCAAATGCTATTTTGAATGTATGAGACTTCCCTAAAATAAAATAATAATAATAATTAATTGTTTTCTTTTAAATATATGGTGCACTCATCTGCGGAGACGTTTGTATTTAACTAACATTTCCTCATTTTATGGCCAAAAAAAAAAAAGAAGAAACGTTTACTTTATTTTGAGGGCTTGGATTCAACACTGGTCTGATGGAGCATGGTTGAGATAAGAAAATACAAGACTGATCTAAAAGGAGACCTTTGTCAAATACAAACTCAGATGATCCAATAAATAATTAACAATCTATGCGAAATATAGGATAAGTATCCAAGGCAGAGCATGGTTGAGATAAGAACATACCTTTCTTAGCTCACCTATATTTTGACACTAGCACATCTATTAACTTTTTACTTTTTACTTTTTCTTTCCTTAAAAAATTATTATTATTATTATTATTATTATCAATGACCTTTGGAACCACAAACACCCACATACATCCTAGAACGATGGCGTAGTTATAAAATGGAAAAAAAAGTTCACCAGTTCAACATAAGCAATGTAGATGATTCACTCGAGAACAACGTGCCATTTGAAATGCCTTTCTAAAAAGGCTACAAGAACAGAAGAGTTGTGCTAGAAACATACAAAGTAACTAAAGAAATTCAAGCTTACCTGCTAGGGTAATAAGTAATCCGTAATTAATGTAGCCAACGCTTTGGAATATATGCCCATGCTGGGAAAGTAGCTGTTCATAGAACAATGGAAGTGTCAATACTTTACGAAGGCATAGAGACTTGAGGATCACAATCACATGTGATATGTAGTTAAATACATATTCCTAAGTAAACAAAGGCCAGTTCACGTCATCATTTAGCTAAGTACATATTCACGAGTAAATTTTTATTTTTTTAAAAAATCAGATTCATTAAGATGTCAACTCCCTTGGAGAGGCAATGTATGTTGGAGATGATTGACTCGGAAAATCATTTTCTCTCCCACAATGTAAATCTTTTGTAGTTTACATTTCTTAATTATTATTTTTGAATAATCCTTTACCTATCTTCTTGATTTATTTCATCGGTTAATATTGGCAAATGCCTCCCACATGACACGACTCGTTGCATCCTTTTCCCTTTACTAAAGAATTCCATGAAGAGAGTTGTAACTAACACCCATTATAACTGATTGATACATAGCCAAAAGTGGAAAGGATGAGTGTGAATCTATTAGTAGGAGGTAGTTAATCCATTTCATCAATTTAGGAAAAAGGGTCTGCATACAAATGCTGTTGTCAGGCTTGCTAAAGGTTTAGGCTTGGCCTGATTTTAGGAACTTAAGTGTGGGGTCAGAGTCCGATTAGGGCTGAGGTTGGGATTTAAGTGTAGATTTTTTATTTTTACTTTTGGAAGTTGCGTATTTGTAGAGATGAACTCTCTATTGGTGACAAATAGAGAGCTTCCCTGTTGCACACCGAGTTTGTACATGTGGGATCCATGGTTGGTTTATCCAAGAAATTCATCTGGAAGCCCCTGTCATGACCATGCCTGCAACCCCCCTCCCCCCCCCACTCTCTAGATTTGGAAGATCCTAGCTATCAAATCCTTAGTCTTCCTTCATTTAATGTGGCATACATCAAAATTCTTGCAAAGGTTAGAGAAATGGTCCAGATTTCAACCCATTTATCAACAACGAGGATCTCTGATCAGTGGGATTTTTTTTTCTTTTTTCTTTTTTCATGTAAGCCATCCAGCAAGGGACCCACTAGATGAATGCTCTGGTCACCATTTGGTGGGGTAAAAGGGCAGTCCTCTTTAACAATGACAGAAATCAACCACTGAATTCTTGCATTCTAATTGCACTCTCAAACAGAAAATAGACTGTTGTCTTGAATTCTTACTGCCGGAAGGGAAAATGCTAATAGAAGAACAACTGACCATGTTGGTCTGGGAAGCAATCATTGAAACATCAGATACTACTCTGGTAACAACAAAATGGGCTATGTATGAACTTGCGAAAAACCCCAAGAATCAGGTAGCTCTCTCAATATATTCAATCATCTATTCATCTTTACATTTTCAATTTTATATGTTTCTGATTCCGATTGTTGTTCTAGGACTGTCTATACCATGAGATTAAAGAAGTTTGTGGGCTGCAAAAGTTCACAGAGGAAATCTGTCACAATTACCATACTTCCAAATCCTACTGAGAATCAGGTTGGAAAAAATGTATTATGAAGAGAAGCTTTCTAAAAGAACACCTGATGAACTTGAAATGATATGGAAATTTGTTGTAAGTTAAATGATCTTAAATAAGTTGACGTTTGTCCTCTTCATTTTTTCTTGTGCTTTTCACCAACATTGGTCAGGTTACTAGTTTGCAGGGTCCTTGGCATTTGTTTTTAAAACATTCCTGCCTTGTCATACTTATCTTATTCTTTGTCAGGCTTTAAAAAATTCATTCTAGAAGGGGTTCCTCTAAATGGCTTTCATAGCTAGTTTGAGAAATAAATACTGACTAGTCAAATGCCAGCTTGTTGCTTTCTGGTATTTCAATTCACTAGTGGGCATGTTTATGGCTTCACATGGTATGTCTGGATACTTCTTCCAAACTAAATGGTATTTACTGTTCTTTGTAATTTCAGTTTCCAAGATAGAAGGTATGAATACAAAGGTCTTAATAAGGTCTAGATGGGAAAATTAGCAAGGGCAAAGGCTAGTGGGAATTTTATAAGGATTCAGGAAGCACGTGTATGGGTCAAACAGTTCCTTGATCAATCTATGTTTTGTAGTTCTTATGTTGATTGTTTTACCTTATTAAATGCCTAGCAGGTGCATTACACTCTCTAGTCCATAATTGTACACATTTCCTTTGTGTCATTGCACTTATTTTGATGTCATGTATTGGTTTTACATTTAGGTTTTTCATGTCAATTTGTTGATGTGCATGTAATTTTGCCATGATATGACTGTATGGCATGCCATCTTCTTTCTCAAGACTATTGCTAAGGTAAGTTTTAAGAGTGAGAAATGTTGAACAATATTCTCATGAATAGGATTGAGTGTTTTTCAGTGGTATACACAGATGCCAATGTGGCATAGGTATGTTGTCTAGGCCATTCATCAGGTAGCGCCCTTCAAAATGTTTGCTTGGAATTTCGTGTTATACCGGTAATAGGTTCATTCGTTGTTACGCCCCAGACTCGGTAACCGGACTCACAAGTAGCCCGATAGCCGGTTCTGGCCGCAACAGCCTCCGTAGTACCCCATTCTCGGCTCATGAGGCAGGTTACAATCCTGAGATCTTACAAGGAGGATTTCCATAATAGTATAATCATTCCAATACAAGCATACCTAAGATCACAACAAGTATTCCTGAGAATAACAGAGGGCACACATCATAAAATCCACTAAGAATTTGAACTTTTACAATCATCCATCAGGTCCAAAAGGAAATACATGAGATAAAAAGGAAAAAAGAGAAAGGGCGGCAACACTAGAGTCCTCAAATGCTCAGCTCTACTCCACGCTCTGTTGCTACGACGCCTACCTAGAATCTCCTGCACGCATCAATCGTGCATAAGCTTATAGAAGCTTAGAGGGTGGTGTGGTGTGTGATAGTGGTGCACAAAAGAGTAGTAGGAGATACAAGGAGAGAAGCATGGTCAAAGAGAATATCACTAGCCTTACCCAGGCTTACCATGAATATGATGCAAAGAGTACTGGACGCCATACCAAGGCAATGCATGAAGGGGCTTGTACAGCCAATGCTAATGCGATGCAAGTAATGTCAGTGCTCATATCCAAACCATATGTCAAGTACGTTTCCAATCATAAGGAAATCACTGGGGTCCATTACACTGCTGAATGACTGCCACTCTGCAAACCCCGCACAGTCAAACGAGCGTAAGAGACCTCACTACCCGCTTGTAGACAGCCAATCACCAATAAGGCCTGAAGGTAGCGGACCCATTTACGAGTTAGTCAGACTCAGCCTAGCAATGCCTCCTCACACCAGGCAGGTAAGGCCACACACCTATCCAACCGACTACATGACAGTGGGAGTCGCGGCCTAACGGTATAAGGCCCTCATGCACTCATGTATTCCACCAGGTCACGACGTTGGAGCAGATCCTTGGTACTATGGAAGTTTTGGAAATTTCACCCATAGGCATCCTATGCACTTGGTATGCTCAACTAATATTTTCGGTGTCCACACATACAGCCATCCACGAATACCCCTGTGAAAGCAAGGCCTTGATGAAGTAAGGGCGGATATCCATAAGCTATGCAATGCCAAATACATGAATCACACAATCACCCATGCATCAGTCCCAAGTATCCATCTCTCAGGGAGATACCAACATGTCCTACACAATGGCACAACCATGGTCAATCATACCTCAACCAAGCATGCATATGATGCACATGGGAGTGGACCATGAAGATGAATAGGGGTGCTAATGAGGTGAAGATGAACTCTCTACCTAACTATGAAGGGTCTAGGTACTTAACCAATTCCTCATAAAGAATATAACCTCTAGTGGGGGCCCATATACCTGGGGTAGCCCACGAGACTAAGGAGAACAGTGGTATGAGCCTAAATAGATGAAACGGGCCTATCAAGGGTCTATGGTGGGCCTTTAACTACCCATAGAAGCTCATTGACCTACCTTAGGGCCACCAATGTGGATATCCAACCACAATTGGTCCCCAAAAGGTATCCCATCTCTAATTGATCATGGATCAAGGCCCAAGGCCCACGCAACATCAGAAATACGAAATGGGTAGCCATGATCATACCACAAACACTCACGTTGGGCTTTAGAAAGGCGGCCCAAGGCCTATCCAAAACATGGGTCCAAGGGAAACACACATAGCCCAACCCATATATACCACTATGGGCCAATAGGGGAAAGGTTAGGGCCCAACATAAAGGCCACTAATCCCATATATTGTGGTGGCCTAGTGGGCAGTCCATTGCTCAAACCACATGGGCAAATGTCATGCTCTTAGTCAAGTAAGTTGGGCCTACAACCCGGCCCAAGTATTAAAGTTGATTTGGTGGGCAACCAAGGGCCCATCTACTTGTGTAATCCGGCCCACTAACCCAACACAATAGTATGGTAAAAATGACCCAAGAGTTCAATGGGCCTATCTGAAAAGTTCCAGTCCAATTGTGCCTAAAGAGTTCAACAACTAGCTACATTCATGGACCCAATTAAATTCAACTGTGGTGGGCCTCAAAAGTGCATTTATTAAGCCCAGCATTTAAGGAACTAAAGGTATAAATTATTCCCTCTAAGATCTTCATAATGTGGTGGGATATACAACACATCTAGGTGGGCCCACAAGGTAGGCTAGAGGGCCAACCAAGGCTGGACGCTCCAGCCTGGGTGTCCCTGCCTAGTGGGCCACTCTCACCCACACCACGGCCAGCTCAAATGTCCGTTGGGTCTGAAATTTTGTGAGATTATGCTTCCATATGTGGGCCACACCTTCATAAAATTTCAAGATTTTTGAATTTTCCTAAGTATTTTAATTTATTTAAACAAAACAGTTTGTTCAGAAAATCGGACAAACCTGGACGTCCCAACGTGGCAGGCCAGTCTGGCCCTCGCCACAGTGTGCACAGGGCTCCATTGGCTCTAAAATTTTGTATGTGGATCCTAAACTGAGTTTACCACACTTCTGTAAAATTTTATAATTTTAGACATCTGTAAATGTTTTAATTCATTTAAATAAATCAATCTGTCTTAAAAATCGGACTGATCTGGACACCATATTATAGTAGGCCTGTCCAGCCACCACCATGGTGTGTACAGGTGTCCATTGGCCCCAAGATTTTGTAGGTGGCTCCTGTCATAGGTGGGCCACCTCTATACAAAATTTTACACTTTTTGGAGCAGTGAAAGTATTTTTAATAATTCATACAATTTATGGAGAGCAATGTTGCAGAATAATTAAAGATTGATGTCCCCTTTTGGATCACCCAAGGAGTGGGCCTATGCTCATCAAATCAAGGGAAAAATGGAGGGAAGGGTGCCTCCATTACTGTACAACAAGGTAGGGTCCACATCAGTTGGCCACCTTCCCAAAATCAGATCACACTAGGGTCTTTCCCTCTTCCACCAACATGGTTAGACGGTCCCATATGTTGGACCATCCAGGCCCTTAGGCCCAGCCCTGGACGTCCCAAAAAGGGCTGCATGGGATAGGTTTTCAGTATGTATTAAGGTGGGGTCCTCATACCAGTAACCCACCCTTATCTTCTTCAAAACAAGGCAACATATGGGCTGAAACAATTAGCAACATGACCCTTAAAAAAAAATCTGGACAGCAAGGTATATAGTTGCCTAGTGCAGTCCACCATTAAAGTTCCAGCAAAATAATCTTCATGCACATCAAGATGCGGCCACCTAGATGGGCCACACACATCTGGGACATACTCTCAAATGATCCAAACCTTGCATGTGTGAATGGATAGCAAGGTGGATCTCCACATGTCCAGAAAATGGGACATATAGACGTCCCAACAAGGATGGACGGTTGGATGTGCCTTACACATCAGGTGGGCCCCCATGACCAACAACTATTTAAGGAGATCGGTCATTCAGGAGGGGTTTCGCCACTAAAAACCCCTTATGTACAAAGAAGATTCAACCATACAATTGCTTATATATGGATTTATGCATGCATGGTCCTCCATAGTAAAAATCTGAGGTGGGGATGCCATCCCCACCATAAAATAAAGGTCTAGATGACCTTAGGGGGACTGAGATCATGAAACACATCATGATGGGGTCCATGGAGAATGGCCCCATCATGGATTAACACATGCATGATGGATGGCCAATAGGCACATCCAAAGGGTTAGATGGGATGCCCATCATGGGTTGGCGGGTCCCACTTGTTCCCTACATGAAGAAACAAAAGAAATAAGAGAGGGAAGGGAAGTTAGCATTTGTGGAAAACACCCACCTTGAATCTTCAAGCTACCACCAACACTAAGTACTCCAAGCTCCAGGCTTAAAGGTTCAATGGTTAAGATGAGTTTGTGGTGGCTAGATGGAGGAAGAAAGGAAGGGGAAGTTGCTGGAAATTGGGAGAGAGAGGGCTGAAAATTTCACCATGGAAGAGGAAAATGAGAGAATGAAGGAGGAGAGAGAGGAAGGGAAGGTTGTAGGAGAGTCATCATTGCTCTCCCTCATTGGTTAGAGAAAGAAATCATGACCTATGGTGATGGAGACAATGCTTACTAGGGTAGGTTAGGTGTGGGTAATGTTTAGGATGGGTAGTGTTTATTCCATGGGAATTGTAGTGTGTGTGGGTAGAGTGCATGGGAACTTGTGCCTGAGAGTGGTCCATATGCTTTTGTACAAAAAGTGGGCCACATGATGAAATGCTCACAACTTTTGATCTATAAGTCGGATGAACGCACAAGACGTGTCGTTGGAACCGCAACGACGATACGAATGAGATAACATAGGCCGATCCAAGTCAGGTCAATGTGACCAGACTCAAGGATGACTACAAACGCTACCCAAAGGTCGTGAGTTGCCGAAATTTGACCGGTAGGACCGTGGGAACAAAATGAATGAAATGCATACTCACATACACACATGCACACATGAGAACTCGGGTCGGGTCTCACAACCCTCCCCACCAACAAAGAAATTTTGTCCTCGAAATTGACAAAATCAGAACAGCAAAATGCATAACACATCATACATATATCAGTCATCAATCTTAAGAGAAGCAATACAAGCAATCAGTCATCAAACAAATGGGGATAACGCTCTCTAATCTCGGCCTTACGTTCCCAAGACGCCTCGGCCTCCGAATGATGACCCCATTGCACATTTACTAAGGGAATGACCTTGGTCTTGAGGACCTGCTCCTTTCGATCAAGAATACGAATCGGCTGCTCAATATAAGAAGCATCCTTACGGACCTCAAGTGGCTACCAATCAATCACGGGCATAGTGTCCGACCCACACTTCCGCAACATAGAAACATGGAACACATCATGGATCGCAGAAAACTTAGGAGGTAAGGCAAGCCTATAGGCCACAACGCCTATGCGTTTGGTAATCTCAAAAGGTCCAATGAATCTCGGGGCGAGCTTGCCCTTCACACCAAAGTAAACCACGCCTTTCATAGGCGAGACCTTGAGATACACCATGTCCTCGACTATGAACTCAAGGGGTCGACGCCGACGATCAGCAAAACTCTTCTGCCGGCTCTGAGCTATACGCATCCTTTGCCTGATAACATCAATAACCTCTGACGTCTGCTGCACAAGCTTGGGACCTAAGAGACGACGCTCTCCAACATCGCTCCAACAACTAGGAGATCTGCACGGTCTGTCATAAAGTGCCTCCGCCTGATAGCTGTTGTTGTACATGAACTCGACGAGGTACATATGCTCATCTCAATTCCCCACAAAGTCGATCACATAAACCCTGAGCATATCCTCAAGGATATGGTTGACCCTTTCGGTCTGCCCATCCGTTTGCGGATGATAAGCGGTGCTGATATGTAAAGTGACCCCTAATGCCGGTTGAAAACTCCTCCAAAACTGAGACGTAAACCTGGAGTCTCGGTCTGAAACGATTGCAATTGGGACGTCGTGCAGTCTCACAATCTCCTCAATGAATATCCTCGCTAACCGATCCATAGACCAGGAAGCACGTACTGGAATGAAATAAGCCGACTTCGTCAGATGATCGACGATAACCCAGATGGTATCGTGACCGCGCTGAGTCCTCGGTAAACCTGCGATGAAGTCCATTGATACATGCTCCCACTTCCACTCTAGAACGCTCAACGGCTGCAAGGGATCAGGGGGTCTATGATGATCGGCCTTGACACACTGGCATGTGTCACACTCGGCCACAAAACTCGCAATCTGGCGCTTCATCCCCTGTCAGAAGTACTACCTCCTCATATCACGATACATCTTCGTGGAGCCTGGGTGGATAGTAAGTCTCGATTGGTGTGCCTCGGTCATCAGATCCTGATGCAACTCTGAAACATCCGGGACACACAATCGGCCTCTGAAGTGTAATCCACCATCGAAACCAATCTGCCAGTCTGACTGCTCCAAGGATGCGGCCTCTGCTCAGTACTCCTGAAGTGACTCATCCGTTTACTGAGCCTCGATCACCCTGGCCATTAAGGAGGGTTGAATCGACAAGCTAAAAAGCTGAATAATGGAAGACTGCAGACCGAACTCAAAGTCAAACTCTGATACATCCTCGAACATCTGCCACTCATGCACCATCATCTGTGCCACCAGGTCTCGTGGCTGGCGGCTGAGCGCGTCTGCCACCACGTTTGCCTTGCCCGGGTGGTACTGAAGGTCGAAATCATAATCTTTCAACAACTCCATCCATCGCCTCTATCGCAGGTTTAACTTGGACTGCGAAAATAGATACTTCAAGCTCTTATGATCCGAGAAGAGCTCGAACCTGACCCCATATAGATAATGCCTCCACACCTTTAGTGTGAAGACAACTATTGCAAGCTCCAAATCATGAGTGGGGTAGTTCAGCTCATGGACCTTGAGCTGGCGCGAGGCATACGCCACTGGCTTCCCGTGCTGCATCAGTACAGTACCCAAGCCAACTCTGGAGTCATCAATGAAAACAACGAAACCCTCACTCCCATCAGGAAGAGTGAGAACGGGAGCGGACGTGAGGCGGTCCTTTAACTCCTTAAATGCCTTCTCGCAAGCGTCACTCCAGACAAACTCGACACCCTTCCGCGTTAACTGGGTCAGCGGTGCTGCAATATGGGAGAAACCCTCGATAAACCGTCGGTAATATCCCGCTAGACCAAGGAAGCTGCGAATCTCAGACGCGTTCGTGGGCTGGCCCCACCGACACACTACATCAACCTTCGAGGGGTCCACAGCAACACCCTCCCTCGTCACCACGTGATCGAGGAACTTCATCTCCTCCTGCCAAAACTCGCACTTCTCCAGCTTCGCATACAGGTGGTGGGCACGGAGGGTCTCAAGCAGAATCTGCAAGTGCTTAGCATGGTCCTCACGGGTCCTCTAATATACAAGAATATTATCAATGAATACCACCACGAACTGATCGAGGAACGACCGAAAAACCTCATTCATCAGCTGCATGAATACGGTGGGTGCGTTGGTCAATCCAAACGACATGACTAGGAACTCGAAGTGACCATAGCGTATTCGAAAAGCCGTCTTCAGAATGTCCTCCTCTCAGACCCGAATCTGGTGGTAACCGGAACACAAGTCTATCTTGGAAAAATACTGTGCACCCTGCAACTGATCGAACAAATCATCAATACTAGGAAGCGGGTATTGGTTTTTAATGGTGACTCTACTAAGCTCACGATAATCTACACAGAGTCGCAACGAACTATCCTTCTTCTTCACGAACAATACCGGGGCTCCCCAAGGTGAACTACTAGGACGAATGAAACCTAACTCCCGGAGCTCATCCAACTGCTCCTGCAGTTCCCTCAACTCTAACGGTGCTTTCCGGTAGGGGGCCTTCTTAATGGGTGCAGTACCAGGCACCAAATCAATCTGAAACTCCACATGCCGATGTGGAGGCAAATCCGGGATTTCCTTAAACACATCCGGGCACTCACAAACAATTGGCAGTTGCTCAATACTCTCTGCCATAGAATCCTCAATGACTGAAGCTAAAAACCTAGATAACGGCTCCCCTCTGAGCTCAGCGACAAACTGGAATACTGGCAAGCCTGGAATATGATATGTAACTTGTCCTCGCAGCATAGTCTAAGACAGCACCATACTCTGCAAACCAGTCCATACCCAGAATAACATCAAAACCCGACATCGGCATCACGAATAGATCGGTAGGAAGGAACATCTCGCCCACTAACACCGGGTAAGAAGGGCAACAACGAGTCAATACCACAGACTTTCCCATGGGAGTCGAAACAGCCAAGTCCTCGGACACGGACTCCGATGGAATACCGGTCAATCAGAAAAACTGCTCGGCCACAAAAGAATGGGAGGCACTAGAATCAAATAAAACATGAGCAATACAGGTAGAAATAAGAAGAATACCCTCAACGACTCCACCGGTAGATGACTGCGGGTCCTGGCTTGGCGCCTGCTGCACAGAATAAAAGCGGCCCTGAACTGGTAAGGGAAGTAACCTGAAAGACTAAGGGTCCTGAGTCTGTGCCTGCTGGGATGCTATACACACTGGACCTAAGGACCGGACAGCATACGGATATTCCCTTTGCTGGTGCTACGGCTGTTGTTGTCTCTGCTGAGGAGGTCTGCCTGGCTGCCTCTGCTGCTGAGGAGGAGCCCTAGGACGAGGAGGGGGCAACTGCAGTGGCCTCTACTGCTGAATGGGGAGAGGGCGCTTGTAAGTGCTATAGTTTATATCCCTGTCTGTTGTCAAATTTGTGGTGCCAAAATCACTGTTATGTTATATATAACTTGCATAAGTGAAGATCTCTCAAGGATCAACATTCATGAACAACCTAAGCTCACAAGACAAGACTCAAGCTGAAGAGTACAAGGCAGTTGGTAAAGAACTCAAGACCCTTTCAAGATTGAGCTACATCAAGATTTCAAGATTGATCTACATCAAGACTTCAAAGCTCATTCTTCAAGGTCACTTGTTCCGAATGTTTCAATGTCCTTTACTTCATGATTGAGGTTTGATTAACCATAGGTTGACCTTAGAAGTAGGTCATTTCGGATACATAAACCGAATGTTTATTTTACATGTGATTGGTCTGTTCTTCGACTAGTCCTAGGCCTTCTTCGACTAGTCCTAGACTTGCTTCGACCAGTCTAAGAAAATCCTCGATCAGTCGTAAGTTTGTTACAAATTCCGGATAAAATCTGTTAAGCTTCGACTAGTCCAGGAATCTGTTCGACCAGTCGTAGGAACAGTGTCGACTGCATCTACGACCAGTCAAAAATCTTCGACTCAAATTCCAGTGAAGTTTTACAGGACTTACGACCAGTCGAAGGAGACCTACGACCAGTCGTAGGAAAGCTTCGACCAGTCGTAGAACGGTCAGAGCATATCCCGCCGGATTTTTCAAATATCTGTTATTGCTTCGACTAGTCAAAGAGCACTCTAGACCAGTCGAAGACCCGATCTTCTCACCTATAAATAGTGCATGCATCTCAGAAGAAATCATCGATTTAATTAATTCATTCAAGCCAATCTTCGTCGAACTTCTGAGAGATAATTCTATGCTCCATCTAAGCTAAGTGTGCTTATTTAATATTCTCTTTCCTTAGCTTTATTTTAATTGATTTTCTTTCTGCTATTCCAATCTGATTTGATAAAGAGGAATTATTATTCCCTTTCTTTGGAATCAAAATCAATTAAGGCAAGCCCTATTTAGTTTAATTTAAAATCTATTAGAATTAGAACCATTGTAATTGAGTACTGGACATTGAACTTGGACATTCAATCATCTACTTTGGTTCTACCGGGCTGCTACAACGAAGGAGATATTCAGGTATTTTACATTTAATTGTAAATCCCTTTCTATTTTGGTTTCTTTCAAGATTTGCCAGAAAAATCTTGTTGTATTGGTTTTCTGAGGAGAGCCAGGAAAACTCAGAAGTGGGGTTTTTTTTAATTGTGTAAGCCCACATACAAAGACACAATTGTAAAGGTTTTGGGTGAACCTGGGAAAACCTATTTTTAGTGAACGCTAATATCCCCTATGTGAGGATATTAGGAGTGGAGTAGCATTTTGTGTGGCTGTTGTATAACAGTTGGTGAACACACAGGCGAACCACTATAAACTCTTGTGTTGTGGTTGAATGATTTATATTTCTAATCTTTAATTAATTTTTGTGGGATGTATGTATGGTGGTGAATGTTGTAATTATTTAATTCAAGCTTTGTGAGAATATTGTAATAGCTTAGAATTTATTTTCTGCTATTCCTTTATAAGCTTGATTTTCAATTTCATTTGAAAGTTGTCCAGCAAGGTTGCCCTGCCATTTTTATGGTGTATGGCTGTCCCTAGAACAATACATTTTTTATTACAAGTTATTTCAATTCAGTTTGTATTTATTTCTGTATTCCTCTTCGATTTGAGATTTGATACAAAGACCTTTCTAGAAATAAGGTTGTCCTACCATAAACTCTGGTTTTTGGTGTAAGGTTGTCCTTAGAATAACATTTGTATCAACCTCTCAAGATCTGAAGTTTGAGGTTATTTTTCTTTTCTGCATTGTAATCTATATTGGCTATCATTTTCTTTTTAATTTCGCTGTTATAAGTTTTTATTTGGCATTGTCCTATTCACCCCCCCTCTAGGACATATAGCTTGGCCTCTTCAAGTGGTATCAAAGCCTAATAGCTCTTTTTTAATTCTTGGATTTAATTCCTGAGCTAACGATTTAAGCTATTTAAGATGTCAAATTTTGATAGCCTTTCAGTCACAAGGCCTTCACCCTTTGATGGCTCCAACTATGCTTATTGGAAAGCCAGAATGAGGATCTTCCTCAAATCAATGGATGAAAATGTGTGGCAAGCCACAGTGACTGAATGGAATCCTCCTATCATGGAAGTTACTGGGGTTGATGGTTCAAAATCAATGAAAGTCACACCATATTACCAATGGACCACCCTTCAGAAAAGTGAGAGTAGTGCAAATGCTAAAACACTAAATACAATTACTTGCGCACTATCACCGGATGAGTTCAAAAGAATCATTTCTTGTGATACTGCAAAGCAAGCTTGGGATATATTAGAAATGACACACGAGGGTACTACAATGGTCAAAAAATCTAAAGTCCAACTCCTCACAACCAGATTTGAAGAAATTCATATGGAGGAAAATGAAATGTTTATGGACTTTTACACTAGATTGAATGACATTGTAAACTCAATGTGGGGTCTTGGCGATAAAATCCCAGAAAGTAAAGTGTGTGCAAAAATACTACGCTCACTTCCTGAACGGTTCAATTCTAAAGTAACCGCGATCCAGGAACTTCGCGATATGGATAATATGAGAGTAGAAGAACTAGTTGGTTCTCTACAAACCTACAAGTTAAACTTTAAAGCTCCTAAAGGTAAATCTATCGCACTAAAATCTTTTAAATGTAATTCAGAAGAAAATTCTGATTCAGAAGATGATATGACTCTTTTAGCTAAAAAATTTTACAAGATTTTCAAAAGCAAGAAAAGGGTTGATTTTCAAAAATCAAATGCTAAAAGGAAGTTTAGACCCAAATTTCGAAAATCTTTGAAAGATAGTCAATGTTACAGATTATGGGCACTTAGCAAATAGATGTCCTAAAAGGGAAAAATCCAAGAAGAAGGGTATGTTGGCTACATGGGATGAATCATCTGATTCTGAAGGTACTTCTGAATCAGAAGATTCTGAAACTGAGTCGGGTAATGAGGTCAAAGCTCTTATGACTCTAGCCAAATTCACATTTTTAGATAATGACTCTAGAAGTGAAGAAAATCTGAATAGTGAATGTGAAAATGAAGATGATCTTCAAGACGCTTACAATGCCCTATATAAGGAAAGTTGTAAAATTGCTGTCAAACTTAAACTTCAAAAAGAAAAGTTTTCTAAACTCAAAAATTATTTTGAATCACTTGCCTTAGAAAAATCACAAATTTCAGATTGTTTTGAAAAATCAAAATGCGATTTGGAATTCAAAAACTCCCTAATTATTGATTTAAAATCTGAAATTGAGAAACTTAAAACAGAAGTATCTTCTCTTCTGAGTTTAAAGGACACATGGAAATATGCCCAAGGTGATCCAAAGTTAGAGAAACTTTTATCCGGATCTAGAAAATGTGGCGATCAATCCGGGTTGGGCTATGATAAAAATTTATCTCCTAAACAAATGTATACTCCTCCTATGTTTGTTAAAGGAGAGTCCTCAAACTCAAAAGGGAAAAATACTTATCAAGATTTTTCTAAAAATTCAAAAACCTAGAAACAGCCATGTCAACTTTAATCAGAAACGAAATCCACTAGCTGAAAAGATAGTTGATTTACTCAAGGAGCTCTTAAAATCTAACTCTATAGGTCATTCCTACAAATGTACACAAAAGAAGACCAACTATGTTCCTAAACCCAAAACAATTATGAAATGGGTTCCTAAAGTCACCTGCTTGGTTGCTCACACTGCTTTCAAAGCAACAAGTCATTCAAAGTGGTACCTAGACAGTGGATGCTCTAGGCATATGACAGGTGACAAAGCTTTATTCACCGATCTGAAAGATATGACTGATGGTTCAGTCACATTTGGTGATGGTAGCAACTGCAAGATTATAGGTCAAGGTACGGTTCAACTTTTTAATCTTCCGGTATTTAAAAATGTTTTATACGTTGAAGGCCTAAAACATAACTTGCTTAGTATATCACAAATATGTGATAATAACCATAATGTTCGGTTTTCTAATCAAAGCTGTGAGATAATAAACAATAAGGGTTTTGTAATATTAACTGGATGTAGAACGTCTGAAAATTGCTATATTATTAGTGAATCCAGCTCATCTAATCAAACATGTTACATGGTCCATACAGACGAGACTGATTTTTGGCACAAACGTCTTGGACATGTACATTATCGAAATTTATATCGATTGAGCAAACGAGAACTTGTAAGAGGTTTACCCAAACTTCAGAAATTAGATAAAATATGTGGTGAGTGCCAGATAGGCAAACAAACAAAGAACTCACACAAAAAGGTGAATTCAAATACCACATCAAGACCACTCGAACTTCTCCACATGGATCTGATAGGACCTACCAGAACAGAAAGTCGTGGTGGTAAAAAGTATATCTTGGTAATAGTTGATGACTTTACCAGATTCACTTGGGTAGTCTTCTTAAGGGATAAATCTGAAACCCTTGAAGAAGTGAGAAAAGTTCTTAAAAGGATTCAAACTGAAAAATCTTCTCAAATCAGTAAAATTCGTAGTGATCATGGATCTGAATTTGAGAATAGCAATTTTGAGAAGTTCTGTACCGACCAAGGAATATTACATGAATTCTCTGCTCCCAAAACTCCACAACAAAATGGAATTGTAGAAAGAAAGAATAGGGTGCTTCAAGAAATGGCTAACGTTATGTTGAATAGCATGAAGCTCTCTAAAAATCTTTGGGCTGAAGCAATTAACACAACTTGCTATATTATTAACCGAGTATACACTAGCAAAGATAATAATAAAACGGCTTACGAATTGTGGTTTAATAAAAAGCCTACTGTTAAATACTTTCGAGTTTTTGGCAGCAAGTGCTATATTTTACGTGATCGTGAAAATTTGGAAAAATTCGATACGAAGAGTGATGAAGGTATTTTTCTAGGATATTCTTTAAACAGTCGAGCTCATAGAGTTCTGAATGAAAGGACTGGTGTGATTCAAGAATCCATTAATGTTGTCATTGATGATCACTTAAACACACCAATTTCTAATTTAGATAATGATGAAGTACTAATCATTGATAAACCCGATACTTCATCGAATCAGACTGATTCTGAGTTGAGGACTGTTAAAGATCATCCAACCACACAAATTCTTGGAAACCCTCTCACCGGTGTTCGCACCCGTAGACAACTTGAGGATATATGTAATTATGTATGTTTTACATCCCAAATTGAACCATCTAATGTAAAAGAAGCTCTGGCTGATGAGAATTGGATTGCTGCGATGCAAGATGAACTCAACCAATTCATAAGAAATGATGTTTGGTATCTCGTACCAAGACCTAAAGATAAACACATCATTGGAACAAAATGGATTTTCAAAAATAAGTCTGACGAATGTGGAAATATAATTAGAAACAAGGCTAGACTGGTGGTACAAGGTTATACTCAAATTGAAGGAATTAATTTCGATGAAACCTTTGCACCAGTAGCACGTCTTGAATCTATCAGATTATTTATATCCATTGCATGTTTTAGAAAGATAAAGATCTATCAGATGGATGTGAAAAGTGCTTTTCTAAATGGCGATTTACATGAAGAAGTCTATGTTGAACAGCCAATGGGATTTGAAGATTCCAAAAATACTGATCATGTATATCGGCTTAAAAAGGCACTTTATGGATTAAAACAAGCACCTAGGGCATGGTATGAGAAACTAACAAAATTTCTTTTAAGTCATAATTTTCAAATGGGATCTGTCGATAAAACTCTGTTTGTTAAAAAACATAATGATCATATCTTAATGGTACATATTTATGTTGATGATATCATTTATGGATCAACTTGTACTGACTTGATTATTGAGTTTACAGATTTGATGAAATCACAATTCGAAATGAGCATGGTTGGGGAATTGACTTATTTCCTTGGATTGCAAGTAAAGCAACAACCCGAAGGAATATTCATTTCTCAATCTAAGTATGCTTTGAATCTAATCAAAAGATTTGGATTTGAGAATGGCAAGAATTTTGATACTCCTATGAGTACTACCCTGAAACTATCAAAAGACTCTAATGGTAAAAATGTTGACTCAAAACTTTATCAGAGTATGATTGGTAGTTTGTTATATTTAACTGCTAGTAGACCTAATATTTCTCTAAGTGTAGGTATTTGCGCAAGATATCAATCTGATCCAAAAGAATCTCACTTGATTGCTGTCAAGCGAATTATTAGATATGTCGCAAGTACTGTAAATCTTGGTCTCTGGTATCCTCATGAAACCAATGTCCAATTAGCTGGGTACTCGGATGCTGACTGGGCTGGTAATCTAGATGATAGAAAATCAACCAGTGGTGGTTGTTTTTACATTGAAAATTGTCTAGTTTCCTGGTTTAGTAAGAAACAAAATTCTATATCACTTTCAACAGCTGAAGCTGAGTATATCGCAGCTGGTAATGCATGTACACAGCTTGTTTGGATGCAACGAATGCTAAGTGATTATGGAATTAAATAAGAGTCTATGTTATTACATTGTGATAATTCTAGTGCGATAAATATTTCAAAAAATCCTATTCAGCATTCTCGTACTAAGCACATTGACATTAGATTTCATTATATAAGGGAATTAGTAGAAGAAAAAGTTATATCTCTAGAATATATTCCTACTGAAGATCAACGAGCTGACATTTTCACAAAACCTCTCGATAAAAGCAAGTTCAAAAAGATGAAATTTGATCTTAGCATGTGCATTTTAAATTGATAATTTATGCCTTCTTGTATTATAATGTATATATTTGCTAGATTAAATTCCATTTTTTTGTTTATATTGCAAGAAATTTGAATTTTTGGGGTTTATTCGACCAGTCGTGAGTATACACGACTAGTCGTCCTACGACCAGTCGTAGATACCCACGACCAGTCGTGGAACACAGGTTTCTCTTCAAATTAGGGAATTTTCACTTTCTTCCTCATTTCTTCTTTCATCTCCTTGGAGCCGAACTTCGACTTGTCGAACCCATCCTTCAAGTTCTTCAAGGTTAGTGTTTCAAATCCCATTTTTCTTGCAGATTTGTGTCAAGATTGTTTCCTTTTCTCTCTTGAAGCTTTCTATTTTGAAAATCATTGAGATTTGGGGTTTAGTTTTTGAAAAATCTGTTTTGAGCAAACCCACTTCTCAATCCTTTGCAACTTCCTATTTTCTTGAAATCCTTGCTGCAAATGGCTTCTAGAGGTAGAAAAACTACTTCACGTGGTCCTTCTTCTTCCTCCAGATCGACCGCTATCTTTAAGTGTCATCTTCTTGTTCCTAATGATGATCCATCATATGTTAGGGACATTAGATCACGTAATGTTATTGTTGAGCATCCTGTTGATGTTAATCATATTGCACCTTTTGACATCCTTCCTCTGCTTGAAGCTGTAGGTTGGGTTAACTTATTGCATTGGGGTTGGCCTGCATACAGGTCCATTGCCCAATCCATGTTTACATGTATTAGTGCATTTTCACAGGATAATTTAACTTTTCAAATTTCTACTAGAGAAGGGCCTTTTGACGTTGATCGTCATTTAATTTCAGCCCTTATGGACATTCCTGTGAATGATGAGGGTATTCCTATTCATAATTTAACTGATAAACCCTCAATGGCTGAAAAACGCATGCTCACTAGAGACTTATGCAACATGGATGTTCAATGGACTCAAAAAGGGAATGCGCTCCCCGCAAGGTATTTGTTACCCAAATACAGAATTCTCCACAGAATCTTTGTGTCTAATCTGTATCATCGTTCGGGTAATAAATCTGACTTGACTTCGTTTATGGTTCGTGTTATCCATGCTATTTCCAATGGTACTCAGATTTGTTTGCCATCCTTAATCTGTCATTTCATTCTTCAGTTTCGACTCCATCCTGGTCATAGTGACATTCCTTTTGCCTATTTTATGACTGTATTGGCTACTCATATGTTAGTCGATATGCCTGTTGATGAAGCACCAATCCATCATCTGATCTTCAACAATACAAATATTAATAAGATGAAGTTGGATCTGCTTCCTGAACAAGGTGGTGGTGGTGGTGGTGGTCCTGAAGAAGCTGGTGTTGACATTAATATGGATGACATTTTTGAGGAACTGGATTCTGACTCAACAAATGATCCAGATTTTGTACCATCTGATGTTGATGCACGTCTGAGTGCATTAGAGGGTAAAGTTGAGAATATAAATGTAAAGTTGGAAAACATGTCTGTTGCTCATGATTTACAATTCAAGTACATGCGCAAATATCTTAGGCGCTTGAACAAAGGCATGCACCAACTTGATCCCTCTATTCCTGCTCCGTCTTCAAGTTCTAGTTCTGACTAGTTTTTATGTGACTTCTGGTCTGTAACAACTTTATAACTTTGCACTTGGCTGATTTAGAGTTGGATTCTATTTATATTTTATGCTGGATATTTATTCTATGTGATGCTATCACTCTTTTGCTATACTCATGTTTTATGCTTACCTCCTCATGTTTACTCTCATGCTTTCCTTTATTTAGTTCTCCTTTGTCATATTGTGACAAAAAGGGGGAGAATGGTTTGTTCTTAATGTGATTATGAGAGGAGTAGCATTGGGTATGTTACTCAGGGGGAGTCAAGGGCAGTATATGTTTGATCTTGAGTATATGTTTGAGCTTGTTGAATGATGAAATTGGTTGAATGTTGAATATTGAATATTGATTTACAGGTATTAACCAGTTATGTTACTTTTGTTTATCTTGGTTATGTGTTTTGTCACTAATTTGACAAAGGAGGAGATTGTAAGTGCTATAGTTTATATCCCTGTCTGTTGTCAAATTTGTGGTGCCAAAATCACTGTTATGTTATATATAACTTGCATAAGTGAAGCTCTCTCAAGGATCAACATTCATGAACAAGCTAAGCTCACAAGACAAGACTCAAGCTAAAGAGTACAAGGCAGTTGGTAAAGAACTCAAGACCCTTTCAAGATTGAGCTACATCAAGATTTCAAGATTGATCTATATCAAGACTTCAAAGCTCATTCTTCAAGGTCACTTGTTCCGAATGTTTCAATGTCCTTTACTTCATGATTGAGGTTTGATTGACCATAGGTTGACCTTAGAAGTAGGTCATTTCGGATACATAAACCGAATGTTTATTTTACATGTGATTGGTCTGTTCTTCGACTAGTCCTAGACCTTCTTCGACTAGTCCTAGACTTGCTTCGACCAGTCTAAGAAAATCCTCGATCAGTCGTAAGTTTGTTACAAATTTCGGATAAAATCTGTTAAGCTTCGACTAGTCCAGGAATCTGTTCAACCAGTCGTAGGAACAGTGTCAATTGCATCTACGACTAGTCGAAAATCTTCGACTCGAATTCCAGCGAAGTTTTACAGGACCTATGACCAGTCGAAGGAGACTTACGACCAGTCGTAGGTGACCTACGACCAGTCGTAGGAAAGCTTCGACCAGTCGTAGAATGGTCAGAGCATATCCCGCCGGATTTTTCAAATATCGGTTATTGCTTCGACTAGTCGAAGAGCACTCTAGACCAGTCAAAGACCCGATCTTCTCACCTATAAATAGTACACGAATCTCAGAAGAAATCATCGATTTAATTAATTCATTCAAGCCAATCTTCGTCGAACTTCTGAGAGATAATTCTGTGCTCCATCTAACCTAAGTGTGCTTATTTAATATTATCTTTCCTTAGCTTTATTTTAATTGATTTTGTTTCTGTTATTCCAATCTGATTTGATAAAGAGGAATTATTATTCCCTTTCTTTGGAATCAAAATCAGTTAAGGCAAGCCCTATTTGGTTTAATTTAAAATCTATTAGAATTAGAACCATTGTAATTGAGTACTGGACATTGAACTTGGACATTCAATCATCTACTTTGGTTCTACCGGGCTGCTACAACGAAGGAGATATTCAGGTATTTTACATTTAATTGTAAATCCCTTTCTATTTTGGTTTCTTTCAAGATTTGCCAGAAAAATCTTGTTGTATTGGTTTTCTGAGGAGAGCCAGGAAAACTCAGAAGTGGGGTTTTTTTTTAATTGTGTAAGCCCACATACAAAGACACAATTGTAAAGGTTTTGGGTGAACCTGGGAAAACCTATTTTTAGTGAACGCTAATATCCCCTGTGTGAGGATATTAGGAGTGGAGTAGCATTTTGTGTGGGTGTTATATAACAGTTGGTGAACACACAGGCGAACCACTATAAACTCTTGTGTTGTGGTTGAATGATTTATATTTCTAATCTTTAATTAATTTTTGTGGGATGTATGTATGGTGGTGAATGTTGTAATTATTTAATTCAAGATTTGTGAGAATGTTGTAATAGCTTAGAATTTATTTTCTGTTATTCCTATATAAGCTTGATTTTCAATTTCATTTGAAAGTTGTTCCAGCAAGGTTGCCCTGCCATTTTTATGGTGTATGGCTGTCCCTAGAACAATACATTTTTTATTACAAGTTATTTCAATTCAGTTTGTATTTAATTCTGTATTCCTCTTCGATTTGAGATTTGATACAAAGACCTTTCTAGAAATAAGGTTGTCCTACCATAAACTCTGGTTTTTGTGTAAGGTTGTCCTTAGAATAACATTTGTATCAACCTCTCAAGATCTGAATTTTGAGGTTATTTTTCTTTTCTACATTGTAATCTATTTTGGCTATCATTTTCTTTTTAATTCCGCTGTTATAAGTTTTTATTTGGCATTGTCCTATTCACCCCCCCCTCTAGGACATATAGCTTGGCCTCTTCAAGTGGTATCAAAGCCTAATAGCTCTTTTTAATTCTTGGATTTAATTCCTGAGCTAGCGGCCAAAAGATGAAACAGCTGGCGGTGCTGATGATGATGAAGAAGCTATTGTCTGAACCGCGGGCTGCCGAAATCCTGATATGCCCCTCCTTCTCTGCTGACGGAACTACCTGGAACTACCGGCTGGTGTTCTCCTCTTTCGGTCTCCACCGGAACTCTGCTCTCTCAACTTCTGGGTCATAGCCCAGTCCTCCTCATAAACCAGTGCTTGATGAACGATCTGGTCGAACGTCTCTAAACAATGCCCTACCACACAACTATGAAGGGCAGGACGTAACCCAGTTACAAAACGACGGGCCCTCATCTTCTCATCACTGGTGAGATGAGGAGCAAATCTAGATAAGCCCAAGAAATGGACCTCATACTGAGATACGGTCATATCACCTTGCACTAGGGTCTCAAACTCGATCGCCCGTTGGATCTGAACATGCTCAAGGAAGAACTTCTTGACGAAACGGACCACGAACTTCTCCCATGTCCAAACAAACTGAGGTCCGACCATCCTAGATACAGATGACCACCAATGGCGGGCCTCACCCTAAAGGAGATAGGTCGCAAGGGATACTCTCTGACCCATAGGACACTGAATAGTGTCAAAAATCCTCGCAACCTCAGTGCGCCAAGCCTCGGAGGCAGAAGGGTCAAGGTCACCACTAAACCTCGGGGGATCATGCTGTCGGAACTATCGGGCTATCATACTAGCACACGGTAAGTCAGACTGCCCAGAAACCTCAGCGGTTGCAGGCTGACGGGTCTACAATGTGGTGGCAACAAGCTGTATCAACTGTTAGAAATGCTCAGCTCCTATAGGTACTGTCGGAAAGGCAGGGGCGGCACTCACCTCGGGCACAGGCACGGGTGCGGCCGACGGAGCAGGAGCCTCAGTAACTGGAACAGCAGGCTGAGGAGGGGGAATAGGTGGGGGAACCGGAGTAACTGGAGGAACAGGCTGGATCGGGACCTCTGAAATCGAATCCTCAACAACGGGAGTAGGATGTGATTGAGTAAGATGGGTACCTCGGGCGCCTCGTCCACGGGTACCACGACCACCGGTGCCACGTCCACACGGCATCGTCTACAAAATAATGACGACGTAAGGAATCAGGACAATTATAGGCTCAATACGGAACAAAAGGAAGAATCTCAGGATACTACTTGTCCTATGTTCTTAGCAGACATGCGATGTCATCCTGAATAATCCCAGAATTACTTGTTATGCTCTAATACCAACTCCTGTCACGTCCCAGACTCGGTAACCGAACTCACAAGTAGCCCGATGGCCGGTTCTGGTCGCAACAGCCTCTGTAGTACCCCATTCTCGGCTCCTGAGGCATGTTCTAATCCTGGGATCCTACAAGGAGGATTTTCATAACAGTATAATCATTCCAATATGAGCATACCCAAGATCACAGTAAGTATTCCTGAGAATAATAGAGGGCACACATCACAAAATCCACTAAGAATTTGAACTTTTACAATCATCTATAAGGTTCAAAAGGACATACGTGAGATAAAAAGGAAAAGAGAGAAAGGTCGGCAACACTAGAGTCATCAAATGCTCAGCTCTATTCTACGCTCTGCTACTACGACGCCTGCCTAGAATCTCTTGTACGCATCAATCGTGCATAAGCTTATAGAAGCTTAGAGGGTGGTGTAGGTGTGTGACAATGGTGCACAGAAGAGTAGTAGGAGATACAAGGAGAGAAGCATGATCAAAGAGAATATCACTAGCCTTACCCAGGCTTACCATGAATATGATGCAAAGAGTACTGGATGCCATACCAAGGCAATGCATGAAGGGGCTTGTACAGCCAATGCTAATGCTATGCAAGTAATGTCACTGCTCATATCCAAACCATATGTCAAGTACGTTTTTAATCATAAGAAAATCACTGGGGTCCATTACACTGCTAGATGACTGCCGTTCTGCAGACCCTGCATAGTCAAACGAGCGTAAGAGACCTCATTACCCGCCTGTGGACAGCCAATCACCAACAAGGCCTGAAGGTAGCGGACCTATTTAAGAGCTAGTCAGACTTAGCCTAGCAATGCCTCCTCACACTAGGCAGGTAAGGCCATACTCCTATCCAATCGACTACATGATAGTGGGAGTCGCGGCCTAACGGTATAAGGCCCTCGTGCGCTCATGTATTCCAGCCGGTCACGGTGTTGGAGTAGATCCTTGGTACCATGGAAGTTTTGGAAATTTCACCCATGGGCATCCTATGCACCCGGTATGCTCAACTAATATTTTCGGTGTCCATACATATGGCCATCCATGAATACCCCTGTGAAGGCAAGGCCCTGATGAAGTAAGGGCGGATATCCATAAGCTATGCAATGCCAGATACATGAATCACACAATCACCCATGCATCAATCTCAAGCATCCATCCCTCGGGGAGATACCAATATGTCATACACAATGGCACAACCATGGCCAATCATACCTCAACCAAGCATGCATATGATGCGTATGGAAGTGGTCCATGAAGATGAATATGGGTGTCAATGAGGTGAAGATGAGCTCTCTACCTAACCATGAAGGGTCTAGGTACTTAACCAATTCCTCATGAGGAGTACAACCTCTAGTGGGGGCCCATATACCTGGGGTAGCCCACGAGACTAAGGAGAACAATGGTATGGGCCTAAATAGATGAAACGGGCCTAACAAGGGTCTATGGTGGGCCTTTAACCACCCATAGAAGCCCATGGACCTACCTTAGGGCCACCAATGTGGACATCCAACAATTATTTAGGGAGATCGGCCATTCAGGAGGGGTTTCGCCACTAAAAACCCCTTATGTACAAAGAAGATTCAACCATACAATTGCTTATCTATGGATTTATGCATGCATGGGCCTCCATAGTAAAAATCTGAGGTGGGGATGCCATCCCTACCATAAAACAAAGGTCTAGATGACCTTAGGAGGGCTGAGATCATGAAACACATCATGATGGGGTCCATGGAGAATGGCCCCATCATGGATTAACACATGCATGATGGATGGCCAATAGGCACATCCAAAGGGTGTTGAGGGTCAAATATTGCATATCAGACCCAATTATTGCCTGGATTTATAAGCATGATACCGTTCAATGGCCCGATTTAATCATGTTTTTATTGCAGGATGTAATCAGGAGCGTGGACTGAAAACTAGCACTAAAAGCGTGGATTTGACACTCCGGGACACACTCCAGAGAACTAAGACTGAAGAATTTACATGCCAGGGATTCGAGGAAATCAAGCCATTCACGTTAAAGAGGCCCGAAATTGATGAAGAATGCAAGATCACATAGTTCCCGCCATCTGATTGGCTCAAAACTTCATACATGGCCTGAGGGCCATAAATTAACCGTACATATCAAATTTCAGCGCTCGGATCACTATGGAAGTACCCCAACTGACAGATCAGTCCATAAACCGTTGATTCTGGGCCCACCTGATATCTGGAACTGTCTCAACTTTGGTCTCGATGGTTTAAATAAGATGAGAAAATGAATGGATGGATCAGATTTTTGAAACACATCACAGTGGGGCCCGTATGTGACGTGTGTACATTGCATGGGTACATGTACACGAGCCGCACCGGACCAGCGCCTGCCCGTGCCAGCAGCAACCTTCACAGAGACGGAAGTCTCTGTTTTCAGTTACGCAATGAACACTGTGGCCCTTTTTGCGGATGACTGTGGGACCCACACATCACCTGTACGACGGATCTGAGCCGTTCATCGTGTAGATGGCCTCGAATACTATTAAACCTTGCTGAAATTTTACACCCATGTGTGCACATGTGCGCGATACAGAGGCTACAAACAGGCGGTCCTGCGACGTTCAAAACGATTTTTGGCGTGATTTCTTCTCTGGGCCTCGTGAATGGACGTTCAAAACCACCCATTCTTGACCGAAATTTCATCCTGAATCCAATGGACGGGGTGGATTTCCTCGAAAATACCTATGTGGGGCCCCACCAACTCGACAGCGAACTCCTCCTGGCGTAGGCCCTGTTTTTCGCGTCCGGACGAGTCCGGGATTTGCGGGGAGTAGTGGGTCACTATCGTGAATATTTTGAGTGATCCAGACCGTCCAATGTGTCCACAGGGATGCCAATAACCTAGCCAAGATTTTAGAATCGACAGATAAGTTGATATCACGCCGCAAATACACTCTAAAGGCAAGATATTTTGCGCTTTTGCTTCGCATGCGAATTCTACTGCGGGAAAAAGACTCCCGACTGAAGTTGTACAAGGACGAAGCCATTACCATAGGGTCTTCTATAAAGGAGAGGGGATTCAAGCTGGAAAAATTATTCAAGGAGATCTGGGAGCTTGGGCGTGAAGCACACGACAGAGTTTGTTTTTTTTGTTTTTATTTTTTTCTTTTTCTTTTCTTTTGAGATTTAGTTAATCAAAATTATGCTGGGTTAAACCTCTTAGCTAGGGCTAAGAGGTGAAGCTTGTAGCGTAATGGGAGAACTATTTGCTTGTGCCTTTTGTTTAGATTGAATGGATTTTTGATTTAATTTTATTATGGGAATATTTTCAGTTTTTAATAGCCTGTTGTGACTGAAATTACAATGGGTTTGCAATGGCTTTGAGTATTTCTTTTTCCTTATTTTGATTATGATGTCAGGAAGCCCTGTTATTCGCCATCGTCTCCTGGGCATGGTTGGATGTCAGTACCCTCCCTAACCTTCATAATCATCTGATTGGTTGGTAATTAGTTTAATTCTGTTGTTGTCTTTGTCTCCTGGGCATGGTTTGGTGATGGAATCCACTCTAATTCATATTCCTTTCATCTCCTTAAAATTATATCAGAGGAAGTTCAGTTTAATTTTCATGATTTTTGAAGCAATCATAAGATCTCCCTGATCTTTACAAGTGGATCCTCTGAATCCCTAGTTTCTTATCTCCGATTTCTCTTAAGTTTTAGATTAATCTCTCACCATTATTCATCACTTTATATTGGATTTAGATTTCATCTTAGGCTAGTTCTATTTCTACCTAGTTTCAGGAAACGTACAAGTATCAATCCCTTGGGATTCGACCTCGGTCTCACCGAGTTTATTACTACATCACAACCCTATACTTGGGGAGTGAACAAAGGGTTAGATGGGATCCCCACCATGGGTTGGTGGGTCCCACTTGTTCCCTACATGAAGAAACAAAAGAAATAAGAGAGGGAAGGGAGGTTAGCATTTGTGGAAAACATCCACATTGAATTTTCAAGCTACCACCAACACTAAGTACTCCAAGCTCCAAGCTTAAAGGTTCAATGGTTAAGATGAGTTTGTGGTGGCTAGATGGAGGAAGAAAGGAAGGGGAAGTTGCTGGAAATTGGAAGAGGGAGGGCTGAAAATTCCACCATGGAAGAGGAAAATGAGAGAATGAAGGAGGAGAGAGAGGAAGGGAAGGTTGTATGTGAGTCATCATTGCTCTCCCTCCTTGGTTAGAGAAAGAAATCATGACCTATGGTGATACAAACAATACTTGCTAGGGTAGGTTAGGTGTGGGTAGTGTTTAGGATGGGTAGAGTTTATTCCATGGGAATTGTAGTGTGTGTGGGTGGTGTGCATGGGAACTTGTGCCTGAGAGTGGTCTATATGCTTTTGTACAAAAAGTGGGCCACATGATGAAATGCTCACAACTTTTGATCTATAAGTCGGATGAACGCACAAGACACGTCGTTGGAACCGCAACGGTGATACGAACGAGATAGCAAAGGTCTTGGGCATATCCAAGTCAGGTCAATGTGACCAGACTCAAGGATGACCGCAAACACTACCCAAAGGTCGCGGGTTGCTGAAATTTGACCGGTAGGACCGCGGGACCAAAATGAATAAAATGCATACTCACACACACACATGCATACATGCGAACTTGGGTCGGGTCTCACATTCATCTCATTAACTTCTTTAACAGTTGTGCACATTAGTTTGGACTGATTAGCGTTTTCATATTACAGAATTGCTTTGGGCCCTCTGCTTTTTACAAACACCAGTGGCTTGTATTTTATTGTGAGACCTTTTCTTTCATTAAACTGCTAGTTTTTCTTTGTCATATTGTTATATAGAAATGCTTGTACAACGGGTGCTTTCATACAGTTCCATGAAGTGTGCACCATAAGTGTACAACTTCAGTTGGGTCAACTTGAACCCGATTGGCCCAACCTGCATGCTCAATGTAGGTTTGGCTTATCTAGAGCTAGGAGTGGTAGTTTTGACCACTATACATAAAGTGGTTGTCCCATTGCAGCGTCCAAGTGCAATGTCCAAGCTATTCATCCGGTGGTTTTGACCATGTCATGAAAGTAAATCAGGTCCATTCAGCAGGTAGGCCATAATCTTAGAAGCAGTTGGATGGGTAAAGACACTTCAACCAAGTTTTTTCAACCATATATTTGTTTCATAAATTGTGGCCAACCTAATGAATAGACCCCCCCTGATTCTTTGGGAATAACATCTAGGTAGAGGCT